>NC_138976.1:11186586-11786586 GCF_964341445.2 Mesoplodon mirus
CTTGAGTTGAGAACCTACATGATGCCATTTAAATATATGATCACATTTATTACAACATCTCATTAAATAGGGTCAGCAATTTTCAAGGTGTGATTTGCAGATCCTAGACATCCCCAAGACTCTTTTGGAGTCTTTGCAAGTCAAACATTTTCATAGCAGTATTTGGAAGTTATTTTCCTCTCTTTCCTGCAGTTTGACATTAGTGCTGATGGTGAACAGGCAAAGGTGAATCAAGACAGTGTCATCAAGCTGTACTAATGATCATTATATTCTTTATCATCACACACTGCAGTATAAAAAATGTCCCTGATGAATCGGTAAAAATTACTAATATTATTAAGTTTCAACCCTGGAGTAAATATCTTTTTAGTATGCTGTGTAAAAAAATGGGAAGTACACAGGAAGCCCTTCTGCTGCATATTTCAATACAACATTTGTCTCAAGGAAAAGTACTGTGTGACCATTTGAATTGCGAGCTCAACTACCCACTTTTTTTTCATAGAATACCATTTTCACTGAAAGTTCTTTCACATGGTGTATAAATTTTGATTAATCGGACTTTGATTAATCGGACTAAAATTTGATTAATCGGAATTTTGATTAATCACATGGTGTATAAATTTTGATTAATCGGACTTGGGCATTTGACAGACATTTCTTCAAAAATGAAAGAAGTGAGCCTGTCACTTCCAGGAAAACAACTCTTGGTGTTTGTTGCCAATGATAAAATTTGAGCTTTCAAGGGAAAACTGAGTTTGCTTCCTTACACTTAAAGACTAATGAGGTGTTGTCAAGTATAATTTTTTGATATCATATATTGAGATGTGTCACTATTTGGAAGATATGCCTAGTATAGTCAACCAATATTTTCCAAATGATGCATGATATTACAAAATCATGTGTAGGTAAAAGATCCATTCAAAATGCAAGACAGGCCAATATATTTTTATGAAACAGAATACAAAATGTTTACTGATATGATTCAGAGTCTACACTGCAACCAACCTTTTAAAAAAATATTTATTTATTTATTTTTAGCTGCGTTGGGTCTTCGCTGCTGTGGGCGGGGGCTACTCTTTGTCGCACTGTGTGAGCTTCTCATTGCAGTGGCTTCTCTTGTTGTGCAGCACAGGCTTTATGCGTGCGTGCTTCAGTAGTTGTGGCACACGGGCTTTGTTGCTCCATGGCATGTGGCGTCGTTCTGGACCAGGGCTGAAACCCGTGTCCCCTGCATTGGCTGGCAGATTCTTAACCACTGTGCCACCAGGGAAGTCCCTGCAACTAACCTTTTAAAAACTACTACTTGTCAAGTTTTGGTGTAGTATCAAAGAAGAATATCCATAATTATCTGAAAAGTCTATTAAAATACTCCTCCCTTTTTCAACTACATACCTGCATGAGATCAGATTTTTTTTCACATAATTCAACCAAAACAACATATCACAACAGACTGAATGCCAAAGCAAATATGAATCTAGTTTTCTTCTATTAAGCCAAACATTAAAGAGACTTGCAGGGCTTCCCTCGTGGCGCAGTGGTTGAGAGTCCGCCTGCCGATGCAGGGGACACGGGTTCGTGCCCCGGTCCGGGAAGATCCCACATGCCACGAAGCAGCTGGGCCCGTGAGCTATGGCCGCTGAGCCTGCGCGTCTGGAGCCTGTGCTCTGCAACGGGAGAGGCCACAACAGTGATAGGCCCGCGTACAGCAAAAAAAAATAAAATAAAATAAAGAGACTTGCAAAATGTAAAAGAATGCCACTCTTTTAACAAATTTTTTTTGAAAATATACTTATTTTTCATAAAAATTTGCTATTTATGTTACTAGATAATGGATTTTGTGTTGTTCTTTTTCAATAAATTAATGAATATTCTTAACTTTTTACTTTTAATGTTAATATAGTAAATATCAATAAATATAACTAACATAAATTAAAACTCTTCTTGTTTATAAAAACAATAATTTTTAAGAGTGTAAAGGAATCCAGAGACCAAAATGAGATCCACTGTGTAGACTTATTATCTCCACTTTATAGAAGAGGAAACTGAGGTCCAGGGAGGTAAAGGGACTTCTCAACAGTCACCCAACTACTGGGTGATGAACCAAGATTTGAGCTCATCTAATTGCAAACTCCACATTCTTCATCGTTCTCTACTTTATTGCCTTGACATTCAAAAAACATCTCAACAAGCACAGGAATCCTGCTTTGCAGCTTTCAAAGAGCTTTTACTTTCGTTATCTGCTTTCATTATCACAACATCTTGGCAAGACTGGGGTTATTTGCATCTTCTCTGAACAGATAGGGATACTGAGGCTCAGAGAATTGTCATGACTTTGTCCAAGGCCCCAGCTGGAAGGTGCAGAGTTGGGATTTGAGCCAGGATTTTCCAATCATAGAATTTGCCTTCTTTTCACTACTCTCAGGTGAGCCAGTGTATGTGTCCATCTACACAGGTTCTCATACAGTCACTTGTTGGAAACACTTTGACTATTTGAAGCCATTCTGTGATATTTACTTTATTTTTATTGAAGTACAGTTGATTTACAACGTTGTGTTAATTTCTGCTGTAGAGCAGAGTGATTCAGTTAAACATATCTATATACATTCTTTTTAATATTCTTTTCCATTATGGTTTATCACAGGATATTGAATATAGTTCCCTGTGCTGTACAACAGGACCTTGCTGTTTATCCACCCTGTATATAATAGTTTGCATGTGATATTTACTTTAAAAGTACTTTATAATTTGGAATTAGGCTGGTTCAAGTTTCTCACATATGGAAAAGTTAGTACATTTGGAAGATGGGGGGATATGATAAATGCCAGGATAAAACACCGTAACTATTTTTGTTCCCTAGAGCAATGCGTTGATTCATAACTACTCAAATAAATTAACTTTCTTACATTGAGTGATTCATGTGCTGAAAGACAAAATTTTCACATCATTTATCTTAGTCTGGATTCCTCAAGACAATGATTTGGGTGCAAATAATTTATTTGGGACATGATCCCAGGAAACGTGGTGAGGGGGTAGAGAAGTGACAGAGGGAAAGGAAAAAGCTGATAAAGGAAGGGTCCATTTATGTAGGGGTGACCACTGTGGGCAACTGGGTCTTAATCGCACTGAGGATCCTCAAGAGGCTGTATGGAACATGCATGCCTTAAAAGTGTCCAGCTGGGCTTCCCTGGTGGCGCAGTGGTTGAGAGTCCGCCTGCCGATGCAGGGGACATGGGTTCGTGCCCCAGTCCGGGAAGATCCCACATGCCGTGGAGCGGCTGGGCCTGTGAGCCATGGCCGCTGAGCCTGTGCGTCCGGAGCCTGTGCTCCACAAGGGGAGAGGCCACAACAGTGAGAGGCCCGTGTACCGCAAAAAAAAAAAAAAAAAAAAAAAAAGTGTCCAGTTGAGGGACAAGGAAGCTGGAGTTTTGTCTTTTTGTGTTTTTTTGTCCACACCGTGCTGAACGTGGGATTTTAGTTCCCTGACCAGGGATCTAACCCATGCCCCCTGCAATGGAAGCACTGAGTCTTAACCACTGGACCACCAGGGAAATCTCAAGTTGGGGTATTTATCCACTAGTTCCCTTCCCTTGTTGTTGAGGATTTCTGCTAGGGCAGTAACTCTCCATCACTTGTGACTACCCACAGGTGGGCCGAGAATGACCAGAGACGCCCTCAGGTGGAGAGATAGAGTAGGCCCCCAGCTTGTAGGGAATTGTCTGCAGGTGACCTTGGGATAGGCTGATGGGACATGGGTAGGGCGCTGGCAGCATGTTCTTAATAGCCACACCGTTCATTCCTTTATTCAACAACTCCATATAGGAGCCTCCTCTGTGCCAGGTCCTGTCCTGGGCACTGGAGCTACAGAGGTGATTGACCACCTCAAGCCCCGCCGTCATGAAGTTGCACATGGGCAGGCTCTCATGACTGTACTTCATTGAAACAGAAGAGTAGATCATGCTGCTTTCACAATAGCAACAAATGTTGGTTGAGTTAATGGATAACAAACACTTTAGAAGCAGACTTTAATTAATTAATTAATTAATTTAAATGATGCTTCTGTGAGCCTGTGCCTGGGCATTTTGTTTAAAAGACACACTTGTAAAAGATTAAAGGTTCAATTGAAAAAGAAGAAGAGCTCCAGGGAAAGGGTAGAAAGAATGCAAGAGATGGATATTTAGAGTGTGTCATGATACTAATGGCAGCTCTTTTTTTTTTTTTTTTTTTTGGTAGTTAGGGTAATATTCTTATAAATGTAAGAGAGGCTGATGATGACAATTGTATTGATAAAAGCAATAACTACAATTTTGCTGTCCCTGTTATGAGACACTTTGCACACATTTTGTCATTTAATTCACACAACAACCCTGATGGTTGGAAACTGTTAGCTCCATTTTACAGATGAGGAAACTGAGGCTCAGAGAGGTGCAGTAACTTGACCAAAGATATAGCAGCTTAAAACCAAAGTTGATCTAAATCCAAAGTCCTGACTCTTCCCCAGCCATGTGGTGAAGGAAAGAGTAAAGAAAGGAGAAGAAACGGGTAAGAGTTGGGGAAGGGGGAGGAGGGGGGAAGAGGAGGGAGAAAAGGAGAGGCACAAGGCAGAAGAAGGAGAACCCGTGGGAACAGAGCCACCTGTTACCTAACAGTTGTCTTCATCTAAATTAGGAAAAGGCACCCCTCTGAGCCGTCACAGCCCTACAAGCTTGGCTGGGAGGAACACATTGTGTGTAAAGAAAATGATGCCTCTTTCTGTTGATGGATGAAACTCTTACCAAGGCATGCAGCTTGGCAAGCAGAATGAGGGCTGGATTTCAGACATTCTTTGTCCCTTGCTTGGCGATATTGAGGGAGGTGAATCAGAAGAGAAAAAAGGTCCAGTGTGAATGGGTTCAAGAGAAGTAGGAGAGCTCCCAAGAGGGGTTGCCTTTGGAGGTCCCTCAAGTAGAATCATGAAGATGCTCAGTGTCCAGAAGTGACAGGAGAGCATTTGATGGAGAGAAACCTTCTCTCATCCACACTTCCATCTCCCATCCATCTTATTCGTCTACCCACCATCCACAAACTCACTTGTGCTTCCGTCTCCTTCCCACCATCCGTGCACCCATCCTTTCATTGTTCAGTCACTCCAAAAACCCTTGGAACCCACTCTGTGAAAATGTCTCAGTTGGATTCTGGGGGCCCAGAGGTGACTCAGTCAAGGTGCCTGCCCACCTTAAGTCTGAAGCGGGAGACAGAGGTAGTCAAGAATGCAAGTCCTCAGGGCCTTCAAAGAGATGCAAACAATAGACGTTACGAATCAAAGCAGGAAAATGAAGAGAGAGGATGAGAAGGGAAGGAGGAAGACAAAGAGAGAGAGAGAAAGAGAGGGGGAGCGAGAGAGAGAGAGAGAGAGAGAGAGAGAGAGAGAGAGAGGGAGAGAGAGAGAGAGAGAGAGATCACAGTCTAAGAGGAACTGTGTGGAGACAGGAGGATATGGGAAAACTACATGGAGGAGGTAACATCTGGTCTAAGCTTTGAAGAATGGGTAGGATTTATTAGGGAAATGTAAATCAAAACCACAGTGAGATGCCACCTCACACCTATTATGATAGCTACTACTAAAAAAAACATACAGTAACAGGTGTTAGAGAGGATGTGGAGAAATTGGAACTCTTGTGCACTGTTTGTAGGAATGTAAAATGGCACGGTCACTGTGGGAAACAGTACAGAGGAGCCTCAAAATACTAAAAATAGAATTACCACATGATCCAGCAATTTCACTCAAATTAATTGAGAGCAGGGTCTCAAAAAGATATTTTTACACTCATGTTTATAGCAGGATTATTGACAACAGCCAAAAGGCAGAAGCAACCCAAGTGTCCACTGATGAATGAATGAATAAAAAAATACAATACCGTATACACATACAATGAAATAGTATTTAGCCTTAGAAAGGAAGAAAATTCTGATGCATGCTACAGCATGAGTGAATCTTGAGGACATTGTGCTAAGTGAAATAAGCCAGCCACAAAAGGACAAATACTGTATGAGTCCACTTATATGAGGTACCTCGAGCAGTCAGATTCATAGAGACAGAAGGTAGAATGGTGGTTGTCAGGGAGTGGGTAGGGGGAGGGGGGACAGTAAGTTGTTTATGGGTATAGAGTTTTATTTTATTTTATTTTATTTTTGCGGTACGTGGGCTTCTCACTGCTGTGGCCTCTCCCGTTGCGGAGCACAGGCTCCAGACACGCAGGTTCAGCAGCCATGGCTCATGGGCCCAGCCGCTCCGCGGCACGTGGTATCTTTCCAGACCAGGGCACGAACCCATGTCCCCTGCATCAGCAGGCGGACTCTCAACCACTGCGCCACCAGGGAAGCCCTAGAGTTTTAGATGTACAAGATGAAGAGAGTTTGGAAGCTTGAGTGCACAACAATGTGAATGTATGTAATACTATTGGACTGTACACTTAAAATGATTAAGACAGTAAATTTTATGTTATGTATATTTAACCATAATTTAAAAAAAAAGAATGGGTAGGATTTAGACATATGGAGATAGGGAAGAAGAAAATTCTAGGCAGAGATAATGTTGAGAAAGTCCTGGAGGTGCAAGATGAAACCTGAAGGCAGAGAAACATTCATTTTACCTTCAGCATAGCCAAGAAGAAAGAGGCATGGCTAATAAGATGCAGCTTCCTCAAGGGCCTGGGCAGGTAGCAGAAAGGGGGCTTGGATGGAACTGACAAGGATGCAGGCACAGGAACATGTCTTGATAGAGGACATAGGACCCATCACTCCTTAGAGACCTCATAAGGTCTTGGAACTTTGACCAAGTCATCCCAGTTGTTTCCTGCAAGATGGAGATGGGGATACCTGCATCATGAGTCTGTTTGTGAATATCAAGGAAGATCATGGCTGGGAAACAGTTTCTTATGCTAGAAATTCCCAAAGAAGAATAGCTATTGCTGTTATTATATAGCAGCTAAGTCCAAACCAGAAATTAGAGTCTGGTTGATTATGGAACTACTAAACTAGTCATCCTTAGCATGGGTTGACATCATGGAAGTTTTAGTATTGTGATTGTTGAATAAGAATAAATTATTTTGATGCAGAGGATCCTAGAAAAGAGAGAGTAGATGTTCAAAGACCTTGTAGCAAAAGGGATGGTTTTCAGCCCTCTATTAGTCAGTTATTGCTATAATAAATCTGTATAACAAACAGCCCCCAAACTCAATGGCAAGTAACAACAAGTATTTACTTTTAACTCATGAGCCTGTGGCTGGGCTAGCTCTGCTGGGCTCTCCTGTTGTTGGCTGGGTTTGGCTCCAGGCTGCAGGTCAAGTTTAAGTCTGCTCTGTGTGTTTCGTATTCTGGGAGCAGCAGCTACCCAGGGCATACTCCTCTCATGATGGATGGCTAAGACCAGGAGGCCAAGGAAACAACAGGAGTACCTTTAAATCTCTGCCGGCATCATGACTGCTAACTCTTCATTGGCTGAAGCATGTTACCAGGAGGCCCAACCCCAAAGCAAGCTGGAAAATACACCACCTTCTCTACTGGGAGGCGCTGCAAAGTTGGATGGGAAAGGGTGTGACTGTGTATTTCACAGAAGCAATGAAGAGCTAGGAGCAATAATCCAGTCTTCTCTAGGCCTCTATGCCAGAAGGATCAGCCGAAGAGACTGAAGGAACTGGGTTTGGGATAGATCCAGTGAGGCCCCCAGCCCAGGTAATGCTGCTTCCGGGCCCAGCAGACAAAAAGTGACCCAGAGACCCAGAGATGGAGAAAGGAGAATCCTGCTCCCCTGCCCACAGCCCCCATTTCTCCTCCACAAACCAGAATGCAACTTGGCTATCTTGAGGGCTCCTGGCAGCAGGGGACAGCAAAGGACATCTTGCTGTGCCTGACAGGGACCATGAGGGGTACCTGCAGCACAGGTGGCTGTTTCTCCCTTGCTGGCTGGTGAATGGCCATGTGGTGCCTGGAGTGGGAGGATGTGTTCTGAGCACTTACCAGTCCTCCCATTGCTGGGGAGAAACCAAACAGCTGGGGAGACTGGTGGCATGGCTGAAGTCTTGCAGGCGACTAGGCAGAGACCAGGACCAGTCGGGGATTGGGGGCTAATGTCAGTGGGGCAGCATTTGTATTTACAGGCTGGTGAAGTCTGGGGTGGCCAGGCTGCCACTACAGTTCTACTCTAAAGATAGTTATTTAAAAGAAAAAAAAATGCATATGCTCTTTGACCAAGCAGTGCCGCTTTT
This sequence comes from Mesoplodon mirus, assembly GCF_964341445.2. Taxonomy (NCBI): domain Eukaryota; kingdom Metazoa; phylum Chordata; class Mammalia; order Artiodactyla; family Ziphiidae; genus Mesoplodon; species Mesoplodon mirus. The sequence continues at coordinate 11,194,830 of NC_138976.1, forward strand.
AAATTTAACCTACAGAAATACAACAGTGACCGAAAATATGTGTATAGAAGGACGTTCATTGTACTATAGCTTGTAACTTGACAAGACTAGAGACAACTTAAACATCCTTCATTAGGGGGTTAAATTCATTCTGGGAATTCATCTAATGGGAGCTTAGGGCATGCCATCTTAGAAGGTCACAAACCTCAGGGACCACCATGGGGGTACCCAGGTGGAATTGTTTGCCCCAACTGCTTCCTTCCTTCCACTCAGGACCTGGGAACATAGCTCTAGACATGAGGTCAGCTCAGCCCACCACTGCCTGGGTCCACCTGGGCTGTGGGAACTTCCATGGGGCACTCACAAGGGACCTGGAAACTGGGTGTAAAAGGCAGGGTCTTCCTCTGGTTTCCAGAAGGAAGTCTGGCCCTAGGCAGTGCCGTTGTGCCTCCAGTACTTATGCATGTGTGTTCAGTGGTAAAGAGCACGGGCTTTGGAACCAGACACCATATCAAGTCCTGACACTGGGCTCTGAAGAGACAGAGAAGAAGACCACGCCCTCAAGACGTCCCCACAGTGCAGGGAGTCAGTCACGGACCCTGACAAGTCAGGGTGACAAGTGCTATGACAAGATATACAAGGGCAGCAGCCAGAGCCACAGGTCACTGAGTGCCCCCATGGGCTGGACCTAAATTGTTTCTTATGCTCCCAACAGCCTTGTGACACGTGTTCAGTAAAAGTTATCTTAACTGACCTGCATGTAACCAACTTACCAGGCTATTGGCTGTCCTCCAGTCCCAGGTCAGAAGACACTGACGCTGCCTACCAGAGCTGGTGGCCCGAGCTTCTACAGCATTCTTCACCTTATCCAAGCCCTGCTCCCACTGGCTGAATCAGGAGAGTCTGATCCCCAGGTGGTTTGGCCAATTTGTATTTATTGTTGTGATTATATAATTTAGCAAAATAAAACAAAAATCATGAAATCTGACTGCAAGAAAGAGAGAGAGAAAAAGTAATGTTTTGAGAAAAACTAAGTCCAATGCTTTGGAAATATGCAATAAAGATGAATTGCTAAAAATAAATCTGTTGACTTCGTGTGGGAGAGTTTCTGGGAGGGAGGGGATAATAACAATGTGGAATTACAAATTCAAATTGCTTCATAAGTGTCCTTGCATTCCATTTAAAAAGAAAAAAAGAACTGGATATTTTTAGTGCTGCTCTGTGGGTACAGGCAAAACAGACAAAACAGAACTCCAGCCAGAGGACTTGAACTCAAAGCAGTAGCTTTGGCCTATACTGATTGTTCTACGTTAGAACACAATGTTTAAGGTATTTATGACTCCATTTTTAATGCCTTTCTTAGCCAACGTTTTGATTATCTAAACAACTACTTGGACCAATCAGGTTACCTGAGAGTTTTCTACTGGACTATTATGCCCATTTTACAGGTAAGGAGAGTAAGGCTGAGAGAGACAAAGTGTCTTGTTCTAGGTCACACAGCCAAGAGGTGCTGTTATTGGAAACCAGGCTGAGTGGCTTCCCAGCCAGGATCCTCTGGTGGGCGAGTCTATTGAGTGTGAACTGGAAACTGAGTGTGAGGGTGTGGGTGTGAGAATGAGTGTGTGTGTGTATGTGTGTGTGTGTGTATGCACATGCACATGTTTCTGACATGGGCTCAGTGCCATCCTGGCCCACCTGAAGTTTCCTTTTACTATTGTGCTCAGACACCAGCCCTGGTCCCGCCTGTGTGACCTCCATGAAGAGGCAGGTCTAGAAAACCCAAGGGAAGAGCCTAAGGGATCTGGGCTCTGAGGAGCAGGCTTCCACATAAGCAATCAGGACACAGCCCAGAGAGGCCCCCAGCTTGCCTGTCCTCCTGGTCCAATGAAGGCAGAAGGTGGTCAGCCCTACGACCTCCTACACCCTAAGGAGGGGCCCAACCATGTTGGCAATCTCGAACCCCACCCCCTCCTCAACCACGATGAGGCTGCCCACATGGGCCCACCAGGGACCAACACCTTCCCAGGTGGCAGCCTCACCCTTTCCCGAAGGCAGTGGGTGTAGCTTCTGTATGGGATACCTCCAGGCTCAAGGGACCCCAATTTGGAGCCCCTATACTCTGCTATTCTTCCTGAGAGCATGCAGGTCCCACGGCAAATTGGGATGGTGCAGGAAGAAAGCCAGGCAGGCTGGGCTGAACTCACCACTGTCCACTCAGGGAGGGCTGGGCAACATGGGCATTTGTCCTCCCCAAGGCTGTCTTCTCATCTGTTAAATGGGGGTGGCAGCGCCCACCTTACGACAGGCAGGAAAGGCTCACACTCAGACTACCTAGGTCCAAACTCGTGTTCTGACACTTGCCAGCTGTGTAAGCTTGGGCAGGTGACTTAACCGCCTTGTGCTTTAGTTTTTCTCCTTTATAAAGTGGGGATGATAACAGTACCCATCTATTGGGCAGTTGTGAACATAAAATGAATTAATACGTGTAAAAAACTTAGAATAAGGATGCAAGACACATAGAGCTATATCTGTCTGCTATTACCATCATTATAATAATTTTTAACCTTGTGGGTGAGCAGGAAATTAAATGGATCCAACATGATGCCCATAGGAGCCCAGGACATCTTGGCTACCCCTCCCAGCCTAGGGAGAAGGTGGGGAAGACACAGTGATGATAGACCTGGGAACAGCCCAGCCCCTGAACCAGCCTCTACTGTTTTTTCTAGGGCATAAATATCCTTCCCATGCTCTGTACTGTCTGCTGTGAGCTCATTCCATGTCTTCTCCCTCATTTAGTCTAATAGCAGACCTCAGAAGGATTCTCATTCCCATTTTCCAGACGAGGTAACTGAGAAAGTTTCCAGGGTGTTTTACTGCCACCCAAAAGTTAGGATCCCAGAACATTCAAGTCAGAGAGACCCTGAGGGCTCATCCACCCCAGGGTTGGTTTCATCTCCCATGCAGCTGGGGCTGACTGGTCTCAGAGGCCTGCTTGAGAAGGATTTGGAAGCTAGATGGGACCTGAGACAGAAAATGCTCTGTGATTGATTAGTGATGTCTTCCACGGAGGCAGGCATGTTATGTGGAGATGTGCGCCCTTGGTCAACCTGTTCTCATCCATCCCCCCTACTTAGTGTATGGCTTAGAGATGGGAGACACTTGCCCATGGTCTCAAAGAAGACAGTGCACAGTGAAGACAGACACTGCCCAGCCCAGGATCTGTCCCCTGCCTGGCACTGCGTCATTTCTGCTTTCTTGGGGAGATATTTACTTGGTGCTTCTACCATCTGTGGTCCTGGCTTCTAGGAATCAAGGAATTCAGAGTGGACTGAGGAGCCTGTGGGTGGCAGCCCCTGCCTCTGCTGCTGCTCCTGCCAGGTCCAGAGGCGTCTCGTGTGCCCCTGTGGGCTCCCACTCTGGAGGTATTTGTTATCTAGAAAATTCAGGAGCTGCCCTCAGGGAGACTTATGAAGAAAGCAGGTCTCTGATACACCATCCAGCTGTACTCATCACCCAGGGTCACTGGGTGACCCAACAGGGTTGATCCCACCGTTGTACAAGCACGATGCAAATGTGTACAGCAGAAGATGCTGGCCAGGCAGCCAGAGCAAGCAGGAACACAGGAAATGCACATAAATGCACACACCCTTAAGCAAAGATTTGAAATTCATCTGTATACACAGATACATATATAGTCACAGATACTCAATAACAGAGAACCCAGAGAATATAAAGTAACAAATACCCACACACACCTACCACTCTGAGTTAACAAATGTAGATGATTCAACATTTTTGCTTTAGACATTTTTAATAAAAGAACAGGTGTTGAAGATTTTTAAATTGAAGCCCTTTTTTATACCCCTCTCCAGTACCACTCCCTTCCTTACACGGAAGCAATGACCACCAAGAATTTGGTATGCACCCTCACAGTCCTTTTTTTTTTTTAATTTGGTTGTGCCAGGTCTTAGTTGCAGCAGGTGGGCTTCTTAGTTGTGGCATGTGAACTCTTGGTTGCAGCATGCATGTGGGATCTAGTTGCCTGACCAGGGATCAAACCCGGGCCCTGCGTTGGGAGCGTGGAGTCTTAACCACTTTGCCACCAGGGAAGTCCCACAGTCCGTTTTTTTATATCCACAAGTAATACATAATATGATTGTCTTTTAAATTTTTACATACGTGATGCCATATGTATTAATAATTCATTAATTCATCTCATTTATTTTTCTGTATGGTGTGAGATAGGGTCTAATTTTATTTTTTTTCCATTTGGAAATCTTCTCCAAACCCTACTTTTAAATAGTCCATCCTTTTCCTTCACAAATTTGTAATGCTTTTTTTTTTTTTTTTTTTTTTTTTTTGCGATATGAGGGCCTCTCACTGTTGTGACCTCTCCCGTTGCGGAGCACAGGCTCCGGACGCGCAGGCTCAGCGGCCATGGCTCATGGGCCCAGCCGCTCTGCGGCATGTGGGATCTTCCCGGACCGGGGCACGAACCCGTGTCCCCCCTGCATCGGCAGGCAGACTCTCACCCACTACACCACCAGGGAAACCCTGTAATGCTTTTTTTTTTTTTGCGGTACGTGGGCCTCTCACTGTTGTGGCCTCTCCCGCTGCGGAGCACAGGCTCCAGATGTGCAGGCCCAGCGGCCATGGCCCACGGGCCCAGCCGCTCCACAGCAGGTGGGATCCTCCCGGACCGGGGCACGAACCCGCGTCTCCTGCATCGGCAGGTGGACCCTCAACCACTGCGCCACCAGGGAAGCCCCTGTAATGCTTTTTGATCATACACCAAGGTCCCATATAACTTGGGTCTGTTTCTGGACTCTCTTTTCAGTTCCATAGATTTATTTGTCTACCTCTGTGCTAAAACTAAGATGTGTTCATTATCAAAGCTTTATAATAAATCGGGATTTTTAATGATTTATTTTTATTGAGGTAACATTGGTTTATAATGTTATATGTTTCGTGTGTACAATGTTATATTGTATATTTGTTTCTGTATACCCAAAAGTGTGCTCACCCCCCAAAATTTAGTTTTCTCACAGTTGATCCTCTTTACCCATTTCACCCTCCCCCCCACCCCTTCTCCTCTAATAACCACTACTCTGTTCTCTGTATCCCTGTGTTGGTTTTTGTTTGGTTAGGTTTGTTCATTTATTTTTGTTTTTGTTTTTTTTTTAACTCCACACATGAGTGAAGTCATATGGTATTTGTCTTTCTCCATCTGACTTATTTCACTTAGCATAATACCCTAAACGTCCATCCATTTTGTCACAAGTGGCAAGATTTCATCTTTTTTTTATGATTGAGTAGTATTCCACTGTATAGATATACCACACTTCTTTATCCATTCACCCGTTGATGGAAACTTAGGTTGCTTCCATACCTTGGCTATTGTAAATAGTGAAAATAGGGGTGCATATGTCTTTTCAAATTAGTGTTTTCCTCTTCTTTGGACAAATACCCAGAAATGAGATAGCTGGATCATATGGTAGTTCTGCTCTTAATCTTATGAGGAATGTCCAGACTGTTTTCCATAGCAGCACCACCAGTTTACATCCCCACCAACAGTGCCTGCAGGGTCTGATTCCTCTACATCCTTGCCAGCACTTGTTGTTTCTTGCCTTTTTGATAACAGCCATTCTAAAAGGCATGAGGTGATATCTTACTGTGGTTTTGACTTGCATTTCCCTAATGATTAGTGATGTTGGACATCTTTTCATGTGTCTATTGGCCATCTGTGTGTCTCTGGGAAAATGTCTATCCAGTTCCTTTGCCTATTTTTTTATTGGGTTGTTTGGGTTTTGTTGTTGTTATTGTTGAGCTGTATAAGTTCTTCATATATTGTAGTTTGGATATTTACTCCTGGTCAAATATATCATTTGCAAATATCTTTTCTCATTCAGTAGGTTGTCTTTTCATTTTGTTGTTAGTTTGCTTTGCTGTGTAGAAGCTTTTTAGTTTGATGTAGTCCCATTTGTTTATTTTTGCTTTTGCTTCCCTTGCCTGAGGAGACATATCTAGAGAGATATTGCTAAGACCAATGTCAAAGAGCATACTGTCTATGTTTTCTTCTAGGAGTCTTATGGTTTCAGGTCTTACATTCAAGTCTTTAATCCATTTTGAGTTGATTTTTGTGTATGGTATGAGATAGTGGTCAAGTTTCATTTTTTTGCATGTGGCTGTCCAGTTTTGCCAACACCATTTATTGAAGAGACAATCCTTTCTTCATTGTATGTTTTTTTTCTCCTTTATTGTAAATTAATTGGCCATATGTGCATGGGCTTGTTTCTGGGCTCTCAATTCTGTTCCATTGACCTATATATCTGTTTTTCTGCCAATACCATGCTGTTCTGTAAATCAGGTTACTTGTTAGGGTAGGACCCCTACCTTACTCTATCTCAGATTTGTCTTAGCTATTTGTGCACTTTCACATTTCTGTGTGAATTTTAGAATCAGTTTAACAAGTTTAATGAGAAATCTTATTGAAATTTTAATTAAAATTACATTGATTTTTTAATTAATTTGAAAATTAAAGTATTTATGATATTGAGTCTTCCTTTCCATAAACATAATACATATTTCATTTATTTCTTATGTGCATGTGTGTGCTCTTCAATAATATTTTATATTTTCTCCATTGAGAAACATCTTTTGTTAGTTGATTATTAGTGTTTATAGTTTCAAACCTATCTTTTTTCTGTTACATTTACATTTTAATTGGTTATTGCTGATGGATAAGCACACTATGGATTTTCTATGTTGATCTCACATGCAGCAACATCAATTCCTTTCCAGTTCCAACCAGAAAGATGGGGAGCTTTGGACTTGGTAATTTGCAGGGCCCAAGGCAGGGTGCAGTGCAGGCTAGGTGTTTTGCTTTGCTTTTGTTTTTTGTTTCTTTGGCCGTGCTGCGTGGCATGTGGAATCTTACTTCCCTGATCAGGGATCGAACCCACACCCCATGCAGAGTCTTAACCACTGGGCCGCCAGGGAAGTCCCTAGGCTAGGTGTTTAGAGTATGGACTCAGCCATCTGACAGGTGAATGTGGTTTGAATCCTAGATCTGCCACTTACTAATTGGGTAAGTTACTTAATCTCTCTGGACTAATGATCACACCCATTCCCTAGGTTATTTCAAGGAATAAGGCAGATAAAATGCATAAAAGTGCCTAGCACAGAGAAAGAACTGATGCTGGTTCTTGTAATTATTACTAACTGGCTTCTCCTGCATAACCAGGGAGATAATTACCCATAGTAAAATAAATCAATTCCTGACTCTATTCATCATGGAGAAGCTACACAGAGTTGCCAGTGTTTGAAGCTTGATCCCAAATTATCCCCCATAATCAGTGATGGCTCTAGTTACTGCTGATTTGGAGCTCACATGTGAAACCCATTTGTTTTCTCTGTCTGTGCCATTTTAATACATGGCCTCCCAATCAGACAGCAAATGGCCTGTCATTGGCCGTCTATATGAGAAGCCTGGAGGACACCTGCCCATCTTTCTGACCCTGCCCCATGCCCCCACATCCTGAATCACTCTGAGTAATTTGGTGAACATCAAGTGCTATAGACTGAATGTGCCCCCCGCCCTGAATTCATATGCTGAAATCCTAACCCCAATGCAATGGTATTTGAAGGTGGGGCCTTTGGGAGGTGATTAGGCCAAAAGGGTGAAGTCTTCATGAATGGGATTAGTGCCCTTATAAAAGAGCTTTCCAGAGAGCTCCCTCACCCTTTCTGCCATGTGACAACACAGTGAGAAGATGGCTATCTTTGACTCAGGAAGAGGTCTTCACCTGACACCGCATCTTCCAGCTCCTTGATCTTGGACTTATGGATTTCCAGAACTGTGAGAAATAAATTTCTGTTGTTTGTTAGCCTAGTATATGTCATTTTTGTTATAACAGCCCGAGTGAGCTAAGACACCAACTCAGACCATCCCAAATATACCCTTCAAACAATTCATGTAGGGGCTTCCCTGGTGGCGCAGTGGTTGGGAGTCCGCCTGCCGATGCAGGGGACATGGGTTCGTGCCCCGGTCCAGGAAGATCCCACATGCCGCAGAGCGGCCGGGCCCATGAGCCATGGCCGCTGAGCCTGCGCGTCCAGAGCCTGTGCTCCGCAACGGGAGAGGCCACAACAGTGAGAGGCCCGCGTACCGTAAAAAAAAAAAAAAAAAAAAAAAAAACAATTCATGTAGCTACTTCTTCATAATGTGGAAACAGACAAATGGGCAGACATGCAATAATATCAACTTTACTGATATTATTAGTAGTACCACTGCTCTTCTTAAGACACTCTAATCGACTATTTACACAGGGTTCAAGTCCAACGTCTATGAAGCCCAATGCCCAGAAGAGAGCTGGACATTGAGTATAGTTGACAAAGCAAGAGAAATGCACCTGGGTGTGAGGCAGGGCTTGGTAAACACAGTCAAAGGAGAACCAGAGAGTACGCCCAAAAGGGACTCCAGAAAGTCCCATACTGTTTCAAGCTGTGGATAACGTTCGTGCGCTTTGTTCATAGAATCCTACCCTGACCAAAGCCCCAGCTCCCAGGACTGCCCCCCAAGGGCTGTGGGAATTTCAGCCATAGGATCTGGTGTATCATTGCTGATGGCACTAAGAGAAGCACTTTGTATACATTATCCATTTAATCCTCCCAACAAACCACGAAGGAAGTGAATATCCCTGTAGAGAAAGCATACCTCAGGAAGGGGCAGGGCTAGGATGTGAATCCCAGAGCCACTCTGAGATTCTTAGTTTAGTTTTTGTTTTTCTCCAAATGAGTGATTGCTATCACGGACTGCTAAGTATTATTCCAATTTTAGCGAGTGTCTTCAGCTGGCCCTGTAAGTAGTGCCGCCGGGCTGTGGAGTTTTCTGCACTGCTGACTGTTTTCACCAGACCGAAGAGTATTTGATTGAGCTGATGAGTACTTCTGCTCAGCTGCTGGGTATGGGGGCAAGTCCTGAGCTCATCTGGGGGTGATCTGATCGCCCAGCCATGGCCAGGGCCCCGGCTCTAGCATTTCCCTTGGGGTGCCCCCCTGGCAGAACAACAACTTTCCAAACTCTGCACAGCAGCTGCTCTGACTTCACGGAAATAGCTGAGGCTGGCACACCTCACCCCTTCTTTCCCTGGGTTCCCAGGGAGCCTGAGACAGAGCTGAGGCCTGGGTTGAGGTGGGAAGAGGCCTCTGGGGCACTGATCACAGAGTTCACCCTGGCAGAAGCTCTGGGGCTCAGGGACCTTCCCCCACCCCTTTAAAATCTGCCAGAGTCGATATTGCCACAGACAGCAGCCTTGGCGATCAGAGGAAAGGGACTGAAAGAGTGAACTGCCAGGCAGTTGCTCAAAGACCCCAAAACCTCAGAAGCCATTGAGTCTACCACTCTAACCCATTGCACAGGTCGGGAGAGTGAAGTCCCAAATCAACCTCTTTACAGAAATCTTATAGGATCTGCCCTTGGAGACATATATTAGCAGACCTTGCCCTCTCCTCCTTGGGAGGGGGCCTGAGAGGGTCCAGACACAGCTTATGCCCTCCATGCCCCACCCTCAACGCCTGTGCTTGACCTTCCCCTCCAGAATCGAACCACACACCCCAGATGCTAGAACTGGGGCCCCAGAGAACTCTGGATTCACCTCCCATACAACACTCTTTATGTACTCCTTTTAAAGTGATAACAAATCACTTGTCAATCTTTCCAAATTTATAGCAAAGGTAGTATATGCTTTGCTAAATATACACCTACCCTATGACCCAGCAATTCCACTCTTGGATGTATGCCTGAGACATGAGTGCATATATCTACCAAAAGACCTGATACATGTGTTCACAGCATCCTTATTCATAACAGGCCCAAACTGGAAACAACTAAATGCCATCAACAGGAGACTGGATCAATGAGCTGTGGTGTATTTCTGTGACAGGGTACTACACAGCAATGAGAAGGGAATGAACGACCGGCACGTGCAACATGGATGAATCACATGTTTATTATGTTGTACCAAGGAAGCCAGACGCAAAGAGTACTTACTTCATGTATATGAAGTTCAAGAACAAACAAAACCGTTTGAGATGATGGAAGATAAGATAGTGACTACCTCTGGAGGTAACTGGGAAAACTGGGAAGGGGCAGAAGGGAACTTCCTGGGATGCTGGAGATGTCTACACCTTGATTTGGGTGTGGTTATGTGGGTATACATACATATGTAAAAAAGTTATCAAAAATACACTTATATACACACTTTATGTATGTTATGCCACATTCAAAAATAAAAAATTTTAAAGTACATATAAGCTAAAAAAAAACCACAAAAAGTACAGAATTCGTGTCAGGGAGTAACAAATAATTCAGTAATGCAGAGTCTAGGCTGTATGTAGATGAGGCCAGAGAATTAGGCAGTTGAGAAAGAATTTTTTTTTCTTAATAAAATAGGAAAATATTTAAACACAATAGAATATACTTATTTCAATGCAAAAGCCAGCATCATGCTTTAAGGGAAAACATTGAAGGCATTCCCATTATAATGAAAAATAGGAAAAGTGTGTCTATTATCAACACTATTATTTAATATAGTTCTGGAGGTACCAGCCCACACAATTAGACAAGAAAAAGAAATGAGAAGTATAAAAATGAGAAAAAAAGGAGGAAACTTGATCATTACTTACAGAATCAACTTAAAAACCAGTATAGAGAATAAGAGAACTCAGTGAGGTAGTGGGTACAAAATTTAATACCTGAAATTAATAGGCTTTATAAATACAAAACAGCCAGTTAGAAGAGATAATGAAAGAGAAGTCCCTGTTTACAATAGCAGCAAAAAGATAGACTATTTAGACATGAATTTCACAAAAATAAAATGTATAAGATTTATTAGAAAAATACTTTAATAAATTGCTGAGGGTGACAGAAGAAGACCTGAACATTATTGTCATATATATATATATATATATTCTGGCAAAATACCAATAGGAATTTTAAAAGAAGCAAGCTGAGTCTGAGCTCCTTATGGCAACGTAAGTAAGGAAATTCTGAGAATTCTGAAAAAGAAGAGTAATGAGTGGGGACTAGTCTTAACAGATATTAGAACATAGTATAAACCTACAATATTTTAAACAGTGTGCTATTGGTGCATTTTAGACAGATGGATCAATAGAACAGAATAGGAAATTTGAAGGCATAGTTGTAGTGGGTAAAACTGTGTCCCCTCAAAAGATATGCTCAACTCCTAACCCCTAGTAGCGGGAGTATGATCTCATTGGAAATAGGGTCTTTGCAGATGCAATCAAGTTAAAATGAGGTCAGACTGAATTAGGGTCATATTGGAGTAGGCCTTAATCCAATGGCTGGTATCATTATAAGAAGAGGGAAATTTGGACATAAACACTGAGAGGAGAGGTCATGTAAAGACCAAAGTAGAGACTGGAGTTATGCTGCCACAACCCTAGGAATGCCAAGGGTTGCTGGCAACTACCAGAAGCTAGGACAGACCAACTGGATGGTTTGTTCCACCAGAGTCACCAGAGGGAGCCTGGCCCTGCTAACATCTTTTATTTATTTTATTTATTTATTTTTGGGTCTTCATTGCTGCACACGGGCTTTCTTTAGTTGCAGCGAGCAGGGGCTACTCTTCGTTGCAGTGTGTGGGCTTCTCATGGAGGTGGCTTCTCTTGTGGGCTCTAGGCATGCAGGCTTCAGTAGTTGTGGCACGCGGGCTCTAGAGCACAGGCTCAGTAGTTGTGGCACACAGACTTAGTTCCTCCGCGGCATGTGGGATCTTCCCGGACCAGGGCTCGAACCTGTGTCCCCTGCATTGACAGGCAGATTCTTAACCACTGTGCCACCAGGGAAACCCCCTGCCAACATCTTGATTTTAGACTTCTAGCCTTCAGAACTTTGAGAGAAAAAGTTACTGCTGCTTTAAGTTACCCAGTTTGTGCTAATTCGTTACAGCAGCCCTGGGAAACTAATACAGTAGCTAAATGCCTACAGGAATTTAGTATATGACAAATGTAACGTTGCTAATCAATAACAAAAAGATAAATTATTAAATAAATAGCACTGGGACAACAAGATAGCCAGCCAGAGAAACAGCTGAAACCCTACCTCACACCATACTCCAAGGCAAATTCTAGAATGAATAAAACCTGGGAGTAATTTCAAAAGGATTCTTAGAGTAAGGAAAGCCTTTAAAAGTATAATTTGAAAAAATGAATCCATAAATGACAAACTTGATAAATTTCGCCACACAAAAAATTTTAATTCTTCATGAAAAATAATATAAACAAAGTCAAAATATATATATATATATATTATAGACATATCATATGCTATTGACAAGGGCCTGATATTCTTGCTATTTTAAGAGTTCTTACTTATCAGGGAGAGAAAAAAAAACCTAATTAAAAATAGGAAAAGTGTATAAACAAACAGTCCCCAGGAAAAGAAATGTAAATGATTCTTAGTCTTATAAAAACACAGTCAGGGCTTCCCTGGTGGCGCAGTGGTTGAGAGTCCGCCTGCCGATGCAGGGGACACGGGTTCATGCCCCGGTCCGGGAAGATCCCACGTGCCGTGGAGTGGCTGGGTCCGTGAGCCATGGCCGCTGAGCCTGTGCATCCAGAGCCTGTGCTCCGCAACGGGAGAGGCCACAACACTGAGAGGCCCGCGTACCGCAAAAAAAAAAAAAAACAAAAACCACAGTCAACCTTCCTTGTAGCAGGAGAAATGAAATTACAGCTACTAGATATCATTTTATATCTAACAGACTGACAAAGATCAAAAAGTTTGATAACATGCTGTATTGGCAAGGGTGTGGGCAACAGGCATTCTCATTCATTGCCAGTGGGAGGGCAAATTGGTACAACCTCCCTGAAGAGTGATTTGGCAATATGTAAGTAAATTAAAAATCTACATAACCTTTAACCCAGCCATTCCATTTCTAGGAATTTACCATACAGATATACTTGTATATGTGCAAGTTGATGTATGGATGTGGCTATTTATTGCAGGTTTGCTTATAATAACAATAGATTTGAAACAGCCTAATTTCCCATCAGTAGGGCACTAGTGAAATGAATTATGGAACATCTATTTGGTGAAATACTATGGACTGTTTTCTGTGTTTGTTGTTTGTTGCTTGTTTTTCACAGAGGCTTTCAGGGATCTTAGCTCCCTGACCAGGGATGGAGCCCGGGCTCTGGCAGTGAAAGCGCCGAGTCCTAACCACTGGACTGCCAGAGAATTCCCTGGACTGTTTTAAAAGAATGGAGGGCTTCCCTGGTGGCGCAGTGGTTGAGAGTCCGCCTGCCGATGCAGGGAACACGGGTTTGTGCCCCGGTCCAGGAAGATCCCACATGCCGTGGAGCGGCTGGGCCCGTGAGCCATGGCCGCTGAGCCTGCGCGTCCGGAGCCTGTGCTCCGCAACGGGAGAGGTCACAACAGTGAGAGGCCCGCGTACCGCAAAAAAAAAAAAAAAAAAGAATGGAACAGTTTTATATTTACAATGTGGAAAAATCTCTGTGATTTGTAGTTAAGGGCAGAGAGGAAACAAAGTGCAGAACAAGGTGGACAAAACAATACCATCCGTGGGAAAACTGTTTTCTAGATGTGTTTTCATAGGCATAGAATATCTCTGAAGAGATAACCATGAAACCAGTAACAAAGACTGCCTGTAAGTGAGGAACTAAGATGCTGAAGTTAGGAAACGGCATACTTAATACCTTCCAATACAATGTGCAAGTGTTAATCATTCCAAACATTCCAAACATATTAAACACAAGAAAATCATTAAAAAAGCAAAAATAGTGAAAGTTTTCATTTGAGATCTGAGTTTAAATGTCAGCTCTGCCACTTTCCTGGACTAGTTATTTCAGCTCTTAAACCTTAGTTTCCCCCATCTGTAAAGTGGGAATAATACATAATATCATCCACCTCAAGGATGTGGGGGGTGGGAGGAGGGGTGGAGAGAGAGAGAGAAAGCAAACGTGGCAAAAGGTTAGCAACTGGTGACTCCAGGAAGGTTATATGGGCATTCATTGTATTACTGTATTACTACTTTTCCCCGTGATTTTGAAATTTTTTCAGAATAAAAAGTTTTTTGTTTTTATTTTTTGCTGATAGTGTTTCCCACCCCAGACTCTATTAAATCAGAATCTCTAGAGGTAAAGCTGGTGAGCCAACTTTTTCTCCCAAGCCAGCTGTATTCTGAGAACCACTGGACCAGCACAAACCTGGGGTGACTGGGGCACCCCAGCATCTCACTGCAGGCTGCTTTCCTCCCTCCGCAGGGCACAGGTAAGGTGGGCACGTGCAGGACTGGGAACTGGGAATCGGGGTCTGGGGGCAGAGACTAGCTCCCCCTGGTTATCTTGGGGGAAGGGAGCCCTGCACTTTCCTGCTCTGGGATTGGGGGAGAGGAGGGGAGCCCAGTGCCAAGCCCCGATTCCCACCCACCGCCAGGGCTCTCTCCGTGTGGCCTGTGCCGGGACACGCAGGGAACCCCGGCCCTGGCAGAGCCCCTATCAGATAAGGCCGCCTCCCCAGCCTTGGCAGCCCTCGGAGCCGGCGAGAAGTTTACACAAGCCTGTTGTTGATGGAAAACAAACGCACAAGCGGGCATTTCCTGGCCTGCTCAGAGCCGCCGGGGGGCCCCAGACACTGGCTCACCCCAGAGCGGCTCCGTCCTGACAACTCCCCCGGGGCCTCGGGCGAAACTCTGGGGGTCCAAAGTGCAGGAAGCCCGGCTCTCAGGAGGCCACCCATAGCTCCTGCCCCCAAGCCCAAGCTACCCTGCACATGAGCCCAACATACAGGAGGCGTTTAATTAATGCTTATTCTTAACCTCTCTCCTGCGTGCGGGCCCTAGCATCAGCCTGGGCCTCCCGAGGACCCAACTCCAGCCCTGTCCCCACCCCAGCCTGGAGCCCAGGTGGGGCCCATACAGGCATCCATCAGCACCACTCGTTGAGTGCTTGTTGCATGCCTGGCCCTGTTCTGGGGCAGCGTGGGTGATGGAGGTATGGGAACTAGGAAAGAACTGAGACTGGGCATAGCTAGCAGGAAATTAGGGGGGAAATCTCATCTATACATGGTGCCCCGTCCCTTGCTTTTAAAAGTAAGGAGAGCTAAGGCAGACCTTCACAGAGCTGTTGGAAAAAAGAAATGAGACAGCTGAGGGGGTCTTTTACCCACTCCCCATCCCATCCCCATCTTTGCCTGGAGGGAGGCAGACGACCAAGTTTCAAATCCCAGCTCCATGATCTCATCACCTTATGCCCAAGTCTCTTTATCTATGAAATAGGGCTAATTCTTGTGCCAACCTCAAGTATTGAGAATTAAATGAGACATTTTGAGGATTAAATGTGGTAATGACTATAAAACCTTTTTTTTTTTTATTGGCCATGCCGCGCGGCTTGCAGGATCTCAGTTCCCCTACCAGGGATTAAATCTGGGTCTCACTTTGTGACCACCTGGAGGGGTGGGATAGGGAGGGTGGGAGGGAGATGCAAGAGGGAGGGGATATGGGGATATATGTGTATGTATAGCTGATTCACTTTGTTATACAGCAGAAACTAACACACCACTGTAAAGCAATTATACTCCAACAAAGATGTTAAAATAAAAAAAAAATCTGGGTCTCAGCAGTGAAAGCCCAGAATCCTAACCCCTAGGCCACCAGGGAACTCCCTAAAACTTTAAAATCATAACTATCGTAATGTCAGGCACAAAGTATCACACAGAAACATGTCACTATAGATATATTATGCCCACCTGCCCTTTCCATCTCAACACAGATATCTGCCTTTCAAGGTGGGCTTTCCTGACCCCCACCGTGGGTCAGGCGCCCCAGTTACATTCCCTTCCAAGTTCTCCTTCATCCACTCCTTCTGGCAGCCCTCCTCACCCATGTCACCACGCAGATGTGTGTCTTCCCCGTCAGACTGTTCACTCATTTTGTGCCAGGCTCTGTGCTGGCCCTGGGCACCCAGAGGTAAATCATATTCTAGCCCTGTCCTCTAAGGGGACTCAGCCTGGAGGGTAGAGATAGATGTTTACAGAGAGCAAGGAATCACTATGAGAATATTATAAGAATTACAAAGGCTTATGTGGGCACAGTGCTGGCATGCTACCTGACACACAGTAGGTTCACCCCGAAACCATAATTACATAAAATGATGCTGTTTAACAGTGGAAAGACCTGGAGTCGAATGCTGGCTCTGCCACTTGCTTGCTGTGTAAACCTTGGGCAAGGCACTTTCTCTGGACCACAATTTCTCCATTTATCAGGGGAGATGCTAACATTAAATCCCCACCTTAAGGCCCTGGTGGAATTCAAACAAGTTGATGCATGTGGAAGCACTTTCTATCAGAGGTTAACCTTATCAGCTACAAACTATCCTGTCAAGGCCGGTATGGGGAATACAGCCTCGGGCAAAGGCTTTGGTATCAGGCCTGGTTTCAGGACCCAGCCTGGACACCCCCTCGTTTTGCAACCTATGGCTAACGGCTCAGCCTCAGTTTCCTCATCTGTAAAGCAAAGATAGCAGTGTGTATCTCCTAGGATGCCGTGAGGAGCTGAGGAGATCACAATGATAAGAGTTAATATTTGTTGCACTTTTAATCAATGCCAGACAGGGTTTTTAAGTGATTTTTGTATGTTAACTCATCTACCGTCATTTTACAGCTGGGAAAATTGAGGCAGGGAGATTTTAAGGTCTTGCCCAAGGTCACACAGCTGGGAAGTGTTGCTGGGAAATAATCCTGACAGTCTGGCTGTCACTGGAGCCCAAGGTCCTAACCACCCTGCCTCACTGCCTCCCGGAAACCTGTTTAAAGAGCTTAGAAATGCCACACAGTCAGGCCTCGGCAAACAGTAGCCATTATTATGATTCTATTAATATATGTGTTGATATCATTACGATCTTAATTACTCATCAATCCCTCCTCAGAGCAGGGCAAGCTGAAGCGCTCCGGGCCTGAGTGGGTGCCAGCTGAGAGCTGGCGCCATGAGCCCAAAATGTGGGCAAAGCTTTCCTTCCTTGTCACACCCAGTGAGAGTCAGCGCCTGGGGCGGTGGGGCAAGTGGGTCCAGCACTGGGGCTGGCCCCCGGTGAGCATGGATGTCACAGGTGGCCCTCTCTTCCCGGCCTGGTGCTGGACACCCACCTGGCTCCTGGAACAGGGCAGGGCCAGGCTGGAGAGGCCAGGGCAGACACTGGGCCTTTTGTGTCCTACTCCCCATGCAGCCCAGCCCGGACACCCATCGCCACCCCTGCCCCAGGCTGGGCACAAGGTGTGCAGTGTCCTCCTGGAAGAGGAAAGAATTCAGGCTGGAGTTGGGAGTCCAGCCAATACCCTGGCTCCACTGCCTTCTGGCTGAGGTCCTTGGTCCAGTCCCTCCCTGCTCTAGGCCTGGTTTCCTCATCTCCAAGGGGAGGCATAGAGAGCTGGACTCAGTACAGGTAGGGCTTAGGGAAGGGGGAGGAAAGGAAAGTAGTGGTCCTGAAGGGCTGCAGTAAGGGAACAGGGCAGGGGCCTGGCCACCCCTCTGTTGGGTGCAAACATGGTTAGTTTTTCACCCCCTCCTCAGACAGGCCCAGATCACCCTCAGCTCCCCCGCCCCCAATCTGCAGCACACACACACACCACCCTGAACACCTGTGTTCACCTGAGCTCTCATCCCTGTGCGAACACAGACTTAAACACACCCCTGAACAAAGACACGCACGCCTGATCACACACACACACACACACACCCTTGATCATAGACATATACAGACACACACTCCTAGTCATAGATACACATGGACAAACGCCCCCGAACACGGACACACACACCTGATCACAGACACACACATCTCAACAAAGACATAGACGCCCCAAATTAACATACACACTAACATGACTACACACACAGATACACTGACATCCAAACACACCTCCCTCCAACCCACACCCACCACACCTCAGTGCACACCCCACACCCTGCCTACCCATCACACACCAGGCAGACGGGCTTCAGTCCTCATTCGTGGAGGCCACTGGCGGGGGGCGGCAGGGGGCAGAGTGAGCCCCCCAGGGAGCCCAGGATAGGTGCCTGGAATTGCACCTTCTCTTCCCTTCCCATACTTGGGGAGTCCCTCAGGCTTGAGCCCAGCGCCTCTGCCCAGACAGAGGCCCGCAGGAATGAGCCTAAAGGATAGGAGGGCATTTGGGGGGACCTACTGTGTGCCGATCCCTGTGCTGTGTGCTACCATGCTGTCACAGCCCCTTGACTCTGCCTACCGCAGTGCCTGGCACACGTTAGGGACTCCAAAGCAGAAGCTGAGGAAAGCGTCCAGAGCCCCGAATAGAATAGATATCGGTCTCTGACCTCCCTGCGGGGCATTTCAACAGTGCAGACCCCACCGGGACAATGCCGCGGTGCACCGCCAGGCGGCGCCCTCCGCCCGGCCCCTGCGGGGGCTCCGACTCCCCACACCCGGCGTCCCTCTGCCAGTTCCCGCTGTGCCAGGGCGGCTCCCCCGGGAGCTTCGCTAGGTCCCCGCGGGCGCCCCCGCAGGATGTCTCGGCTCCTCACCTCGCCGGATCTGACCTCAGCTCCGGCTTCCGCCCCTCCCCAGTCCCCAGGGGCCTCCTCGGACAGCTCCGGGCTCGCAGCCGCCCCCTCTGCCCGGAGCCGCCCCCAAGCCCAGCCCCACCCCAGGCTGTCTGAGAACTTCTGAGGCTGTCCCACAGTGGAGCCTCCTCCCTCGCCTCTTCTCTTGGAGCAAAGACTCATAAAGGTGCCTGAAGTGAAAGACCGAACTGGATTGAATAAGGAGCAACAGCTCCCTCGAGCAGCGCAGAGCATCCTACGGGCCAGGCACTCTGAGTTATATGCTTCAGAGTTCACAAAACTCGATGAAGTAGGGGTTACCATTACCTTCAGAGAGGTTAAGTAGCAGCAGAGTCTCGGGCCAAAGCTCTAAAGGCAAGATTCTCAGCCACAGTGAAGGTTCATGCTGCTATTTATTCTCTCCAGGACCTAGGAAATATTTTTTTAAGGACCCACCATCTGCCAGGCACTGTGCTGGGTGCAATATAAAGAAGAACACAGGGATACTGAGTCATGGAGCTTACAGTGGCAGGAAAGAGAGTAAAATAGTCCCTAAATATGCACCTACAGATTCATCATTAATTTGCTCAATTGCGAAAGATATGTTACCAGGGACCCTGTGCCCAGCAGTGTGCTGGCAGTGCCGACCTAGGCAGGAAGAGGCCAGCCTCGAGTGCCCCTGTTGCAGGGTGGAGGTGAGTGGGGACAAACAGACAATTACTGCCCTGTGTGGTGAGTTCACTCTGAAGGACACAGTTACAGCACAGTCAGGAGGGAAGAAGGCTAAGCAGGAAAGGCTCCAAAAAGGAAGGGGCTTCTGAGCAGGAGTTTTTGAGGAGAGAAGGGGGGTAGGACCCCCATGCAGAGGGCCCACCCAGCATATAAATCATGGATGAGTTTGGAGTGCTTGGCTAGCATTAAGGCCCAGAGATGGTCCCGAGTCCTGCACCAGAGAGGTGGACAGAGACCAGATTGTGACTGAATCTCACACACCAGCTTAAGGACCAACTTGCTCAGGAGGGATGGGAAACCCAAAGCAATGCGTAAATGTCCCAGATCCCTTTCATGCCTCCGTCATGTGACTCAGAGGCCCCTGGTGGGAAGGATGGGCCAGCACTTTGATGTCTCAGAGGCATCAAAAACTTGACAAGTCCAAACCCCAAATCCCTGGTCATTTTCCCCCATCCTCTTGCAAAGGACGTTTCCCACTGCATCGAAGGGTCCCACCAGCTGCCCAGCTGTGGCTTTGCCCCCTCTTCGCTCTCCCTCCCCATAGCCAGCCCACCTCCTCTGCTCCCACGCAGTTGGGTGCCCCATCGTTTGAGTGACCGCACATTTGTCTCTGTCCCCAACTGCCCTGATTCATCTTTTCCAGTTTCCTGGTGCTCTTGGAATAAAGATACAGGCAAGCTGCCTGGAAAGCCCATGGCCATGTCTCCAGCCCCAACTCCCACCATTCTGGCCCTTGCCCTGAAATCTCCAGTCATACTAGCTACCTTTGAGTGCCTTGGACCTACTGGGCTCAGGGCTGTTGCACATGCTCTTACTCTTTCTTCTCCCCCTCCCCTTCCCACTTGCTGAGTTAATTCCCACTCACTTATCTGATCTCTCAGTGACACCTTCCTCCAGGAAGTTGTCCTTTCCCTCACCTGTGTGTATGGTCTCACATACACCTTATCACATACATCATTAGTTACTTTTTGTGTGTGTGTGTGTGTGTGGTATGCAGGCCTCTCACTGTTGTGGCCTCTCCCGCTGCAGAGCACAGGCTCCAGACACGCAGACTCAGCGGCCATGGCTCACGGGCCCAGCCGCTCCACGGCATGTGGGATCTTCCCGGACCGGGGCACGAACCCGTGTCCCCTGCATCGACAGGCGGACTCTCAACCACTGCGCCACCAGGGAAGCCCCCATTAGTTACTTTTGAGGCTATCTGACATTTGTATCCCCCACAAGACTCCGAGTTCTATAAGGGCAGGTACCCTCTTATTCACTGGTATCCCCGGTGACCAGCACAGGACATGGCTCTCAATAAATGTCCTTTAGCAAGATGAACTTCTGCTGCTTACTGGCTGTGTACCCTTAGGTTAGTCCCTTCCCCTCTCTGAGCTTACACTGCTCATCCCTAAATGAAGGGGCCAGGTGGGTAGTCCCCAACTCAGGCTGCCTATCAGAATCCTTGATTTTTAAAAGATGCACAGGTCATCATCGTTATCATCATCGAATTGGGAGTGGAGAGTGGGTGGAGGTATGGATATTACAAGAATGAGTGAACACTGATACCTATAGAAGCTGGGCAATGTGTACATAGGGGTTCATTATACTTTTCTGTTTACTTCATCGATGTTTGAAATTTTCCATAATAAAAAGCTTTGTGTAAGATACACCAACCTGGGCTCCCCTGCAGTGTGGGTATTTTAGAAAAGCTGCTGGTTCTGAGGAAGATAGTTCTGAAGCACAGGTCTGGCTAGAGGCTCTCCAAGGCAGCTTCCATCGCCAAAGAATTTTCGGTGATTCTCTCCTGCCCACGTGAGGGCTGCTCACTGGTGGAAAAATCCTACACCCTGAGCACCCTTCTGCCCTCTTCCTGGATCCCGCTGTGGCCTCAAACACTTCCAGGTCAGTCGCCTGATCTTCCAACTCTAAAAGTTTCCCAAAACATCCACCCCTGTTAGGACCCTCTTCTGGGCTCCCTCTGCCTCTCGAACCTCCAGTCCAGCCGCACAAGACCCCAGGGTGGGCCGCAATGGTCTAAGTGCCCCCAGCCACAGTGCCTGGCATGGTGGATGGATTGATAGGTGCTAGCTGAATTTCTAGAACTGCAATGAAAATCTCTTTGTGGCCCCCAAGCTGTGTGATCCTGGGCAAATGACCCCTCCTTGGCTTCCTTCTCTGTGAAATGGAATGACACTCCCTGCCTCGTGATGCTGTGGGAAGGACTCAGTGAGATAATGAGCATAAAGGCATGGCAAGTTGCGTAGGACTTCCGTCCCATGCAGAGCCAGACTCTCCTTCCTTGGGGCTCCTGTAAGCCCCCGGGCTTCCCTCATGCTGACAGTGTCTGGCTGTTGATGCGTCTGTCTCCCAGAAAGCCTGGGAGCCAGAGGCAGGGGCTGTTGGCCAAATTATCTCCACGTCCCCAGACCTCGATGCCCAGCACTGGGCCATGGAGAAAGGGAGGAGGAGAGGAGGGGGAAGATGGAAAGGAAGGTATGAAGGGCCCACTGGCCCTCCTAGAGTCCCCAGGGGCCAGGGCGACCCCTCCCTGGGGCCTCAGCTGGCGGATGAAGCCTGGAGGTGTTCACTCTTGCCAGCAGAACACACAAGCCATAGCGGCCAACACTTCCTCTCCAGGAAGCTGGTTCTGCCATGTGGGACTCCAACCTGAGTACAGGGGTGGGAAGGGGGCCTGCTTGGTTGTATCCTGGGCCTGCAGCCCAGGAAAGAACAGGGGAGTCAGAGGCATCTCCCCAAGGCCCCCAGGACCAAGCTCCAGCTGGTATTCAAGGCTGTGCATGAGCTGAACCTGACCCACCTCCACAGGAGCACCCCCAGCCATTAAATTACTCTCCACTCCCCACTGTTCTCTGCATCCTCTTGCCTGTGCCCAGGCTGTGTCCTTGCCGGGAATTCTCATCCTGCTCCCCTCCTCCACACGGTCACCTTTGGTTCATCCAAGATCCCAACTCACATAACATCTCCTTGGAGTCTCTCCCAACTTCTTGAGACAATTCCTCACCCCTCCCCTGTAGCTCCCCTCAGATTTAGTCAAACATGCAATCCTCCTACAAGGCAGATAGCGTTGGCCCCATTTTACAGATTAAGATACTGAGGTTCAGAGTGGCTAAGTATCTTGCCAAAATTCTTGCAAGGCAGGGAAGACTGTGGAAGGTCTTTTCCATCTGCCCCAGGCCTCCCCTCTCTAGGGAAAAGGAGACTTCATAGGATGAGACAGGGCAGGGGACAGTCACTGTCCAAACCTCAGCCCCTGCAAACTGCCTAATGCTAGGCCTGGGTATAGGTCCCCAGAACCAGGAGGCTCTCCATGTTCACAGCAGGTTGGAGACCAAAAGGTTTTGGTGATGGTCCCTTGGTCCCCTCTGGAGCCAGCATGCAGGGAGGTGGCAACACTGCCCCAGAGTCTCAGGTAGTGATGACAGCATCTTCTCCCTCCCTCCCATCACCAGGGGACAGAGCTGGGCTGGCAGCCTAAGCCCAGCCTCAGCCCCTGCCCCACCGAGCGCCTGCTTTCCAGTCTTGAGTCTCTGTTTATTTCTGCTGTCCTTTTGGTGCCACCTTCTCCCTCTCTGAGTGTCACTCTTCACCAGTTCACAACGACCATCTCTATTCCTCTCGCTCTGTCTCTCTGTCAAGGTCTCTCTCAGCCTCTCAGTCTGTCCCAGGATCTCCCTTTATCTCTGAGTCTTCTCAATCTCCATCTGCTTTTTTCTCCATCTTGTCATCTCTCCACCTGTGACTTTGACTCTGTTTCTTAACCTGGATCCCTGTCTCTTGTCTCGCTGCCTTTTCACTGCTCTGTGGCTGTTCTCTCTCTTTCCATCTCTCTTTCCCAGTCTCCTGCGGATCTGCCTCTCCGCCTCTCTGCCCTGTATCTTTGTCCCCATCGTCATCTCTCTCTGTCTCTGCGTCTGTGCATATCTTTGTCACTGTCCCTTTCTGCCTCTGTGTCTCGCTCTTGCCCTCTCTCCCCACCTCCCCGCCTCTGTCACTCTCTCTGAGTGTCTCACTCTGTGTGTGGTGCTCTCAGTCTGGACTCAGGGGAGAGCAGTGCCTTCTCCACAGCAACCCCCCCATCCCTGGCCCAACAGCAGGCCCTGCTTCCAAAGTTGGTCCCAAGTAGAGGGCAGGGGACCCCTGGGCATCATTCCAGGGCCTGCTCCCTCTGGGTGACAGTGCTGACAGACAAGATAGGGATCGGACTCAGGTCTGTCCAGGGGCGTCTGGGTGCCTGCAAATGTTTGCACGTGTGCACAACTGGGTTTGTATGCAGGCCTCCCTGTGTGGGGTGCTCTGGGTGTCTGTCTGGATATATCTGTGAGCGTCTGGGCCTGTTTATGTCTGTCTGCTAGATTTGTGCACGTGCGTCTTTGTGTGGGGCTGTCTGGGTGTGAGCACATTAGCCTGTGGGTCTATCCATCCATTAGAGCCTCAAGAGTGCACCTGTGTCTGTGGGTCCCTGGGAGTACCTGGAGTCGGGCTGTATCTGTGCGGCTGTCCACAGGCCAGGCCCTCTGCTTGCATTCTCTTACCGAGTCATCAAGGAGGTGTAGATTCTATTACCCTATTTGACAGATAAAAAAGTTGAGGCTCTTAACCCACATGCTTGGATGTGTGACTACGAATGTCTCTGCTTGAGGTTGAGAGCTTGGCATCTGGAGACAGACCTGGTTCAAACCCTGGCTCCTCCACCACGAGCTGCCTGACCCCAGGCAAGGTGGTTAATCTTGGGCAATCCTGAATTCATTCAGCAAAAATGTATCAATCAAAACCAGATAAAACTAATCCATGGTGCTACAAGTCAGAATAGGAGCTACCTTGGGAGGGGTTGACAGGGAGGGGGCCCAAGGGAGACTTCGGGGTGCTGTAAATGTCCTGTATCTTGATCTGGGTGGTGGTTACATGGGTGTGTTCATTTGGAAAACAGCAATCAAGCTGTTCATTTCAGAAATGTGCCCTTTATGCACATTATACATCAATATAAAAGTTTACAAAAAATTTATTGAGCACCTACTATTTGCCAGGCATTAAATAGCAATAGAAACAATGGTGTTTTTTTTGTGTGTGTTTAACATTTCAGCAAGTGAGTCGCTTCAGGCTTTACATACTTTCAACCCATTCCTGCCCTACTCCCTTTCCCCACATGGTCGCAATCATGATGGCAGGAGGAGGAAGGGAGAGGGACCGCAGGCCTGGGCTGGATTGCTGTCCTGCCCAATCTTGCCTGGCTGTTTTCTCCTCAAAGCAGCTATGATCTTCCCTCTGGGTTTTCAAATTGGTGGGCCACTGTGGGGCATTTTGCTAGACGACGGCTGGCATTTGATCAAGCTGGTAACAGAGCACCCTCTAGTAGGCCTCAGGGCAAGAAACGAGGGGTGTAAGATGCTCAGTGGACAGACGTCACACATGCTTGATGCATCCAGCAATGACAGGCAGTGCCTGGATACACACATTCCTGCTCTCCACCTGCAAGGTCCTGACGTGTCCCTTGTCATTCCATAAAATATATTGAGCTCCTACATGCCAGGCCCTCCGCTGGGCCCTTCAACATACCTCACTTCACTCTCACTACAACTGTCATATAAAGGTCACGACTGTCACCTTCCAGCTGAGGAAACTGGGGCCTGGAGAGGTGAAATGACTTCCTTCAGCTCACACTGCCCAACAGTAGAGATTCCAACCTCATTCTGCCTGGCTCTCATCCTCCACCCTCCCTGGATGCATCTTTTCTCTGGGTTTCTGAGGTTACCTGAAGCTTTAGTAAAGGGACAAAATTCATTTGGTTTTGCCCTCTTGGAAGATTTTGAAATTTTGTGTCTTATATTAGGAAAACTCAAGCTTACACTGCCCTTTGGTGACAGCGTTCACTCCTCATGGGGAAAGGCCTCCCTCATTGCCTGACATACCCTTCCAGCCCAGAGAAGAGCAGAAGAGGCAGGTGTAATGACCTTTGAGCTTTGTCAAAGGATCCAGCAGGGCGTGCTTATTTAATATTTGAAAGAACACATGCATGAATGAATGGTATTTTGCTTACATGCTCCCCACTTAGCACATAGCACACGTGCTAAGATGATCTCTTGTCTGTCTCTGCCTCCACTCTAAATTCCTTAAGGGCAGGGACTGTGTCTACTTCATCTCTGGATCCCAACAAGCAGCCCAAAGTCTGGCACAAAAGAGGGTCCCCGCAAATATTATAAATATTTATAAATTATTATAAATAAATATTATAAATAGGGGAAGACCTTGGAATTGATCTCTGGGCTTCAGTAAGACTCTTAGGTCCTGTGAATTTGGCACACCCCTAAACAGCAGTGGCACCAGCTAGTTTCAGTAAGTGGTTTTATTACTGGTTAGATTTTACAAATTCTGATATTTGAACAGACTTCCACCTTAAAATTCTAAAACAACAAAGCGACTGTTGGAGGGGGTTTGATTTTTTTCCTTTTTTTTTTTTCTTTTTTAGGACTATTCAAAGTAACAAACTTTTTTTTTTTTTTTTTTTTTTTACATTTTTGCTCTGGTCATAAATATACAGAGAGAAAAAGAGGGAGGGAAAAATGAACAAGTCATCCAAAGTATGGAGATAAAACAGTATTCCTAAGGCACGTGGCAGTCTTTGAAAATACAGAAGCTCTAGCCAACTTAAATTATTTGTTGTTTTTCCTCGCTCAGTCCACAAAACTGTACAGTGACACAAATGTTGTGTTGCAGATAGATCTTCCAAGTAATTCCAGTCCACACCGCTGTGTCAGCAAGGGGCGTAGTTATTTTCTTCCTCATTTTCCAGGCGAGATCCTAAAATGTGGTTAGTTAGTTGCTCAAAGCCTCTATTTTAAAATACACTTGGAATTCAACTAAAGATAATTTCTTTTTTAAAGAAATTGTGGGGCGGGGGCGGGGGGCCGAGAATCATTAGAAAAGGTTGGTAAGAGTCGTTTGCGAGGGGCTGTGAGGCTCGTGGCCCTCCAGGTTGCCAGGCACAGAAGTTAAGACGGACGTCACAGTCGGCAGGGTGGGGCTAGTCAAGTCTGTGAGGGTGGTGGGCGTGCTGGAGGGGCTGAGCGAGGCGTTGGACAGCTCCGAGGCCGGTCCTGACGGCGTCCCCGTCTGCAGCGCCGCCTCCGTCGACTTGTCCACGCCAGTGTTTTCCTGCCGTAAAAGGTTGCGCCTGAACTTGGCCCGGGCGTTCTGAAACCAGACCTACGTGGGGGAGAGGGAAGGGCTGGTCAGAGGAAGGCGGGCAGGATGAGGAGAAGAAGGGCAGAGCATGCCCCCGGACTGTTTAACTCAGAGATGCCAATCGGTGTTCTGCCGGAATGGGGGGGGGGGCGGGGGGGCGTGTATTAAAAAGTTGGGCTGGCAATATTTTGTTTTGTATTTTTATTGTTAATACAGTAAAAATGTCCTTTCCTCAAATTGCCTGTTACTGGGTTTCCCCTTCTGTTAGAAGGTTCTCAAATATTGTAGCCACTAGCCACACGTGGCCACCCAGCACTTGAAATGTGGCTAGCCCCAAGACGGCTGGTCTATAGGTGAGAACCACATCAGATCTGAAGGAAGTAGAATATCTCGATGGTAATTTTTATTTTGATTACATGTTGAAATGACAATATATTGGACATATTGAGCCAAACAGGATACGTCCTTAAAATTAATTTTACAGGTTTCTTTTTGCTTTTTTAATGTGGCTACTGGAAAGTTTTCAATGTAAAATTACATATGTGGCTCACATAGCATTTCTATTCTGTTCTGGGAGATTCACACAAACCAAATCTCGATCATTTTTCACCATGGGTGAGAGGTTCGTTTTTTTGGCAGTCGCCTTTAAGTGGGCAAGAGATCCCACAAATTCTTGCGGGTACCATTTTTCAAGTTTTTCATGGCAAGTCTGGGAAATACCAGAACGATGTAAAGAACACACAGGCATCAGTCAATAAAGAGTTACTAAGAGGAAGAAAAAGACGCAGCTCCTAATCCCCACCGCTGTCTGCTGGAGAAGCCGCCAGCATCCTGGACCACTGGGTTTCAGGTCTCAGGGCAGAGTGGACGGAATGGGAAGAGCTGCCCCATGAAAGATTCCCTCTCCCGACCTGCCATGTCCCAGTATCCTTTACGAGGGAGGTGGGGTGGGGGGCCCAGTTACTGAGCTCGGTGTGAAAAGAATGCCCAAAAGAGAGAATAAGGGTTTGCTTTAATTTCCCTTGAGCACTGACACACGCACACATCCGCACCCACACCACTGCACACAAGCCTGTACACACGAAGCATCGATACTTATCTACACAGCACCCCCCAGCCAGTATGCCCACCCATCGAACTGCACAGAGAGATCCCGCTGTACCCCGAGGTCCTCAAAGTACTTTGGGAGAAGCCAAGAAAATCTGGGGGGAGGAGGGTTGGGGGCTGGGGCGGGAGGTTGTATCTCCCAGAGAAAAGAGCCCAAAGGGCAGGGCCCCTTCCCTTCCCTTTGCGTGAAGAAAACACTCGCCGGAAGCCTCCCGGTTAAACAGAGGGCCTTGGGGAACTGAACAGATTCTAGGGTGTCCAGCTGCATCTTTCCAGGTGCGCCTGCATCTCCTGTCTTCCCAGTGTCTCAGACAGGGATCGGAAGGGCCAGCCCTTGGCCCCACCCTCCCCTGGGGACCACCCCAGCTACAGGGGCCTGTGGCCTCAAACCCTCTTTTTGGTGGCCTGATACAACTTGGGCTCAATTAAAAAGCACAGCCTTTAGAATCCTGGAGTAAGGAGGGAGATGCAGACCCTGTGAAGTCGGGAAACAAAGCTCTCTCCCGCTGGATCTTTCCAGGAAGAAAGCACATTTTCCCTGGCCTTTGCCCAAAGCGAGCCCATCACCTCTTCTGGGGGCTTGCAAATAAGTACAGTGCTTCTAAGACCAGCCTCGATAGGCACTTCTTGTGATGGGGGCTCCTTCCCTGCCCGGCCTGCAGAAATCTACAGAGGTGGGACTCTGTGTCCGTCTGGCCCAGAGAATGACCGATGGAGAAAATGATGGAGAAAGCCCCCAGAGACCCTCAGAGAGAAGAGGCGACTTCCCCAAAGTAACACTGCAGATTGGGGATGAGGAAGCCTGGAGCTGTGACGCTTTTGCCACCGTCCTGTCCTGAGCATGTGTGGCCCTGTGAGCGTCCTGTGGGCCTGACTCCAAGTGGTAACAGGAGCGGGAAGCCCCGGGGGCAGTGCATCGCCCATCGGCCGGGGGCTCCAAGCCCTTGGGAAGGGCTGGAACAGTTAGTTGCTGGCTGTTTGCTATTTCTCTGGCGTTGCCCCTAACAGAGGTTTGTAAACAATGACACCATCCTCCACAACTGCCTTCTCTGCCTTACCGAATCTGAGGCGCTGGGAATCTGGTGGATGAAAGTCAACAACTCAACTAAAAGCCAGCTGCTGCGGGGGTTTGTGTGGAGTTTGTTTCTCACCTTAAGCCAGTCATCACCAGAATTCTCCTGGGTATTTCAAAAAAAATCCCCTCCCAAGAGGCTGTTGGGACAAGGACCTTGGCTCGTCTAAGTCATCTTTATATCCCTGGGGATACGGCAGAGGGACTGGCAAAGATTAAGTATCAGTCACATGCACTGAGTTAACAGTAATACTAACAGATAACATTTACAGACCTCTTCATGCCGGGCACCCGGCCACCCTCTAACATGCACGGTCACAGGTTATCTCCATGATAGGCCAAGCAGGGAGGTACTATCATTATCCCCACTTTATAGATTTAAAACCAGAGAGGCTTGGAGAGGCAAAGTCACTTGCCCAAGGTCACACAGAGGCCAAACTGAGATTAGGATCCAGGTTTATCTGCCATAAAAAGTCCATGCTTCCCCTACCACATGATCCAGAGTGAGTCAGTGAATGAATGAATGAATGAATGAATGAATGGATGAGTGAATAAACACAGAAGCAACTACGATGTAGTGGAAAGAGCACAGGCTGTAGCTTCCAGCTCTGGTTCTGCCACTGACCAATCAAGTGACCTCTGCTAGTCCCTTACCTCTGGGTCTGCCTCAGTTTCCCTACCTGTACAACAAGGGAGTTGGACCACACCATATGATCTCTATGGCCTCTTGGGGTGCTGACAGGCTGCGATTCTCTGGCAGCTGCAATGAGGAAGATGACCTGCTCTACCCACCCATCTTCTTAAACTGACAGCCCTCTCTCTTCGTCTCCAGGGAGTGCCTCAGTTAGGTGCCCAGGGGATCCCCAGTAGGTTCTGGGTGGAGGAGGAAGCCCCACATGGTTACATGGCTCCTCCTCAGACACCCCCTGGCCCTGAAGGCTGAGCTTTGCCTCGCAAATCCCCTTCCCAGGATTCTTTCATCAAGGAGACCAGGAGGGCCAGTGGGAAACCCACTCTGCCCCACAGATCCCCTCCAGGGCCACTAAGGAAACCAGCCAAAATACAAATGCTTCAAGACCAAAAATGTCCACTGGCAGTTTCTTTTTATGACATCAAAACCAATGGCTGCATCCAAAGCATCCGACCAGATGGGACAAGTGGAAGTCACGACACAGCCACTCCACGCAGTCGCAGAGGAAATGTCTTGTGACAAATGTTATGTGAGGAAAAAAAAGAATAACAAAATGACATCCTCTGGTATTGCAACTTCATAAAGAAAATAATAACGACGGATATTATTCACTCAGAAGGCACTGTCTAAGCAAAGTTCTAAGGATTTTACACATATGAACTCCTGTTAGTGTCTTACAAGGTCAGCACTGATATTATCATCAGGTGAGGAGACTGAGGCCCAGAGCCCAGCCAAAGATGCAGAGATGAGATGTGCATCCCAGCAAGCTGGGCCCACGCCCCTACCCACTACTTAACTTCCAAACTGCACACCTGGATTACAGGTTTCCTGTGTCTTCATATGGGTAACTTTCCCCCCTAGTTTTCTAACCTGCCTGTATGGTGGTTCTATTATTTTATAAACTTTAAAGAAAGTTTTCTTTAAAGAATAAAAAATAATGAGCAGTGGCCTGGATATCAGGACCCCTTAGTTCCAGTTCCAGGGCTACAACTACTTTGCTCTGGGGCCTTGAACAAGTCACTCCACCTCTCTGGGCTTCAGTTTCCTCTCTTCTAAATGGAGAGATTTGGGCCAAATCACCTATGAAATTCCATCCAACTTCAACCATCCGTGACTAGATCAAACACTCTGTACAGCCCTGTGCAAATGACATGCAGAACAATGCTCACTCTCCCCATTTTACAGGTGGGGAAGCTGAGGCTCAATGAACTGAAGTCCTAGTTTAAACCTCACCTCCTCAGGGAAGCCACTCCTGACCACCTCCCTCCCCAGGTCAGGTCCCCGTGTTTATGCTCTCGTTGCACCCCTATATTTTTCTATCCTAGCACTTCTTCTATTTTATTTTTGTCAAGAGTTAAATAAGGGTTCTGTGGCCAAATACACGTGGGAAATGTTGGACTAAACAAAGTTGAATCTCTTCAAGATTTCTCAATGCCTGTATTAATGCCAGTGTGCTCTGATCTCTAAGAGAAGGATGCAGTCAATCTTTGGCATTTCCCAAACTTATTTGGCCCTGGAATCATTTAAAGGTATTTTTACTATGAGATATTTCAAATATACAGAAAAATATAGAGGTCAATCTTATCACCATTTTAATTATTTATACAATACCTTGCTGGACATTGTCTCCCCTGTGGACTGTACATTCCAGCCAGGCCTGTTCACTGCCAGGGTCACCACTGAATCCTCAGTACCTCATGCCCCGCCCAGAATATGGCAGGTCAGTGTATTTGTTGAAGTGAGTGAACGGAGGAAAGCTAGTGTCCTCAGTTCTTGAGTTCTCACATAGGTTAATGATGACTAACTGGTCATCTGAAGAATGCTTTTAAACTGCTGGTTGTTAAAATGTATTTTCCTTCAAAGTCACACTGGGAACCCCTAAGGAGACGTTCACCCATCCAAATCCATCAGCTTACCAGCCCCTTCCCCAGCCTAGGGCACCTAGGCTGCCTTCCTATTCTGCCTTCCTAATCCTTCCCCAGGAAGCAAGAGAGGCAATGCAGAGGCGCATGGATGTGCTGAGCAATGCTCTCCAAGAACTGGTAAAGCTTAATGTCTTAATGGACTTTGGTCCAAGGGGCCATTCTGTCTCCCGGTCACCTTGCCCACTGGTGACAAGTGAGTACTGTGATTGTCATGCTGCTGCTGGTGGTGACAATTTTGAGCACTTTTTACGCCCCTAGGGCTTTACAACAGAATTCCTGCTTTCCTACCAAGACACGGCATCTATGACTCACTCCGCCCCCTGTCCCCCATCTGTCCTGCTGCGTTCGGCAGCTACATCCAAGGGGAGGGGGTGCTGAGAATCATAATCCCTACACTGTGCCACGTTGGAAAGAGCTGTGGCATCAGACCAATCTGGGCTTGACCCCTCCCATCACTTATTAGCTGTGAGACTCAGTGCAAGGGTTTTAGCCTCTCTGAACCTCAGTTTCCTCATCTGCAAAATGAAGATAATTAAAATTTTTAAATGTGTGAAAAAGGGGATGGTAGACTGAACCTTACTAGGTAAATGTGTATGAAATTTATATGTATTGAGTCCCTCATATATGCTTTATAAATTACACTTTATGTCATCTTATTTACTCCTTGCAACCACCTAGTGAAGCACTGTTATCATCCTCATTTTAGAGCTGAAGCTCAGAGAGGTTAAGTCACTTGCTCATGACCATTCAGAGAGTAAGTGGGAGGGCTGAGTCTGGACCTCGTATCAGCTCCAAATTCCAGCAGGGATACTGCATCCCGGGTCTGCCATGTTGATGCTTATGCATTACAGATTCAGTAACAGCCTAGAATCCCTAGACACACACACACACACACAGATACAGACACACACACACAGACACAGACACATACACACAGAGACACACACACACACACACCCTACATCATCCACTTCTGGGAACACAGCCTCAACCTCAACCTGCCCCGCCCTGCAGACTCTCTCCGCAGGGTCAAGGTGGACCACAACCTGCAGGGGGCACCCAAGGCCTAGCACAATTAAGCTTATGTAGCCAGTGATGAGAAGCCATTTCCTGGTCACCTACTTTGTCTACTTTGTACCAGCAGGCACCACGCTGGAGCCTTCCCATTCATTGTCTCAATCCTCAGGAATCCTCAAGGTACAAACTATTATTATCTCCACTTCAAAGACAAGTAATTGGGCTCTGAGAGGAGAAGTTAAAGTGCCCAAATCACATTGTTGTTATGTCAGAAAGGACTTTAATCTATATGTTAGCTTCCAAAGCCACACCACCAGCTGCCTCGCCCCAAACTGCCCCCATCCCATCTCCCCCAGCTGGCCCATAAGTAGTCAGAACACCTGGGAGAGAGCCCCACCCTGCCAATGCCTGGCTCCTGTGTCCTCAAGTAAATCACTTCATCTCACTAGTTGTTAAGCTTCTCATCTGTAAAATGGGCAGGAAAATATTAAGGTAAGGAAGATGAGTGGCTGGAAGGACAATGCTTTGCAAACTGCTGCATAATCTTGAGCTGCTGTGCTGTTAGGGAATACTAAGCATTTGTGCAGGAGATTGGGAGGTCTGGGAGGAGGGAGAACAGGGGTCTGATGTGTCCTGTGGGTATGACTGCCCTCACCCCAACAACGTACAGGCCATAAATGATACTCACACTCAGAGGCTGTCACTGCTGGGTTGGCTTAGAGGAGAAAGAGCAATGCCCACTGATCAGACATGCCTGGATTTGGATCCAGTTCTGCTACTTACCAGCAAAGTGTGACTTGGGGCAAGCGGAAATCATTTGGGCCTCATTGTTCTCATCTGTACAGTGGAGGAGAAGGGATCATGATGCCTGATAGTGAGGACTCAATGAGCAAATGTACTTCATGAGTCTTTCAACACATAGTAGACACATAGTGGAGCACTCAAACATTTATTGATTAGTGCTTCTATCAGTGATTCTCTCTCTCAACTAGTCCCATGCCCTGCCTTTTCTGAGTCCCCATGGTGGAGAGGGCATGCAGGTGTGAACAGTCCTGGCTCAGGATTCTAGGGGAGGAAGGGCAAGTCTAGACCCAGGTCACACAGATGAACCCTTCCTCACACACAGGGTAGGTAGTTGGTCTCTCACCGGGTCTCCCATAGAGACTCCCTCCCGACTGATCACACTATGGGGAAACTGATTGTGGGTCTGTCTCGACACCTAATAGGCGAATTTCTTCAGGGCCAGGACTGTGGTTCATTCACCTCTGTGTCCCCAGGGCCTGGTGCCAATAGCTATTTGGTCAGATGAAAGAATGAGAGATAACTATGCTGGAAATCCAATGTGTTCCTAAATCAAGCTTCCGGCCTTACCAAGGCCAGCAGAGATCGGCTCCCCACTCCAGATTCAGACCCAACCATGGACATTTACCCTTTATTTCACTTAATCTGGATAATTGGCGAGGTATGTGCCCTAATGGTGCCCATTTTACAGATGAGAAAGCTATGGCTCAGAGAGGGTAACTAATTTGTGCAAGACTCACTGCCGGTGAGTAGACGGGCAGAACGGAACCCAGCTCTGCCTGACTTCAAGCCCCTGTTCCTGCCCCTGCCTGCTCTTAGGGCTTTTTTCACGGATCCCTCTCCCCCCACCAACTCACCATAAGGGCATCTAGAGAGAGGAAGGACTAGTAACCAGAGAAAAGGCGGCAACCACAGATCCTCCGTCCAAATTCGCCCAGGGCTGAGGTACAGAGGGGGCGCCAAGGAGAGTCGCCCGACCTAATCCCCAAAAAGAAAAGTCGGAGGAAAACGGACCAGCGGGATCTGAGACCCCAACGGGCTGCCTCTTTTCGAGCCCTGGTCAGAGGGACCTTGGGCAAAACGGATCCCAAAAGGAGGGGCGGGGCCCGCGCGGAGCTCCAGGACGGGGGGCGGGCCCAGAAAGGCGCATCGGTGTCTCATTGGCGGGCCCTCAGCTCCCTCCGCTACGTCACTGAACCCGCGCCAGACCAAGCTGCGCCAGCCCCGTCGCGGTGTGCCTGCCTGGCAGCCTGGCCCAGCCGGCCTGGGGGCCCGGACTCCAGGCTTCCCGGAGATCTGCGGACCCTCGCCCGCATCACAGTCCCATCCCGCCACCGCTGTCACCTCCAAAATGCTTTCTTAAAAGTTCTAACAGACTCGCAAGAAAACTTAGGGTGGCTTCACAGCCTTCGGTGTCGTCACCATCACCCTCACCCACTCGGTGTCGCCACCCACCCCCGGGCCCTCAGTCCTCAAAGACTTGGGGCTAGGGGGTCGGTCGGACTGGCCTGCACTCAAATCCCAGCACCACTCCTCCTGCTGTGGGACCATAGTCAACTCACTTCATCTCTCGATTTTCTTACCCAGAAATGTGCATTGTTATCCCTACAGTCACACGTTCTGAGGAATAAATCGGTTAAACTAGCTATAAAGAGAGATATTCTCCCACCTTATCATTGTACAGATGGGGAATCTGAAGTCCAGCCACCAGAATAATTGTTTATACTAGTTAATATCAGTTAACTGATTAATCTAGTTAATGTTATGCTAGCTACCATCCACTGAGCGGTTGTCAGCTACCGTGATGGGCACTTACATTATCTCAATTGCTCCTCCAATAAGCCTTCAGTGTAATTTCTTGTGCCCATTTCACATATAAGGAAACTGAGGCTCAGAGGAGTTAGGTGACTTGCCCAGGACCATGAAACGAGTAAGAGGAGGAGCTGAAGATTTAAAAAGTGGTGACCCAAGGCTCTGCCACAAGTCTGGGTCATACAGGCAGCTGCGATGCCTGTATCCCCAAATGGGGTTCTTAACATTTTGGGGGTGGTGGACAGACCCTTAGGGAATCTGGTGAAAGCTCTGGATCCTCTCTATCAAGAAAGCACCCTCACATACAAGTGCAATGCTGCTCGTTTTCAGAGGCACCCATCTACTTCCACCCAGGGGATCTGCCGTAATCCCTCTCCCTTACAAACCTTGCTTCTGGGAGAGTCTGAGAAGCAACAAAGAAACAGAAGGTAAATCTAGAGAGAGACAGGAAAAAAGAGTGAGAGAGAGAGAGAGAGAGAGAGAGAGAAACTAGAGAGAGCAAGTGAGGAGCAAGAAGCAGAAGGAGCAAACGGCTAACAGCAGGGGCCTTGGATGGGCATCCCGGTTTAAGGGGCCAAGGTTGCCAGTGGGGGGTGAGGGGAAGCTCTGGTCTAACTGAAATGCTTGAACCTTTTACAACATGAACATATTTGAGTGTCACTTGGGTAATAAATAGCAACTAAGAATTGCTTACAAGAAAGAAAAGAGACTGAGTGTGTAGACAAAGAGGACAGAGGGACACACAGACACAAAACAGAAACCCTGAGGGACAAAACTTGAAGGAGAGAAGACAAAGTTAGAATGGAAAAAAAAAAAAGATTGAAATACAGCTAGAGATAGACTGAAGAGATGGAGAAAGAGAACAGAGAAAGATAAAGAGATAGGCGGACGTAGAGCGGAAGGTCCTTCCAAGGCCCACGGCCATTGTGGGATTCCACCCCAGGTCCTGACGCCACAGATGCCCCCACCCCTAGCCCCGGCCCGGCTGACCTGGAGGACCCGCTTGGTGAGGCCCGTCTTTTGCGCGAGCTGCTTCAAGTCCTTGGCGTCGGGGTTGTGGTTAATGGCAAAGTAAGACTTCATGGTCCGAAGCTGGTGGTGCTTGAAGGAGGTGCGCATGCGCTTCGTCTTCTGGCTGCTCGGGTACGGCTGGTCACGGTCCAGGTGCTCCGCATCGTTCTCGTTGCAGCTCAGGGCTGGGGAGGGAACGCAGAGGCAGCAGGTGAACTTCCTGGCCCGGACCCCCACAACACTGCCAAGTCCACACCCACCCCACGCTTCGCCAAATGTTTCTAGCCTCAGGACCACACGGCGGGTGCCGCACCCCGCTGAGATGGAGATATTATCCCATGTTATAGATTTATAGGGGAGTTTGAGGTTGAGAGAGCCATCTGCCCAGGGTCACTCAGCTAGGAAATGCTGGATTCAAACCCAGCTCTAGGAGAATCCAAAAACCATTCTGAGCCATCATGTTACAATAATAATAGTAACAATAACGACAGCTACAACTTGTCAATGACATTCACCTCCACAGGAGGTGCTAAAGGGCTTTACATGCACATTTTCATCCTCAAAACAACCCTCTGAGCCAAGCATCATTTCCCCCTTTTTACAGATATTGAAACTGAGGCTCCGAAAGGGAAGTCACTTGACTGCAGACGAAGGCCCATGATCTTTCCGTTTCTCCCTGCACTCCCTAAGGAGGAATGCAGTCTCCAGTCTCCCCTGCCCCTTCCCCCCACACAGTGTCTGGGGCAGGCACCTGCAAGTCACAGACTTCAACTCACTTTCCATACACCCCACTCACTTTCATTTCTCCCTCATCAGTTCCTGCAACCAAAGGTACTGCACGATCCCTTAGCCCCGGGCCGCAGGCACTGGGTCGAAGGTTGGAAACTGTATTTTGTAGCTTAATCCTCACCACTGCCCTATGAGGCAGTTGTTTCCCAGTTTGACAAATGAGGTGAATGAGGCAGGGAGGTTAAGCGATCTTTGGAAATCTCATGGAGTGGCAGAGTTCTAACCAAAAGGGAAGGAAGCTGGAGGAAGAAATTAACATGTATGCCACACCCTGGGCATGCCTTTGGCTCTACATACATGGGGGGAGGGGGGCTTCACTACTGCTCCAAGAGGTGGCTACTGCTATTCACCCCATTTTAGAGATGAGGAAACTAATGCTAAGGGAAATAAAGCCACACCATTGGTTATGGCTGAACCTAGATTCAACACTGCAGTGCTTGCCTCCTTGTTGTTTCTTTCCCCTACACCACAAAGGCAGGCAAAGATGAAGCATGACTCTTTGGGGAGCCCGTCCCCATCCAGAAGGGGCCCAGCTGGGCCTGCCAATGCCTGGAAGGTACCGGGGTCGGGGACAGGGATGGAAAACTTGGGCCTCAGAAAGTTGCTTAGCAACCTGGTGGCTGATGGGGACACGCAGGACCCCTCTCCAAGATCCTCTCAATACATCCTCAGCCATCCCACACATAAGGTCTTACTTTGGGGAATGCCTCATAGGAGATTAATTCATTCCTCCTAAAGTGGGCAACTGGGAATATATCTCCTGTCTCATCACATGCCCATAATAGAGCTGCAGATTTAGCAAATAAAAATACAGATTGTCCAGTTAAATTTGAATTTCAGATAAACAATAAAATATTTTTTAGTATGATGTCTCAAATATTGCATGGGACATACCTATACTGAAAACTGAGTTGTTGTTTGCCTAAAATTCAAATATTGCATGGTATACACTCATACTAAAAAATTATTCATTGTTTATTTAAAATTCGAATGTTGTATGGGATACACTTACACTAAAAAAATTCACTTGTCGTTTGCCCAAAATTCAAATTTAACTGGGAGTCCTGCATTTTATCTGGCAATACTACCTCAGAAGTACTCCTGCTCTCCCGGTGACCTACTCCTCCCCTGTCCAAGTGAGGCGTGGTCCCTTGCAGAAAAAATTCACAAGATGCTGGTCTTGTCCCTAACCTAGGAGTTGTCAGCAAGTGGCTACACCTCCGAAGGGTTCCTCCCATAGGCACCCAGGCACCCAAGTCCTCCAGCCGGGCTACTCCCACTGAGAGTGCTCAGAGTGAAGAACGGGGATCCAGCAATTTAAAGGGGATCACAGAATGACTCCAAATGGGATCCATGGAAACTGCCCTGCCCCCGCTGTGGGGAGCAACCCTCTTCTTGCCCCTAGTCCCCAGCTCCACAGGAGGCGGGGGCAGGCCTCCCCACAGGGGATCTCTGGGCCCATTCCTCCGCCCAGCCCCTGCCTGGGCCTTGCTGCTGCTAATGAGCTCCATGGGGACCCTGGCGCCCCACGAACCCAAGGGAAGTGCCCTGAGTGAGGCCTAGATGGGGGGAGGTGGTTGGGGGAGGGAGAAAGAAAGGGCAGAGAAAGGAAAGAAAGGGACAGATGTAGAAAGACAGAGAGAATGGAGAGAAAAGGAGAGATGGTAGGGAGGGAAAATGGACAGAGCCAGGAAAAAAAAGAAAAGAGGCAGAGGAAAGGAAAGCAGTGGATACGGAGAGAACCAGAGAGAGACAGCTACAAAGACAGAAAGAAACCAGGAGAGACACAGAGAGAGCCTGAGGGGACAGCAAGGCCCGGAAAGAGTAGGGATGTTGTGTGGTGGAGGGTCCAGGCCAAGGAACTGAATCTCAGGTCTCAGGGAGACTGGGTCTCTGCGGGGTGGCTTTTTCGAAGCTGTTACAGGCTGGGGAGTGGTGAAAAGGGGAAAGGGGGAAAAGGAGAGGAGGGCAGAAAAGGAGTCGGCCCAAGGCAGGGAGGCCGAGGCCGGCCAGTGGCTGGGGCAGGGGGCTGCGCTGGGGGCAAAGAGGCTGTTGAGCCCAGATTTGGTCGGTGCCCCAGGCCCTGCACTCTTGCCCCCAGCTCCCCAGACGGATCGCAGTTCCCCAGGATCGGGTCCGGGGAGGAGTAAGGGGATGAGGGGAGGGGGAGGACCAAGCTTTCTCTCTCCTTTTTTTTTTTTTTCCTCTCAATTAGGCCGATTCAATGGAGCTAAAGAGCTCGTAAAATCATGAATAATTTACTCGTGATCTGTTATTAACCCATCGGGTTTCGAGCTCTTGTCGCTGGGACTGAACCTGTAATCAAATCTGACTTCGCCTCATTTTACTAAAGACTAGATTGTAGGTTCAATTGTCTAAATAATGGATTGGAATCAAATCAGTAATTACGCCGCCAGGCACACACACACACAGAAAGCTGGGGCTGGGGGAGGCCCGGGCATCCGGCCGGTCCGCGCGGGACTCCCGTGGCCGCGGCGCGCAAACCCGGACGCAAAGCGTGCGGCCCGGGCCCCTCACGGGCTCCGGCAGCCTTGTCCGCGACCCCGGCCGGCGAGCAGCCACGCTCTGGGGTGGGGTAGGTTTCAGTTCCGCCTCTGGGACGTGGGCTACGCTCTCGGACCAGAGGGGCAGCCAGAGGAGGACCGCCGCGGCCATCGCCCCGGAAGGACTTTCCGACCCTGCGGCCCCGCCGCTCTGACTGCCCTTCCCTAAGCGAAGGGCCGGGCGCACCGACGGCGCCCCCTCGCCACTCTGCCCGAGCTCACCGCGCTGTAGTGAGGTGCCGCCGCTCCTCCACCGGACTGTCCCCCACAGCGATGGGCTTTGCAGGGGGTCCGTGTGGCTGGGCCCCTGGGTGCGGGACACTCACACAAACAAGCTCGAGTCCTCAGAGTCAGAATCACGCACACACGCACACACACACTTGCCCGGACACACCTCCGAAATCTCACCCTCCACGGGGCCCTCTTTCCAGTCCCAGCGGCCCCGCGGCCCACACTGCGGCCATTTCTCTCCTGCCAGCGCCGGGAGGGGAGGGCGGGGGCCAGCAGCCAGACCGGGGGAGGCCTGGCCGGGCGGGAGCGGCCAGGGAGGCTCCCCCTTTTCCCAACCTAGTCCCGGGAGCCCCGAGTAAGCGAGCCGTAAAGCCACCGGCGGCACGCAGTGCGCGGTTAAGCCCGGGCCAAGGCCAGAGACGTGAGCGTCGGGAGAGAAAGAGACAGGAACAGAGAAACGGGAGACGCACGCAGAGAGAGAAAGTGGCGCCTAGAGAGCCGAAAGGAAAAAAAAGGAATCAGGACCAAAAAGATGACGAGATGGCATGCGTGGGGAAGTCTCGTAGAGGTGCCAGCTCCTCTGAAACTCAGCCTCCAGCCACATCTTGCTCGGTGCGGCGCGGCCTCGCCAGGGAAGGCGGCGGAGCAGCAAAAAGCACAAATACACCTCGGTACCTCCTACCTTTCAGTTGCAAACCCGGTTGCGAACCTGTCTGCCCAGGACCCGCTCCCAACCACCACGCGCCCTGTGGCCCAGCCGGCCTGCTGCTTCCTACTGGAGGCCGAACCCACTTGATAAACAGACCGGCTTTGTTTGGGGGGACCTGATCGGGACTCAGTGTGGTCTATTCAGGGTGGTGGGTGACGAGGGATGGAAGTTTTGGAGAGCCGCATCTCTGGTAGAGCCTTCAACAAATATTAAATCCGCCTCGCAGACCTGGCCGCAGCCCCCTCACCATTTACCAGACTGGGGGCTGTATTTTCCTCCCAGCTCCGCACACCAAGACACACATGCCCCACGATCACCCAACAAGCAACTTCGTTGGAGCGAACAGGGGATCCCCGCCCGCCTCCCATCCCACCCCCCCGCCCCCTGCCCCGAGCCAGCTCAGATTTTTAAAGATCGAAATAATCCTGACTTCTTCCCCACCACAGCCCTCTCCGCACAGTTCAGGGTTTTTGTTTTGTTTTGTTTCCACTTGTGCATTAGACTAAGGGGAAAAGGAGGAAGAAAACAAAGTCTCCAAATCCAATTCTGTCGCAGACGAAATAAAGAAAGTAATTGCAAATAAACTCTATCAAGTTCAGAAGCCCAGGGAGTCATAAACCTTTCCCGGCCGTGCAGACTTCGGGCAGATGTTAATGGTTCAATTTGCCGGGCCTCAGAACCCCCGCAGCTGTCCTGAGCGCGGAGGGACGCGGGAGGGGGCAGAGCCTCTCCCGGAACAACCCGGGGTTCAAAGATGCCGGAAATGCGAAACAAGCCCTCCACCCTACCCCGGCGCAAGGCCAGGCCTAATGGGTCCCAAGCCGGGGCGCCGGCTTTAGAGGGTCGCGGCTCTCACCCCAGCGCCCCGCTGTCACCCGGAACTCGGAGGAAGAACCCCGGGGGGGAAACCAAGACCTGGCGGAGCAGGAGGATCGGGTGGGACACTACGACCCGCTTTTTCTCAAAGGCTTCTGGGCCCAAGTTTCCCGAGCCTGCCGCACTCAGGACACTTCGCATGACCCCGGCCGCAGGCCAGGCCAGGCCAAGCTCGGTGCCCGAGGCCACAGCCAGTCCTTTCTCTTGGGACCCCCGCCGCTCTGCTTCGCTCATCCATCGCCCCAGATCCTCTCCCTCAGCCACGCCAACCTAGAGCCTGTTTGGTGTCGGCTCTGCCTTGTTTTCTCTATCCTTGCACTTTCTGCACAGCAAAGTGGGTAAAAGGCCCAAACCAAAAAGCTGCTTCTAAAAAATTTCTCAGCGACGTGGTCCTGCACCCAGAGCATCAAGACCATTAATGCACCCTCTCCTCCCGCTCCAGCCGAGGGCGCAAGGGCTCGTGCCCAGGCAGCTAATGTCCCTTCTGCCAGGTCGTCCGGTGGGCCTGGGGAAGCTAAAGGCTGGAGTACCCAGAGTGCTGTAAGTACACATGTATAAGACACTGAAATTCACTCGGCTCTTGGCCACTGACGCAGTGCACTTTCCCTCAACCAGTTGGGGCGCTCGGGGCGCCTCGCACTCACCAGCGTTGTAGGCCGCCAGGTCCGCCCCGGGCCCGGGGCTCTTGCGCTTCCTTGGCCTTCCCTTCTGCACCGTGCCCACGCCATTGTAGTAGGGAAGACCCAGAGGGTTGGCCCCGGCTGCACCCAACCCCGCGCTCTTGGCCGCGGCAGCTGCCGCCGCTGCGGCTGCCACATCCGCGTGGTTGAAGTGCGCGGTGTACTCGCCCTGCAGCAGCGCCTCGAAGTGCAAGCGGCAGTAGACCAGGCTGTCCTTCATGCCGAAGTGGTCTCCCGTGGTCAGCATCTTGTTACACGTAGTGCACGTGAAGCAGTTGAGGTGATAAACCAAGTCCCGAGCTCGCATCACCATCTCCGAGGCCGAGATGCCTAGGTGGCAGCGGGCGCAGCGCTGCACAGAGAACCGCCTGTAGGGACCATCGAGGGAGGGACTGTGGGGACACACGGTTGGGTACCCCCCCCCATATCCCTCCTCCAAGTGCCACTGCTGCCACTGGCGGAACTCCACTCCTCAAGACTGGCAACCAGGTCTTAACTTGGAGGATGGGGGGAAGATGGAACTAGATTTTGGCCCAGGTCTGGTCCTACCCTGAAATATAGTTTCCCTTAACCATTTTCATGCCTAGAAAGACTTTACCCAGAGTCTGAGCAAGCCCTAGGAAAGCCTTTGCTCGGGAGTAAGGGGAACTTCCCAGTTACCCCTTCCTCAACCTCTAATCCTGCCCTCCACAGCAGTGCCTGGGCATCCTACAGACGTTTGTAATTTGTAAGAAACAGAGATGGGGAGAGAGAGAGAGACAGACAGAGAGAAAGGGAGAGGAAGAAAGAAAGAAAGAGGGAGAGAGAATAAGCAGACCTAACCCTAAACCCAGAGAGGAGAACCAAGGAACCTGGAGTCTGTTAGTGATTCCCGTTCTTCAGTCCTGGCCAGCTTTCACTCCCATCTCCAGGAAAGACCCGGAAATGCACCCAATCCAATCCCCCAGCTCTCCCTCCAACTTTGTTCCACACCAGCCTAGACTGCCTGGGTTTGGGTGGGGGGTGCCTGTTTCTGTTCCCTCTAG
Source organism: Mesoplodon mirus (assembly GCF_964341445.2). Lineage (NCBI taxonomy): Eukaryota > Metazoa > Chordata > Mammalia > Artiodactyla > Ziphiidae > Mesoplodon > Mesoplodon mirus. The sequence goes on from NC_138976.1 coordinate 11,237,653, forward strand.
TTGACCCAAGAAACTTCAAAGGGAGAGGGTGCAAGGACCCCCAACCCGAGCTTATTTTTGGTCTAAGCTAAGAAGAGGACACTTTCTGCTTTTCTCTGGGTCCCTACGCTCCGCAGATCTTTCCAAGATTTCCCTCAAACTGCTGTTTAAAAAGGATGTCATCCAATTTGTACTGGCTTGGAGAAGGGAGGACCTAGGTAGGGAACCCTCCCTTGGGACTGGAGGGAAGGCAACCGGAGAAGATTGCATCTGAGATGAGGGGTCCTGGGTGCCCAGGGCAGTGGGTCCCAAGGTGGGGGCTACCTGTAGTAGTCTTCCTTGCAGTAGATGCTTCCATCTTTGCTGAAGCACGTGAGCTCCGACTCCAGGTTGAGCTTGCACTCGCAGCACTTGAGGCAGCGCATGTGCCACTGTTTGTCCACCGCCAGCAGGTAGTAGCGGTCGGAGATCTTGCCCCCGCAGCCGGCGCAGAGCGCAGCGCGGTCACTGCTGATGGACGGCATGGTCTGCGGAGGGAGGGAGGCGCGAGTCCGCAGCGCCTGCGTCAGCCTGCGACCCCGCCGCCACGCCACGGGGAGCCGGGCACCCGCAGCTCCCTCCGAGGCCCCAGCTAGCCCTAAACATGGGGGTGGGGGGGTGGGGGTGCCTGCCAGGGTGTGCGGTGCTCTTCCTGCACCCCAAAAGACCTACATCCAGGGGGCTCAGGACCCAGGCCCGCCCATGCAGCCCAAGCCGGCCACAGGCCCAGGACCGGCTGCCGGCCTGGACAGATCTTCCTCCTTGCTTCTCCCCCTTCCTGTCCCCTCTGCTCTTTTCCCAGAAAGGCTCATGCTGTGTTTGGGGACTGGGGGCAGCAGTGGCTACTTCAGCCAAGCCCTCCAAAAGCTTCCCCCAAACTGTTTCTTAAAGGAGCCACTCTGCTGGGTCCCAGGAAAAGGGGTAAGATGACCATTAAAAGTCACCCTCCACACAGACTCCTCTCCGGAGACTCGGTGGAGTTCCTGGCCCCTAATCCCAGTGATCTCTGGATCCTTAAGCCGAAGGTTCAGGCCAGGGCAAATCGCGGGGCAACCTCTGCCCCTCCACCACCTCTGCCACATTGTCTGGGGCCCTCTTGGGTCCTGGGAGATGGTGAGTGGGGTGCATGGGCACCCTCAAAGTCTCTGAGTGCAGGATAGGCCCAATCCAAATCCTCTCCTAACCAAACTGACAGGCTGAGAGGGTTTAACTGGGGAAGAAGAGCTCAGAAGCAGAGGCACTGGGGCTGCTGCTCTTGCTTTCCAAGCAGAGAAGCTTCGCTCATGCTCCCCACCTCGTTGGTCTCTAAAGGTCACTTCTGGGCCCGGCTTGGGCAGCGTCTGCTCATCAGGCCCCCAGGGAGGTCTGAGGCAAGGCACTGGCTATTTGGGGCTGGGCTGGTGGCGCCAGGTATGGAGATCCGAATGGACTCTCCTTCCACAAGAACCAGGCCAGAGCCTGAACTCCCGGCCCTAACCGAGCCAAGTCGGGCCAGCCAGGAGGCCCAAGATGCGAGCAACGAAAAGCGCTAGTCTAGAAGACTTCGACCCCTGAAATTGCGCTGGGACGGGAACCCCGATTGCCAGGAGGCGGGGAGAGGCCCAAGTCGGCTGGAGCCCCAGTGCTGCCGATTTGTTCGCCTTCCCCGCGCCGCAGGCGGCGCCGCCAGCAGCCAGAGCCGAGTGGTGGAGGAGAGCGCAGGGCTGGCGACCAAAGAGCCCGTTGAAGTGAGAAGAGAGCCATCGGGCCGCGGGTAGGACTTCGCTCCCACTTCGGGAGAAATGCTCTCTTCCACCCTCAGCGTCTGAAATTTCGATTTCAACCTTGTTTCCCTCCTCCGCCAGCAGCCGGGTTTCCCCTGAGCCGGGAGCTACGGGCCTTGCATCCTGTCCGCGGAGCCCCAGCGTCCAGTCCCGTGCGGCACGAAGGACGCTCCCCAAATTGCCCCCAAACTTAGGAGAGCAGAGGAGCAGACCGAGCCGGTCCCGTCCCAGCTTTTGGCCCCGACCCCGCAGCTGTGCGCCTACCGTCTCCGTGTCGCCGCGGTCGATGGCGGAGCTGATGGCGGGAGCCTCGCTCTTGGCCCTGCGGTCCATCTCGTCGATGACCCCGTGCACCTCGGGGCCCGACAGACTGTGGAACAGCATCGCGGCGGGACCGGCGGGGCCGGGGGCGCGGCTCCTCCGCGGGAGGGCTTGCCCCCCGCCTCAGCTGCCTGGCGCTCCCCGCGCTAACGGGCCCGGTGCATAGCCACCGCGGCCCCGGCCCCGCCCGAGCTCGGCTGTGCCCCCAGGCCGGGCTCCAGGCCCCGGGCGCCCGCGGGCCAGGACGCCTCCCGCCGAGGCGCGGGGGCAGCTACATCGCGGGGCGCCTGGGCGGCGGCGCCAAAGCCAGGGTCACAAGGGCACGGGGCGGGTGGGGGGTGGGTGCGGGATGGGGCGAGAGACCAGGGCAGAGGTCAGCGCCCGCCGCGGGCGCTTTCACGCTGCGGGCATCGCCCGCCCGTCTTCGGCGCCCCCGGCGCAAAGCAGGAGCGCAAACTCTGCCCGAGGCTGCGACGGCTGCGGTCGGGGCTCAGCCGGGAGCGACTAGGTGCCCGCGGCCGCCCAGCTGTCTGGACCTCTCCCCTCCCCGGGATGTGCCCCCAGCCCAAGGCAACCCGCCTAGGCGCTGGGTCGGCTACTGAAGTAGGGGTTTCTCGGAAGCCGGCGAGCGGAGCAGAGACACCGGGAGAATTGAAGAAGAGGAGGAGGAAGAGGAGGAGGAGGAGGAGGTGGAGGAGGAGGAGGAGGAGGTGGAGGAGGAGGAGGAGGAGGAGGAGGAGGAGGAGGAGGAGGTGGAGGAGGAGGAGAAAAAAGGAGGAGGAGCAGAGTGGGAGGAGGAGCCGCCGGCCGCGGGCCCAGCCGCGCGCAATGCTCTCCAAGAGCGCGCCGAGCCCAGCCCCGGCTCTGCAGTCCGCGCCAGCCAAGCGTCCGCGCCTTTTCTACAGCCGCGCCTGACATCACGTCCTGCCGCCGCGCCATTGGCCGCCCGGCACCCCGGGCCCTGGCAGCGCGTGCTCCGGGAAGGCGGGAGACCCGAGAGGGAGGGGAGCAGCAAGAGGAGGAGAGGAGCGACGAGATGGTGGGAGCTGGTGGGCGAGGCTGGAGGGCGGGGGCGGGAGGGAGGAGGGAGAGCGCGGGGTTTAGAGTTTTAAGCTACAAACAGTTTCCTGCGATTGCTTCGGGAAGGAAATTTAAACCCTCTTTCCCCGCCGTCTCCATCCTATGAAGGCGCAGCCGCCAGAGGATGCTTGAGGAGGGCTCACTCTGGTCTCCCCTCGGCCCGGAGCCGCCCCTCGGGCACCGGCTGGGGAGGCCAGGGAAGGCAGGCCTTGGAGCAGAGCTGGGAAAGCCTTGGGCCGCTTCCCGCCGAGTTCTGCCTTCGGCCCAGGCTCCGCGCCGCGGGCTGCGGACTGCCGCGCAGGATTCCCGCGGACCCGGCTGAGCCAGAGAGGCAAGAACCGGTGGGAGCTGTGGCTCCCGGGGAGTGGGGCCAGTCAGCTTATCCTCCCTTCAAGTGAGCTAGGGCCCAATTAATGGTCCAGCGTGCAGCTCCTCGCTCTTCCCGGTCTCTCTCCAGCCTGGAAGAGTGGGTGCGAGCATGGCTGTAGGAACTAGGAAAGGCATCGGTTCGGATCCTAGTTCTGCCATTTACTTGCAGTGTAACCTTAGGCAAGTGACTTAACTTCCCTAAGCCTGTTTCTGATCTTTACGTGAGGGACAGGAAAGCCCTCTCCACTTGGATGTGATGAGTGAAAGAGATCACGGATGTAAAATGCCTGGAACATAGTAGGCACTAAGCAAATTCTTTCATCACTTCCTTTTCCCTCTCCTCCTCCCTTTAAAAACTTTCCCACTCCGAGCTACATTAGGCATCAGTGAGGTTCTTAAAAACCACAGGCCCATTCTCTGTCCCCTGGGTGCCTCATGCCACAGACCCAGTTACTGAAGGGCATCCATCCTGCCGCCTGGCAGCACCACTTCTCCACCAACCTGGCCTGCCGCATAAATCCCAACTGCCACCCCAACCCCCAGACTTCAGGCTCAACCAAGAATCTCTTGGGAGCGATACCCGGGTGTGTGGTGAAGCGGGATTTAGCAAATAAAAGGTGATTGTAGAGAAAAACTCAATGAGCTAGTCAGTTATAGAGTCCCATCTCATGGCTCTGCTCTGGAGGCGGGTTAGTGTGAAGTGACTTGATTGCCAACAGGAGGTAAGGGGCTAGCCAGGATCTGTGTAGTTTATCTTACAGGGCATAGAGTTGAGGCAGCACAAAATCATACTTTACACAAATCTTGTATGAGTTTCAGACGTAAATATATGCGTGCTTGTAATGCCCAAGCACAGTCATGCTCATGTGTGCAAATGCACACGTTCGTCTTTGTTGGCAAAAACACGGCCAGCAGGAATGTAGAGCTAGCACGTGCACTTCAAGTATAAGTGTACAGTGCCAGGCAGGAGGGTGCATCTGTAAACTGGAAAATTGCACAGTTATATACACAGTTGCACACTCAGGCAACTCTACCTAGATCCCTGCGAAAGATTTGCCGAGGCCACACGATTCTCTGAGGCCATGTTTTGCATATTTGCAAAACTCTTGAAGTTACAAGTATGTGTGTTCATGCTGCACATGCACAGATGCCCCAAGGCGAGGCAAGGAAAGGACCATAATCCCAAAGGTGTGCGTGCGCCAGTGTTCACACAGACGTGTGCTCTGGCGCCTGCACACGGCCAGCGCCCAGGCACACGGATGCCTAAAACACAAGCATGTTTTACTGACGCATCTGGGGTACTTTCTTTCAAAGAAAGTAGGGAGTGAAAATCTAATCTGGGAGTCAGTGGGGTTCATTGGGAGGTCGCCCAACGGGTAGGAAAAAAATTGTAACAACGCTGGAGCGTTTGTCCTTGGTGCAGCTCGGCGCCCAGGCTGGTGGTTGCAATACGTTTTCGAGAACTCGAGGGGCTGCCTTAGGAGCTGCGGGGCGGGGGGAGGAGCACTCGGTAACTCTTGCCGCGGGCTTCCCAAGAAACGTGGAAACACACCCTGCATCTCTTCACTTCCCCCGTATCTGTAAGCGCACGCTTTCTTCGACACCTCAATGACCAGCAGCCCACACCCATCGCTGACCTACCCCAAATTCCCTGGCAGTCAGGATTCCCGCCGGGAGCGCCCGCCTATTTATCCCTCCGTGGCAGGCTGGGACGGGCTCCGGTCTGCAAAAGGCTCAAACCCATTTCCCGCCACGGGATCTGGGGACCCCCTCCTCGGCCCCGGGTTCAGAGGCCGGTAACTTTGCTAATCTCCCCCAGCGGCGGGGGGACGTCGTACAACCGCTGAGCCCTGTCCGCGGAGACTAAACAAGGAGAGGAACAGGCTGTAAACACACACCCTGACACGTGAGTGACATTTACGCGGTGCGAGAAGCCGCAGCCGAGGGGATGGCAGGGGGTGGGGGGCGCAGGCAACCGCGGGTAAATGGAACCTTCTGGGGCGCCGGAAACAGCGGCCCCTCGACGCCCCTCCCCCAGGTAGGGGAGGAAACTCCCTAGGTCCCTTGAACCTGCCTTTTGTGGGAGGTGACAGGTGAACGGAATTCAGGTCTGGCTACTCTCGCCGCTGCCTACCTCCCCACCATCTGCTTCCTCGCAGACAGACAGACCGGGCGCATAATGAGGTAGCAGCCTCCAGCCGGCCACCGTGACTAACTCAGAACAAAAGCGCTCCCTCCACGCCTCTTCCAACAAAGGGGCCACCAGCCCCGGCGCTCCCCGAAGGCTGCGGGGCTCCCGGCTGCCGGCTGCGGAGCTGCGGGCGCGCAAACTTCCCGGGGCTCCCGGGGCTGCCGGCGCCACAGAGCCGGGGCCGCGGAGGGAGGAAGCACATGCCGCCCAGAGAAAGTGAGGCCGAGCCTGGCGGGGGAAGAGGGGGCGGGAGCCCGGCAGCCGCGGAAGGAGGGTGATTGATCAGTGCGCTGTTCCCGGAGCTCCGTCCCGTTATTAGAGGCGGCCAAAGCAGGGCCACGCAATAACCGCCGAATCGCCAACTAATTGACGCTGCAGGCAACTACTTCATTGTGCGCGCTGGTTTTATGTCTTCATAGCCGGTGATTGACAAGGTGTAATTAGTCATCTCACTCGGTGATAAACATGGGCACCCTCCTCCCGCGGCATCAGGCCGTGTGTACCAGCAGAGGAAGCGATAGTTGACGCTGATATACCATTAAATCAAAATGAAGACGTTCAGAAGTGTGTGTTTGCTGTGACGCTCTGATGGTTTATTTCTCAAATACGGCACCAACAGATTTACTTGATTTGCAAGTTAACTACAACATTAACTGGTTTTATTTATTTTGCCTCTTCTTTCCTTTTCCTAGGCAGGGATGTTGCTCTTGGAGAATGTGAAGACAGTTTGCTTCTTGACAAGCGAGCGAACGGGCGCCCAGATTTTTGCAGCCTCTCGAGTCTCCCCCGAGGGAAATGCAGGCAGAGAAAACGCCTGATTTGGGAGCCACCAGGGAAGGATTCCGCGCAGGGAGAGCCGCCCTCTTTGGCCCCAGACCCGCCTGCCTGGGGACCCCCTTTGGGCACTGCCAATGGATTATCTGAAACACTGAGGATGGTGACGGGGACTGGGGTGGGGAAAGCCTCTTGGATAATAACTGCAAAGAAGAAAGAGGCAAAGACAACTGTTTCTTCTCTGCCTTGCAGCAGGAAGAACTGTGTTCTTAAAGCTGTTGGCCGCAGTCACAGGGCCAGTTGCCTGCCTCGGTTCCCTGAGTAAAGTGTAATGTCTCCTGCTCTCAGGGTTGCACCCTTCAGCAAATTACACTCCTTGCTCGGCTGCGAAGTGGGTCTTGTTTAGGGGACTGTGTGTGTGTGTGTGGGGGGGGTGTCCCTCTACAGTGAGGCTGCTACTGGAGGTGCTGGTTATTCATTTCAGAAACCTGGTGGTTTAAATCTTTAAAAGGGAGGGAGCACTCCTGGTTGGGCTCCCTACAACTGCTGTGGTCTGTCTCAACCCTAATTCTCGTTAGAGAATGGCAAGGACTGAACAAAGCCACCAATATCTGAAAGTCCACTTCCAGTGTATCACACATGCCCACAGGAACCCCCCAGGGGGGGTAAGCGCCCTGCATTTCCCCCTTCTCTCTAACCTCTGTCTCTCATTTGTGTAGCAGAGGAATGGTGATTCCTTGCCACCGTGCAGGAATGTGGGGCTGCGGACCTCTCCAAGAAGAGATGGGGTGAAGCTGAGTCACAAGGATGGCAGAAAAGCCCCATATCTTCAACAAGGACCCCGCTTCCCAGGCCTGGGGGAGGAGGTGAAGGGGGGAGTGTTTTATATTATGTGAGAGGCTGTCAGTCAGCAGCAAATCAGCTCAGGCATGGTCACCTCTTCATGAAATCAACTCATTGCCTTGGTCACACCTTACAGAAAATCTGCTGGTTACCACTATTGACAATAAAAATTAGTGGGGCCTTAGCTGTTTCGAAGAAGAACCCCGTGTCTGTGGATAGATAAGTGGCTTGGCCCGACTCAGGCATGGAGGAGACCAATTCCTCCTCTTCTTCTCCCTGCAGCGATCTGAACAGTTCCGAAACTGCCTCCCAGAGTGTCAGCTGAGCAGGTTGGGGGAACTAACCAGGGCCCTCTCTCTAGGGTCCTGTTAAATACACTGAACTTAAAATGAAACACGAAGTGTGAATTTCAGGTTTGAACATGATGCATCAGGAAACGTGGAGGTTGGCAGCCCTTTCCTCCCTCCTGCCTTTCGGTAGCAGGTATTAATATTGTATTAAATGTTATGAGAAAGTAAGGGCTGCGGAGAGGAATGTACTCAGATGCAATTTTGTCAAGGTTTTTATCTGTGATTATGATTCCAGATGTAGAAACTCCCGGAGGAGGGAAATGAGGGGCTGCTGGCGTGTGACATGTGTTTTAAGGTGTTTGGCAGTGTTTCTCAAAGTGGTGACAAAACGTTCAATTTTATTACAGGGAATCGGCAAAAGAAACATGAATATACTAAGTCGGAGATTGTTCATCTCAGCAAAAGGATTTACCATTATTGATTAGGGTGGGGAAAGTTTGTATCTGGGTCTGCTTAAATCACATTGTCAACAGTGTAAATCTGTCAGATCAGATTATTCTTAAAGAACAATTGTAACAAAATACACAATAGCTAATTGCATCTCCCACCTACTAATTTCCATGCAAAGATGTAAACTATTCTGGAAGGAAAAAAAAGTAAATATTGCAACAAGATGTCTTTTTTTTTTTTTTCAACGGGTGTAACTACCACCATTCCTTGAGGGTAATTCTTAATCTAATCCAGAATACTACCCAGTCCTAGATGAGCCCCAGTCCTAGAATTCTGCCCATTTTGTTAATCTGGTTGCTTTTTAGATAGAAGCAAAACTAACAGCAGTAAATTTCCTCACACTGGGAACCGCATTTTGCTAAGAGGAGAATCAGAAAGATTGTGTGGAAAAAAGTGGGGATGGGGGAGGAAGCAGCTGAATTCTTGACTAACTGACAACTCTTGTACTGACATGCATTTGAGACTGGAAAAATTCCTACCACCGTCTTTCTCCATTCAAAGGCATCTCTGCCACCCCTTTCTGACAGCAGGGCACCCCTAAACTCTATTTCCAAGTAAGGTTTCCTCATAAACATTTTATGAGCTTCACTTACACTAATCAACAGGGGTACCCAGCCAGCGCTGACTAGACTGGAGGAGGATTTGGTAAACATTTCCACAGAACAAAAAGAGGGGGTTTTGGCTAAAGATGCTGGACTTGGCTCTCCCCTGAGTCCCCAACCAGAGAATCTCTGCACACTCACAGGATATGGATCATCCCATACCTAGCACACTCCGTATGTCTGTCAGCCCATTTCACGAAGCTCACAAGTATTCAGCCCCAGCCTTTCCTTAATCCAGGCTAAAGGATGTTGATTTGGGTTTCCCAGCCACTGGCACTGTTTTACCATCACAAAAACATACTCGCTCCTAGCACAAATCGCACCTTCTTGGGAAGTAAGAAGGCTCCTCTCCTATGAGGTGATGTAGGACGTGGTGCATTTCCAAGGGGAACAGTGAGGTTGCAGGGAAGGGAAGATGCGCAGCGTGATCACCACCTTCTCTCATCCTGCACTTTCAGCAGAGCCCTTTCTCGACCCCAGCCCAACTTTCCACTGGCTTCATTAGCAAATCTCTACTGCTATTTGGGGAGCTGGCATTGTCTCCTTAGGTGAGGAGTGAGTCATTTCCCACATAAGCTTCAGCCTTAGCCCAACCTCTTGCCGCCTCCCCCATTTTTATTCTTCCATTAATTAAAACAACTAATGTTCCATCGATTATCTTTGCATGAATGAAAATCGTTAGGAGCCCTTGCAGGTATATGGGAAATTCTGTTTGCTTAAGTATTCACACTTTGATTTCCAATAGACTCATTTTCTCAGGCATAAAGAAATTCAAACAAAACAAAACAAAAACAATCTCCTGATACTTTGCAGTAAAGCACGAAGACTAGTGGTAATGAGTTTGTGCCGATCTCTTGCAGGAAGAAATGTTCAGATGGCCCCATTTTAGAACTGAATTATACTATCTGGTAAAGGCTTCTAGACTGTTAAGGAAAACATTGATAGGTCATCAGACCTAGGTTTTGAATTTGTGCTTGTGTTGAATCAGATGAGCTCATCCAAATTTACTTTTAAGCTACCATCAGTCCTCAAAAGTAAAAAGGCAGGGGACAATCAGCTCTATTTGGAATTTCCCAGCTAGTTGGCCATTTCAGCTTGCATCTCCATTTCTGGGGGCTGCCATAATTAGAGCGATCTATTTTGCATTTACTTCTCTTTGCAAGCACTACATTATTCACTCTTTCCTGTGCTTATTAAACAGTGCCACCTGCACCAAATTCAACAAAGCTCTTCCATCAGTCAGCCCAGTAAGGATCCAAGACCATATATTATCATTAATTGAAGCTCAATTGAATAGTTGATGATAGAGGCATGAGTAAAAGTAACACATTTTCTAGGACCTGCTTATAAGAATGTTTTAAGCTAAAAAAAAAATTCCCCAAATTGTCGTTTTTTACAAACTCATTTCATTCTCTCTGTACAGTAATTCAAGCAGCAATTAGCAAGTCTTTTAATTAATGAACTATTCCCTGTATGTCACCAAGGTGCCTCCAGCACAAACGTCCTCCTTCATAAGGTACTAGAAAATGCAGTCAATATTTTGTCACCCAAAGCCTTCGAAGCTGACCACCTCGATAGCCCTAATACTATCAAAAGGATCTGAAGAGCCAGGGACAAAGCTGGGAAACAGAGGACAATTTTCAGAAAACTAGCCATGGATAATCTGAATCCAGAGACAGGGAGTGGCAGGAGGAAGGGAACCAGAGACAGAAAGGAGAGGCAGAAAATGAATGTAGATAGATACCAATGGCTAAAGAAAAGCACAGAAAGTTTGTAGCAAAGATGGGACCATCTCTGAGCCTCAGCTATAACTCCATCAAAATGTTGATGATTTACACATTTTTAGGAGCCTGAAGCCTCACTGTGCATTGTTCTTATAAAGCTTTCTGCTTTGTTCAAAATACTGCTTATCTTTGGCATTGTCAACAGCTCTGCATCTGGGAGAGATTAATTAAGTGATAGGTCAGACACAATGAGGTGAAGGGGCATGTCCACCCAATCAGGACTGATTCATCCATTTCTAGGTGAATCAACTTTGTTGAGGGATGCCAATTTCAGTTCCATTTCCAGGGAGGATTTATCAATAGGAATGCCTGAGCTCCCCCAGTGAGGGGCTCTTAGCTGGAAAAGGTATTTCCAGACAGAAAAATCTAAAATCCACACTCTCTGTCTTTTTCAGATGTGAAACCAAAACATAACTATAAATTGTCTGTATGCTTAAGTTTCACTGATCTGGGTGAAGGCTGATTTTCTTGAACATGATCTTTCTACAAAATAGCTAATTGGATGATTACAAAAAAGATTGCCATGCAACACAATAAAAAAAATTAAAAGTCTGCTTTCTCTTCTCCCCCTTCCCAACTATTTCTCATTTTCCTTTCAAAGTCCACTTTTAATTTCTAGAAGGCAAAGTGAAGGAAAGAGACAGGAAAAAGAGGAGGAGAGGATGAAAGAGAGAAAGAGAGAATGAAAGAGAAATAGAGAGGTTTTCTAACCTGTCGGCTGAATTTTTCCAGACCAATTAGAGGTTATCTTTAAATCTTCACCACCACCCCATACACCCCACACCTTTCTTAAAAATCTTTAGATTAGTGAGAAATTAGCTAATCAGGAAAGGCTATGTGGCCAGTTCACCCTATTCTTAACCAGAAGGGTTTTAAGGACCTTAGACCCTACTCCCCAAAATGACACTCTCCCCATCTCTTCAGCAGCATGTCAGTCTGGGTGAAAACTGTGGTTGGCTCTGTGTGTGTGTGTGTGTGTGTGTGTGAGAGAGAGAGAGAGAGAGAGAGAGACAGAGAGATAGAGAGACAGAGACAGAGACAGACAGAGAGAGACAGAGACAGAGAGGCACAGACAGACAGAGACAGAGAGGGAAGTAAACTCCCAGCCTGTGAATAATGCTCAAGTAAAGTGACTATTCCAAACAAAACACTTGGAATATTTTTACTCTAATCGTGAACACCCCTGCAAATGAAGTTCACCTTTTCCAAGGCGTGTGTGTGTGTGTGTTTGTGTAGTGGGAGTAAACAATGGTTTGTGTTTTTTGTAACCAATCAGCCATTTCCCCTTCTCCAAAGAAATGTAGAATGCCAGTTTCTTAACTACCCAATTCTTTAAATCATCTGGGATCCATCTATATTTATAAAACTGAGCAGAAACACTTAGCAGCCTGATCAATAGCCATTGACCGGCAGTGCACCTCACACCCTAACATGCACAGCTTGATCATGTATATTTGATCATCGAAAAATTCAAAGCATCTTGCAGTGTATCAAGCTTCCCATAAAATAGTCTATCTTTTTCTGTGGTCTTAAAAAGAGTGCCGGTTTCTCTCTCCCTTGCATTCATCCATCTATCTATCTATCTATTTACACACACACACAAACACACACACACACCTCCCTTCCTGGAGAGTTTATTGCTCATATATTTGATGAAGAACAAGGTAATTAACTGCAAGGCTGTACATCTGGGCGGCACTTCATATCCATTGTAATAATAAAACATTTTTTCCCATTTCAGCAGAAGAAAGGCTAGTCCTGCCCACAGATTCAGAGGACCCCAACATCTCTGTCTGCAAAGCCTCCTTTTTATAAATCCTGCCTCCCTCTCAAGTGATGGCATCCACAATTGCACCAAGGGGCACTAAGTTTATCTGTAAAAAAAGCAAAGTTGGAAAAGCTTGTCCCTTCTCAGACCTTCAGCATCAGCTAGTGGGGGTTTGGAATAGACATGGCTGGCTCCTCCGTCCCTAGTCTCCTTGGCAGCAAACAGGGACAAGAGTCCAAAGGGCTTGTCCTACGAAGAGCCACAAGTAGAAGAGGTGTATTTTGGGATCTCAAGGGTTGATGTCCTGAGCACATGCCACTAAGTTCCAGTATCCGAAGAAGGACTCAGCCCTGCAGACTTTTCTGATAGTCTGGGGTCAAAAGGCTGGTTCTAAGTTTCTCCATAAGGTATGCCAGCTCTCTCCAAACCGCTCCAGTCATCTGGCCGGAGGACTACCAGCTGGCAGGCCCACTCCAGGCCTGCAGCACAGCCTTTCTAACCGCAACCCCAGAGACCTCCCACCCCACCCCCAGCCAGCAAAACAAATTACCTGCAGAACCTCCCATTTCTGGAGTCCCCTGCTCTGTATTCCGAATCGTGCCCAGGACAAATTTCTTGGGGCCCTTCCTTCTAAAAGCAGCAGCATCTGGGCCGAGGCTCCCTCCTTTATGTGTGTGTGTGTGGGAGACTTCATATGATAATACATGTAATATGATATAGAATGACAGAATGCATGACGGTTGCCCATAATACGGAGAAGTCAGTCAAAGGACAGAGGGGACATTTGGATAATTACCATCCATTGGCTAGTCAATCACTCGAACAGAGAGAAACTGCACAAAACCCACAATGGAGTTGGGAAACAAAAGAGACCCGAGCCAGACTCAGGATTAACCGGTCTAAAGCGATCTAAATGCTTTTGTATCTGAAGAACTGAGGCTCCCGGTTGCCCCCCCTTCCCACTCCCAGGGAACTAATTGCGGGGATCAGAGTTAAAGCCCTCTCCCTCCTTTCCCCTTTCTCTTTGTAGACTGCTCACCACGCAGAAAAAAAAAAAAAAAAAGATTTCTCTCTCTGTGTTCATTAAACTATTTTAAAGTTAAAGGGATGGGGGAGGGTGGCTCCAGGTGGGCCCTCAGCCCGGAAGCTGGGGTTCTTCAGCCTTGGAAGAGGCTGGGACAGTCTCAGTCTATCTCAATTCTTTGTTTCTGGGTGAAGTCTTCCCTGCTCGCCCCTGGAAACAAGTGCCCCCATTCACCTGGGCAGCTGCCCTTTGCCTGGAGGCTAACAGGGATGGCTGGTACCCTGCTTTGGATGAGGAGTCCCCATAATTGGCCCCTGCACTAGAAAAACAGAAGGTCCACCCCCCAGTTGAAAACTCAAATGGAGTCAGCACCCTCAGAATTAAACGGCGTAAGGCGTAAAAGGGTGACAGAGAAGGGGGTCTAGCCTTCAAAATGGGTAAGAGAGAAGACAGTGGCAAATTGTGAGCAGACAGAATTTGCTTCTCAACTGGGCAGTGAGAAAGAGAAAGAACATCCTTCTCAATGGGGCAAGGAGAGACTATGCTTATTTGGGGAAAGGGATGAGAAGAGACTCCTGACTGAGAAGGAGAGAGGTAAAGAGGTGATTCCTCAAAAGCGACATAGGAAAATGGTCCCTTAAATGTTGAGACTCCGAGATGAAGGTGAGAGAGGAGGAGAATTTCTTAAAAGAGAAAAGATACAGACCGAGATGTCCGTAGCTGAGAGAGAGACCCCCGAGTCCCGGGACAGAAAGATGGGTAACTATCTCACCCAATTCCCACCGGGTCCTCCCGATGCGATTCTAACTCGCCCAGCGCCCTCTCGGCTCGGCGGGAATCGCATGTCCCCGCTCCGTGGCAGCGGCGGTTCCCGGTCCCCGGCCCGCGGGTGCCCGCCGTGCCCCCGTCCGCACGCGCCCCCAGCGCAACCCCCTGCCCCTCGGGGCGGCCTGGGCGCCTTCTTACCTTTCCGAGTCCTCCGCCGCGGGTGTGGCCGGCTCGGCGGGCGGCCCCGGGCCAGGGCCGGGGGGCGGGGGGCAGGGGCGCCGGGCTGGGGGGGAGCGGCAGGGTGAGGGCTGGGGGGGCTGGCACGGTGCCCAAGGGGGGCGAGGGGGCAGCGGGCTGCCCCAGGGCCCGCGAGCGAGCCCGGCCGAGCCGGAGGAGGGGCGGGGGGCGGGGGCCCAAGGAGGGGCGCCAGGGCCCGGGCCGGCGGGCGGGAAGCTCCAGCCTGCGGGACCGGCCGGGGGGCCGGGCGAGGCGCGGGAGGGAGACCCCGACCCCGGGGAAGCCGAGGACCAGGCGCGCGGATCGGGGGTGGGGGGACGGTTTTGTCGCCTCGGCTGACAAATCAATCAGGGCCCGCCGAGCCGGGGCACTGCCACCGGCGCTGCGGTGCTCGCGGCTCCCCGGCCGGCCCCGCGCCGCCAGCTGCCGGCTGCCTCGGGTCGGCTCGGGCCGGTGTCGCGGGCGGGGCGGCGGTCATTAGGCTGCGGGCGCGTGCGGCCCGGGCGGGGGCGGGGGCCGAGCGGCGCCGCATCCCGGCCTCCTCCCCCGCCCGCCGCTGGCCCGGGCCCGCTGCGCGCTCCCCACCACCCCCGCTCCCCCGTCACTGTCACTAGCTCTGGCCGTTCCGTCTGTCCGTCTCTGCCCGCCTCCCTCTGTCTCTCTCCATCTCCCGGTCTCTGTCGCGTTTCTCTGTCTCCCTTCCTCTCTCGGTCCCTCCCGATGTCCCCAGCTCTCTTGCTCACTGCGCCTCTGTATTCTCTCTTTGCAGCCGTGGTGCTCTCTTACCCTCTTTCCTCGGTCGCTCTCACCATTTTCTCCCACTCTCTCTTCTTTCTTTCTTGCTACCTACCCTCACTCTCCACCCCTTGCTCCCTTTGCTCAGGAGGACTATTTATCTCTCCCTCCTTGGAACAGCAGCCCCAGCCCCAGAATCCAACTTAATGCATTTTCTCTGCTCTGAGACCTCGGACAAGTCACTTCCTCCCTGCCAGCTGCAGTTTCCGTGTTGAAAGGAGTTAATACGCTGCTCTTGGTGATGTGGTTGGGAGGGGCGCCGCAGGGACGGCATGCGGGAAGTGCTCAAGGACTCTGGTTCTCCCTCTTGGAGTTCATACTTACCTAAGTGCAGCAGCCACTGTGGCAGCCGCCTACGACCAGGGCTCACCAGGTGCCAAGTGGGCCCCACAAAACCTCTGTCGCTAGCTTCCTGGGCCAGGACAAGTACCAAAAGGCCAGTTCAGCAGGGAAAGTCAAGGGTGGTTTCTTCTGGGGTCTCGAAAGCCTCTCCTGAGGAGCATCTGTGGTCCCCAGGGCAGATCCTAGAGCTGGATCTGACATCTCAGGCCCTGTCACCTGCTGGTTCCTCCCTCACTGACACCAAGCAGAAGGGCAATACTCTTTCCTGTCCTTAAACCCAAGCAGGAGAAAGATTATTCCTCCCTGCCTTCACACACACACACACACACACACAAAATGAATGACTTTTCAGCTTCAAAGACGTTTCCTGGGTAGAGTGCAACTTCAGAGTCAGACAGCCTGCCTTGTGAATTGCTGTACCCTAAGTGTAATCCTCATTATGAATTTGTTGAATAAAAGCTAGACAGAAGGACTAACCTTCTACAGGCACATGATGAACACCATGGATGATCCCAACCACAATCCTAAAAGGGAGGTAGTTATTGTTCTCATTTCACAGATGACGAAACCAAAACTTAGAGTGATGTGACTTGCCCAAGGCCATACACTAAGTGGCCTTGAACCCACATCTGTCTGCCTTCATGCAATTTGCAGTCTAGCTGGGGAGACAGACTATGAAAAGCAATTCCATTATTCTTTCATGACAAGTGCCAAGTAGAGAGTGCAGTTGAGACCAAACATCCAGGGAAACTGACCTGGGCTGGGGGCTCAGGAAGGGCTTTCTCAAGGTGAGACCTGAAGTCAGGTGTGGGGCTTGCATTTGGCAGGAAGTGGAAACGTGCTGCTAAAGGGAAAGTGTTCTTGAAAGAGTGACCAGCATGTGTGTGTGGGGTGGGGGGGGTTGAGAGGCAGCAGGGAGCAGAAGGAATGAGAGGGATGAGGCTGGAGAGGTGGGAGGGCCAGGCCTAGAGGGGGAGGGGCTTATAGATTGAGGAGGAGCCTGCACCTCAGTACATGCTAACCACATGAGTCCTGATTTCCTTTTCCTTGACTGGAAAGGGGAAGCCAGATTCAGTCCCCATACATGTCCTCTGCCTATCGTCTGTCTTGGGGGTTGTCATCTCTTGTCCTTTCCTCTGCTCCGTCCCAGCACTGTCCACCCGCAGTGTCATTGCTTGCCTTGGCATCTGTGTCGCCCCGTCAGTGTGACCTCCCCCAGACCACACATCCAGGCTTGATTCCTTCCTCTCTGTGCCCCTACAGTCAGCCGCACAGGAGTGTCTTCAGCCGGCATTTGTTGTTGGACCGAACAGTCGGGAGCCATTGAGTGCCAGCTGTGTACCAGGTTCTGTGCTGGGCATTGTCCCTGCCTTCCCAAAGTGCTTGTTTCATGGGGAAGACACTTATGAACACGCAGGATGGTAATGACCATTATGAAGGGGACTTGAGGTGTGGGATTGGAAGCTGTTTGAGGGGAAGCCTGTCCTGGTCTGTTCACCTTGTACAGTCTTCAGGGTGTGGCACAGGGCCTGGGACAAGATGGGCACTCAGTAACATGCATTGAGAGGATGAAAAAGAAAAGTGAAGTTTAAATACAGAAGGACTAAGGATAAATCGGAGTTAAGTGAGCCAGGAGAAAGGATGGGGAAACTTGTCTGTGAAGATCTAGCTAAGAGCAATACACAGACAGGAGGAGAGAGGAGGATCTGTAGAGGCGGAGGGAGCCAATGCTTATTGAGCTCCTCCTCTGGGCCAGGCAGGATCTGGGCACTTTTGTGCAGTTATCTTGACTAACCTTCACAGCACCCCTGCCTTGGAGGCCCCGTTGCTCTCCCTTTTCTGAATAAGCATTGGGGTCCAGAGAGGTTAGGTCGCTGGTCTGAGGTCACACAGCTAGTAAGAACCTGCATCTGGATTTGAACCCAGGTCTGCCTGCTCCTCTCCACTAAAAAGAGGAAGCAAAAGAGGAGGAAAAGGAGGAGGAAGGAGATGACTGAGAACAAAAGAAGAGTGGTGGCAAAGGAGTGAACTCTACGAGGAATTTTTCAGCTTAAAAACAATTCCCATTTCCCAACTCTGCAGAGGCTGGTGCAGTCGATCTGAGGCGAGCCGGCCCTCTGACTTGCAGGAGCCTGCGGAGGGGCCCCAGCGAGCTGCTTCAAAGCCGGCCTCTTCAGTACAGGCGCTTTTAAACTTCACACGGGAAACTTTCCAGGGTTGACTTTTTGCACTTTGTTTCCAAATCAAGAGATGGGGAAGTCCCTGTCAGCCCAGCGGGGAGGAGATCTCACTGAGAGTCTGGCTCTGGGTTTCCAGGCTTGGCATCAAGCTCCCCCACCTCCCAAGGGAACCTGGAGGGCCGGGCAAGGGGGAACCTGTCCCCTGCCCTCAGTGGGTTCCCAGGGAGAATTCAGGGTGTGGGCTTGGCAGCTGATCCCTCCTGGGCGGGGGATGAGGCTTCTCTTCCTGTGTCCCTCCAAGCCTGGTTTCTCACTGGGTTCCTGGTGGTGTTTGCTGACAAGGTGTGACCGGCTCACAAGGGTCATATGTGTGCCTTGCTCTTCTCTGCCCGGCAGCCTCCAAGCCACAACACACCGTCTGTCATCTGATCACCATTGTGAGAGGTGGCACGGGTCTCCCTAACCCTCAGCTCCTTCTGATTTTTGGAGTTCAGATTTGGATTTTGGATGTACATCAAGAGGCTGGCTCCATGCATTTTAATTAAGCTGTCTTTTTTCATTTATTACGAATACACTCCTCTTAACTATGATTTATTTGTTAAACAAAGCACCATAAGCCATCACTTATTCATCTTAATTTCAACAAAATTAAAGTAGTCGCTGTTAGATTGCACCTAATTGCACTTGCAATGAAGAGAATGGAGATGTTAATCAAAATAAATTGAAGATAAACAATAAAATCATTACATCTTTGCGGCGGTAAGTGTAACTAATCAGTTTTGACTCCAAGCGACCAAATAGGAATAATGAATGTGTCACCAAAGGCACACTCATTAAGGAAAGCCACAGCGGCCTGGGTCCTCAGGGCAGCAGACAGCCATCCTGCCCAGGTGGCCCTGAGAGTTCCTGCCCCCCTCGGATGGGCAGAGGAGCCCTGAGGAGTGAGGGCAGTGGGGAGGAGGCTCAGAGAACAGGAGAGAGTCCTGGCTGGGAAGCCCCGAGGCTGCCCTGCTTCGGAAGGGTTCTCTCAAACTGATGAGAAAACTAGAGGTTCCAGGCCCATTTCTGGACATTGCAAATAACCAAGGATGGGGAGAGAGGCCAGGAGAGAAACAGACAGATATACAAGAGACACAGTCAGACACATGCCAGGGGACACAGAAGAGATGAGTCCAGCAAAA
Organism: Mesoplodon mirus; assembly: GCF_964341445.2. Classification (NCBI taxonomy): domain Eukaryota; kingdom Metazoa; phylum Chordata; class Mammalia; order Artiodactyla; family Ziphiidae; genus Mesoplodon; species Mesoplodon mirus. The sequence continues at coordinate 11,256,493 of NC_138976.1, forward strand.
AGAGACAAGGAGAAAGAGAGACAGGCAGACAGAAAAAGACCAGGACGAGAGACAAGGAGATAGAGGTCTCAGAGCAAGTCCGGGGATGGACAGACGGACAGGATGGATAGAGTAAAGAGTCTGTGAGGAAGAGGCAGCTTAAACAGAGTGATGGAGGAGGGATGGGGACTGAGCCCCGGTGGCAGAAGGGAGACGGAAGAGACAGAATCAGGCGGGTCTGCAGAAGTGGAGGCTCACTGGCCTGAAGGAAATAATCTTTCCTGTGAGGACAAGACATAAACACATGTTAATTTCAATCCAGTTAAAAGCTCAGGAGGTTTCAGGTTAGGATTCTGGACAGAGTGGTCTTCAGGAGTCTGTCCAGGTAAGTGACTGTCAGGACAGGACCCCTGTACTGGGCTCTGAGAACACAGAAGAGGAGGGTGGCCCTGAGGTCGGGGAGGCAGAAGAACACCTGGGGTGGTCTCCTGGGCTCATCCTCCAACTGCAGGGATTTTATGAACCTAAACAGCCCAGACTGAGGTCCCTTCCTCATGTCACAGGTTTCTGTGCCAGCTCTTGGGTCGCTAGCCTGGCTCCTGATGCAGAGCCAAAGAGATGCCAGCCCAGGCTGCTCTGGCTGAGGCTGTTCTAGGAGCAACCCTTTCCAGGCTGGGAAAACCAAGACTGTGGGCAACTTAGGGAAATGGGAAAATCCGAGGACGTGGCCATCATGGTAAGATTGGACAACCAGGAGAGACAACCTGAAAGACACATATGTTTTGAATACCTGCCATGTGCCTAGCCCGGAGCTGGGCCCGACAAATACAGAGTTGAGTCAGATACAGCCTCCCTATCTCAATTTCCCCATCTTTAAAGTAGGATTAATAATAGAGCCTTCTTTATGTGCTTGTTATAAGATTAAATGACTTAATATATGTGAAGAGCTTGGAATGGTGGCTGACCCTTGGAAAGGACTTTGTGTTTGTTCAATAAAAATATAATAAATCCCTGCCCTCAGGGAGTGCGGAGTTCAGTGGAGGAGACAGACTCATTAGCATTCAAGTTCAGTCCAGTGGAGTAAGAGCCATTACAGATACACTTCAGGATGCTCTTGGGGGTCCAGAGTGGAGATGAAGCCCCCAGCAGAGCAATGTTGAAGGAGGAATAGGAATCAGTCAGATGAACGGTGTGGGGATAGGGAAAAGAATATTCTGGGTAGGGCTTCCCTGGTGGCGCAGTGGTTGAGAGTCCGCTTGCCGATGCAGGGGACACGGGTTCATGCCCCGGTCCGGGAAGATCCCACATGCCGCGGAGCGGCTGGGCCCGTGAGCCATGGCCGCTGATCCTGCGCGTCCGGAGTCTGTGCTCCTCAACAGGAGAGGCCACAGCAGTGAGAAGCCAGCGTACAGCCAAAAAAAAAAAAAAAAAAAAAGAATATTCTGGGTAAGTGGGCCATGTGAACAAAAGCAAGTGGGCAAGAAACGACAGGATGTACCTGGAGATGTCAAGCAAATTGGAATTGAGGTGAGGCTGGAGACCAAGGACTGAGATCTTGATGTGTCTTTGCAGAACCGGTGAAGAGCATCTGAGTGGACATTTATTCTTTTTCATTGTTGCTGTTTGGTTGTTTGCTGTTGTTTTGGCTGCTCAGCATTCGTTAGCTATACTTGGAGTGGGACTTTTCTTTGGGGATTGCATCTTCCCCCTTTATACCCCTCCTTCCCTCCCAGTCCATGAGGTTCTAGTAGAGGCAACACCACCATGACTCCAGGGGAAGGAGCATGTGACCTAGACCTAAGTCAGTCAGCATATTCCATTCCTGTGGCCACAGTGATTGGTTGAGGGAAGGCTAAGCGGACCCAATGGGAGCCCATCTAGGACTGTGGCCTGAGGACCCGACAGAGGTCTTTGAACCTTTCTGCTGGTCTCTAATCTAACAGGATGCAGGGTTTGCTGCCACCATCTTACCGTCATGTGGAGCTTGAAACCAAAGCCAACAGAACAGAAGGCAGCGTGACAGAGCAAAATGAGTCCCAGTGACATCGTTTGAGCCCTGAATCCAGCCAAGATGAATCTAGCTCTAGCTCTTGGCCTTTTTGGTTTCATGAGCCAATAAATTCCTTTTTGGGTAAGCCAGTTTGGGTTGGGTTTTCTGTCACTTGGAACAGACGGCTCTAGCTGATAGGCTTCAAACAGGAGCGCAATGCTGTCATGTGTTTAAGTAACATCGCTCTGGCAGTCACTGTGCAGCAGAGGGACTGAAGGGAGTGAGCTTGGAGGCAAGGAGGCCAGAGGGGAGGCTGGAGCGGTCACATCCCAAAGGGGGCTTATGATGGGGAGCAGACCGAGCTAGGGACTTCTGTCACCACCAGTGTGTTAGGTTCTTACTGCTGCCGTAACAAATCACCGCACGCTGGGTGGCTTAAAACAGCAGAGAATTATCCTCTTACAGTTCTGGAGGCTAGAAGTCTCAAATTAAGGGGTCAGCAGGGCTGAACTCCCTCTGAAGACTGTAGGGGAGAATTCTTCTTTGCCTCTTCCAGCTGCTGCTGGCTCCAGGCATTCCTTGGTTTGTGGCTGCATATTCCCACCTCTACCTCCGTCTTCACATTGCTTTCTCCTCCTCTGTGTCTGTGTCTTTTCCTCTTCTGCCTCTTCTAAGGACACTTGCCATTGGACTTAGGGTCCACCTGTGTAATCCAAGATGACTTCATCTCAAGTTCTTTAACTTAATTACATCTGCAAAGACCCTTTTTTCCAAATAAGGTCACATTCATAGGTTCCTGGACATGTACGTATCATTTTGGAGGTCACCATTCAACCCATTACAGCATCCTTAGTGAGGACTGCCTAAAACAGAAAGAAGTGTTTCCAACTCCAGTTCTCTGTGGAGCCCATTTCACTTCTCAGAGCCTCAGTGTCACCATCTGTAAAGTGGGTCAAGATGACCAACACACTAGGTGACAGAATTGTGTGAACACTAACATCCAGTTCAAATACAGGGATTTAAAGAGAAATGAGAAAGCAACTTCCATATTGCTGCCTCCTGCTCATGCCCTTTTAGGAGTATTTTGAGGGCAAAAAAACAGGACCAATTTTCTCATAAAAATTCTTCTGTTCAGTTAAAGAAAGATGAAATTGTAAGGACTGGCACCTTTTCCCTGAGACACAATGAGGCACAACAATGATATTCCATAAATGTGCGCTCCCTTCCCCACCTTCAACTCATAATAAGGAAAGGGAATTTAAATTAAGATAGATCCATGAGGAAGAGAGGAGCTGGGCTTCACCAACCGGGAATCTCCTTCCAAGTGTCCTCAGCTGGGACCTTGAGGACCCTGCTCAGAAGTGCTTCGCCATCTCAGCTCCCCTCCATCTGGAAGCTCTGTCTCCTTCAGTCTCCTGCCTGACCAGGTGAAGAGCATGGTCCTGACAGCACCATTTACTGACCATTTGCTCTGTGCCAGGCAGAAGACTCGGGGACTTCCATGCATTAGCTCAGTCTTCCTATTAACAGGGTCTATTACCATCCCCTTTTTATAGAAGAGGAGACTGAGGCTCAGAGGGAGAAGTGGCTTTCTCAAAGTCACACAGCCAGCAACTGCTAGAGCCAGGTCTCCAGCCCAGATCTGTCTGGTGCCAAAGCCCACGCTTGTAACTAGGGCACTAACCTGCTGGGGTGCAGACTCTACAGGGCCAGTGGGGCTGGGGTCTCCCAGGCTGGCAGCAGGAAGAGGTAATCCCTTTAATGGTGTTGAGCCAAGGCGGCAGTACTTTAGCTTCATCTAGGGAGCTCTATCAAACAGGAGGGGGCCCCTAAATTCCTCTTTGAAGTGGGAGCCAGAGGCAAGAGCTGCCCTACAAGGGATGGCTGGATGCCACGTGTCAATGGAGGGCCAGAAACACACCAGCTACACCCACCACAGTAGACATCAGCATAACTCAGAGGAGCCTTGAGTTGGGCACCAAAGCCTGGTGGTGGGCAGAGGGAGGACCTGTTTAAGCTGAAGAAATGGAGGCCTTAAAACCCACTATATAAAAATTAAACACTGGGCTTCCCTGGTGGTGCAGTGGCTGAGAGTCCGCCTGCTGATACAGGGGACACGGGTTCGTGCCCCGGTCCAGGAGGATCCCATATGCCGCGGAGTGGCTGGGCCCATGAGCCACGGACGCTGAACCTGCGCGTCCGGAGCCTGTGCTCTGCAACAGGAGAGGCCACAACAGTGAGAGGCCTGCGTACCGAAAAAAAAAAAAAAAATTAAACACAGAATTACCGTATGATCTGGCCATTCCACTCCTAGGTATACGTCCAAAAGAATTGAAAACAGAGATTCAAACAGGTATCTGTACACTCATGTTCATAGCAGCATTATTCACAATGGCCAAAAGGTAGAAGCAACCCAAGTGTCTGAGATAGATGAATGGATAAGCAAAATACAGTATATATATGCAGTGGAATGTTATTCAGTCTTTAAATGGAAGGAAATGCTGACAAATGCTACAACATGGATGAACCTTGAGGACATTATGCTAAATGATATATGTAAGCCAGTTACAAAGGGACAAATACTGTATGATTCCACTTGTATGAGGCACCTAGAGTAGTCAAATTCCTAAAGACAGAAAATATAATGGTGGTTGCCAGGGGCTGGGGAGAGGGGGAATTGGGAGTTACTGTTTAATGAGGGCAGATGAGAAAGATGAGAAAGTGGAGATGGATGACAGGAATGACTGCACAATAACGTGAATGTACTTAGTGCCATTGAACTGCATACTTAAAAATGGTTAAAATGATCAATTTTATTTTATGCATATTTTACCACAATTAAAAAAAACAAAGCTGGGAATTCCCTGGTTGTCCAGTTGTTAGGAATCCGTGCTTTTACTGCCAAGGGCCCGGGGTTCGATCCCTGGTTGGGGAAGTAGGATCCCACAAGCCACACAGCGCAACCAGAAAATAAAATAAAATAAAATAATTTTTAAAATAGTTAAAAACCCCCACAAAGCTGACATTTCCCTTACTTCTAATAAAAAACCTCCTAAACTAAAAGGCAAAGGCAACCCCCCCAAAATATAATCCTTATTGAGTGCTATGTGCCAGGCATTATGCTGAATGCATTCCATTCATCATCTATTTAGCCCTTGGCAACAATCACAGTAATTATTTCTCCCAGTTTCCACATGAGGAAACTGAGTCTCCCAGAGACTCACCCCAGGCCTTACAGCTAGGAAGAACCTTGAACCCATGCCCTTAAACGACTATGCTCAGAGGGGGAAATCGACTTGCCCAGGAACACACATCCAGAAAGTGGCAGCTCCAGGCTTGTCACACTTTCCTTGGTGCAGGGGCAGAGTGGAAAAAAATGGGAAAAAAGCAGACGACTTTGGCATGTTTAACCTGTGGGCAGAGTGGAAAAGCAGCCCGGAGGCTGGCAGAGAGGGTCTGTAAGAGGCCAGTAGGGAGCCCAGCCTTACAGCAGATATCTTTCATCTTAGAAAGTCCCTGGGACAGCTTTTCCACCCTGTGTTTTACTGCCTGCTGGGAGTTGCAAGGAATCAGAGCATGTCCAATAAATGTTTTATTCCATCCTGAGCTGGCCCTCCTCTTGGGCAAAATAAGCTCCTTTCTCCAGGTGGAAATGAAGGGGCAAGCATTTCTAGGGCAACTCCATTCTAGGGAATGGTCTCTTTCACACAGAATAACCAGCTCACAGAGGTAAAGCAGCTTGCCCAGGCCCACACAGCAGATCAGCCCCCAAGGTCCAAACCCAGGGTGCCTGGCTTCTGGCCCAGGACCCAGCATATACTATACTCCACTCCGGAGCTGTTTGAGAGTTGCGGCTGCCTCGATCTCAGCCTCTGGGTCTCCCTTCTCTGTTCTTCTAATGGAGGAACACTCAACAGGCTGTGGCCACTGAATCGCCAAGTCATCAAAAAGCTATGATGGTGACTTTTCTTGGGAAGGTCCTCCCTGGCGGGACCTTCTGCCTCCTTCTCCAGCCCCATCTCCCACCAGCCTCTGCCCTCCCTCCTCCCCCAATTCCTCCAAACCACTGTCTTCTTTCTCACTCCAGGCCTTCACCTCTGCTGCTCCCCCTTCTAGAGGCTACCCCACGCCCTACTTTGCTGACCTAACCACGGCTCATTCTCAGGTCTAAGCTTGAATGTCTTCTGGGAAGCTTCCCCTGATCTTTACCCTGTCAGCACCTGCACCCTCTACCACACATGCACGCACACACACTCCTACACACTCATACATATATACTCACTCTCACACATACACATACACACTCACACTCAGACACACACACACACACACACACCTTATCTAGTGTTCATGGCTGTGTCCCCAGTGCCTAAAACGCCACCTGGCACAGAGCAGGCCCTCAGTAAATTTTGACAGATTGAATACATACACGAAAAGAATGCCATCAGACTCATTTAACAATCCTGGATTTGTCACCAAGCAAATGAAGAGGCCTTGGGCGAAATGTTTAAGCTCTCCAGGACTCAGTTTTCTCATGAGTAAAATGGGTATAAAAAAGAACCTTCCTCACAAGGTGCATGGAGTCAGTGAGTGATTCTATGTAAAGTGCTCGGCCATGACCTAGGTCATAGCAGGGACTTAGTGAACCTTATGTACTGCTGTGCCTTGAAGCTTGTGCCCTCACCATAGCCCTCAAGTACCCTCTGTTGAGGAGAAAAATCATATATGCAGAGATCAATATCTGCTTCCGAAATCTGTGAGCTCTCGAACTGGAAGTTTGAGGCATACAAGCACCTTGGACTTCAAGGACTTTGTGATTCAGTGGAGGAGAAAGGCCTTAAATAGACAACGACAGAGTGTTAGCGGGCTGTGGTAGAGGGGGTTCTCATGGGAGCCCCAAGGATGGCTTCTCAGATGACCTGAGGCTGGAGCTTTGCCGGGAAGGAAAAGTAAGTTTCCCAGGCAGAGATTTAGGTGGAGGGAAGTCCTGTCTGCAGAGGTAAGAACATGGGCAAAGGCCTGAAGGTATTACTGAGAACGGTGAATCAATCAGAAGGACGAAGTGCCTGCTGCGGGCTGGAGGGGGCTCAGGGGAAGGTTGAGGCCAGCCAGTGAGGGGATGTAAGGGAGCCTCCATCCTAAGAGAGCTTTGACCAGTAGGCCAAAGGGAGCCATGGCAAAGTTCTAAGCAGACTGGGGGTGAATATTACAGGGTGACATCATCAGATTTACTCTCTGGAAAGAGTGTGCACAGGGCTTAGCCTGGCAGAAGAGATTCCTTAGAACATGCTCCCCCTAAGTTCATAGAAATAAAAGTCAATGGGATTGGGGGTCAGGTAGACCTTGCTTCCTCTGGCTCCTCTCTTTAGGGCTTTGTGGCAAGTGGCTGGCCCTTCCTAAGCCTGGAGTCCCCATCTGTAAGTCAGGGACAAGAAAGGTGACTTGCAAATGTGGCTGAGATTCTGGGTGTGCAGGTGCCCCACGAAGCAGTCACACAACAAAGGCTGGCTCCTTCCTCTTTGGGCCCAAGGAAAAATTTACTCCAATTATCCCAAGGACTCGGTATGACCAAAGCTCCAGGTCTGTTTTATGCCCATTAGCCAGGCTCATTCCAGAAGCAGCCTCTGGGACTTTCCAGAGCATACCCCTTATTAAAGACATCCTGCAAAGCGGGTGGGGTGTCATCACCCGTGTAGACCTAGCCATCTCAGGCGGAGGCAGGTGGACCTTTGTAGCTGCACATCAAAGCTTCCCATCCCTGGTCTCAGGGTTTAGAGACAGAGTGACACAGACCCTCGTGCTCAGGGAGACGTCCTCGGTGCAAACCTTCCATCCACCTGGCTAGTCCACCCTCCAGGATGCAGGGAGATGAGGGCCTTCAGGGAGATTCAAGGCATACTGGCCACAAGCTACGAGTCCAAAGAGTTTACAATGTAGCTGGGAATACGTAACATTCCCTCCCTCCCAGCACTGTAAACACATTAAACATCGCTCTTGTCCCCTAAGAGGTCATGCTTTGTTAATAATAATCACATCGACCATTCGCTGAGCCTTACTACATACCAGGCACCTTGCTAAGTTTTTCCTTAGACTGTTCCTCTTTAAACATTGTGAACTATTTACAGTTGTCAGTCCCATTTCACAGACGAAGAAACTGAGGCTCACAGAGGTTACTTCACTTGCCAAATCAGCCAGCTGGAAATTGGTTGACGGGGACTTGAATCCAGGTCTGTGGGCTCTAGATCCTTTGCTCATAACTGTTTAAAAAGCCCCTGTCTAGGAAATTCCCTGGTGGTCCAGTGGTTAAGACTCCGCGCTTCCACTTCAAGGGGTGCAGGTTCAATCCCTGGTTGGGGAACAAAGATCCCACATGCCGCGTGACATGGCAAATAAATAAATAAATAAATCAATAAATCATCCTTCTTAAAAAAAAAAAAAAAGCCCCTGTCTAGATAAGGAGATGGAGGAAAAGATGCTATCAGCTGGGCAAAGGCTGGGCTCGGTTGGGATCTGGGAGGCAGGTAAGGGGGTCTGTGGGAGGTTGCTAAGTAACATGATGGAGAGACTAGAAACAGAGCAGGGACTGTTCTCACTGGGGCTGCACTGCCAGACACCAAGGTGGGAAGAGGAGGCTGGGGGACCCCTGCTTGATGCTTCTTACAGACCAAACTCAGCTCTCTCTAACCCATCTTTTGCCCAAACACCTTTTCTGGCTCTCCACTGATGTTAGGGCAAAGTCCAAATCCCTCAGTCTGGCACTCAAGGCCCTTCACGAGCTCTCCATGCCTAACCCTCTGGCTCCACCACTGCCCCGCAGCCCACAGGAGAGCCTCACTTCTCTTTCACAATCCTATGCCTTCGCACGTGTTGACTCTTCCTGCCTTTTCCATTTGATGAACCCTGGCCCATTCTTCCACGCCTAGCTCACACATCAGGGAAGCCAACTCAATCTCTCCTACTTGGTACATCTGTGTGTGTGCGTGTGTGTGTGTGTGTGTGTGAGAGAGAGAGAGAGAGAGAGAGAGAGAGAGAGAGAGAGAGACTCTCTCTGTGTCTCTCTGTGTTTCTCTATCTCTAGCAGAGACTAGGTCACAAGAAATGTTTGGGAAACAACGAATGAGCCAGTGGAATGGACCAAGGCTACAGCTATGCTCATAGGAAGCTCAAAATGCTGTCCCCGGGAAAGAAAAGAAGTGAAAGCCCATGGGAGAGGTCAGGGTGGCTGAAGGGCTAATCCAGTTCCCTTTGACTGGCTAAATTAAGAGACTCCAAGATTTTTGTCTCAAGAAATTTTTTTTTTTTTTTTTTTTTTTGCGGTATGCAGGCCTCTCACTGTTGTGGCCTCTCCCGTTGTGGAGCACAGGCTCAGCGGCCATGGCTCACGGGACCAGCCGCTTGGCGGCATGTGGGATCTTCCCGGACCAGGGCACGAACCCGTGTCCCCTGCATTGGCAGACGGACTCTCAACCACTGCGCCACCAGGGAAGCCCCCCAAGAAATATTTTTAATGGGCTCCGGATGACTCATTCCTTGACAGCCTCACCACACCCATAACTTCCAAAGGGGCCTCATGCCACTACCTTAACTCAGAAATCTTCCCTCAGCTCCACTCACTCACTCACTCACTCCATTCTGTAAGTCAGGAGAGGTTGGGTTCTGCTGCAGTAACAACCCCCCCACCAAGAGTCTTCGTGGTTCATCCTATATGTACACTGCAGGTCAGCTGGAGACCTCTGCTCTACATTGTTCCCCTCAGGGACCCACGCTGAGCGAGGCTCTTTTTCTGGGCTTCTGTGATTGCTGAGGCAGGGAAAAGTGAGCACTGCAAATCACTCACTGGCTCTTAAAGCTGCTGTTCAGAAGTGACTCACATCATTTCTGCTCATATTTTACTGGCCAAGGCAAGTCACATAACCACACCTAATTCTACATAAGGCAGAGAGCTGCAATCCTAGCATGTGCCTTGGAAGCTGAGAGACTGAAATATTTAGCAAATTACATTAAATACCACTCCACCCATCACCTTTTACTGTGCACCTACTACTGCATGGCATGCATGGCAGAAGTTCCAGAACTGGAGGGGGGGAATGTTCTGCTCACCTGTTACCTCTGGGATGTCACCTATGACCCCTTTCCATGCTGTTTCATGTCACCAAAACTCTGCACACATAGTTTCTTCTGCTTCAAATGCCCTTTCTCTCTTCAGCACTTGGCAAATTCCTACCCTTTCTTCTTCCTTCTCTTCCTCCCTCCCTTCCTTCTTTCACTTAATAAATATATACTGAGCACCTCGATGTGCCAGCATGGTGCTTCGTGTTTCCAAGGTCCAGCTCAAGCATATCATGTGTTCTTGGAGGTCTTTCCCAATCCTCCCACTTCAGAAACAAATGCCCTGGGTTCCTAGCACCTTGAACATCCCTCTGCGTGTCCCTTTGGCTTGTAAGTATCTGTGTCCACACTGTCTGCTCACTAGGCTATGAGCTTTGCCAGGGCAAGGCCTGTCTCTCATTCATCTATCTCCCCAGTCCCTGTGCTTTTGCTCAGAGAAGTATTGTTAACTGACTGACCAACCGGCTGATTGAATGAATGAATGGATGTTCAACAATAACTTGCATACAGAGTAGGAAATGATTTCCCACTGCATGTAGAACAAAATCCAAACCTTTTCCCACAGCCTGCCAGGTCCTGCCTGATCTGACCCCGGCCTACCATGTTCCAGTTCTGATCATCTTTCAGACCATCAAACGCCAAGTTCATTCTTGGATCAGGGCCTTTGCACCTGTCATGCCTTCCTCCAGGAATGCTCTGTTTCCAGTTAATCACCGGGCTGGCTCCGTGGCCTCATTCTAGCCCCAGTCCAAATGCTACCTCCTTGGGGAGGCCTTCCCTGACCACCCAGTCTAAAGGCAGTCCCCACTGTTCTCTTGAGCACATTACCTGTTTTATTCTGTTCAAAACACTCTCCATCTGAAGTTATTTAGTTCATTTATTTGCTTGTGTTCCTATAGTCGGCTCCCTCTTAAAATATGAAGTTCAGGGATCTTATCTGGTCTGTTGACAGTGCTGTCGCCAGAGCCCTGAGGAGTGCCTGGCACAGAGCAGCTGCTCAATTCATATTTGTGGAAAGAATGAGTGAAAGGTAAATGTGACATATTATCTAAGAGGGGTGCAGCCTAAATGGGGGGATTCAGCTGTTTCCTGCCTGCCAACCAAGCCAGAAGTCTTGAATCCCTTGGCCTTCCATTGCTTCCTTAGATGTTGGGGGCGGATGCCTGCACCTGTGCTTCTAGGACACTTACACTCTTTCTTTTTAAATTAATTTTTATTGGAGTATAGTTGATTTACAATGTTGTGTTAGTGTCTGCTGTACAGCAAAGTGAATCAGTTATACACATACATATAGCCACTCTTTTTTAGATTCTTTTCCCAGATAGGTCATTGAGTAGAGTTCCCTGCACTATACAGTAGGTCCTTATTAGTTAGCTATTTTATATATAGTAGTTAGGACACTCACACTCATGATGCACACATACACATGAACCCCGTGCAGCCGTCACTTAGGTCAGAAGAAAGTACTTGGTCTGGAGCAGAGAGGTCCTGCAGGCCGTCTCCTTGCTCACCTAATTCCTGGCTCCAGGCCGCATTTCTGCCCACTGCCTGAGCTCCCAGCCCCATGCAGCTGTGGCATAATCCCCAGTTTTAAATCAGGCTTGGGTGTTGCTCCTATTCTGCCTTTGAGGAGAGGGCACGGGGCAGCCATACCAAAGCTGGCAGGGCAGACAGAGACTTCAAAGGCTGCGTCTTTAACTGCTGGTTGCCAGGCAGCTGGGACACCAAGGGGCTCGAGGCAGGGTGGGGCGCAGCTGGGAGCAGGCAGTGCCCACACGTGCTGAGTTTGGGGATGGGGCTGTCTCCCCTGCTGAGGCAAAGCAACTTCATATTTCCTTTCTTCTCTCAGTAGCAGGTGACAGGTGAGAGCTCCTGAAGGGCAGCCTGGGGAAGATTCATCACTGGGTTCTCTGCACCCTATATGGGACAAAATGGAGTACAGCTATACTCTCACGTCCTCCCAAAGTGTGTCTTCCTTGCAGTGTGGGGAAACCAGCCCTTTCCTAAGCTCACATTGGTTCATTTTTTTTTCCCAGAGGACAACTTTGCAGCCTGTAAACACACTTCAAAGCTGCACACCCCATGACCTGTAATGTGCCCTGCAGGCACAAACACAAGTATGCATAGATCCACTCAGTAATGTGCTCTTTTAGTTGTTCACACAAAATGATCTACTGAGGTTCTACTATGTACCAGGCACTGAACTAGGCACCGAGACATTCTCATGAACACACAGACATGATCCCTTTAGTTTCCCTTAAAAAATCTCAGAGCTTAGTAAGGGAGAGAAACATTGAATAAGCTATTCACAGAAATCCTTAGTTGAGATTATACTAAGTACTGCAAGTGAGAAGTGCAGGGCACGTTGGGACAAGGTTCAAGAATCCTTCCAGACTAATAAGAACCTGCTGTATAAAAAAATAAAATAAAATAAAATTCAAAAAAATATCCTTCCAGCAGTGTATTTTGTAAGTGAAAAAAGGTAGCAGGCAAAATATGCATCCATAGGGGAGTGGTGAGAAAAATTGTAGATCTATACTTTGAATTACCAGGCACCTATGTCTTGGTCAGTTTGGTCTGCTATAACAAAAATACCATAGACTGGGTGACGGGTAACTTATAAAAATAATTTTTTAGAAATTTGTTTCTCATAGTTCTGGAAGCTGAGAAGTCCAAGGTCAAGGTGCTGGCAAATTTGGTGTCTGGTGAGGGCCTACCTTCTGGTTCACAGGTGGCCATCTTCTCACTATAACCTCACATGACAGAAGGAAGCAGGGAGGGAGCTCTCTAGAGTATCTTTTATAAGGGCACTAATCCCACTCATTAGGGCTCCACCCTCATGATGTAATCACTTCTCAAAGGCCCACCTCCAAGTACCCTCACAATGGAGATTCTGTTTCAACATTTGAATTTTGGGGAGACACAAACGTTCAGTCTATAGCAACCTATTAAAAAGAATGAGGGACTTCCCTGGTGGTGCAGTGATTAAGAATCCACCTGCCAATGCAGGGGACACGGGTTCAAGCCCTGGCCCAGGAAGATCCCACATCTACTGAGCCTGCACTCTAGAGCCCACAAGCCACAACTGCTGAAGCCTGTGCACCTAGAGCCTGTGTTCCTCAACAAGAGAAGCCACCGCGGGCTTCCCCGGCGGTACAGTGGTTGAGAATCTGCCTGCTAATGCAGGGGACATGGGTTCGAGCCCTGGTCTGGGAGGATCCCACATGCCGCGGAGCAACTAGGCCCGTGAGCCACAACTACTGAGCCTGCGCGTCTGGAGCCTGTGCTCTGCAACAAGAGAGGCCGCGATAGTGAGAAGCCCGTGCACCGCGATGAAGAGTGGCCCCCACTTGCCACAACTAGAGAAAGCCCTCACACAGAAACGAAGACCCAACACAGCAAAAATAAATAAATTAATTAATAAACTCCTACCCCCAACATCTTCTTTAAAAAAAAAATAAAGAGAGAAGCCATCGTAATGAGAAGCCCACTCACCGCAATGAAGAGTAACCCCTGCTCGCCACAACTAGAGAAAGCCTGTGCGCAGCAACGAAGACCCAGTGCAGCCAAAAATAAAAATAAATAAATAAATAAATAAATTTATTTTTTTAAAAAAAGAATGAGGCAGGTCATATGAACTGACAGTGAACAATGTTCTCAGTTTGGTGTTAACATTTTTTAAAGGTGTATGGTATGCTTTATTTCTGAAATGCTAACAATTATTTGTGTGTGTTATTAATATTTGCATGGGGAAAGACTGGAAGAATATGTTCCATATTATTAACAGCTGTTATTTTGGGGGAGAGGAATACCTGTGACTCACACTTTTTAAATGTTCCAGTGATATTTGAATTGTTAAAAATAGGCATGGGGCTTCCCTAGTGGCGCAGTCGTTGAGAGTCCGCCTGCCGATGCAGGGGACACGGGTTCGTGCCCGGGTCCGGGAAGATCCCACATGCTGCAGAGCGGCTGGGCCCACGAGCCATGGCCACTGAGCCAGTGCATCCGGAGCCTCTGCTCTGCAACGGGAGAGGCCACAATAGTGAGAGGCCCACATACCAAAAAACAAAACAAAAAAAAAAAAAAAAAATAGGCATGAAGTACCTTCATAAAGAGAAAAAATAAAGATTTGAGGCAAAAACTGACGCTGATCATTCTTGAGATGATCCAACCAACCAGAATCAAGGGCATTCAGAGAGTAAAATCTTCCTTCTTGAAGACAAATTTCCTTCCACCTAGGATTAAATTTAAAGAAAGAATCACAGTAAATGGGGCATTGACGGGACTTCACAGGTCAGAATCATGCAGTGAATGGAATGTGAACTTCAAAGTTGGGGAGAACTGGGTTCTAATCCTGGCTCTTCAATTCTCTAGCTGGTTGATCTGGGTAGATCACTGGGTCTCGGTTTCCTCTCCTGCAGGAAGGTTAGAATAATCTCTTCCTCACTGGGCTGTTTGCAGATTAAATGGAATGCTACATTAGAATTTTCTTGGAAAGCTACAACTCGGTGATTCTAAATAGAGGGAATGCCTTTGCCAGACCTGGAAGCATCATATGGAATTGTTGGAAGAAAAGAAATAATTTTGCTCTTGGCTGTTCTTGCAGGGAAGTGGAGTTTGCTTACATCATCCACCTAGGAAATTTCAGTAACATGCCTGCTCGTTGATAAGAAGCAGTGATTTCAGTGTGCTTCCCTCGGCATCCCTCTCTGGCACAGAGAAAGTATCAGAGTTTGCTGACTGAATAAATGAACGACCTACTCCAACCTAGAAGTGACTTACGGCTCACCCAGTGTGAAACTCAGCTGAACAATTCACTGAACAACATCCACACCTCACTCCCCAGATAGTCTTGGTAAAATTGTCTGTGAAATGTCTTAAGCATAATCACATCAGGCACACTTCCATAGCTAATACTTTGTTGTATTATATGGAGTCTGGGGGCTGCTTGGACCTAACCTGTGTCTCAGGGCGCTATTTAAGGGGTTCTGGCTTCAGTGGTGATCTCCAAATCAGAGAAAAAAATAGAATTCTTATGAGAAGCTCAATTAAGATACTATTTTATTTTTACTACATGCTAGGCATTGTCGTAAGCCCTTTACCTGGATTAACTCACAATTCCCTATAATACATACTGGTATTATTCCCATTTTACAGGTGAAGAAATAGAGTCCTGCTGAGGGTAATTTGCCCAAGGTCACACGACTAGTAAGGACCCCAGCCAGGGCCATCAGAGAACACAAGGATGACAATCACTGTCCCATTCATTTAGTATCCACACGTGTCTGACTTTGGGCACAATGCTTCCAACATCTCATGCAAATCTCCCAAGTCTCCAAGGGTGAAGACCAGACTCTCATTTTGCAAGTGAGGAAAGTGGCCCAGAGGTGCAGAGGCTTGCCCAAGCACACACAGACAGGAGCCCAGGTCCTTCTGGCAGTCAGAATCTAGATTTTGAGGCTTTTCTACAAAGCTGACTCCCAGCCAGCAGGTGGGTGGGTAAAAACCGAAACTAGGGGGGCACCTGGGTCCTCAGAGCTTCATGCAGACACATGGGTACCAGACGGGTAATGGTCAGACTGATCCTGGGCCCCACCTGCCCGAGGGTTTGGGCTTCTGTGTCCCTCCCCTCCCCACCCCACTGAGGTCAGGATCAGTCCAGAAGCCTGGCAGGCTGAGGCTACGGCTGGGGCCAGGATAACCCAGCTTGGGGCTGCCTGTCCTGGCCCAGTACTGAAGACTTTCATGGAGAAGGGAATGTAGCAACCCAGGAACAAGCTGCCCTGGCACACAAGCCCAAGGTGGAGACAGAGGCTGATGGAAGGGGGGCCCATGGTCCCCAGTGCAGGGGACAGAGGCACCAGAGAGAGGCAGGGACTCCTCTTTAGTCTCCCTGCATCCCACTACCCCTTTTCCTATTCCTCTTTTACCCTGAAGCCACAGGGATCTTTTGAAAACACAAATGTGACTCTACCACTCTCTGTTAATGACCTTTGGAATAAGGTCCTGGCTATTTAGCTTGGCTTCCAAGGTCCTCAGAGTATGACCTGGCCTTTGCCTTCCTCTCTAGCCTCATCTTCTACATATCTTCCACCCCCCCTACACACACACACACACACACACACACACACACTGTCATTCTGAGCGTAGTTTCCTGGAGGTACCAGGCTCTCTAAGCTTCTATATCTTTCTACCTGTTGTTCCTTTTGCGTAGAATGTTCTGTCCTCCTTCCTTGTCCAGCTAATACCTACCTGACCTTGATGTTGATCTTCACAATTCAGCTCTGGCAACACTTCCTCCAGCAAGCCTCAGGGACCCCAAAGCTGTGTTAGGTGTCCCACTTGGTACTCTAGCACCCCTCCTCCCCCCCATCACTGTGTTTATCAGGCTGGATATGAACTGTTTTGCTGTGTGTCTCCCTCCTTATATTATGAGCTCCTCTCAGGCCAGACCAGCCTGCCTGCTTCACCTCCACTTCCCCTGAGCCCAGCCAGGCCCTGTGGAGGGCAGGTTAGGGCTGGACCAGTTGTTGCTGGGTGAGTGAATAAACCAATGAGGGAACCCCAGAGGCTTTCCCATACTCTTCTCCTTTCTGTCTCTTCTTTCAAGACTGTGTAATCCACCCCAGGAAGGTTAAAGCATGGACATGCTCCAACATATTAGCAGTGTGAGGACCAGGTGAAAACAAATGGTTACCAGGCTGCCATGCCACATCCACCAGAGTTCTGCTTGTTCCTGGAATCACATATGGTCTGTACGCCTGCCCGGGAGAGGGGCTGAGTCCAGAGGAGTCTGGGTGCTGCAAAGCTCAGTGTGTTGTGTTGCATGTGTGTGTGTGTGTGCGTGTGTGTGTCTGATAAGGGAGGAGGAGGAGGAGAATAGAGGGGAAGCAGAGAGATAAATGAGGAGGGAAAGAAGGGAGGAGAAAGAGAGAGTGATGGAGAATGAAAGAAACAGAGAAGGCAGAGAAAGTTAGATGGAGACGAGAGGAGCAGGAGGGGAGATGAGGGAAGGGGAGGTGACTATATACCACTTACCCAAAGGTGAAATGGAAATGAAGCTGTGACTTCTTATGAGCTTGAAAGCCAGTAGACCAAGAATTCAGCCAGACAATGGGACTCTCGGGAAACACAGAACCCAAACAAGAAGGAGAAGAAGACAGGAAACTGGACTGTGAAGGTTTGATCAGGGAAGGTCTCCCAGGGTCCCCTGACCTCACTCTGGTGTCACTGTATCCAGAATTGCCCTTAGACCCTCCTCCACACCTGCTCCTCAGAGGATCCTCCTGCTTGAAGTGCCTTGAAATTTTCTAAGCCCCCTTCTGGTGGCTGACACTGGCTAAGCTGGCTGCGCCGTCTGGGTGTGGTACTCTGAGCTTAGGGCCTTCATGGACCCTAGGATTCATTTCTCCCCTTAATCAGATGACTGAAGAGCTTCCAGATTTCTGCCCACATGGACCAGACATACTCCAGTTCTAGGAAGACAGTCCGGTGAATAGATAACTCTTTCCTGGTGGTCCATGTGGAATTTTGCAAAAATCTTGTGAGATTGGGCCACCAGAATGGTGCTGACTTGCTGATTTTGAGTGACTCAAATTGTTTGTATAGACAGGAGACCTGCAAAATGTATTTTCTCAGTGCCCTGCACACTCTAGGAGGAGCCCTGACTGCACCTTCAGATCAGCCAGGTTGGAGTGGGGAAAGGGTGTCTCTCTGAAGAGCTAAAGAAATGATTGTTTTAAGCCATTAAGTTTTGGGATTTTTAAAAAAATAAATTTATTTATTTTTGGCTGCGTTGGGTCTTCGTTGCTGCATGCGGGCTTTCTCTACTTGCAGTGAACGGGGGCTACTCTTCGTTTCAGTGCGTGGGCTTCTCATTTCAGTGGCTTATCTTGTTGCGGAGCACGGGCTCTAGGTGCGCGGGCTTCAGTAGTTGTGGCACTCAGCTCAGTAGTTGTGGCTCATGGGATCTAGAGCGCAGGCTCAGTAGTTATGGCGCACGGGCTTAGTTGCTCCACAGCATGTGGAATCTTCCCGGACCAGGGCTCGAACCCATGTCCCCTGCATTGGCAGGCGGATTCTTAACAACTGTGCCACCAGGGAAGCCCTGGGATGGTTTTTAATGCAAAAATAGCTAATGGATATATCCACAAGGCCCTGTATGAGCCTCAGCGGGATGGCCTCTCCTCCCTCTAGTCCCCAAGTGCTATGCAGACATCTCTCTTACCTTGACCTCATGTTACAGTGGCAGGGAGATGCATCCTAACTCTCCTCCTAGACTGTGAACCTCCTGAGGGCAGGGAATCTGGCTTGATGTTTTTGCTTGACTCTGGGGCCCTTAGCAGGCAGGTAGGCAACTAATGTTGGTGTGTGAACACATGGGTGGCATCAATCCACTCATTAACATGTGACACAGCCAATCAGGACAGTCTCATCAAGCTCACAGCAGTAACCATCCCATGCATATGAGTTTCATTCATTCATTCACAGGCAGGGATGGAGCAGCTCCAAGTCCCCACCGCTGAGGAGCTCATGACCAAGTTGGAGAGATAAACTCATAGAGAATAGATTGCAGCGAAATGAGGTAAGTACCATGATGTGTAAAGTGCAGCGAGGAGTTGCAGTGTGGGGTAGTGGCTAAGAGTGCGGGCTTTGGTGTCAGAAAAGCTGTGAGTTCAAGTCTCAGCTCTGTCATTTACTTGGGCAAGTTACTGAACTTCTTGTACCTCATGGTGGCATACGGATGAGATTATTTATGTCTATTGCTTTGCATACTTCTTAGTGAAGAGTAAGTGCCTGTATTGGTCCTCAGGATTGTTGTTACAATGGTAGAACAAAAAATGGAATCATAATAATATAGGTCCACAATTTCAAAATCCTAAATGCTCTGAAAAAGTACACCAACATTTTTTTTCCCAGAAGTTGAGTGACAAAACTTTGCCTGACCTGACATGAAACTATTTATAATCTTCATTTAGTGTGTGAATGTTCATGCATTTCCTGCAGAAACAGTAATGAGTTTTAATGGTAGCCTGCTCCATATTCTGCTCAAGCTTTTTTTTTTATAAGGTATGTTGTATGAAATTTAGCTATTTTATAAAATCTGAAAAATTCTGAATTTTGAGGCACATCTAGCCCTAAGGCTTACTGTCCTCAGCATTCCACACATAGTAACTGATGTAGTCGATATGTATTTTGCTGGAGAAGGGGAAAGGTCTGGGAAGTTTTGCGAGGAGGTGACAGTTCAGCTGAGTCTCAAAGCTGGGTGCAGATCAGCCATGGGAACAAGGCAGAGAAGGGCTGGCGGGGAGAGGGCGAGGGGAGAGCAGCAGGATAGGAGTTTGGCAGAGACCACCAGAACACTGAAGGCCTCGTGTGCAGAGCTGAGGGGTTTCTATCCTATCCAGTTTCAGCAGTGGAAGGGCCAGGTCAGAGTTGCATTTTAGGAAGATCCAGTGGGCAAAATACTCCTCCAAGTGTCTTGCTAGAACTCAGAATCACTCTGCCTCCAGCCTCCCCCAATCCACCCAGACCACACATGGAAATGAGGCTGCTTTGGCATGGTTTGCCTGGCACAACTCAACTTCTAGAAAACGTATCTGTAAGAATCGATCATGCCATGGCAGGAAACCAACAAGTAAGCAGGCAAGTGTGGCTCTGGGGAGTGGGAAAGCAAGGTTCTGTGGGCAGTCTCCAGCCCTGATTCCCCTGCCGCCCCATGGCTTCTGTGGCATCGTGGCTGACCTGGACCACAGGACAGGCCCAGCCCCGGAAGGGCTCACAGCTCAGTTGCTCCTGGTCTCTGCTCTGTGACGGCTGTCACACATGCTCGACAGCACCCATTTGCAGCCCAAACAGACACTGTTCACTTCTCAATTTGGTTTCAAATTTTGCTCTTTTTGTTCCTGTTTTTCATTTAGATTTTTGGCTGGTTCAAGTTCGACAGGCAATTTCGACACTGAGATTGAGGGAAGAGAATATAGCCTGTAAAAGAGCAGATGATGTGTGTGTCTTGTGATGTTATTCATTTTAGAGGGGCCCTAGGAGGGCCCTTACACAAATCGAGTCTGTCAGCCAGGTCCCCTGGTTTGTGGCACCCCACTGTCTTCATCTAGTGTGACCACCCACCCCTAGTTTTTCAGTTCCCTACCCTTAATTCATAACCCTGCTCCTACCCCTCAAGGCATCCATGCTTGTGTATTTAATGTGACCTTTCAATCCATCTTCTATATCTTTATTCACATATATGTAAACATATCGCGTTGCTTTGAGTGTGCCTTTAAATTTTTATGGAAGTGATATGTTATACATCTAATTCTGTTTCTTACGTTTTCCTTTTGACATTATCTGTTAGTCAACGTAAGTCATTCCTTTCAACTGATGTAATATTTCATCTCATGCATTTCCCACATTTTATTTATCCATTTCACCAAAGGACGTACAGGTTGCTTCCAATTCTTTGTCACTTTAAGCACTGTTGCCATGAGCATCTTTGTTCTTGGCTAGAACACAAGTTTCACAATCAACCAAACCTGGATTGAATTCTGCTTCCACTGCCCCTTCGCTGTGTGACCTTAAGCCGCAGTTCCATCATCCATTAAAAAAAGGAGAGGGAGAATAATAGTGACTTCTCACACCAGGGCACATGCCCAGTGAGAACAGGCCCTTACCTGCCTTCGTTACTGCTCCAGCCACAGGCCTCTCAGAGCCTGGCATCAAGTAAGTGCTCAATAAACATGCATTGAATAAAATGAGTGTTGTGAAGATCACCTGACATACTACATATGAAAGCGCCTTGGAAATGCTAAATATACCTATACAAATATGAGTTAGTTTTATTAACAGTTCTGTAAATAAAATTAACAATCCATGTATAATTCCAGTTAATTAAAACATATTTAAATAACACCACTACCAGGGTTTACATTCTGCAGGTGTCCCGAGGTCTTCTGCCTTTTCTTCCTACCCACCTTTCTTCACATCCGGAAACAGTTTCTGAAGATTAATCAAATGGGCCTGGTTTGGGACTGGGAAATCCTAGACTGGCCTGCCAGACCATCCAAGGGCCTCCCCTGGGCCACCTTGGCCTATAAAGCCCAGGTAATGCCATGCACCCACTTCACTAAGGTGTTCTGAAGATTAATTATGGCTCGTAGAGGGCTTTGAAGATGAAACGCACTTGTTATGGAAATAAATGCCTTGAGAGGCAAAGCTTTCTTCAGGTCTTCCTTCATGCCTTCTCTCTTGCTGTCCTTGCCTCTAAAGAGCCCTGGATGAGTTCAGAGGTAAGGGTAACCTCCCCACGACTCCTGTGGGAAGTCGAGTATAGACTTTGAGTATAGACTTCTGCAAACAACATATAGATGTGACCCCTCGTTGCTAGTTTTAAAATTTAAACTCCTGCTCTATTTCCTAAGTAGCCGAACTAAGCTGGTTCAAAATACATTAAACAGATTCAGCAATGGGGTGGTGAAAAGTATTTCCAATACTGAGCTTTTTGCTTCCAAATTTAATTATTCAAATTGGTTTAAAAAAATTGGGTTCCTTCTCCCCACGTCTTCCCAGATTTAAATATATTTGAAGTGGAGGAAATGTGAGCCATATGTCTTCCAATGGTGAGGTGGAGAAAGCATAGGTGTTAGTGTCAGATCCCAGCTTGCTATGGGCAAGTTTTGTAACCTTTTTGAACTTCAGTTTCCCAATATGTCAAATGGGGTTTGTAATAACTCATGTCAGGGTTATTGCCAGCATTAGTTGAGTGGATGTAGGAAATGCAAGTAAAGTTCATGCAATAAATGTGAGCCATTAATAATAACACAACCAAACATGGTGAGAAAGGTGGTATCATCCCCACTTGACAGATATGGAATCCGAGCTCAGAGGGGTGATGTGCCTTGCCATGATCTTGCAGAGGGAAAGTGGGGTGCCAGGATTCAAACCTGCTCTGCCTGACCCCAAAGCCCTGGTCACCCACCAGTAGCCTCATTCCCTGGATGCAAGTTTGTTTCCTAAAACCAGAGCCTGCAGTATATGCCAACCCCAGCAGAGAGAGAAAGAGGGCGCCCAGTGGAGCCACTGAAGCCTGGAGGGTGGCGGCTCCATGCCACTGAGTTGTTTAATCCCAGGTTTCTGCATTATAATGGCATTCCATATGTTCACTCCTCATTTCTCACTATCCTGTTAACACTTGCTTGCCCAGGTGAGAAGTGCTGACTAGAAGCATGTTTTCTCACACACCACGGTGGCTATAACATCCTGGTGGCTTTGAGGGCTTCGGACACAGAGGGTTGCTCCTACAGTGGAGGGTCTCAAGGCTGCCGAACCTTCCCCTCAGTCTAGGCCCGGGGGCCTCATTTTAGCTCAGATTGAAGTCAGCTTGGCCAGATCCCTCATGCAAGCTCACTTTCATTCGTGTCCATGCATGGGTCTTCCTTCTTTCTTTCAATAGACATTTATGGAGCTCCTACTACATCCCGAAACACTGCCTGGTCACCCTGTTCAGTGTTTCCCACCTGTCAGGCACTGCACTTTTTAGGCATCATCTCATTTAAACCTTACAACAGTGCTTTGAGGTAAATGTTACTATCATCACCATTCTGCAGTTGAAGAAAAAATACTCAAGGGCACAAGTGAGTGTCACAGTAAGGAATGGACCCCAGGTTTCTCTGACTTCACTGTGTGTGCTCTTAACCATGACAGCATACTGCCTTCTTGAGGGCAGGCCAGCATCGCATTCATTTCTTAGCACCAGGCCCATAGTGCTGTGTACAGTAGGTGCTCAATAAATGCTTGCTGTTGAATATATACCTGAAGTGCTGGGTGATCACTAACACTTGTATGATGCTCTACAGAATTTGCAAACTGCTTTTCACAGGGAAGGTCGGTTTCATGACCCCACTTTATAGATGCAGTTTGCAGGGTAAATAATGCATTTCAGGGCCATGAATAGATAAGAGGCTGGAGCTTGGATTCGACTCAAATAAACTCACAGTGAAGACACAGCACGCAATCGAGCTGCAGAGCAGAGAAGTATCAATCTGGTTGAAAAATATGGAAATTACAAAGCACTAGAGCTTAAGCTGAAATCATATGCCCAGCACATGTTTTCTGAAAACATTCACATCACTAACATGGTTGGTGTGAGGTTTCGGATATTAAAATTATGAAAGAGCAAAGCAAGATGTGAGAGGCAGAGATGGAGAGAGAACAAAGTAAAGTTCAACCTCGTCACCACCTCCTAGAAACCTCTCAAGGATCCAAGTTTCTGACCCAAATTCATCTTTTTTTTTTTTTTTTTTTTTTTTTTTTTTTTTGAGGTACGCGGGCCTCACTGTTGTGGCCTCTCCTGTTGCGGAGCACAGGCTCCGGACGCGCAGGCTCAGCGGCCATGGCTCACGGACCCAGCTGCTCCGTTGCATGTGGGATCTTCCCGGACCGGGGAACGAACCTGTGTCCCCTGCATCGGCAGGCGGACTCTCAACCACTGCGCCACCAGGGAAGCCCCCAAATTCATCTTGAATAGTACAGCGTGTGGCTGGCAACCATGCTATAAACAGGCAGATTTGAAGATTTGAAGCCATGTTCAAGTCCAAACTCAGTTACTTTCCAGCTATGTGACCTTGGACAAGCATCCTTGACCTCTATGTGTGAGTCTGTAAAATGGAGATAAATTATGGCTTGCTGGGATGATGAGTGTGCTTTGTAAATGAACATGTCACGTGTATATATATATATATATATATATATATATAAATAAAATAGTTTAATATATCAATATTATTAATTTATTAATAAACTAATCAATTAGTTTATTTAATTAATAAACTATAGTTTATTATTAATAAACTATTAATAGTTTAATATAACTGCTATATAGGTTAAACTACATTTTGTTACAATAATAATAAGCAAGCGGGCTTCCCTGGTGGCGTAGTGGTTGAGAGTCCGCCTGCCGATGTGGGGGACACGGGTTCGTGCCCCGGTCCGGGAAGATCCCACATGCCGTGGAGTGGCTGGGCCCGTGAGCCATGGCCGCTGAGCCTGCGCTTCCGGAGCCTGTGCTCCGCAACCGGAGAGGCCACAGCCGTGAGAGGCCCACGTACTGCAAAACAAACAAACAAACAAACAAATAAATAATAATAATAATAAGCAAGCCTAAAACTTCAGTGGCTTAACGCAATAAGTGATTTTTTCTCACTCATGCTCCATGTCCGTCATGGGTCAAAATGAGGATGCTGTTCATCTGGTTACAAAGGGACTCAGGTTGAGGAGCAGCCATCTTCTTGTTTATGATTATTGTCTCTAAGGAGAAAAAGGGATTTGGAGGTTTTCCCCTGGATAATCAGGTGTCCTGGCCTGGAAATGACACATACCACTTTTTACTCACAATTCATTGGCCAGAACATGTCACATGGTCCTACCCAATCATCAGGGGTTCAAGATGTGTGCCTATAAGGGGAGAGAATCAGAAATACTTCTTAAATGGTATCTACCATTCAGTGAGCACTTATCTCGTGCCAGGCTGCATTTATCTTGTGCTGAGGGTTTTTCAGATACACCTCTTAATTCTCTCAACAATTCTCCAAAGCAGGGACTTTTATCTTCAGTTACTACTTGGGCAACCTGGCACTCAAAGACGTGAAATAGCTTGTTCAAAGCTGCAACAGTGAGTAACTAGCAGCATCAGAGTTGACAGCTAGGTAAGAGCCCCTGCTCGATCCCCTGAGTGAGAGGCAGTTATCCGAACCAGGTGGTCAGACATATTGCTGGAGCAAGAACTAGTATATTTTTTTTTTTTTTTTTTTTTTTTGTGGTATGTGGGCCTCTGATTGTTGTGGCCTCTCCTGTTGCGGAGCACAGGCTCCGAACACGCAGGCTCAGCAGCCATGGCTCACGGGCCTAGCCGCTCCGCGGCATGTGGGATCTTCCCGGACCAGGGCACAAACCCGTGTCCCCTGCATCGGCAGGCGGACTCTCAACCACTGCGCCACCAGGGAACCCCCAAGAACTAGTATTAACTGAGCTTCTCCTATGTATTAGTCTATTTACTGGCATCTTAGTTATGCCTGAGAGTTCATTTCCGTGTTAATGACAAAGCATCTGAGGCTCAGAGTGGTGAAACAACTTGCCCAGGGTCCACAGCAGAGGTAGCTCTTGAACCCAAGTCTTTCTGGGTCTAAAATCTGTGCTTGTTTTACACCCCTCTGCCCCACTCCTCCTTATTATTATTTTTTTTTGTGGGGGGAGGGTACACGGGCCTTTCAGTGTTGTGGCCTCTCCCGTTGTGGAGCACAGGCTCTGGACGCGCAGGCTCAGTGGCCATGGCTCACAGGCCGAGCCGCTCTGCGGCACGAACCCGTGTCCCCTGCATCGGCAGGTGGACTCTCAACCACTGCGCCACCAGAGAAACCCCCCTCCTTTGTATTAATCATAGTAATGATCATTACGTATTGTTCGTTAGAGTAATGATAGCACTCTGGAGTGGGAGGCAGAGTTTGTAAGAACATGGATGGCAGAGCTAGATTGAACTTAGGTTCTGCCACCTCCTAGCTGTGTGACCTTGGGTAAGTCTGTCACCTCTCTGGGTCTCAGTTTCCAAATCTGTAACATGGGACTAATAATCGTACCTACTTCATGGAGTTGCAAGGAATAAGTGAGATTGTCATCATGATGATAGTAATAACTAACATTTTTCAAGAATTTGCTGGGTCTAGATACTGTGCTCTGTGCTTTACAGGCATTCCTTTTCAACTTTTTATTTGGGAATAATTTTAGATTTACAGAAAAGTTGCAAAGATAGTACAAAGTGCTCCTGTATCATCTTTACTCACCCTACTCCTAATGTTAATATCTTACATAACCAAAGTACATTTGTCAAAACTGAGAAATTAATATCAGTATGACACTATTAATTAAACTACAGACTTTATTCACGTTTCATCAGTTTTCCCACTGTTGTCCTTTTTCTGTCTCATGATTCAGGCCAGGATAAAACATTGCATTTAGTCATGTCTCCTGAGTCTCTGCCCATCTTTACATGTGTTCTTCCATCCTTATTTCCTGTTGAGGAAACTGAGGCTCAGGTGATAAAGTCACTGGTCAAGGTCACAGAGCCCCTAAGTGGTGGAATTAAAATTCAACCCCAGGCCTGTCTGACTCAAAGCCCAAGTCTTTACCATTCAGAAAGAAATTATCAGAAAGAAATCCAATGTTCTGAATCAGATCAGCACAGAGAGAATACGAAGCTCAGAGGGAGAAAAAAGACTAAAGCGTAGAGAACTGGCTTCACAGCTTTAGAATACTAACTCAGCATGATCTCCTCAAACCACGGCCAAACTCTGGGCAAAATGTTCAGTGAGGAAGAGCCTCAGGCTGGTGAGTGTGCACCTCGGGAGCTATGCGAAGGAATCAAGCTAAGCTCTGGCTTAGCCACTAGCAGAGGGGGTTCCCCAAAGGGCCAGGCTGCCCAATTCCTGGCAGCAAAGCCTGCTGCAGAGCATCCTGATAGAGGCAGGAAGTCAGCAGGATTGGGGCTAAAGACAGGACCACAGAATTCATTTAACAGGTGTTCTGTGGCGGCTCTCACTGCCCAGAGCACAGAAAGGAGTGCTGCAACCAAACCAGCCAAAGCAAATGCGGCCTTATTAATACCTCCCATAAATCATCTCTGCTTGCCTGGCATTTTATGTCTTTAAGCTGCAGGGAGGAAGAAACAAGAGGAGAGTCCTGGTCTTTTGTTTCTTTAGGGGGAAAGACGGGATCCAGTTGGAACAGTCAGTGCATGTAAATCTAAGGGAGGGCTCTCTGATCCTTCCTGGACCCCCAAGCCCTGGGTGTCAGGCCCAGGTATGGCTGCTCCAACACAGGGCTGGGCAAACGGCAGGTGCCGGTGATTACATGTTGAGCATGTGAGCAAGTGAACTAACTCGCATGTATGCCAGTACCTGGTACAAAACATGGCACCTAGTAGGGACTCGTGGAAAAAAAAAGAAATGAATCAATTTATTTAGATCTGTGCCAACATGCAGGATTCGAATTGGCACTTGAAATCCTTTAAATGTTTGTTGACCCAATGGATGGGCCATGATTATTGTCTCCAGGGATAGATTTCTCATCTGTGGATTGCAATCCGTTAGCACAGAGATGCAGTGGGCCAGAGTGGCTGTGAATACAGAATCTAGGGCTAGGGCTCTTAGGGTTGAGTCCCAGCTGTGCCACCTACCAACTGTCTGACCTTGGGCAGGTCACTTACCCTTATCTGTCTGTAAAATGAGGGATGAAGATGGTGATAATATTATCTACTTCAGAGAGTCGGTATGAGGATTAAGTGAGTCAAAACACACACACACAGACACACACACACACACACATCCCCAAATGTGTGTGTGTGTGTGTTTTAATCTGTTCATCTGGAACTTTGCTCAATTTTATAACTGAGCCTGACACATTGTCAGCACTTCACAGGGTTAGCTATCATAAGAAAACTTCCCTGCCGTCTCTCTCCCCCCAGCCCAATTCTAACGTAAATGCCCCTCTAAATCTGACTTAGATGCACCCTGTGTGTAATCTATTACAGCATCTTTTTAAGTCAGCTAATATTAGTGATTGTGCAATGAATGATGTTTTTAATGCTCAATAAAACGGAAAATCTTAGAGTGCATCACACAGAGCAGGGAAAATCCCTGTTTTGTGTTTCCGTTGTAACACATATGCATGTATGTGTTCAGGGTGGTGATGTAAAATGAATTTCTTCCAGTGGGTCACAGTAGAAAGTTTGAAAACCATTACCTCAGAAGGGAAATGCTAAATGGTCTTCCTCAGCAGAGAAGAGGGCTGGCTAGCCCTCAGATGAGCTTCGCTGTTCACTTCCTCCTGGCCTCTGTGGCCAAACAACCTTTAGGAAGATTTCACTTCTGTTCTCCATGCCCCATGTGCTCGCCCAGTGCTGTATATGTAGGTCTATGGTTTATACAGAGAATCACTGAGCAAAGCTCAGACAGGCATTGCACTGGGTCTTTCACACACCTTAGCTCGTGTAATCTGCCCCACCAGGCATGAAAGTGGCTCTCAAAGTGTGGTCCCCCTGGGAGCTTGTTAGAAATGCAAATTGTCAGGCCTCCCCCAGACCGATTGAATCAGAAACTCTGGGGCTCAGCAACCTGTGTTTTACAAAGACCTCCAGGTGATTCCGATGTAATCTAAAGTTGGCAAGCCACTGCCCAGTGAGGGAACTGTGTCGCCTTTGGGGAAACTGAGGCTCAGAAAGAGGAAATGACGTCCCCAAGATCAACCAGGGAGGAAATGACCAAATCAGGATTCCAATGCAGTCACCACAAGGTAGGACAATTGTTCATGAGCCCATCCCTCCCACTAGATACTGAGTCCTTCCTGGCAGAGGCCAATACTGATACATTCCTATTTTCCAGACTTTATATACAAGTGAGCCTGATCTACAAGTGCTCTGTGACCTCCGATGGCTGGATAAAAATCATACACATCCAATAAAAATCAACCCAGGTGGATGCTTTCATCAGGTTCAAATGGGCATAACCGCACCAGGCTGGAAAAGGAGATACACATGAGGATGGGGAGGACTCACCTCTTGAACTCACCTCTTGAGCAAATCTCCCGAGAGCCCCTCATGCAAGTTGTAGCCCAGAGCCGAGTCATGCTCAGCTTTGACTCCACTCTTGAATGGGTGTCAGTTCCAAGAGGCTGTGTGTGTCTGGGGTGGAGTGGGGTAGGAGCCAGGAAATGGTTAACAGTTTGATAAAGTAAAAAAAAAAATTCTATAGTGGTTGTGAGACTTTCCAATAATGAGAAGTCAACACATTTAGACAAGGCACTAAATTTGTGTGCAGAATGCCAGCTGTCACTCTTCTTGACTAGCTCAGATCAAAGAAACGTATTTTATCTCCTAAGTTATTAGACATGATAAGGCTATTAAGCGGAGATATTGTCATAAGAAATATAAGAACATAAGAAATACGTTGCTTGCTTTGAAAATAAACATCTCACCTTTGCTTCTTTTTCTCTGTGAAAAGCTGAGAGAAATCAAACTATTAACTTGGGCCTTTCCAACACGCTCACATTCTGTCATCTTTTCCCCCAATCAGATCTGGGATCTTAGCTGCAGTCCTTCTCCGTCTCATTCCAGAATGTCTGTATATGTTGGAACTATGGGACTGAGAAGCTGGGCAGAGATGCCTGTTAGCTGTAGTCTATCCCTGCTTTCACCAGTCATAACAAAACTTGCCACTGTTCCAAAGCTCTGTTTGCTTTGAAAGGAGTTCATCCTCAGATGTCTTTCCAAGTGCTTATTCTTATTCTTTCTTCATCTCTAACCTAGATCTGGAAGAGCTCACTCTTTATTTCTACAAGTAACAAGGCTGATTGTCTGGACCGAGAAGGGCGCTTGAGTTGATGATGTTCTTTGCTTCATTCACTGATTGTGTAGGTGCTGAGGAGCTCTAGGGGGAAAAAGACTTTGTATCACTCAGGGTCTGAGATGGAGAGAGGGGACATGTTCAAGAGGGGATACTGAAAAGGAGTTCAATGAAGAGACTATTTGCATGGGTAGGCAGGGCTATGGGATGCTGAAGCACCCCAGGATTAGCAAGAGAAAGGAGCCATTACTATCCTTGGTGTGAGAGGCAAGGAGAGGGGGGTGCTTCCTGAATTTGATGAGAGTTGTAGCTGCGGACAGGTGCCACTGATGTGGAGTTGTGGCCATGGAGAGAAGAGGCAGCCTCTGCCAAACCACAGTGCACGGGGTGTGAGGCTCCATCCCTCTCCCCTCCTGCCCTCCAATCTTCTGCTGGTATTCCCCATTGACTGAACCCAACCAGAAGCCAGAGAGTAGCGGAACCGGGGGCACAGAGCAGAGTGATGGAGAGGGGAGAGTGGATCTGGGGAGCACATGGAGAATACCCAGTAGGCACTGAGCCCTGCCCCCCACAGAGGTTTGGACTTACCCAGAGTTGGGGTGCTACATGGCAGGGGAAGGATGAGAGCTCTGAGAGAACTTCCCGTCAAGTTGTTTGGTTTAATGAGAGAGACTTTAAAGGGAAGGTGAGCACGGGCACTAATGAAACCCATTCTGTCGTGTGCCCCAGAGAACAAAGGGCTACATCCTTGAATTGAAAGAACCTAAATACTTCACTGAATTCTGGGACACTCAGGCCTCAAACAGCCTTGCTGTGGGGACCCGCCCTCGCCAACTGAGCACACAGAGGGGAGCGTTCTCCTCACTTCACAGGGTGATGAGGATCCCTAGATGGTGGCTCAAGCTGCAGGCCCAGAGGTACCAGAAGTGCCCTCTGTACAGGGCCCCACCCAGTGCTAGTCTGTCCAGGTGAGACAGTGTGCGATGTCCAGGTCTGGGATGTGGACAAATGTAAGCACCCCTGTGAATCCCAGACCTGCTTGGAACTGTGAAAGCCTGGTTTTCTAGAATCCAGAAAGAGAAGACTTTGTACTAATGCACTTGTTCTCACAGGCTGGCGAAGCCTGGGACCTTTTCCCATCCTTATGGCTGACCTTCAAGGTAGGGATTCTGGCCCATTTTTAGAAATGAGGATTTGGTTCAGAGGAGGTCATGGGCTGCCCCCTTCCGGACACTCCCTCGTTCCCTCTGCTTCTGTCACACCAGCCTCCTTGCTGGGCTACAACTTGCCAAGCTCATCCTTCCTCCAGCACCTTTGCACCTGCCCTTCCCTCTGCCTGGAACATTCTTCTCCCCCAGGTATCCACATCATTCACTCCTTCACCTCACTTAGCACTTTGTTAAATGTCATCTCTTCAGAGAGCCCTTCCCCGAGCACATGACCAAAAAAATTCCCCTTCCCACTCAGTTTTTCTCCCTACCCTGCTTTAGCTTTATCACAAGCTGCAATTGTCTAGTTTTTGTTTGCTTTGTTTTGTTTACTCATTTGTTGACTGCCTGCCCCAGGCTCCATGGAGGCAGGGATTTTGTCTCATTCTTAGAACAAGTGCCTAATTCCCTAAAAATCACATAAGGATTTTTTTTAGGTGAAATTCACGTAACATAAAATTAACCATTTAGGGCTTCCCTGGTGGCGCAGTGGTTGAGAGTCTGCCTGCTGATGCAGGGGACACGGGTTCGTGCCCCGGTCCGGGAGGATCCCACATGCCGCGGAGTGGCTGGGCCCGTGAGCCATGGCCGCTGAGCCTGTGCATCCGGTGCCTGTGCTCCACAACGGGAGAGGCCACAGCAGTGAGAGGCCCGCGTACCGCAAAATAAATAAATAAATAAATTAATTAACCATTTAAAAATGTACCATTCAGTGGCATTTGGTATACTGACAATGTTGTGCAGTCATCACCTCCAACTAGTTCCAAAACATTTTCATCACCCCAAAAGGATACCCTGCACCCATTAAGTAGTTTCTCCTCATTTCCTCTTCTCTTCAGCCCCTGGTAATCAACAATCTGCTTTTTGTCTCTATGGATTTGCTTATTCTGGACATTTCATATCAGTGGAATCATACAATATGTGACCTTTGTGTCTGGCTTCTTTCACTTGTTTTCAAGGATCATCCATGTTGTAGTGTGTATCACTGCCTCATTCCTTTTCATGGCTGAATAATAGTCCATTGTATGAATATGCCACATTTTGTTCATCCATTTGTTGGCTGATGGACATTTGGGTTGTTGCCACCTTTTGGCTATTATGAATAATGCTGATAAGAACATTCATGAACAAGTATTTGCTTGAATACCTATTTTCAGTTATTTTGGTTGTATACCTAGGAGTAGAACTGCTAGGTCATAAGATAATTCTATGTTTACATATAAGGGTTTTAAATAAATGTTTGTAGAATGAATCAGTGAGTGAGTGAATGAAAGAAAGAATGAAAAAAAATCCAGGTCTTTCCAACTCCCAGGCTCCCTTTATTCTGTCACATTACCTCCCTAGGGAATGAAGGGGACTTAATGGCCCTGGGTAACCTGAGGTCTTATCTACCACATGACAGTGCCATGCACTGACTGGCACATAGTAAGTGCTCAGTAAAAAACTGAGACATATATAAGTAATGCTGCAGAGACCATTTTTGTGCATTTATTTTGTCTCCATCCTTGATTGTTGATGTCAGATTTTTGAGAAGGGAAATGACTATATCAAAGAGCATAAACTTTTAAAAGTCTTTTGACACATCCACCAAATTGCTTTCTGAAAAGGCTCAAATTTTTTTCGTGACCAGTCTGGAGAGTGTTTGGGCTCATTTAGATTGTTCTAACTGGTGGCTGATTGCTTCCTGTTGGAGGAGACTTTCTTCTGGAACTGTCTCTACCATCATCTCTAGCTAGGTAAATGGTAGCTGGGATGATTTTTTTTTTTTTTTTTTTTTTTTGTGGTATGCGGGCCTCTCACTGTTGTGGCCTCTCCCATTGCAGAGCAAAGGCTTCAGACACACAGGCTCAGCGGCCATGGATCACGGGCCCAGCCGCTCCGTGGCATGTGGGATCCTCCCGGACCGGGGCACGAACCCGCGTCCCCTGCATCGGCAGGCGGACTCTCAACCACTGCGCCACCAGGGAAGCCCTGGGATGATTATTACTGTTACTTTGTTTTTCTCATCTCTGGATCTCAGTTTCCCCACCTGTATGATGCACTCCAGCCAATATGTGCTTCTTGGAGTCGATGGTCTTCTTCCTCTTGAACACTGGCCCCCACTTGAGCCCAGGATATACTCCGGCCAGTTCGAATCTCTGTACTTAGAGGCCTCAGGAATGCAGCCTGCTGGAAATGAGGCTAAATTAGTTCTTCCAAAGAAAACGCCCATCTGGAAAATGACTTCCCATGTCTGTGCAGCCATGGGCTTGCCTTTCTAGTCGTGTCAGAATGCGTTGCGCTTGGCAGTAAATGAAAGCTGAGTGGTTTATTACTGCTATTAGTGATTATTTATGTGGGGCTGTAGGTGTACACAGCACCTTACAATGCACAGAGGAAACCGGAACAGAGGGCAACGTTTCCACCCTCAAGGTACATCCTGCCTTGCCTGATGGTGAGGATAGGTGCCCATTGGAACTGGACAGACTCACACAAACCAAGACTGTCTGAATGACTGGGAAGAGTTGGAGGAAGGGAGCAAAAAAGGATTTCTCAAGTGTCTCTATGTGCCCAGTACTTAGCAGACATGATCTCATTTAATCTGCTAAGTAATTCTAGGATTGAAGGGTTTTTATCTCCATTATCAAGTGAGGCGATTGAAGTCTAGGCTGGATGCTCTTTTTCCCAGCTGTGTCAGATGGGATGACACCACTGTGGATACAGTTCCTGGGAGAGGACTGCAGGAGACAGTAGCGTGCACTAGAATCCTGCCTGACTTGGAAGTTGGGGTGAGCACGTGGGCTTTGGAATCAAACAGACCAGGGTTTAAGATTTTCTCCAACCCAGGAACATGGGATGAGTCACTTCTCTTTCTGAGCTTCAGTTTTCTTCTCTGTACAATGGGGATAAGAACTACTTCTACCTGGTGGTTCATGTGAGGATTAAATGAAACCATGTATGTACAGTGTGTGGTACATAGAAGAGATCAACAATTGTTGATCCACCACCAGAAAGAGTTGAGGAGGGACAAGGGGTGGCGGAAGTACAATGGGTGCTGTTATCCACAAGTCACTTAATAGCTTGATGCCTCAGTTTCCTCATCTGTTAAATGGGAATGATCAAGTGTCTTCCTCACAGGGTGAGTGGGAGGATTAAATGCATTAATACAAGTAACTGCACTTAAAACTGTGCCTGGTGTGGGATAATCGCTCAACACGTCTCTGCTATTATTTTCTTAACCCTCTTGACTTTGGGTTGGATCAGGAGGCCCTACAGAATAAATCATTTGTTAGGAGGGGGTGGGGAAAGTAAAAGCCACAATGAGGAATGTTTGATCCCCTAGCAAGGAGGGGAAGGATGTTCTGGCTCTTAGGCCCCAGTGTTTTCTGTCCTACCTCTGGGCTCTGGGCATTGGGGTCTGGTTGGATAATTGGCATCACCTATTCTTGAGATAAGAGCTGTGTTAAGAACCTGGTCTGCCAGGGTGAGGAGGGGGCATGAGCAAATTGTGAGTTTTCATCATAAAGGAGCAGAAGAACCCTGAATCGGGAATTTCCCTGTGAGGAAGGTGACCTAACCTCATCGAGATGCTGCGAATTTGAACTCTGATTATATACAGAGAGCCACTGCAGGTACATGTTTAACAGTATTGTTTATTGATTTATTGTTAACATTAACACGGTGGGGGGTGGGCACATATTGAGGCTCTGCATATGCTGTTCCCTGTATGAAATTCCTACCCGCACCCCCTCCTATTTTCCTTTTTAATGAACAAATATGTGTGTATGTGTACTATATGCCAGACCATGGTATTGACTGGGGCTTTGCCTCCTAGAGCTTATCTCCAATAGTCAGGCAGGTACCATCTACTTCTCAGGTTCCATGCAAGATTTCCCTCATACAGAGGAGGAACCCAAAGACTTTCTTTGGTGTCTTGATAAAAACTGAAACCAAACACATAGGCCCATCGCTCCTTGCCACTCTTCGGTTAGATGACTTCTTCTCTTGATTGGGGTGTCAGCTTCAATCTCACTTTTTCTAAAAGATGCCACTGATGGTCCCTGCCAGAGGCCAAGTCTCCCTGTTACATATTTCCATCCTGGACTTCTCCCTCATCCAACTCATCATGAATTGCCATTATGTGTCAAATAATTTAATATCACTCCCTCCACTAGACTACCAACTCCAAGAGGGCAGGGGCTGTGTCTTTTCTCACTTCCATACCCCTCAGCAACAATTGCCCGGCAATCGGGAAACTGTCAACAGAAACTTGTTGAATGAGGAAATGGACAGAAAAGAAAGCATTCTGAGGGCAATCATTTAAAATAAATGAACATACACATTAAAAACCTCGTCTTTGGGCTTCCCTGGTGGTGCAGTGGTTGAGAGTCCGCCTGCCGATGCAGGGAACACGGGTTCGTGCCCCGGTCCGGGAAGATCCCACATGCCGCGGAGCGGCTGGGCCCGTGAGCCATGGCTGCTGAGCCTGCGTGTCCGGAGCCTGTGCTCCGCAACGGGAGAGGCCACAACAGTGAGAGGCCCGTGTACCGCAAAAAAAACCCAAAAAACAAACAAACAAAAAAACCCTCATCTTTCTTCCTGCTTGAGCAACGGAGATGAGAGAGTAGAGCTTTGGCAAACCAGGTTGAGCTCAGCCTTTTGGGGCCAAAACAAAAAGAGAGAGATAATTATTTTTTATTTTTCTCATCTGCTTCTTGTTGCTGGATGCACCAAAGGCAGCTGAATGTAGGCTTTGCTGGGTCCACAAGGGAAGCCCCTAAAGGTCTCCCTGTTGAGGCTGGGTCTCCCCACTTCCAGGTCTGTACCTCTGTCTGGGGTTTCATCTACTCTTTCGTGTCTGGCTCCTTCCCCCACCCGCCTTCCCCCCGCTTGAAAATCTTTTTCTGTCTACTTTTGTTTTTGGGAAAGTGCCTCATCTCTCCCAGGAGGGCCCAGGGCCTTGTCTCCACTCAGGGCCTAGAGACCCGGTGCTGGACTTGCCAGCAGGGCCCAGCCACTCAGACCCCCGCACGGCCTTGACATTTTTCCTCAGAAGCTGTGCTGGCTGGGCTGGTTGGGATCCGGCAACAGTTCCCTCCAAACTCCCAAGCTGACGGCAGACATTTGTGCTGTCAACAGAATTGCAGAAAATGCAATTCGTGTTGTTAATGAGCAGCTTGTTTGGGTAAACAAACCAGGTGAGGTGAAAAAAGTGATGCTCTCCAGTAGAAAACACAAGTGAACATTAGCCAGATGGAGAGCTGCACGCTTCCACACGCTTCCTTTTCGGAAAGGCTCTGGGTGGCTGGAAAGGACGCCCCCTGCGCTGCACGGGAGCTGGGACTCTGCGCACCTCCTCCTGGCCTGGATTTCCTCCCAAGAAAGCAGAGACACCTTGTACCCTGCACTACCCTGAGCCTGGCACCGGCCCTCCCGTCCTGTTAAGTCTATACCTGTTTTATCATTAGTTCTCATAGCACCATGTCAGGGGTTGTTATGAAATCCATTTTACAGCTGGGGAAACCGAGGCTTCGAGATGAGGAAGAGGCTTGCCCAAAGTCAGGATGGTGGATTTGGACCCAGGTCAACCTGACTCTTCAGGTCTGTGGTCTCCCCACCTTTCCACACAGTTCTCTGCCCTCAGCCCTGCCTCCCTGGCCCCTCTCAACCTGATGGAGGTGTCTGT
This sequence comes from Mesoplodon mirus, assembly GCF_964341445.2. NCBI lineage: Eukaryota > Metazoa > Chordata > Mammalia > Artiodactyla > Ziphiidae > Mesoplodon > Mesoplodon mirus. The sequence goes on from NC_138976.1 coordinate 11,292,829, forward strand.
GGCTGCCATGCACTACTTCCTCCCTCAGACTGCGAGGTTGAGGAAAATGTTAACTTCCCACAGCAGAGATTCCCTACCTGGCTGGTCAGGATGACATGGATTTCTGAAAGTCCTGCAGGTGGATCTTTGACCAGCTTCTCCATAACAGTGTGTGTGTGTGTCTGTGTATGTGTGTATGTGTGTGCCTGAGTGTGTACGGTTACCCGTCCATTCCAAGGACAACCCATGTGGCTTGTCCCTGGAAAATCAATAATTTAGGGGCATTCACATCCTCTCATCATAAACTGACTGCGTCCTGCATCTAGATCATTCAGGGAAACACACACACACACACACACACACGGCTATGGCTATATTTTAAAACCTGAATGATTTGTTTAATTACAATGGCTAAATCTGTCCCCCCATACAGACAGGACCAGGAGGAGGGAGGTTCAGATTGCTGGCTCAAGTCTGCATATGTTTCTGACTCTCTCTCTCTACATTGCTCAAGAAGAAGGAAAAAAAAACCCCACATTACATTCCTATGTTATAATGCCATGAGTTATTTTCCCCTTAGCATTCAAGGGTAAAGAGTCCATTAAGCTGTCATCAGCCACATTACCAGCAGGAGAAGTCGGGGCAGACAGTTTGGCTTTAGCTGCCCGGAGCACACATGCTCTGCCCTAGGATGAGCACTCTGTAGTGTCCGTGTGTGCGCTGCCCTAAAAGCAGAAATCAATTACTCCCACTGCTGTTAGAGAGATGATCTGGTTGGGGAGGCTTGCTGTGAATGCAGCCACTGTTCATTATTGAGCTCTTTATATATATTATATCTTTTTTACTCCAGGAAAACTGAGGCTTGGGGAGAGAGAGAAACTGTGTCACAGAACCAGAGCCTGGTACATGCTGGGGTTTGAGCCATCATCCCCCTGACTCCAGACCCTGGGTATTTCATCACTAAGCCATCCTGCCTCTCCTGCAAGTGTTGGTTGTTTATTCTATACAGGATGCCTATGTCGTAGAAGCTCCCAGATTTTGAGGGGCTGTATACAAAATGTCAGGCCCCACGTATTATCTCATTTAATCTTCACCACAACTCTAACGCAAGTGCTTCTAAGAGCTCCATTTAACAGCTGAGGAAACTGACTCTTGGGAAATGGGAAGGGACTTGCCCAAAGTCACTCAGCTCAAATGTGGCGGGAGTGTGAGAATGGAAGGTTTGTTTTCCACTCTGTCACGCTGCCTTCCAGCTAGGGACACAAGCCTGGAAGCAGAGGAGATTCCCCAGGCAGCTGACTTTTCTGAATTCAGATGGGTTTTCACAGAGCAGCTCAGCTCCTTCCTTCATGTAGGTGGAAGCCTTCCTTTTGAATGAGCCAATTATGTTCAGAAAGCAAAAAATAATGTATACATATTAGCTAATGAGGATGCTGCTCAGGATATTTTTAGCTGAGCTGAGAGAGACAGAGAAAAGAGAATGAGAATTGGTAGAAAGTTGTTTTGGAAGAAGACGCAGCTTGGGAATCAGACAACCCTTTAGCACAACTCTCAGCTCCTAAATTGCTTTTGGCTGGGTGACTGTGGGCAAATCACCTCTCCTCTCTGAAAATGTTATATCTGAGTACCAACCTTTCAGGGTTGTTGAAAGATTGAAGATAATGTGAGTAAAGCATGTGGTCAGTGGTCACCAATTGTACCTATGATAATTCTTCTTTTTTTCAAATACTTACTGCTGAGTCTTCAGTGTTTATGGATATAATAATTTTATTCTTGTTACCTACCCATGAAACAAGTACTAACAATACCTCCATTTCCCAGATGAGAAAACTAAGTTAAGGTTAAGTAATTTGCTCTAGTAGGGCCAGGATTCAACCCCAGGCAGCCTGTGCCCTAACCATCACACATACTGTCTCTATTGTTCCTAAAAAGATTTGACTTTCACCACTGGAAGCAGAGCTCACAAGAGGTTGGGTCATTATTTGCAGGAGGTAGAGCCACCTTGGAGGACCTCAGTAAGTTACCTACAAATTAAAAACAACTCTGTCATTGAACTGGATCAGAGGATCTCCTCCCCAGTGTCATGGCCACTCTGACTGACCAGCAAAAACTCTGCCCAGGCCAAGAGGTCAAAGAACTGTGGTATTAATCTCCACTCAGATGCTAAGGCAAGTGTGTTACTGTCACTCACTTTGTGTGCCTTGATTTGTGAAGTGGGAGGTATATTAGGATTGAAACTTTAGAATTCCATCAACTATATTTTCTGCTCACAACCAAAATACTAAAATATTTATGTGAGCCTTAGGAAAAGGGGCAGTTGAAGTAAGTAGGGAAAATAATTTACATTATATATATTAGTGATATATATAAATACATATGGGGAAAGGTATAAAATAAAGGAAAACTGACAAAAGAGTCCAAGAGTACAATGGGGCAGAGTCCTACAAACTCTCCAGCTCACTCCCAAAAGGGTGGGGATACATGGTGACCATTTTCAACATGGAAGAGGAGAACAGGACCTCTGGAGTTTAGGCCTGAGTCTTGCCTAAAATACTGGTAAATCAGGTGGAGGCGGAAGCAGCTCTAGAGCAGGGGACCCTAGAAGTCCTGACAAGCAGAATTAATACCCAAGGTGGTTTGAGAAGAGCCAAGGTCAGCGCTGGGTAGACAATGCACGTGTAAAATTTAAAATAGAGGTAAAAATAGAGGTGCAGAGAGAAGGAATGTGGAAGAACAAATTGCAAGGTAGTGAGCTGGAAAACCCAGAGATCTGGGCACCAGGGGCAAGGCAAGGGTGTCAGAAGCAAGTTCAGGAACACAGAGATCCTTTTACAGGGTGTCCACTCTGTACTGTGTCTAATCCACAGACCCTCTTATTTATAGAGGTATACCCGCAACAAGCATTAGGCACCAAGCACACAGTAAGGCCACTGAAAATGTTTGCTCAATGCTACACTGAGGGGCTGGGGAGAGGAATGGGCCTCAGCTGGGAGCAAAAGAAGAGTTCTAAGCACGGGACCTGGCACATAGGAGAGATTCGGTATGTGAGTGAATGGATTGTTGATGACACCTACCTTGGGACTCTAAGTACTAAAAATGTTAAGCCAGATGCACTGATTGTTTTAGGAAGACAGCAGGAGGAATGCAGGATCCAGAGCTGGAGGCTGGTGACACTTGGGAGAGGAGCCGGTGGCCTGTGGAGGACCTGTAGGTTCTAACGGGAATTCAATTCATGTTGGCATCTGGGTAAAGCTGAAATCAGTGGTTCCCACAGATCCAGTGATTATGCAGCTGTATCACCTGAGGAACTTGTTAAACCCACAGAGTTTCTGATCTTGCTTCTAAATCAGAATATTCAGGATCAGAACCCTGGACTCCATATTGCTAACAAGCATCACAGGTGATGCTGATACACATGGCTAATTATGGGAACCGAGGCCTTAAATCATCAATTCTCACTGGCCTTTCTTAGAATTTGGCTTTTATTGGTAGTTTGTTGTTAAGAAGACAATAGTTCACATTGAGCCATTACTAAAAGCAAGGTAAATCTGTGTGCTTCACATGAGTTCACACATTTAATTCTCACAATGACCCTGTGAGGAAGGCACTATTATCCTCATTTTACAAATGAAGACACCGAGTCTGAGAGAGGCTACTAATTTGCCCATGGTCATGCACACAGAGCCCATGCTCTTAGCTTCCATAACAAAAGACTTAAATACATCAATCTCCATTCGTGTATGGCCAGGAGAGGACTACAAAGGAATTACATGTGCTATTTATTCTTGTTTTTTTATTTTTTAACAATATGAAGTTATTATTATCACTAAAGAAAATATCTGATGAATTAATGAATAAATTGGTGAAAGAAAACCATAGTGAAATAAAACATTATATCTTAGGGTACTAACAAATAAACCCACAATAGTAGTTAGGGCATCTGGGCTGAGTCCTGGCTCCATCACTTCCTGGCTGTTTCACCTCAGGTAAGTTGCTTACGCCTGCTGTGTATCAGCGTCTTCATTTTTAAAGCAAGGACGATAGCTCTCCCTGATTATTGAGCAGTTGGAAAAATATAAACCATTAAGTATTTGCAAGGTATTGAATAGTATTGTTAACAATAATGGAATAATGAATCATACAATCAGAGAGCAGGTGAGCACCCTGGCTGGGGTTACTAACCAGTAAGGGGAAGGGCTCAAGCACACCTTTAGCCCCCAAAGAAAACAAAGACTTTTCCCTATAGAAAAATTAACTCAAGTTAGATAAAAACCTAGACGTAAGAGCTAAAATTATAAAAACTCTTAGAAGAAAACATAGGGGGAAAGCTTTACGACATTAGATTTGGCAGTGATTTCTTGGATATGACACCAAATGCACAGGTTACAAGAGAAAAAATAGATAAATTGGACTACATTAAAATTTTAAACTTTTCTGTCAAAGGACACTTCAGAATGAAAAGGGAACCCACAGAATGGGGGAATGTATTTTCAAATCATGTAACTGATAAGAGGTTAATATCCAGAATACATAAATAACTCCTACAACTCAACAAGAACAACAACAGCGGCAAAACAACCTGATTAAAAAATGAGCAAAGGATTTAGACATTTCTCCAAATAAGGTATACAAATGGCCAATAAGCACATGAAAAGATGCTCAGCATCACTAATTAGGGAAATGCAAATCAAAACCACCTCACACCCATTGGGATGGCTACTATTAAAAAAAACAAAGAAATGGACTTCCCTGGTGGCACAGTGGTTAAGAGTCTGCCTGCCAATGCAGGGGACATGGGTTCAATCCCTGTTCCGGGAAAATCCCACATGCCGCGGAGCAACTAAGCCCGTGCACCACAACTACTGAGCATGCGCTCTAGAACCCTGGAGTCACAGCTACTGAAGCCTGCATGCCACAACTACTGAAGCCCGCATGCCTAGAGCCCGTGCTCCGCAGCAAGAGAAGCCCACGCACCATAATGAAGAGTAGCCCTGGCTCGCCGCAACTAGAGAATGCCTGCGTGCAGTAATGAAGACCCAACGCAGCCAAAATAAAAATAAATAAAATAAATATATTACAAAACAAAACACACACACACACACACACAGAGAAAATAACAAGTGTTGGTGAGGAGGTGGGGAAATTGGAACCCTTATGCCCTGCTGGTGGGAATGTAAGACAGTACGGTGGTTCCTCAAAAAAAATTAAAAATAGAATTACCCCATGATCTAGCAATTTCACTTCTGAGTATATACTCAAAAGAACTGAAAGCATGGGCACAAAGAGTTATCTGTACACCCATGTTCATAGCAGCATTGTTCACAATAGCCAAAATGTGGAAGCAACCCAAGTGACAGATGATTGGATAAACAATGGAAAGGAAGGAGATTCTGATATATGTTTCACCATGAATGAACCTTGAAGACATTATGCTAAGTGTGATAAGCCAATCACAGAAGGACAAATACTGTATGATTCCACTTATATGAGGTACTTACGGTAGTCAAGTTCATAGAGACAGAAAGTAGGATGTGACTGCCAGGGGCTGGGGGTGGGAGGAATGGGATATATTGTTTAATAGGTAAGTTTCAGTTTAGGACGATTTTGGGAAAAGTTCTGGAGATGGGCGATGGTGATAGTTGCATAATAATGTGAATATACATACTACCACTGAACTGTAAACTTAAAAATGGTTAAAGTGGTAAATTTTATGTTATGCATATTTTACCACAATGTAAAAAAGAAAATATGAAAAATAGAAGGTAAAGATGTACTAATTCAGTATACTAAGTTCAAATTTAAGAAAAAAATTAGTACCAAATCTTGTTCTGAGGTTTATTATTCTTAGGAAATGTGTCTCGAATGAGTAAATAATTCAATATTTATTAGTCACTGCCTGCATGCCAGGCTCTGTACTAGATGGTGAGGTCTAGATATGGACAAGCTGATATTTTTCCTGTCGTTATCAATATGACAGTTTAGAAGAATAATAATCTCAGGAATTCCCTGGCGGTCTAGCAGTTAGGACTCAGCACTTTCACTGCTGTGGGCCCTGATTCAATCCCTGGTCAGTGAACTAAGATCTTGCAAGGCGCACGGCAAGGCCAAAAAGAAACAAACAAAAAAACAAAACAAGAACAATAATCTCATTTATTAAATACCAAATATAAAGCAGGAATCTTACATTCTTTATTTCCTTTCATCTTCATGAGGTGGGTATTATAATCCCCTTATTAAAGATGAGGAAACTAAGGCTCAGAGAGTTTAACTTTCTCCAAGTTCACTCAACTAGCAAGTTGGGTCTGCCTAATTCCAGAGTTGGTTCTCTTAACGACTGGTATGTATTGCCTACATTCACCTCTTAGGCGATCCACAATGCACTTTGCCAACCTGAAAGTTCACGAGAAGTTCAGTAAAGAAACCCATTTAACTTGGTATGATTCTGCATATCCCAAATTTACCTCATTACATAACCCTCATTTTTTGGGTGAGGGGAGCAGCACCCCTACTTAATTGAGCTGTGGATTCTTCCTGCAGAATATAACCACAACACCCAAGAGAATTAAAAACATATGTCCACACAAAAATAGTCATAGGGGGGCTTCCCTGGTGGTGCAGTGGTTGGGAATCCGCCTGCCAGTGCAGGGGACGTGGGTTCAAGCCCTGGTCCGGGAAGATCCCACGTGCTGTGGAGCAACTAGGCTCGTGTGCCGCGGCTGCCGAGCCTGCGCTCTAGAGCCCGCATGCCTAGAGCCCGTGCTCCGCAGCGGGAGAGGCCACTGCAGTGAGAAGCCCACGCACCATAATGAAGAGTGGCCCCCGCTCGCAGCGGCTGGGGAGAGCCCACGTGCAGCGGCGAAGACCCAACGCAGCCAAAAATAAACAAATAAAATAATAAGTTAAAAAGAAAAGGGGGGTAAAGAAGTTTAAGAAACAGCTCCTAGGGGGATGGACCGTTAAAAAAAAAAATAGTCATAGGAATCATAATCGCCAAAAAGTGGAAACCACTCTAATATCCATCAATAACAATTGTGCACAAACAAAATGTGGCCTATCTATACAATAGAATATTATTACACAATAAAAAAGAATGAAGTACTGATAGATGGTACATGGATGAACTTTGAAAATATTATATTAAGTACAAGAAGCCAGACAGAAAGGCCATATTATTAAATGATTTCACTTGTATGAATAGGCAAATCCACACAGGCAGAAAGTAGACTCATGGTTGCCAGGGGCTCGGGGGTTGGGGGGGCGGCAGGAAAGGTGAGTGACTGTTAATGGGTGCAGGGTATCTTTTTGGGATGAATTGTTCTAGAATTAGACATTGGTGGTAGTTGCACAACTTTGTGACTATGCTAACGAGCACTGAATTGTACACATTAAAATGGTGAATTTTATGACATGTAAATTATATCTCAATTAAAAAATATATATAATCACAGCTAAGTATACTAGGAATAATAGACCACTGGCCCAGCGTCCTGCCGTTTCATACTGTATCATTAGTTGGGTATTAAAACTCCTTGGGGTTGCTCTTCTCCCCTCAATAGACACAATCCTTTAAATCCTAAGTAGAAAAACCAAACAGGTACAGAGGAGTGAGAGCCAGCTTGGAAACCCAGGCACATCAGTGTCTGCATGGGTGGTATCACACACACTGTTGGACTTTTTCTCTGCTAGATGTGCTTAGTTAGCCTATTTTGACAATAGTCTAGAAGGTAAAGTTCCTAAACCCCTTCTCATCACCAGCAGGTTTTAATTTCAACAGTTGATTCTGCCATGTACTTGGCTGAGAGGTCTCCTTTTGTTTGAATGACATCAGATTCACCTAGGTGTAAAGGAATTATAAAACAGTAAGCTACTGCTTAGAGAATTTTGGAACTGAAAAGGACTTTGGAGAGAGGTCATCTGGCCTGAATCTCTTACTTTGGATATAGGGAAACTGAGGGCCAGAGAAAGTCAGGGGCTTGTCCAAGGCCACATAGCCAAGCATGGCTTGGCTGAGATTGCAATGTCTGTACTCCCCTTCTTCCCTGGAAACACACCACCCACCCCGGCTTCAGCTGTGCACATGATTTCTAAAATAAAGGCTATATTTCCTAGTGAGATGTGGTTGTATAACTAAGTTCTGACCCATGGAATGTCAATGGAGCAGTAGGTGCAACTCCAGGGAAATGTACTTAAAGATTAGGGCTTGGTGTCAGGTATGACCATCTTCCTTTCCTTTGGCTTGGCCGCAGATTAGAAGGCAAGGTAGTTCAAGCAGCCATCTTGGACCATGAGGTGGAAGCTGCATCTGGAGAATAGGGGAGCAATAAGGTGAATTCTGGCTAACCAACCTCAAAGAGGTCACAGTCTGAGGAACAGAAGACATGTTTACAACCTAATGCAGAATAAACACCAACCCAAGACCAAATCAGCTGCCCCATCCTGCCGATATGCCTTCAAATCTTAGAGTATGATTTATGGAATTGTCATACCAGCTCTGGAATGCTCATCTCCTGACCTTATGTGAAAGAGAAATAAACTTTTATTTTTTTCAGCCACTGTTATTTCAGTCTTCTATCATTCACAGTTGAACTGACTTCTAATTGTTTTAGAATGTAAACAATTACATCCTGGGCTGGGAACTCAGGTCTACTGAATTCAAGTACAGGACTATTTATGATGAAGATTATTACTATTAATAATAGAAGCCAAACTGTGCTAAGTGTCTTGCATATAATAGTTGCTGATAATTTTTGAGTGCTTACTATATATTAGTCACTGTTTACGTACTTTGTGTCATTAACTCATTTAATTTCCATGCCACCTCAGTAAGATAGAGCCATTACCATAATTTCCATTTTACAGACAAAGAACCCGAGGCACAGAGAAAGGGAATAACTTACCTGAGGGCACATATTTAGTAAGAGACAGGGCTGAGATTTGAACCCAGGCAGTCTGGCTCCAGAGCCTGCCCTCTTAATTCCTCCATCACACTCTCTCTTATGATGTGAGCTCCTCCTTGAGCTCTCTACCCATTCTACTGAGGAGGACACTGAAGCAGACGATTGTCTAACCATTTGCTTAAAATCTCTCTGCTAGTCAGTGATGGAGTTAGCATTAGAAGCCAGGCTCCTAACTCCCAGTTCAATGCATTCTCCCCAGACCACCCTGCAGTCTCAGAGGCCACCTGGACAGATATATAGCCCTCCCCATCCACTCTCCCCCTCTGTCATACACACACACACCACCACCACCACGACCACCACCCAGCAGGCACTCAGACATTTTTGTGGCCAGGATGGCTACAACCTCCTTTGAAAAGCAGCCAGCTTTGCCCTCCACCAAATAACTGTTTTATTTATAGTCTCCTGCTCAGAGCTTTTGAACTGGCTGCTCATTCCAGGCAAGATCTTGATAACAACTGTTCCTTGGACAGGGTTCATAGGAAACTAGGTGAGTAAACACCACAGAGGCCCTGCCTGTCTAGCAGAGCTTTGCTCTTGGGGTTGTTTGTAAGTCAGTGTTGGTGTCTGGATGCCAAAGACTTTGAATTCAAAATGGAAGTTTGGACATTTTAAATTTTTGTTTGTTTGTTTGAATTCAAAAACTTCATTCTATGCCTTCAACAACCTCAGGGCATAGGTAAAAGAGAGACATTATCTTTATCCAGAATGTAACTCCAAAAGGAGTTCTTGCTTCTTCTGCTCCCTGCCTGGCTGGGACTAGTTACTGTAGTGACTGTGGGGTGGGGAGCCACTCCATGATTTTATAAGAGCTAAAATGTTAGAAGAGATGAATGGAATTTCAGAACAGAAAAGTGTAAAAAAGAGAAGAAAAGCCTAATTTCAAAAGTGAACCATGAACCTACAGTGTCTTCTGCCTTGTGGCCAAAGGTGCCATCCTAAAGCATAACTATGTCACATGTCTGGAATTATTCAGCCTGCATGCTAATCTCCACTCCACCAGTTGCTAGCTATGTAATCTTGAATCTTGCCTCAGTTTCCTCTTTGTGAAAAGAGGGGGTAAACTCGCAAGATTATTGTGAGCATTGGTTCTAACCATGTAGGGGAAAAAGAGTGCCTGCTTCAGAGAGGGCACTCGCTCACCCATACACTGAACAGTAGCTAATGGTAGTGATCATTACTGCTGGCTTTGTGATTCCTCCAGGCCTAAAGGGGATGATATTGGGGCATTCATTAAAATGAGCCCCAAGGGGGAGCAGGTTGGTGATCTTGGCTCTCAAGTACCTTCATTTGCCTTGACTTAGTCTCTATCAGGGACTGTTATGGTGATATGAGATTTCTCTACTGGAGCCCCCCAAATGGCTAACAAAGGGAGTCAGAGATCCTCAAGGGTAGGGCAGAGCAGAGCCACTAAGTGGGTCCTATGAAGCCCTCAGGTGGCTTTCCTGTGGGGATGTGAGGTCTCCTTAAAGGTCTAAGAGGTTTAAGGCCTAAGGGGGTCCATCAAGAACCATGTTGGGGAAGTGGCTGGTGTGACAGAGAAGAGGGGCTATGGCTCCCTTAAGGAACTTACTGAAAGGTATGGGATTTTCAAAGGAAAAAGTTGTGTCTTCCTGGAGGCCTGAATGGGAGACAGATTATCTCTACGCCAGAGCCACTGGGTGGGAGGACTCCACAGGAGAGGAATGGGTAAAGGTTTCTTCAGGTGAGCTTGGGGATCTCTGTGGGATGAAGATCTTTTCAGAGGGGTTGTAGGTGTTGGTTTCTATAGGAGAACAGTGGGAGGGGAGGTCTTTAGGGGCCTGCACCCGGAAAGCACCACGCACCGAGCTCCGGGAGTCCACCGCCCTCACGCGGCACTGCCTCCCGCGAGCGGACTACACTTCCCGGCAGCCCCCACGGGCGGCGGCGGTGCGGGCGGGAGGGGGCGGCGGTGTGAGAGGCGGAGGGGGCGGCGCGCGCCGGGCACGCGCGCCGGCGACCATGGCGTTCGCCGGGCTGAAGCGAGTGCATTAACCCCGGGAGGCGGCGGCGGCGGCGGGGAGCGAGCCTCGAGCGGGCGGGCCCCAGCCTGAGGGAAGGGAGGAAGGGGCGGGGAGAACGCCGGAGGGAGGCCGGTCGGCCGCGGGCGGGCGGGCAGCGCAGCGCCGAGCGGGGCCCGCGGGTCCATGAGGAGGCCCGGGGACCATGGGCTCCAGGATCAAGTGAGTGCGGCCGGGCCGGGCGGAGCCGGGCCGGGCGAGGGGCGGCGAGGCCGGGCAAGGGCTGCAGGGCAAGGGCTGCAGGCCTCGGGCCGCGCGGGGGACTTGTTGCCGGGGCCCAAGGGGCTCCCCGCGTGCCGGCGTCACGCGGGGAGGGGGACGGTTGCCATGACGATCCAGGGAGGCGCGGGGGCGGGGTGCGCGCGGGGTGGAAGGGCGCTGGTGGTCAGTTGTCCCCTCCTCACCTGAGGGCGGGAACAGCTGAGATTACAAGGTGGCCCCCTCCCCGGGGTTACAGAGAGCCTCTGAAAACGGTCACACAACTGTTGGGGGGAGGGCGAGAAATCTCTAGAAGCAACTCCCCAAATGGGTGTTTGGGGTGCCCCTGAGAGTCGGGCAGGTCCTGGCTGCTTGAGGCCTGCGGGCCCCCATAAAAGTCGCGTGAGATTTTCAGAGGGAGGGGCCACTCAAGGACTGAAGGTCTGGATGGCCCGGGGAGGAAGGCCCTTTCCTCTCTGCTCCTGTTTCCCCCTTCTATCTATGCAAGTCTCCCCACAGCGAGGGCCTAAGGCTGTGAGGGAAGATACCTCTGTGCTGTAACCGAGCACCTGATCTTGATAATCGTTGGAAAGGTTTTGTAATTCAATCTGGCAAATTCCCTCACTCATTCATTCATCTGGAGTCCCTGGTGAGGGGTTAGTTTTCCCGGGAAAATGTTGATACATCTGACTTGGGAACCCATTGAAACATTGTTGCCCTCTTTCTAGACCTAGAAGTTGACTTTGGAAAGTGCAACTTTTATGCAGTCCCATTTGGGTGTGTTGATTTGAACTCTATCTCCCCTCCCAGCCAGGTCCTCTTTTGGCCTCTCCCTTCCTCAGTTCCAGAACATGAGATGCCTTATCTCTAATCACTAACAAATGTTCACTTTTTCTCTATGAGTAATAGAATTGTTTAACGGCACTTAAAAACCCTGTTAGCAGCACAGGCTTTTCCTTAAAACAGCTTTCATAGGATACTTTAAACCCGCTTACAAGAAAGTCTGAGACATGTGTTTACTTCAGCATTTTGAGAATTATGCTAGGGAAGTTTGAAAGGGGAAGGGCCTTATGGGTGAAATCTAATAATTATTCAAGCATTGCATCTCTTGTCCCGTCGATGTCCATGCAGTGTTTCCTTTGCCCAGCCTTGTAGACCCCTGACCGGCTTAGGCCCTCCATTCACAAAATGTATTTTAACAGGCTGCAGCAGCCGGGAGACTAGAAAAGTTTGCTTATGATAATGAAAATGGAAGAGTTGGATGAGTACACTGTTAATTCTTGATTTTTGTGGAAATGAGGGGGAAAAGAAGCATGCTCCAAATAAGAGCTTAAGAAGCTTGGGAGGTAAAAAGATGTAGTGTGTGAAGCATTGGGATTAAAGAGGCACTCCAAGTTTAGCTCCTGCTTCCAAGTAAGAGTTGGAAACTTGGGATTTCAATAGCACTTAGAAACACTTCACAAAAGCCACCATAGAGTTGCAGAGTATACTTGTGAGGCTGCTTACCTTTCTTGTTACACAGACGTTCAGAAACTTGCCAGATATGAGGCAAGTCAGTGTCAGAATCAGCATGAAAATCCAAGTGGAAGTTCAGATGACTAGGCATCAGGTCTCTGTCTTGCACATTGCAGGTTGACAAATACGTACCTTAAGAGTGTTTTGTGGAGCCCATCTGTTTATCTGAGCGCTTGGGCAAGAGAACTTATACTAATGCATGAAATTCTGTTAAGCAAATTAGTATAAAGAATAGCCTTCTTGATCTTGAAACTAGACTGCTCGGTGATAAAAACTTAGACATGGGAATTATGTTAGCTTGTGGTGAGGCTGAAAGAGTATGAAGAGAGAAATTATGAGAAGTAGTTGTGATTTATGGTGACTGTTGACTGTGTAGCTTCTGCCTGCAGGTAGGAATGAGGATGGACAGGTGGTGAGGAAGCCATCTTCTTCGGCGCTGTCTTAATTTTGGGGGGAAACAGGGCTTTGATTACTACTGACCGTCTGTTCCATCCTGACAGGAAAGAACAGACTGAGCTCAAGGTGTTCACCCGGCTGAGGTGTAGTCTAAGTGTGCAGGCTCTATTGTGTAGGACAGTCTTGGGGGTGGGGGAGGAGAGCGCTCTGGCCGCCTGTGCTTTCTCTCCTCATCTCTGATATTGTGTGGTCCAGTCAGGCTAACAATGTGGAATCAGATTTGGATTCCTATTCCGGTTCTTTTGTGTGCTGACTCGGAAACTTTGTACAAAATACCTCTTTCTGCCTCAGTTGCTCTGAGGGTAAAATGGGGAAGACTATATGTTGCAGGGTCATTATGTGCAATAAACACAGTATCAACATGACTGCTGGGCCCATATTAAAAAGTCGGTAATTGTTAGTTTCTTTTACACCTTCTCTATCAAAAGTCTAAGAAAACTTCTCTATTTTATACCAGAAATGTCAGAGAACTGTGAGTTTCAGGTAATGGAGAAAAAGGTTTCGATGATCCAGGAATTAGACTGAACATGCAGAGCAGGACTCAACATTCTCTCATTAAAACATAAAAACTGATTAAAAACAATTCTCTGTGTAATTGTGAAGCTGGTGTCATGTGATCAGTAGTAAAGCAGGTGAGTTGCTAGGCACAGGTGTTGAGGTTCAGTGCTTGTTCAGACTTTCCTTTTAAGCTAAGGCTGGTTGAACACAGTCTCTGTGTCAGGCATGGTGGTAGTGCTTTATGTGAACCATTTTATCCAATCCTCACAACTGTCCAATGATGTAGCTACTGTTAGCTACATTTTTCAAATGAGAGAATGGGGGTTTATAGGCCTTAGATCAGATGCCATCCTGAGGAATCCTACCCTGATGACAGTGCCCTGCCCCCACCCTTCCTCAGCCTAAGCCAGGTGTCCTTCATCCATGCCCCCTTATCCCCAACCTAGGCCAGGTGTCCTTCATCTGTGGACCCCCGCTCCCCCAGCATAGGCCAGGTGTCCTTCATCTGTGGACACCCCCCAGCACAGGCCAGGTGTCCTTCATCTGTGGACCCCCCCAGCGTAGGCCAGGTGTCCTTCATATGTGCACCCTCTCCCCCCACCTAGGCCAGGTGTCCTTCATCCGTTTCTGTGGCTCCCTGTGTTTATCACTGTTGTAGCACTAAATCCAGTTCCTTGTGTGTCTCCTATACTAAGCCCGACATAAACTTCTTGAGAGCAGGGACTGTCTTATTTGTCTTTTGAGTTCCCTGTGTCAAACCCAGTACCTGACACATAATGTTGTTTAGGAAGAGTTTATGGAATGCTTTTAAGAAAGAAAAAAAATAGGGCTTCCCTGGTGGCGCAGTGGTTGAGAGTCCGCCTGCCGATGCAGGGGACGCGGGTTCGTGCCCCTGTCCGGGAGGATCCCACATGCCGTGGAGCGCCTGGGCCCGTGAGCCATGGCCGCTGGGCCTGCGCGTCCGGAGCCTGTGCTCTGCAACGGGAGAGGCCACAACAGTGAGAGGCCCGCGTAATGCAGAAAAAAAAAAAAAAAAAAAAAAAAGAAAGAAAAAAATGAATGAAAGAAAAATGAATTAAGTTCCTAACTAAAGGCTCTGGGTTGAATGTACATAGAGCTAAAAGATAACAGTTTGCTATTTGAACTCTTGAGGAGGAAGAGTGTTTAAGTGTTAAGTTTTTAAGCCAAATTGCCCAGGTCTAGGCAGCAGTTCCTTATTTTTTCTGAAGAGTATTTTGTTCATGTTCATTTTAATAAAGGGAACTTGTTTTGCCTCAGACCAAACATCTACTTGACAAAGGAAAGATAAGGTCACCAGTATGCAGGTAGCACTCTGGAAAGCTCCTAAACCTTAAACCTGAACAGACATTTATTTATCTAGAGAGAGAAAAGGAGCAATGGTAACTGCCAGTCTTCAACAGGTATGTTTAAATCTTATTTAGTGTTTGAGTGATCCCAGTGGACTGGAATGTGGTTAATATGAAGCAATTTAACTGATAATGTAGACACACAGCAGGAAACTGTGGCAGTTTAATATTGCTTGTGGTGACATCCTAGAAATTGTTTCCAGGCACCAAGGGCAGGAAGTGGATTGTAAGTAATTGAAGGAAGTATTCTAAGTGAGTTTGAAGAAACCTGACATTTATGGACTTGGAGAGAAGCATACTCAAAATTTGAAGGCATACAGACAGGACAGGGCAGCTGATGTGATTTTGTGGTGGTGTTTATTCTGCATTTATTCTGCCTGTATACCTGTCTTCAGAACTATGTTATGTGCCCGGTAGTATGCTAAGTACTAGGGACACAAAAATGAAAAGATTTTGCTTTCAGGCTCTCCAAAGTAGTAGTGAGACAGGAGTGTAAAACAAAACCAACTCCCTCCAAGTCCCCTCCCCACCAGGAAACCTGAGTGTCGGACAGTAAGATCATTGCTATAGTGGAGATGGAGCCCGTGATGAATAGGTGATTAAGTGAACGAGAGACTGTCTCCTAAGGAGGGCTTCCAAAGAAAGAATGCTTCATCAAGATGATGTTTCAGTTGAGACAGGAGAGATGAGTAAGGGTGTGAAAGGGGTAAGAATGGTGGCAGAGGGAGTAGAAGCCATGGTGATGGCTGTGGTGATCATGGTGGTGACGGTGGTGGTGGCAGTAGTGGTCGTAGTCTCAGTAGAGGGTGCCGTATGTGTGAAGACAGGACACATTAGGGAACTAAAAACGTTAATTACCACCTAATGCACACTAAAATGCCAGGAATTGTTAGACATTGGGAGTTAGTGGGAATAATATTTATTCCTATTTTCATGGAGTTTACAATCTGGTGGACCTGACAGATTAAAAAAAATCAGTTCACGTGAAAAAAAAATCAGTTCACGTAAAGCTACGTGGATGTGCTATAAACACAAGATGCTGAGAGAGGATGGTGGGAGCGGCTGTCCTATTTTAGATGAGAGTAGTGAGGGAGGGCTTACTGTGGAGATGACATTTGAGCTGAGACTTAAAGGATGAGAAGTCATTAGCCATGTAAAGAAACGCACAAGACTTCACTCCAGGCAGAGTGGAGCACATACCGAGGCCTCGAGGCAAGAAAACCCTAGACGGATTCCAGAAACTGATAGTGGGTTTGGGTGGTGACTGATGGCAGGGAGGCTGGGGTGAGGTCAGAGAGAGACTGGGGCCCTGAGCAGGGCCTCGTAGGCTGTGGTAATCTGCAAGCAACTTTATTAAATAAACTGTAGTATAACACTTATTCTCTTACAGTATATAATGGTTTTATATATATTAAATGGTTTTCAGTATACTCCAAATACCACCATCCAAATCCAGAACATTTTCATCACTCCAGAAAGAAACCCCCTACCCATTAGTGGTCACTCCCCATTCCCCCCAAACCCTCTCAGCCCTAGGCAAGCACTAACCTACTTATTGTTGCTATAGATTTGTCAATTCTGGGCATTTCATATAAATGGAATCATATAAAATATAATCCTTTGTCTTTCCCTAAACATAATGGTTCCCAAGTTTATTCATGATATAGCATATATGAGCATTTCATTACTTTTTATCATTGAATAATATTTCATTGTATGGTTAAACCACATTTTATTCATCCATCAGTTGTTAGGTATTTGGGTTGTTTCCACTTTTTCACTGTTAGGAATAATGTTGATGTGAACATTTTGTTTGGACATATGTTTTCATTTCTCTTGGGTATATACCTAGGAGTGGAATTGCTAGATCATATGGTAACCCTTTTTAAGGAACTGTTAAACTGTTTTCCAAAGCAATTGCACCACTCTGTGTAAAGTGATATCTCATTGTGGTTATGATTTGGCCCACATGAGTCGTGTAGAAACCGAAAGATCAGAGTAGACAGAGATAGGCTCTCAGAAGAGGGTGAAACTGGAACTGAAAGAAAAGTGAGATTTGGAGAAGGGAGGAGGGATTTCTGGAGGAAGAACAGCGGTTTTATGATTTGGAAATGGGGATAAGCCCATCATTGTTTTCTGATACAGAGAAGCAGCCTTGGCTTTTTGAGATTGCTGTGCTCCAGGCTTTGTTTGGATAGCCTGTTAAAAGATTCCATTACCAAAATGCACCACAGGCTGGCTTCTTCTTGAGGCCTGTCGTGTAGCACAACTGACATATCTTCCTTCTGTCTGGGATAAGACTAGGGAGTTGAAATGTGACTTCCTCTCCAGGGCCCTCCCCTGCCTCTTTTTCCTCTTTCCACCACGGCGCTCCCCTCCCAGTCTCCATAGAAGAGAGTACAAAGACTTGGGGTGGTGGAACAGAAGTCTTGCTGGAGACTGAGCTCCCCATTATTAGTACCCAGAGGCAGTCCCTTGAATTTTCATGACTTTTCTGGAAAATGTTTTGCTGCAACTCCATCGTTCTAATCTGAGTCATTGCAGTCAACTTGGAGGGGTTTGCACAGCAGATAGGAAGGTTGAAACAGGGAAGAGAAAAACCTGGAGTATTGCTGTAGGAAAACATGTTTTTATTCAGGCTGTTAAATCTGTGTGTAAGTTCCTGGCTGGAATTCTTGTGGGTTGCAAAAGGTTCAGCCTTTTACCTGGCCCTAGGGGGAACTAATCTCTGGATTTGAAACATCCTTTTTGCTTAAAAGGATTTTGTTCTAAAATGGAAAGATAAACAAGGAAGTAAACCAAAGGAAACAAAGCAAAGTTGGTCTCCTCTACTTTAATTGAAATCCATACCCATTCTTTCTAAGTATTTCTAAGTATGGACTTGAAAAGGAGCCAAATAAAGGCAGTAACAAAATATATGTTCAAAATATATGAGTTCTTATAGAAAAGGTAGGTTACATCCCAAAAGTGTATTTGTAATTTGGTTATGGCAGTTAGAATGCATTTTTGGGATTTCCTTGGCGGTCCAGTGGTTAAGACTCCATGCTTCTAACGCAGGGGGCACAGTTTTGATCCCTGGTTGGGGAACTAAGACCCCACATGCGGCATGGTGCAGCCAAAACCAAAACAAAACAAACAAAAAAAATGTATTTTTCTCTTAGAGATACTGTTATGTATTTCAGGCATAAGGACATCCCAGATGAAAGGAACTGTGTGTGTAAAAGAGGGAGATTACAGGTATAGCTGAAATACAGAATATGTGGAAAAAGAGTATAGGTGATGAAGTTGAAAAAGCAGGTTTGTGTTACTGGGACCTCATGCCATTGAAGGATTGAGTTGGGAATGTAGTATGATCAGACTTGGGTTTTTGGAAGATTACTCTGGCAGCAGTAGTTTAGAATAGTGATATCTCTGGGTTGTGCAGCATGATCCATGGGGGTGTGAAAAAAATATATTAGAACCTATATTTGTTTCTATATCAATCTTCAAAATTTGTTTTTGTGTTTTCTAATAATATATTATAGATGAGTGTAGTAAGACATTCTTATAATTTATGAATAAAAATACATATATCAAATGTACGCTCAAATTTTTTTACTGATAGGGAGGAATGCATGGAAAAAAATTGGAGACCACTGGTTTATGGAAGTGTTATAGTTTATACTGCAGAAGATCAAGGTCCAAAGTGAGGTTTTAGTTTTCAAAAGAAAAAGGACGACTTTGAGAGAGATTTTAGGGAGAATTGACAAGACCTGGTGACAAATTATATGTAAGAGGTGAGAGAAGAATCAAAGATGACTTGCCAAGGTTAGCAAAGTTATATTATAAATGAGTGTTTGGAAGGTGAGGACTGGTTATATAATGTGTTTGCTTTTCTGAGGAAAAGTGAAAAGTTACAATTGGGAGAAGGCATTTTAGTCTGTGGTGAGAAAGGAAGAAATCTTTAAGGGCGCAGTAGTGAGTGTGTGTGCTTGGTTAGATGAGTAAGATTTCAAGTGGGCTGGGCCAAGTTGCTGAGGGGAAATTTGTCCATGTTAGATTTAGGAAGAGAAAAAATAAACTTCTGAACTCACTTTAGTCACAGGAAAGGTTTCAGGGATGTTGCATTGATCTCGCCTAGACTGTATGAATAAATAGGAGGAAGGAAACCAATCTAGAGAAAAGATGCTGTTTGACTTCAAGCAAACAGTTCTTGTACTCCAGGGCGTGGGAGGAGCGAGGGGGATGTGGGCCTCGTGGACGCTAGGGTTTGAGTCCCCACAAACTCGCACGATCCCCATCTGAGTTCTAAGTTTCTGAGCCTCAGTTTTTTAATTTATCAAAGGAAGCGAATAAATTCACCTCTAGTGTTGTTGTGAGGATTAAAAGCAACCTTATGTCTAGCCCTCAGCAGAAAAATGACCGTTTAGTAAATGGCAGCTGTCATTAATATTGTTTGGAGTGGATGGGACACTCTTGTCTGAAGAACCTAGAGTTAAAAAAAAAGTCAAAAGAAAGCAAGTGTTCCTTTTTATAGTTGTTGTTGTTTTTTTTTAAAAGACAAAGTATTTGCTTTTCCTCTGTATGTTAGGATCATGTGTTGTATATTTTACTGAATTTATTGGAAGGTTTGTGATCCTGGTATGTGCAAAGCACTATTCCTCTTACTGGTTGGGAGAAAAGAAGCTTAAAGTCTACTAAGAGAGAGAAGATGAGCAAGTAAATAATTAAAATGATGATAGCATTTAAGAATATTTTATGCCTCCTCTTTCACCAATAACTAAAAATTTTATTCAGTTTTAGAAAAGATTTACCCCATTTATATTTATCTGTTTAGCTGGTATCAGTGTTCACATCTTGTCTTTTTAATATAACTTCATTCCTTTTTTTCTGAGTGCTAAAATTATTTAAATTTTTTATTTTGGAAACATTTAAACATTATAATAGTAGAGAGAATAGTATAATGAGCCCCCAAATGCCCACCACTCAGTTTCAGCACTTACTAATTTACGGCTTGCTTAGTTCCGTTTGTAGATAACTGACCATAACGCTCCTCTGCCTCCTAGTGCTAGATTATTTTGAAGTAAAGTATGTCTGGTTATCTCTTTTTGATCCATTAATTTATTAGGGGCTATAAAATGGTGATATTTTATTTCCATCATTTCTTCTTGATATTAGCTAGAATACTTCTATAAAGAAAAACTTCTGCATATCAATTATTTGGTTACCCCAAGGTGCAGTTCATATAGGAAAGGCAGAATAAATATTTGATTCAGTTTATTCATTTTTCAGACTGAGTTAGTTTCCTAACATTTTCCCAAGGTGACTGATTCTTTTCTATCACTTGAAACGCATAGATTTAAACTTGTTTGCTATATTTCACTCTATTGTAGTTATCCTCATTGATGTTACTTTGCCCTATCTTTGTCTAGCGGAAGCTTCTTGAAGTTAATTTCTAGAGTCCTTTTGACAGAATCTCAGTAGTTTTTAGTAGCTCCCTTGCCTTTTGGTATGATGAGATGTTGCAGACTCATCTTGCATGTTTCCTGCTCTAGACCTGTTTTCTGCTGTTCCTCTAAGGAGTCTTGCTTCCTTTTGGTGGGAAATGGTGTTAGAGATTAGAGTCTGGGTTTTAGAACTTTTTTTTTTTTTTTTTGCTACTAGGTTATTTCTAGGCTTCTCCAGGGGTCAGAACTAGGAAGCGAGAGAGAGAGAGAGAGAGAGAGAGAGAGAGAGAGAGAGAGAGAGAGAGAGAGTGTGTGTGTGTGTGTGTGTGTGTGTGTGTTTAAGGTAACACATCACATGTTCACATTGGTATTTACAATTCAAGACCATAGCATTTTAATTTAACCTCATTATTCTTACATCTGAATCTCTTACCACTCATGTCGAAAGTCCTGATTTCCAGTGACACCAAGAGAAGTACTCTTTCTGCTTTATCCCACAATATCCAAAAACGCAACAGCAATACCAACATTACCACCAATAATATGTACTGAAAACAGGTTTTTGGGTTTTTTTTTCAATTTGGTGATTCTTTTTGTTCTTAGAGTATATCACATTAGGAATATATAGTAGTTACTGTTTTAAAACCACTAGAAATAGTTTCTCTGTGGTTGTGTCACCAACTCAATTCATAGTGTTTTTTTGTCCTCTTTCAATCTTTTGGGATTGCTTTTTAAAAATTTTGTTTTATAATTATATTAAAAACTTCTATGGTTTCAAAGCCAAATCTACAAAAAAAGGTATATTCAGAAAAGTCTAACTTCTATCCTTCCCACACCACCCTGTTCCTTCCCTCTTCTGTAGGTAGCTAGTTTAAAAAATTTTTTTTCATTTTTAATTTCATTAGAAAAAAGGTAAACACGTAAGTATATTCACACTTCCCCTCACCAACCTTTCAGAGAAATGATAGCATTCTGTGTGCACTTTTCTGTCCTTTACTTTTCTCATTTTATACCCTCTAAAGAGATCACTTGTAGTAGTACATATAGGTCATCCTTATTCTCTGTAGCGATAGCATAGTACTCCATTGGATGGATGGTCCATGGGTTATTCAACCAGTCTCATGCTGGTGGTCATTTAGGTTGCTTCCAGTGTTATATGATGCTATAATGAATAGTCTTGTGTATGTGCCTTTTTTGTATTTATACCATTGGGATAGATTTTTAGAAGTGGGATTGCTGGGTCATAGAGTAAATTTATATGTAATTTCACTTTAGTAAAATTGTAAAATAGTAAAGTAAAATTTTACTTTAGTGAAAAGTGTCAGATTCTCCTCCACACAGGTTGAGCCAGTTCATATTCCCATATATGATAGTGCCTTGTTGCCTTACAGCTTCACCAACAGAATGTGTTTGTCAAACGTTAAAAATTATTTTAGTCAAAGCTATAAATGCACATGTTAACAAATAGTTGTAAGAGCTCATGATGAAGAGCAGTAATTCTCTACCCTACCCCACACTCCTTCAGGAACAGCCTCTACTAACTGATTTTATTTTCAATTCTTCTGGTGGTTAACCCATAACCCTTAGATACATCTCTGTCTCTTAATTTAATTAACTTTAGACAGTATTTGTTGATACCCTGAAACAAAAGATGATGAGTACCTTTATAATACTCCTCTCTTTCCTCTTCCACTGTTTTCTTTTTGAATTTTATTTTGTTTATTTTTTTATACAGCAGGTTCTTATTAGTTATCCATTTTATACATATTAGTGTATACATGTCAATCCCAATCTTCCAATTCATCACACCGCCACCACCACCACCACCACCCCGCCACTGTCCCCCCTTGGTGTCCATACGTTTGTTCTCTCCATCTGTGTCTCTATTTCTGCCCTGCAAACCAGTTCATCTGTACCATTTTTCTAGGTTCCACATATATGCGCTAATATACGATATTTGTTTTTCTCTTTCTGACTCACTTCACTATATGATGGTCTCTAGATCCATCCACTTCTCTACAAATGACTCAATTTTGTTCCTTTTTATGGCTGAGTAATATTCCATTGTATATATGTACCACATCTTCTTTACCCATTCGTCTGTCGACGGGCATTTAGGTTGCTTCCATGACCTGGCTATTGTAAATAGTGCTGCAATGAACATTGGGGTGCATGTGTCTTTTTGAATTATCGTTTTCTCTGGATATATGCCCAGTAGTGGAATTGCTGGGTCATATGGTAATTCTGATTTTAGTTTTTTAAAGGAACCTCCATACTGTTCTCCATAGTGGCTGTATCAATTTACATTCCCACCAACAATGCAAGAGGGTTCCCTTTTCTCCACACCCTCTCCAGTATTTGTTGTTTGTAGATTTTCTGATGATGCCCATCCTAACTAGTGTGAAGTGATACCTCACTGTAGTTTTTTTTTTTTTTTTTTTGCTGTACGCGGGCCTCTCACTGTTGTTGCCTCTCCTGTTGCGGAGCACAGGCTCCGGACGCGTGGGCTCAGCGGCCATGGCTCATGGGCCCAACCGCTCTGCGGCATGTGGGATCCTCCCAGACCGGGGCACGAACCCGTGTCCCCTGCATCGACAGGCGGACTCTCAACCACTGCGCCACCAGGGAAGCCCCCTCACTGTAGTTTTGATTTGCATTTCTGTAATAATTAGTAATGCTGAGCAGTTTTTCATGTGCTTCTTGGCCATCTGTATGTCTTCTTTGGAGAAATGTCTGTTTAGGCCTTCTGCCCATTTTTTGATTGGGTTTTTTTTTTTTTATAGTATTGATCTGCATGAGCTGTTTATATATTTTGGAGATTAATCATTCGTCCATTGATTCATTTGCAAATATTTTCTCCCACTCTGAGGGTTGTCTTTTCATCTTGTTTATGGTCTCCTCTGCTGTGCAAAAGCTTTGAAGTTTCATTAGGTCCCATTTGTTTATTTTTGTCTTTATTTCCATTACTCTAAGAGGTGGATCAAAAAAGATCTTGCTGTGATTTATGTCAGAGTGTTCTTCCTATGTTTTCCTCTAAGAGTTTTATAGTGTCTGGTCTTACATCCATTTTTTTTTTCTTTTCTTTTTTTTGCGGTACGCGGACCTCCCACTGTTGTGGCCTCTCCCGTTGCAGAGCACAGGCTCCGGACGCGCAGGCTCAGGGCCATGGCTCATGGGCCCAGCTGCTCCGCGGCATGTGGGATCTTCCCGGACCGGGGCATGAACCCGTGTCCCCTGCCTCGGCAGGTGGACTCTCAACCACTGCGCCACCAGGGAAGCCCTCTAATCCATTTTGAGTTTATTTTTGTGTATGGTGTTAGGGAGTGTTCTAATTTCATTCTTTTACATGTAGCTGTCCAGTTTTCCCAGCACCAGTTATTGAAGAGGCTGTCTTTTCTCCATTGTATATCCTTGCCTCCTTTGTCATAGATTAGTTGACCATAGGTGCGTTGGTTTATCTCTGGGCTTTCTATCTTGTTCCATTGATCTATATTGCTGTTTCTCTGCCAGTACCATACTGTCTTGATTACTCTAGCTTTGTAGTATAGTCTGAAGTCAGGGAGTCTGATTCCTCCAGTTCTGTTTTTTTCCCTCAAGACTGCTTTGGCTATTCGGGGTCTTTTGTGTCTCCATACAAATTTTAAGATTTTTTTGTTCTAGTTCCGTAAAAAATGCCATTGGTAATTTGATAGGGATTGCATTGAATCTGTAGATTGCTTTGGGTAGTATAGTCATTTTCACAACATTGATTCTTCCAATCCAAGAAAATGGTATATCTCTCCATCTGTTGATATCATCTTTAATTTCTTTCATCAGTGTCTTATAGTTTTCTGCATACAGGTCTTTTGTCTGCCTAGGTAGGTTTATTCCTAGATATTTTATTCTTTTTGTTGCAATGGTAAATGGGAGTGTTTCCTTAATTTCTCTTTCAGATTTTTCATCATTAGTGTAGAGGAATGCAAGAGATTTCTGTGCATTAATTTTGTATCCTGAAACTTTACTAAATTCATTGATTAGCTCTAGTAGTTTTCCGGTAGCATCTTTAGGATTCTCTATGTATAGTATCATGTCATCTGCAAACAGTGACAGTTTTACTTCTTCTTTTCCAATTTGTATTCCTTTTATTTCTTTTTCTTCTCTGATTGCCATGGCTAGGACTTCCAAAACTATGTTGAATAATAGTGGTGAGAGTGGACATCCTTGTTGTGTTCCTGATCTTAGAGGAAATGCTTTCAGTTTTTCACCATTGAGAATGACGTTTGCTGTGGGTTTGTCATATACGGCCTTTATAATGTTGAGGTAGGTTCCCTCTATGCCCACTTTCTGCAGAGTTTTTATCATAAATGGGTGTTGAATTTTGTCAAAAGCTTTTTCTGCATCTATTGAGGTGGTCATATGGTTTTTAGTCTTCAATTTGTTAATATGGTGTATCATATTGATTGATTTACATATATTGAAGAATGCTTGCATCTCTGGGATAAATCCCACTTGATCATGGTGTTTGATCCTTTGAATGTATTGTTGGATCTATTTGCTAATATTTTGTTGAGGATTTTTGCGTCTAGATTCATCATGATATTGTTCTGTAATTTTCTTTTTTTGTAGTATCTTTGTCTGGTTTTGGTGTTAGGGTGATGGTGGCCTCATAGAATGAGTTTGGGAGTGTTCCTTCCTCTGCAATGTTTTGCAAGAGTTTGAGAAGGATGGGTGTTAGCTCTTCTCTAAATGTTTGATAGAATTCACCTGTGAAGCCATCTGGTCCTGGACTTTTGTTTTTTGGAAGATTTTTAATCACAGTTTCAGTTTAATTGTTTGTGATTGGTGTGTTCATATTTTTTATTTCTTCCTGGTTCAGTCTTGGAAGGTTACACTTTTCTAAGAATTTGTCCATTTCTTCCAGGTTGTCCATTTTATTGGCATAGAGTTGCTTGTAGTAGTCTCTTAGGATGCTTTGTATTTCTGCGGTGTCTGTTGTAACTTCTCCTTTTTCATTTTGAAATTGATTTGAGTCCTCTCCCTCTTTTTCTTGATGAGTCTGGCTAATGGTTTATCAATTTTGCTTATCTTCTCAAAGAACCAGCTTTTAGTTTTATTGATCTTTGCTATTGTTTTCTTTGTTTCTATTTCATTTATTTCTGCTCTGATCTTTATGATTTCTTTCCTTCTGCTAACTTTGGGTTTTGTTTGTTCTTCTTTCTCTAGTTGCTTTAGGTGTAAGGTTAGGTTGTTTGAGATGTTTCTTGTTTCTTGAGGTAGGTTTGTATAGCTATAAACTTCCCTCTTAGAACTGCTTTTGCCACATCCCATAGATTTTAGATCGTCGTGTTTTCATTGTTATTTGTCTTTAGGTGTTTTTTGATTTCCTCTTTGATTTCTTCAGTGATCTCTTGGTTATTTAGTAACGTTTTGTTTAGCCTCCATGTGTTTGTGTTTTTTACATTTTTCTCCCTGTAATTCATTTCTAATATCATAGCGTTGTGGTCAGAAAAGATGCTTGATAAGGTTCCAGTTTTCTTAAATTTACTGTGGCTTGATTTGTGACCGAAGATGTGATCTATCCTGGAGAATGTTCCATGCACACTTGAGAAGAAAGTGTAATCTGCTGTTTCTGGATGGAATGTCCTATAAATATCAATTAAATCTATCTGGTCTATTGTGTCATTTAAAGCTTCTGTTTCCTTATTTATTTTCATTTTGGATGATCTGTCCATTGGTGTAAGTGAGGTGTTAAAGTCCCCCACTAATACTGTGTTATTGTCGATTTCCTCTTTTATAGCTGTTAGCAGTTGCCTTATGTACTGAGGTGCTCCTATGTTGGGTGCATATATATTTATAATTGTTATATCTTCTTCTTGGATTGATCCCTTGATCATTATGTAGTGTCCTTCCTTGTCTCTTGTAACATTCTTTATTTTAAAGTTTGTTTTATCTGATATGAGTATTGCTACTCCAGCTTTCTTTTGATTTCCATTTGCATGGAATATCTTTTTCCATCCCCTCACTTTCAGTCTGTATGTGTCCCTAGGTCTGAAGTGGGTCTCCTGCAGACAGCATATAGATGGGTCTTGTTTTTGTATCCATTTAGCAAGCCTGTGTCTTTTGGTTGGAGCATTTAATCCATTCATGTTTAAGGTAATTATCAATATGTATGTTCCTATGACCATTTTCTTAATTGTTTTGGGTTTGTTTTTGTAGGTCCTTTTCTTCTCTTGTGTTTCCCACTCAGAGAAGTTCCTTTAGCATTTGTTGTTGAGCTGGTTTGGTGGTGCTGAATTCTCTGAGCTTTTGCTTGTCAGGAAAGCTTTTGATTTTTCCATTGAATCTGAATGAGATCCTTGCAGGGTAGGGTAATCTTGGTTGTATGTTCTTCCCTTTCATCACTTTAAGTATATCATGCCACTCCGTTCTGGCTTGTAGAGGTTCTGCTGAGAAATCAGCTGTTAACCTTATGGGAATTCCCTTGTATGTTATTTGTCGTTTTTTCCTTGCTGCTCTCAATAACTTTTCTTTGTCTTTAATTTTTGCCAATTTGATTATTATGTGTCTCGGCGTGTTTCTCCTTGGGTTTATCCTGTATGGGACTCTCTATGCTTCCTGGACTTGGGTGGCTATTTCCTTTCCCATGTTAGGTACGTTTTTGACTATAATCTCTTCAAGTATTTTCTCTGGTCCTTTCTCTCTCTCTTCTCCTTCTGGGACCACTATAATGTGAACGTTGTTGCATTTAATGTTGTCCCAGAGGTCTCTTAGGCTGTCTTCATTTCTTTTCATTTTTTTTCTTTATTCTGTTCCGCAGCAGTGAATTCCACCATTCTGTCTTCCAGGTCACTTATCCGTTCTTCTGCCTCAGTTATTCTGCTGTTGATTCCTTGTAGTGTGTTTTTCATTTCAGTTATTGTTCATCTCTGTTTGTTTGTTTTTTAATTCTTCTAGGTCTTTGTTCAGCATTTCTTGCATCTTCTCGATCTTTGCCTCCATTCTTTTTCTGAGGCCCTGGATCATCTTCACTATCATTATTCTGAATTCTTTTTTTTGGAAGGTTGCCTATCTCCACTTCATTTAGTTGTTTTTCTGGTGTTTTATCTTTTTCCTTCATCTGGTACATAGCTCTCTGCCTTTTCATCTTGTCTGTCTTTCTGTGAATGTGGTTTTTGTTACACAGGCTGCAGGAATGTAGTTCTTCTTGCTTCTGCTGTCTGCCCTCTCCACTGTTTTATATATTTATATTATTTCTAATTTTTATAATGGTTAAATTTTAATGTAATATACTTAATCCTCTATTTCATTAATTTTCTTGTTTTAAAGTTTTATTTTATTTATTTATTTTTGGCTGCATTGGGTCTTCGTTGCTGTGTGTGGGCTTTCTCTAGTTGCGGAGAGCCAGGGCCACTCTTCGTTGCGGTGCGCGGGCTTCTCATTGCGGTGGCTTCTCTTGTGGAACATGGGCTCTAGAGTGCAGGCTCAGTAGTTGTGGCACATGGGCTCAGTAGTTGTGGCTCACGGGCTCTAGAGCACAGGCTCAGTTGTTGTGGCCCACGGGCTTAGTTGCTCCGCAGCATGTGGGATCTTCCTGGACCAGGCCTCAGACCCTTGTCCTCCGCTTTGGCAGGCAGATTCTTGACTAGTGCGCCACCAGGGAAGCCCCTCATTAACTTTCAATAGTGTCTTTGATGCCCTACTTTCTAAGGGAAGGATAGCTCTTCTACTTTCTCTTAGCTTATACTTTTACTTTTTTTTTTTTTTTTTGTGCGGTATGCGGGCCTCTCACTGTTGTGGCCTTTCCCGTTGCGGAGCACAGGCTCCGGACGCGCAGGCTCAGAGGCCATGGCTCACGGGCCCAGCCGCTCCGTGGCATGTGGGATCTTCCCGGACCGGGGCACGAACCCGTGTCCCCTGCATCGACAGGCGGACTCTCAACCACTGCGCCACCAGGGAAGCCCTTCTTTTACTTTTATGTGGTCATTTTCATTCTGATCCATTACCAGAACCAAGTTTTCCTTTATTTATCCTTAGGTTAACTCTGAATATTGTGTTATTATGAATATTTAAATATTGTTTAATATAGGTCATGTAGGGTGCTAGAATAACATTTTCTTCCTTTTTGGTGTCTGAGCTCTGCCTTCGACTTTGGCCTTGGTGGAAGCCTTAGATCAGCAGAGGAGTGTCATTAGAAGCATGTCTCCCAAGCTTTCAGGACCTTGAGCTTGACAGAGGCCTTGATGGTCTTAGTTTTATTGGTGTGCATCTTCTTTAGAACGTTCTTGTGTTTCTTGAAAAAGTTCAAGATCCTTAGGAACTTAGGTTCCTCCTCCTTAAAAGATGTCTTTATGGTTAGGGTTTATTGATGCCATTTTGGAACTAGTTATATGTGGTGTGGTTCTTGGACTTGGCCATACGTGCACTGTTGTTTGTAGCACAGAAAGTGCTTGAGACTGGAAAAGAGTCATATCTAAATTTGGATTTTGAAAAATCGTATTCTCTCCCTCCTCCGTCCCCTAGTTTTTAAATCCCTTTTTTCTCCCTTGCATTATTTGTTTGACCATATCCTTAACTTTTTCCAAACTTGCAATCATACTTGCAGTTTTATTGGGGCTTTTCTTTTTTTTCCTTTTTCCTGATGATTTCTTCCTAACTTCCTGTTCTGATCTGTATAAAGTCAGCTATATTCTTGTAATTCTGGAATGTCTCTTCACCACTCTCCCATTTCATTATTTCCTAGCCCCTGTGTTATTTTAATTTGTTTGCTGGAGGACAGATTTAAGTTCTTGTAGGAGACAGTCACATCAGTGGACTTTCCTAAAGGGTGCATTTGAGTTCTTGCAGGTCTTTTCATGTCTGAAAAATGTCTCCTTTCTCACACTTGATCTATAGTTTATATGATCATCGAGTTCTAGGTTGGAAAAATTTCCTGCAGAGCTTTGAAGGTATTTTCCCACTGTCCTTTAGCTGGCTTCCTGTGACACTGCTCTGGAAGGGAAAGGGGCACTCTGCCTTCGTATTGCCAGGTTGGGGTATATGACTAGGTTCCCTGTTAAGCCTTCCTTCACACCCAGGATGCAGAATTCCCCTTTACTGCAGGGTTGGGATGGGAGTTCTGGTTCCCAGGAGACCTCCACCGATATCTCCCTGGCTGGGTGCAGTGGTGCCTTGTTGCTGTTCCCTCCATGGCCTCATTTACTGCCACATGAGAGTGGCAGGCTCTCCACAGCCTCCACTGAAACCACATTGAGAGAGTCTTCGTTACTGTGAAGTGGGGATAATGAAAGCCTGGGCTGCCTACCCTACTTGGCTTCCTCTGACACCAACCTGGTAGGGGGTGGGTGGATGGGATACAGTACAGCCTGGCAAGGGTAGAAATCTAAGTTCCCTCCCTGCTCGTCCTTTGCTGACTTGAGTGGGGTGAGACCACACAGGTTTCTCTGTGGTGTTTGGCTGTGTTGTTTGGTGCTTATTTTCTGAAAGTTTTCTGACTTGTTAGGCTGCCCCTTTTCAGGTTATTTAGTTAGAGCTGACTTTTGTTGGAGCTCTTTTTGGTCTTCATCGATTGGTGTTTCAGGTTGCCAGCTGCTGTAGTCATGAATGGATGTTCAGTTTTATCAAATGCTTTTTCTACATCTATTGAGATGATCGTATGATTTCTCCCTTTGTTAATATAGTGAATTACATTTATTTTCAAATGTTTAACTTCGCATTGCCGTGATAAACCCATTTGGTCACAATATCCTTTTTATACATATTGCTGGATTCAGTTAACTAATATTTTATTTTTTTGTTTGCATCTGTAGTCATAGGATATTTTGGCTATAATTTTTCTTTTTTGTAATGTTCTTGTTAGATTTTGGTATCAAGGTCATACTGGCCTCATGAGAAAGAGGACTATAGTAAAAAACTATTAAAGAAATGGTATGATTTTTAGTATAAAAAGAAGTTGTCAGTGGTTACTGATTTTTTGGATAGACAAGGGAGGTGTCTATACTGAATTTAAGAAAATTAAGTATTACTCATAAGTAATGAGAATAGGAAACTGCTTATATGTGTTTTCCTAAAATATGAGGGGATAGGTAATCCCTCCCTTCCCCCTTCCACATTCATACTCACTCTCCCTTCTCAGTTTTATTTACACAGATTTATTTTACTTTTTTTGGCTGCACAATTCAATATCAAGTTATGGTCATCATGATGTTTTATCTCTTAGTATTTTAGCATGTATCTCCTAAGAACAAGTATATTCTTCTATATAACTACAATTCTTTTATCACCATAAAGAGATTTTACATTCATACAATAATGTTATCTAACAAAATTCATATTTAAAATTTCCTAGTTCCAGTAATGTCCTTTGTAGCTGTTGGCTTTTGAGTCTGAGTCCAGTTAGGGATCATATGTTGCTTTTAACTGTCGTGTTTCTAGTTTCCTTTCAGCTATAACAGTTCTTCTGCCTTTTTTTTTTTTGTCTCTGACATTGACTTTTTAAAGAATCCTGACCATTGTTTTGTGTAATATTTTACATTTAGGATTTGTCTCATCGTTTCCTCATGCTTAAGTTCATGTTTAAATATTTTGGCAGGAATACCGCATACCATAGGTAATGTGTCTAATACTATGCATTTTTATTCTGCTTGGAAGTCACCATTTTTTCTTTCATCCTTATTTAAAAGGCTCTCATTTGTTGTCTTTTTATCCTCTTCTTTTCTCTCCCTTGTAGCTTTCTGTTGCTGTTTTGTTGAAGTCATGTTTCTGTTCTATTTAAGTATGCCACTTTCCTGACATAATATTAATGTTTTTCAGAAGTATGTTTCTCTAAGAGATGATGTTCTCTTTCCCCCATTTGCAGTATTTTTAACGGTCTTTTATTTTCCATATGCTCTTGAACAAGGGGGGCTCTATCTAGATTAGCTGTTTGCCACAGGTGGGATGAATGGGGTACCATGGACACTGTTCTTTATTCCCACGGGTGACAGTGAGCTCCCCTTCTCAGGTCTGTAGTTGAAGAACTCCTTCATGTTCATTGCTCCCAGTTGAATTCCTAGTGACTAGCAGGTGTTTGCACTACTGAGGTAGTAAATACTGATTATCAGCAGAGAAAGACAATTCAGAATGTGCTGGTTTAACTGGAGGATGCAGCCTGGGGTGTCTCACTTGCTGTGACTAGTATATAAAGTTAGTCATTCTAACACTGATCAATGAAAGTTGTTTCTCCTCTGCCTATTAGCTGGTGCCAGAGGATAGGTAGTCATAGCCTGGAATTAAGAAGGAAGAAATTATAGAGTGTTCTGATGGCCTACTTCTTCTTCTTTTTTTTTTTTTTAAATTAATTTTTATTGGAGTATGGTTGCAGCCTACTTCTTAATCTTTTCTCAGGCAAATTGGTCTGACCTTTCCCACCTTGGTCTGACTTCCTCATAGGAAAAGTTCCATATTGCACAGGAAAGAACAATTTAGAAGGAATATGAGTTACACATTATTAGTTCAGTGGTGCTCAAACATGTTCAGGTGATGGAGTACCTAAAAGTAATGGTATTCTGAGGAATACTATGAAATATTTATGTATTAAATTTCAAACTACATTTTTTCCCCTAAGTCAGATACTACTTTATATTATATTCTAAAATAGACAGGGAATAGCAAGTGAAAGAGGTTTAAGAAAAATTTATAGTAGGAAAACTTAAAATTATATTACCTTAGTTTTTTCATGCAAATTGGGAAAAGGCCATATTTGGCACCTTAGTCTATTTCCCAATCCACCAGTGTTTCAGGTATTTTATTGAAATACAAAAAAAAGAATAATTGATAAATTGGACTTTATCAAATTTAAAATCTTTTACTTGTCAAAAGACACTTTAAGAAAATGAAGAGACAAGCCACAGACTTCTAAAAACTCACACATTTGACCAGTTCTATTTCCACTGCTGCCTTCATATAAAACATTTGTCTAACATATATATTTATATATAAACTCAGTATATAGACTTTTACAACTCAGTAAGACAGAATCCAATAGAGAAAAATGGACGAAAGATTTGAACAGACCCTTTATCAAAGAAGATATACAGATGGCGAATAAACTTGTGAAAAATGCTTAGCATCATTAATCATTAGGAAAATGCAAATTAAAACAATATTGAGAATGCCCTAACACACCCAATAGAATGGCTAAAATTAAAAAGACTGACAGTATCAAGTGTTGGTGAGGATTTGGACCAACTGGAACCTCATACATTGCTGATGGACTCAGAGGTAAGCCTTGAAGTTCAAAGCTAACTTTATGAGGTCATTTTTCTGAGCTTTCCTCTCTCTACTATCTCCCCAATTCCCTAGGGCTCCCTTTTTGTTCTGCTGGTTAGAAAGTAGGGGCTTTATTAACCCTGTCCTGCTTTGCTCTTCCCATGACTGCATCTATAGTCCGGACCTAGCAGTGGGAGGACTGAGAGGATTAATTGCATTAATTGGGCTTCTTGAATGTGTGAATGTGTATCTGTTGTCAGTTCTGGAAAATTTTCAGCTATTTTCAGACCCAGTACTAAGTGAAGAGGGGAACCCAAAAGGGTAAACAGTATTAAAACCAGCTTTCTAAAACCTGCTATTAGTTATAACCCATTCTTTTCTCCTCTTCTAGAATATTGATTAGTTTTTTTTTTTTTTTTTTTTTTTTTTGTGGTACGCGGGCCTCTCACTGTTGTGGCCTCTCCCGTTGTGGAGCACAGGCTCTGGACGCACAGGCTCAGCAGCCGTGGCTCACAGGCCTAGCCGCTCCGCGGCATGTGGGATCTTCCCAGACCAGGCACGAACCCGTGTCCCCTGCATCAGCAAGCAGACTCTCAACCACTGCGCCACCAGGGAAGCCCTGACTAGTTTTATATTATATTTTCTGTGCCTATCTTCGGTGTCTTTAGCTTTTATTAAAAAAATATTTTCTGTCTTTCTGAGTACTATTCTATATAGTTTCTGTATATTCACTAATTCTCTTTGGTTGTATCTTTTCTGCTCCTAAGCCATCCATTGTGTTACTCTCTCTTATTTTGAGAAATTTTTTGTTCTTTTTCAATTTTGCTTGATCGTGTCATAGTGTCTTACTCTTTATTAATTTTCAATCCCTTTTATTTCTTTAAGCTTATTAAACGCATTGCATATCCAGACTTATAATTCAAGTATCTGAAGTCTTTGAAAGTCTGATTTTGCCATTTTTTATTTCTGAAGTTCTTTTTTATGGGCTTTGTTTCCCTGAGGGTTTTCAAATTTTTGCTCATGAGCTCATTATGCCTGGAACTTTTTGTGAAAATTATTTTGAGGCCAAGGTTGAAGTGAATTTTTCCAGAGATTATGTAATTCTTTTGTTAGTGTCCTATGGCCACTTTTAGTTTGTGACCATTTCAACTTAAATTTCCGGGTTGAGGTGTTTTTTTTTGACCATTCAGTAGGAATCCCTTGTGAGAGCCAGCTTGTGGTTGAACTTGCAGAAAGATTTTCCTGTTTTTTCAATACCAAGTTTTGAGACTAGTGGTTTTCACTATAGTTCTTGAATGTGTACATGTGTGGATGGGTTTCTATCTTGATCACCTTTGTAGTTCCAGTTTAAATTATGAGGGAGGAGTATCTATTACACTTTCCACCTTAGGTTGAACGTTAGTTTTGTATTGCATTCCTTGAACCCCATTAGATCGGGAGAATGAAGCTTGCATTGGTGTATGTAAATGCCCTCAAGGAGAAAGCTAGTTTGTGTGTTTTGATTGCCTTCTTGGGTTTCAGTCTTCACTTAATTCTTTATCTGAATCTTCCTTATTTTCTTGTAAGCTCATCAGTGTGTTTATTTGAGGAGATGAAAAAATCCATGATTTATACTTGTTTTCAATGGAAGTTGAGAAAGGTACTTAGCTTGTCGTATTGCCAGAAATGGAATTTGCAGCTGCAATTTTTCCAAGTTTTAATCAGGCAGATTTAGTTGCTATTTTTCAAACTTTACATGAACATTCATACCTCTGTACTTTATGCAGGCTGTTCCCCCTGCTTAAAATCTCTCTCTCTTCCCCAGCTAGCTAAATCCTGTTCATCCTGCAGTATTTGCTTCAGGTTCTACCTCTTTCTGATGCTTCTCTTGAAATGCTTTAGCTCAGCAGTTCCTAAATGCCTGGAATGTTTATACCAATAAAATTTTTAAAACAAGTTTTGTGGAACTGCATAAAAATGGTCATCTCTTCTCACCATTATTTTTGAAAAGAAATTACATTTTTACATCAAGAAAGCAGGAGGAACATGATGTCAGATTAGAGACCGTTTTAAAAATTCAATTAAATAGGGCTTCCCTGGCGGCGCAGTGGTTGAGAGTCTACCTGCCGATGCAGGGGACGCGGGTTCGTGCCTGGTCCAGGAAGATCCCACATGCCGTGGAGCGGCTGGGCCCGTGAGCCATGGCCGCTGAGCCTGTGCATCCGGAGCCTGTGCTCTGCAACGGGAGAGGCCGCAACAGTGAGAGGCCCACGAACTGCCAAAAAAAAAAAAAAAAAAAAATTCAATTAAATACCTTTCTATGGAAAACACACTGCAGTGTCCCATATCCCCCCTCATTTTGCAACTGACTGGAAATAGCTTCAGTGCCAACTGTCCACAGATAATCAGACCCACAGCCTTAGCCCAGAATGTGGTCTTCAACTTGCAAACCCACAGCATTTTGTTGTACCTTTTATGTGACATCTAGTCATGTATTTCCTCATGGTAGCTCATGTTTGACTGTTTGCCTTTATATTTTATTATGTTTTGTCTCCTTGACTAGATTGTAAACTCCTTAAGAGCCATTATATGTATGTATTTAGATTACTCATAAATATGTTGAATGAGTTAAATTTAGATGCCTCAGATGATAGCTGAAACCTAGAAATATGTATAGAGCACACATTCGAATGTATCACAGCTCCGAATGTTGTTTATTTCCCAAGAAAAAAGAAGTTTTAATAGGAATTGTGAATCTCTTTCTCATCTCTCTTTGCCTCCTCAGGGAAATTCGTTCAGTTAACAAACTTCGTGCTTGTTAAAAGCCAAGCCTTTTGTTAGGGGGCTGAGAATAGAACCGAAGTGAACAAGGTTCCCAGTCTAGTGGATAATATGTACATAAAAGTAGAAAGTGTAGCCTACCTCCTGGGAAGCCTTATAATAGAGCTTTGAAACAAGTCTTGTGACAGTGTAGAGAGAGCAACTGAGTTTTGTAAGGGAGTCAGAGGATCCTCCAGAGAGGACGCATTCATTCATTCATTCATTCAGCACATATCTCTTAAATGCCAGCTACTTGCCAACCACTGTTCTAGATGCATCTTGAATGAATTGGACATTGTTTGGAAATAGAGCAAATTTAGGCAGGGAAATTGGGATCCAGAACATGTCTTTTGAAGTAAGAACAGGCCAGGGTTTAAGTTCATATACTCAAGATATTTGTCGTTGGGCAAGCTATTTAATTTCTCTTAGACAATTTTGTAAAATTCAGAAGTACTCCCTACCTCACAGCATTGTCATGTGGTTAAAATGAGGTGTGGTGTATAAAGTGCTTTGTTCAGTGCCCAGCCCTTCTGAAATAGCTCAATAAATGGTAAAATGCACATACATGGCATGTGGGGTGATTAAGGCCTGATGAGAAGCGCAGTTGTGACTGTAATAACTTGTGTATGTGTGTATGTGTGTTGGTAGGGGGTGGTGGCAGATTAGGCTGCCGGGTCTAGCCAAGGCTGAATTGCAAACAACCTTGCATGTCATGCTAATGAATATCTCTTTATTCCTGAATGCATTTGGAAGCTTTGGAGTTTATATTTTTGTCTTTATTTTCTAAACTGTGTTGTGGCATGCTGAGCTGTAGCACAGTAGTTAAGAGCATGGACTTGAACTAAAATGCCTGGGTTCTAGTCCCAGCGTCTTCATTTCCTACATGCCTGACCTCAGGCAAGTACTTTAACCTATTTGTACCTTAGCTTCTTCATTGGTAAACTGGATAATAAACATACCTATCTTATATGTTTGTTTTGTTTGCACGTATTCTCTTTGAGCCACTTTTGTTTTTAAAGCTATGGAACTCTTTGTCAGAGGAATCTTATTTGAAAATTAGACATCTAAAACAGTAAAAGTAGTTCTGTGTAGTGGGTCCCTTTCATTTCTCTCCCTTTCCCGGTAAGACATATCTGCCCTACGCAGTGAAAACCACTGCCCCAGAGCAAGTGACCGAATGTCTTCCACTTAAGTATTTGTTGAATTGATATTCAGGGCAAAGAACTTTTATAAGTTGGGAACTTGGGAAATTATCATTTGTATTAATCCAAATCAATATTTTTATACAGAAATCGTGAAACTTCATTTTAACAACTAAAATATGACTGTATTTTGCAGAAAAAATTGCAAATATTTTTGATTTAGAATAATAGAGGTACAAGATGTCAGAACTGGAAGAGTTGATTCTTAGAGATCTGTTTAGAGATGGGGAAATTGAATTCGAGAGAGAGAAGTCTTTAAAGCTATGTTACAGCCAGTCCACGTGTGCTCATGTGTTAGTCCTCTTAGCCCACTGTTTTCTCTCATTTCTTGCTCAAAGCTGCACAGTCAGTTCATGGCCAGAACCAGGGCAAGCAGAGAGTTTTCATCACTCTAGGACTCATGTTTCTTTACCTACTGTAGAACAGCAAGAGATTTTCTTGGCTTTAATGTTGACTTTGCTCTGAAGGGTTATTTGGCGGTCTATGGATTGTTTTCTGTTCTTCTAGTTGGTCTTGAAGTTGTCTGAAGGACCTTGGACTTGGGCTGCTTAGGTATTCCAAGATGCCTTTCCTTATATCGATAAGTTTTTATGTCTGTGATTAAAATTAAGTGCCATCTATCAATCTAGAGCATAGGCAAACTATATGAAAAGTAAAGATGTTTTAAATTAAAAATAGGCATTTTATTATTTACCTGGGTGAGTAAGCAGACCAACTGTAGCTGAAAATCTTATGGAAAATTAAAGTTTTCCTGTCTGTTAGTGATCTTTATATTAAGGGAATAGCAGACACTTGAATAGGTGTCCTTGGGAGGTCACATAGAGCCTTGACCTGAACACTTGGGGGAGCTGAGGTTCCACAGTCAGTCTCTCAGGCACTCCGCAGCCTCCAGGCTCTTCTACTCTCTCAAGGACCAAATAGACTCTTGTATTGGGTTTTCTCTATCTCCCTCCTCTCTCTGGGCTCTTCCTACTTGTGATCAGTGTTGGCACTGTTATTTAAGTAGGTCCCAAATCAGTTGGCTATGTACTAGAATCACCTGGGGAACTTAACACTTTTTTCAGGGACCCCGTCATGGACCCTCTGAATGACAGTCTCTGGAACCTGGGAATCTGTATGTTCAAAAAGACTCCTCAGGTGATTTTGGTCAGTTAATGGACCTAAGTTCTAGAACAAGTCATATAACTGACTCCAGCTCTGTGACTCAGTGCTGGATTCCAGGGGAGAGAATCTGACTGACTCAGCATGTCAGATATCAATCCTGGTTCCCCGCCCCCCCCCGCCTTTTTAAAAGGGGAGGGGTGTGTGTGTGTATGTACACACACACACACACACACACACACACACACGGATACAGCATGTATGTACCCACTTCTTAGTGATGGATGAATTAATAGCAGTTTTCAAGGTTGTTGTTAAAATTGAATGTTGCTAGATGTTTTCCCCCAAGTCACAGAAAAAAATGACTAAATGGAGAGAATACTTCAATTTTAAGCAAAATTTTCCTTTTTTGAACAGAAATTCTTAATTTGATATAATCAAATCCATCAAATTTTCACATTATGGTTTGTGCTTTTGAAGTCTCAAATCCTTACCTATCCAAGTCTATGGTTTTGACTTTGGACACCATTAGGGAACGATTACAGAGAGAAATTCCTAGAAGGAGGTCAGCTGGAAATGGAAAAATTGTAGATAGAAAAGGGAGAATGAGATTACCTCAATTTAAACTCCAGATTCTCTTCTACGTAGATGATTGTGTTGTCTTCAAATAGGAGCAATTTAATTTTTTCCTTTCCAGTTCTTATGACTTTTCTTTTTCTTTCCTTATTGCCCTGGCTAGGCTCTCTAGTGTGATAGAGAAGTGGTGAGGGTGGACATCCTTGCCCTGTTCCCAATCCTAGAGGGAATATAGTTAATCTTTCACCATTAAGTATAATGTTAACTGTAGTTTTTTTTGTGGAGGTCCTTTATTAGGTTGAGGAAGCTAGTTTTCTGAACTTTTTTTTTTAATCGTGAATGTGTTGAATTATATTAAGTGCTTTGTTTGCATAAATTGATATAATTATGATTTTTCTTCTTTAGCTTATTAATATGGTGTAGACTTCATTGATTTTTCCAGTATTGAGCCAGCCTTGCATCCCAGGAGTAAACTTCACTTGATCATGTTGTATATTATTGAATTTGCTAAAATTTTGTTAAGGATTTGCATGTCTATATTTGGGAAGGATATTGGTCTATAGTGTGTGTGTGTAGAATTTATTTTATTTTTTGGTACTGTCTTTGTCTGGTTTTGGTATCAGAGTAGTACAGGCCTTGTAAAATGAGTTGGGAAGTGTTTCTTCCTCTTGTTTTCTGGAAGATATTGTATAGAATTGGTATTAATTCTTTAAATGTTCAGTAGAATTCTCCAGTGAAACTGTCTGCATCTATTGAGATGATCATTTGACTTTAGTTCATGTTGTTACATTTCTGATGTTCTTTATTCCTTGGTACAAGTTTGTATTTCCATCTAGCATCTCTTCTTTCCGCTTGAAGGACTTCTAACATTTCTCGTAGTGCAGGTTTGTTGGTGATGAATTCTTTCAGCATTTGTAATGTCTGAAAAATCTTTATTTTGCCTTCTCTTTTGAAATATTCTCTGGGAATAGAATTCAGCGTTGTCAGTTTTTTCTTTCAGTACTTAAAAGATGTTTCTCTGCTGTCTTCTCATTTGCCTTGTTTCTGACAAGAAATCTGCTGTCGTTCTATTCTTTGTTCCTCTGAATGTAACACGTGTTTTTTGTTCTGCTTTTAAGATTTTCTCTTTATTACTGGTTTTGAGCAATTTGCTTATCATCTGTCTTAGATTTCTTCATGTTTCTTGTGCTTGGGGTTTGTTGAGCTTTCTGGATTTGTGCATTTATAGTGTTTATCAAATTTAGAAAGTTTTGACCATTATTTTTTTTCAAATATCTTTTCTGCTCCTTTCCCCCTTTGGGGATTCCAGTTACTGATATTTGAGGCTGCTTTAAGTTGCCCTGCAGGTCATGATGCTCTTTTTTGTTTTGTTCTTGAAGTTTTTTTCCCCTCAGTTTCATCTTGGATAATTTTTAAAACAATGTCTTCAAGTTTACTAATCTTCTGCAGTGTTTACTCTGTAGTTAGTCCCGTTTAGTGCATTTTCCACCTAGTATGTTGTAGTTTTTGTCTCTAGAAATTCATTTGGGTCTTTTTAAAATCTCCCATGTCTCTAACTTTTTGAACACATAGAATACAGTTATAACAACTTTGAATGTCCCGACTGCTAATTGTAACATCTATGTAGTTCTAGGTTGACTTCAGTTAACTTTTTTCTCTTCATTATGGGTTGTATTTTCCTGATTCTTTGCATGCCTGTTAATTTTTTATTGACTGCCAGACATTGTGTATTGTAACTTGTAAGGTGCTGGGTATTTTTGTATTCTTATAAATATTCTTGAGCTTACTCAGTATAGTAATGTGAGGCAACCATAGGCTCATCTCATTTGTTTTCCATATCTCAAGGGATTGCTGTGCTATGTTGCCTAATGTTTTGAAAACCACTGTTTCATATATTTTGTCAGTTAAGTTACTTTTAAAGAGTTTGATCCTTCTGAGTCTTGCTTTTAAGATTTGTTAGGTGGGACTGAAGCAGTCCTTGGTCTGGGGATAATTATTGCCCATTACTAAGGTAATACCCTACTAGGTACTCTGCCCCATGCATTATGAATCATGAGGGTTTTTTTGTTTTTGTTTTTGTTTTTTAACCTTGGTTGGTGGGAACAGGCATTATTTCTGGCCCTTTGTGAGTACCAGGCACTGTTACCTCTAATCTTTTCTGATGATTTTTCTTCCAGCCACAAGTAATTTCCTCACATACATGTACTAATCAATACTTAAGCTATATACTCAAAGGGGGCCTTTTGCAGATCTCTGGGGTTCTCTTTTTATGCAGCTCTCTCCTCTCCAGTACTCTGTGCTGAGAAAAAGCAGATCTACTCTGTCATTCCTGAATACCCTGGAACTTTGGTAATCAGCTCTCAGGGAGGCCCAAAGGACTGCCCATGGAGTGCTCAGGACCTTGAGCCCAGTGTTCTGAAGACCTTTTCAGTTGTCCTTAGGTGTTAGCAGTGCACCTGGATTGCTTTTTGAAGGGGGTGGGGGAGGAAAATAAATTGGCTATAGTAAGTTTCATTAAAAAACAACAACAACAAAATTCAGCAATGTATAAAAAGAATTATACACCACAGTCAAGTGGGATTTATCCCAGTTATGCAAAGCTTGTTTAACATTTGAAAATCAGTTAATGTAATCCGTCACATCAACAGGTTAAAGAAGAAATAACACATGATCATATCAATAGATGCAGGAAAAGCATTTGATAAAATTCAACATCCATTTATCATAAAAACTCTTAGTAAATGAGGAATAGAGGGGAACTTCCTCAACTTGATAAAGAATATCTATGAAAAATCTACAGCTAACATCATACTTAATGTTGAGACAATAGAAGCTTTCCCATTAAGAACAAGAACAAGACAAGGATATCCCCTCTCATCACTCCTTTTCAACGTTGTACTGGAAGTACTAGCTAATGCAATAAGACAAAAAAAGGAAATAAAATGTATACAGAATGGGAAGGAAGAAATAAAACTGTCTTTGCAGATGACATAGTCATCTATGTAGAAAATCTGAAAGAATTTACCAAAAAAAAAAAAAAACTGCATAGAACTGTTAAGTGTTTATAGCAAAACTGCAGGATACAAGGTTAATATACAAAAGTTAATTGCTTTCCTATATACTAGAAATGAGCAAGTGGAATTTGAAATTAAAAACACAATACCATTTACATTAGCACCCCCCCCAAAATGAAATAGGTGTTAATCTAACAATATATATACCAGATCTGTATGAGGAGTATTTCAAAACCCTGAATGAAATCAAAGAACTAAATAAATGGAGAGAGA
Source organism: Mesoplodon mirus (assembly GCF_964341445.2). Lineage (NCBI taxonomy): Eukaryota > Metazoa > Chordata > Mammalia > Artiodactyla > Ziphiidae > Mesoplodon > Mesoplodon mirus. The sequence continues at coordinate 11,334,457 of NC_138976.1, forward strand.
TTTCGTGGGTAGGAAGATTCAATATTGTCAAAAATGTCAGTTTTTCCCAACTTGATCTATAGATTCAATGCAGTTGCAATCAAAATACCAGCAAGTTATTATGTGGATATTGACAGACTCATTCTAAAGTTTATATGGAGAGGCAGAAGACTCAGAATAGCCAACATAATATAGAAGGAAAAGAACAAGATCGTATGACGGACACTGGCTGACTTCAAGACTTACTATAAAGCTATAGAAAACAGCAAAGTGAAAGAATAGGCAAATGGATCAGTGGATCAACAGAGCGCCCAGAAATAGATCCACAGAATGTAGGCAACTGATCTTTGCCAAAGGAGCAAAGGCAATACAATGGAGCAAAAATGATCTTTCCAACAAACAGTGCTGGAACAACTGGATATCCACATGCAAAATACTGAGTCTAGACACAGACCTTTCTTACATCCCTCACAAAAATTAACTCAAAATGGGTCATGACCTAAATGTAAAACACAAAACTATAGAACTCCTGGAAAATAACATAGGAGAAAATGTACATGATCTTGAGTATGATGATGACTTTTTAGATACAAAATGAAACATGATCCATGAAAGAAAGAATTGATAATCTGGACTTCATTAAAATTAAAAACTTCTGCTCTGCCAAAGACAATATCAAGAGAATAAGGGAACAAGCTATAGACTGGAAGAAAATACTTACAAAAGATACATTTGATAAAGGACCACTATCCAAAATATACCAAGAACTCTTAAAACTCAAAAATAAGAAAGCAACCCAATTAAAAAATGGCCAAAGGTCTTAACAGACACCTCACCAAAGAAGATACACAGATGGCAAATAAACATATGAAAAGATGCTCCACATCATATGTAATCAGGGAGATGCAAATTAAAACAATGATATACCACTGTATACCTATTAGAATGGCCAAAATCCAGAATTCCGACAACACCAAATGCTAATGAGGATATGGAGCAGTAGGAACTCTCATTCATTGCTAGCGGGAGTGCAAAATGGCACAGCCACTTTGTTTTTTGCTTGCTTTATTTTTATTTTTATTTGAGTGCGCTGGGTCTTAGTTGCGGCAGGCGGGCTCCTTAGTTGTGGCATGCAAACTCTTAGTTGCAGCATGCATGTGGGATCTAGTTCCCTGACCAGGGAACAAACCCAGTCCCCCTGCATTGGGACCGTGGAGTCTTAACCGCTGTGCCACCAGGGAAGTCCCAGTACAGCCAATTTGGTGGTTTCTTTCAAAACTAAACATACTCTTGCCATACAATCCAGTAATCAGGCTCCTTGGTATTTACCCAAAGGAGTTGCAAACTTATGTCCACACAAACACCTGCACATGGATGTTTATAGCAGCTTTATTCATAATAGTTAATACTTGGGAGCAACCAAGATGTCCTTCTATGGGTGAATGGATAAACTATGACATGTCCAGGCAATGGAATATGATTCAGCACTAATAGGAAATGAACTCTCAAGCCATGAAAAGACACAGGAATTTGAAACGCATCTGAAAAGGCTACATACTGTATCATTCCAACTATGACATTCTGGAAAAGGCAAAATTATGGAGACAGTAAAAAGATCGGTGTTTGCCAGGGGTTGGGCGGGTGGTGGTACATGGAGGTATGAATAGGTGGAGCACAGAGGATTTTTAGGGCAGTGAAAATACTCTGTATACTATAAAGATGGATACATGTCATTAGACATTTGTCCAAACCCATAGAATATACAACCCCTAGAGTGAACTGTAATGTAAACAGTGGACTTTGGGTGATAATGATGTATCAATGTAGGTTCATCAACTGTTATGAATGTACCACTCTGGTGGGAGATGTTGATAGTGCAGATGACTGTGCGTGTGTGAAGGCAGTAAGTATGTAGGAAATTTTTAAATTTTCCTTTCAACTTTGCTACAAACCTAAAACTGCTCTTTAAACTTCCCTAAAACTTCTCCCTGGTGGCGCAGTGGTTGAGAGTCCGCCTGCCGATGCAGGGGATACGGGTTCGTGCCCCAGTCTGGGAGGATCCCATATGCCGCGGAGCGGCTGGGCCCGTGAGCCATGGCCGCTGGGCCTGCGCATCCGGAGCCTGTGCTCCGCAACGGGAGAGGCCACAACAGCGAGAGGCCCGCATACCGCAAAAAAAAAAAAATAAAAATAAAAAATAAAAAAAAAGTCTTAAAAAAATCAATGGAGTAGGGACTTCCCTGGTGGCACAGTGGTTAAGAATCTGCCTGCCAGTGCAGGGGACACAGGTTTGAGCCCTGGTCCAGGAAGATCCCACATGCCGTGGAGCACCTAAGCCTGTGCACCACAACTTCTGAGCCTGTGCTCTTGAGCTTGTGAGCCACAACTACTGAGCCCGTGTGCCACAACTACTGAAACCTGCATGCCTAGAGCCATGCTCCACAACAAGAGAAGCCACCGCAGTGAGAAGCCCACGCACCACAAGGAAGAGTAGCCCCCGCTTGCCGCAACTAGAGAAAGCCTGTGCGCAGCAACGAAGACCCAACACAGCCAATAAATAAATACATAAATTATTTATTTAAAAAAAAATCAGTGGAGTATAAGTTACATGAATGTATACAGTTGCAAAAACTCCTAGAACTGTACACTTAAATGGGTGCATTTTACTGTGTATATATTAATATAGATACAATTGTATATTATATATGTAGAGTTGGTTTAAAAAATAGGAACTCTAGCCACACTGAGTTCATATCCCAGCTTTGTCTCTTAAAGCTGTTGACCTTGGGAAGTTAAGCTTTTATTTTTATTTTATTTCAGTTTCCTCACCTGTAAAATAGGAATGATAATAGTTGCTGTTTCACAGGTTGTTGGGAAGATTAAATGAGATAATACGTAAAAAAGTGCTTAGAAAAGTATATGACACATAGTTAAGTGTTCAGTAAGTATTAAGGTTTAGAAGCTGCTTGCTATTGTGCAGAGTACCTGCTCTTTTTAAATGGGGTAATGATGTTAACCTTCCTCTCATAGGCTTGGCTTGAGGATTAAATGAGAAAGAACATAAAAGCAAGTCATTAGTGATATAAGCTATTTATTTCCATATGTAGCCTCATGAGCTCCCTGAAAAATTATATGTAATTTTCCCTGGGAAGTTAGTGAAGCTTTTCATGAGCTCTTTGGAATGGTCTGTCCCCCCCACTCCTAATCTAGGATTAAGAGTTGCTACTTTAAACAACCTGAGAGTAATTTTTGAAAAGTCATGGAAAAGTTGTGGGGTTTGTAATCTGAAAACCAGGAATCAGCTGGAGTATTACCACGTCCTAGCCTCAGTTTCTTTTTCTGTTAAACAGGGAGGGTAATACTATCCCACTACCTTGACAAGGTTTTGACAGGCAGGTTCAGAAATGTAGGTGAGAGTTCCACGTTAACCATAAAAGTATACAAATAGTCACAGTATTACCGATTGAGAAGTAAAGTTGTATATCAGAGACTCTTTTGATTTTCATATATTGCATTTGTTCAGTATTTTTTCCCTGTAGAGGAGATATTTGTTTTATTCACTTTTTGTTAAGTGTGAACTCTTACCCCTTGTTCTTAAAATTCATTTATTCCCTAGACTAATGTTTCTATTTGGATAGTTCCTTATTTTCTGGATTGCTTTTAGTAACAGTGTTTGAAAGCTTAAGAGTTTTGAATCTTTGAAATACACAATTTCTGGACTACTTACAAAGCCTGTGATTTGTAAGGTGAAGCAATTTCTTTTTTTATAATAAATAATACTCTTTACCTTGGTTTAGTATCTTTTAGTTCACAAAGCACTTGCTTGTTTTTCTTTCATTTGATCCCTAAAACAGCTTTTGAGATGAGCAGGGCAGATGTTATCTCTTGATGGAGGAGGAAGCTGATGTGTGAAAGGGTAAATGGCTTGTTCTAATCCCATAGTGAGTAAGGGATTTACCTGGGATTGGAACCCAGACTCTCTGATATTTAGTCCTGGGCTCTTTCTATAGAACCACATATTATTTTTGTGAGAATATCTTGGTAAAAAACAGCTCAGGGAAATTGCTATTAATGGTTGTTTTTGTTTTATTAATTTTTTTAAAAAAACAGAATCTTACAGAAAAGTTGGCAATATGGAGAACTTTTCTAAAAACCAGTTTTAGGCGAGGTACTGACCTGATACCCCATCACCCCGAATACTTTTTTTTTTTTGGTAATTTTTTATTTATTTTATTTTTTTATTTTTTTATTAGTTTCTGCTTTATAACAGAGTGAATCAGTCATACATATACATCTGTTCCCACATCCCTTCCCTCATGCATCTCCCTCCCTCCCACCCTCCCCATCCCACCCCTCCAGGCGGTCACAAAGCACCGAGCTGATCTCCCTGTGCTATGCGGCTGCTTCCCACTATCTATCTACCTTACGTTTGGTAGTGTATATATGTCCATGCCTCTCTTTCGCTTTGTCACAGCTTACCCTTCCCCCTCCCCATATCTTCAAGTCCATTCTCAAGTAGGTCTGTGTCTTTATTCCCGTTTTACCCCTAGGTTCTTCATGACATTTTTTTTAAAATTCCATATATATGTGTTAGCATACAGTATTTGTCTTTCTCTTTCTGACTTACTTCACTCTGTATGACAGACTCTAGGTCTATCCACCTCATTACAAATAGCTCAGTTTCGTTTCTTTTTATGGCTGAGTAATATTCCATTGTATATATGTGCCACATCTTCTTTATCCATTCATCCGATGATGGACACTTAGGTTGTTTCCAGCTCCGCATCCCTGAATACTTCAGTGTGCTTTTCGTACAAACAAGGACACTCTCCTGTATAACCACAATACAACCATCAAAATCAGGAAATTAACACTGCTTCATTACTATCTCTAGTCATTAGACCTCGTTCATATTTCAGTCATTGTCTCAATAACATTCTTTAGAGCAAAACAATCCAGTTCAGAATTATACATTGCATTTATTTGTCATGTCCCTTTAGTTTCCTTCAGTCTGGAAAGATCTTCAGTCTTTCCTTGATTTTCATGACATTGACACTTCAGAAAATTACAGATCAGATAGTTTTTAGATGGTCCCTCAACTTGAGTTTGTCTGATGTTTCCTCAAGATTAGATTCAGGTTAAGCATCTTGGACAGGACTGTCATGGGCGTGATGCTGTGCTCTTCTCATTGCATTCTAGTAGTTTGTCCATTCCTGATGGTGATCACTTTAATGACTTGATTAAGGTAGTTTTTGCCAAACTTCTACACTGAAAAGTTACTCTTCGTCATTGCAATTAGTAAAGATTTTGTGGGGGCCTCCCTGGTGGCGCAGTGGTTGAGAGTCCGCCTGCCGATGCAGGGGATACGGGTTCGTGCCCCGGTCTGGGAGGATCCCATATGCCGCGGAGCGGCTGGGCCCGTGAGCCACGGCCGCTGGGCCTGCGCGTCCGGAGCCTGTGCTCCGCAACGGGAGAGGCCACAACAGTGAGAGGCCCGCATACCGCAAAAAGAAAAAAAAAAAAAAAAAAGATTTTGTGGGAAGATACTTTAAAACTACGTAAATACTCCATTTCTCATTAAGTTGTCAATTTATTCATTTATATCAGTGTGGGCTCACAGTTTTCTGTTTATTTGATTCGTTAATAATCTTTTAATATCATTATTGATTTTGATGCTCACATTACCCAGATTGACAGTGGGAGCCTTTTAAAGCTGTCTCCTGTATCCTTCTGACATGTCCCCATCATTCTTTGAGCACTTCTTTGCTTTCTAGCACAATAGGATGTTTCAGTCTCGTCTTGTACTTTCTCTGCCCCAGCCCTGGAATCAGGTATTTCTCCAAGGACCCCCAGTTCCTTTTAGAGGATGGTTGTATTTAGAAGCCAAGGTCTGGGTCCTAGATATGCTCATTGCTATTGGGGTGTTACTCTTGCCAAGGCCCTTTCAGTAGACAGAGCCAGGAAGTATGTGTGTGTTAAAAGTCAGGTCATATTTACAGTTCTCTATTATATACTGAAAACCTTGAAATCACATTAGTATCTCCAATTCAAATTCAGCTCCGTAGAACTCATTCTATTATGGTTTTCTGCTAACCTCAGCTGTGAGAAAGCAGGCCTTCCTTACTGGTCTTGGGCTTGCGTTAGGCATGTTCCCCCATCACCTTCCACCCCATGTGGATGCTCTACTCATTTACCTTGCTTTCCTGGGATTACAGTGGTTTGACATGCCCCTGCTCTCCCACTGCCCTGTGGATGCCCTGCTTGCCCTCTGATTCACCATGATGCTAGGCAAGTCTCCTCTCTCCCCACATAACCTCCTCATACCTTCCCTGGCTCCCCACCCCACTCTAGGGTCCCTCGTGCTTGGACATGCTCCTCACCCTCTTGGGCTCTGATACCCGTGTTGGGCTGTTCCTCCATGGGGCACCTTTCACACTCCTTGTGTTTCAACATCCTGGTTGTGGCTGCCCTTGAGCATGAATGCTTTTTCCAGCCCGCTCATGTTCTGGCTCCGCATGCCAAGGTGCTTCCCCTCAGTGGATGCCTTCCTCATTCACTCTGATTTGACATCATATTGGCCAGGCCACCTCTTACCGTGGACGTTCTCCTACCTCTCTCATGATCTGATGCCTCTTGTCAGGTCACCCCCTCTGAGGGACATTTTCCTTACCCTGCTCAGGCTTTGACATCTCACGCTGAGCCATCGCCGACGTGGGCATCTACCCTGCTCTGCCACGTGATAGTTTTAGGAGTAAATTGTTCAGAAAGAGCAGAGGAAAACTTAGGGAAGGGGAGGCTCTTAAAATTTTTTTAAGGACAAAAATATTTATTGACAAGAAAATGGATGCCATCTTTGCAAATGCCATTAATACGATTGGAGAGTCTAGATTTTACAGTGCTGCTCAGCACAGGAGAGAATTTATTAAAAGTGCATGGAGTATTGCACATTGTGGAGGGATGTGCAGGCTCTGTCCTTCTGCTTGGGATCCAGCTCTCCTTCTTCCAGTTAACTTGCTTTGCACATTGTGGCATAAGAATCTTTCCATAGGAATCTATGGTAAGGTAAAACTTTGTATCTCCTCTCATAGTAGTATCTGTGTATCTTTATTAATCTGATCCTGAGAACAGTATTAGAAATGAAAAGTTAAGTGCAAAATCTTGAAATGACTTGTCTGTATAATTACACAACTAAGTTAATCATTTTCTGACAAGTCTCAACAGTGACAGCGTTCTTCTATGGAGGTGTTAACTGGTTATGGGTTAGAAAGCACCCTTTGATACAGCATTTTCAGCCTGGAAAAACGGCTTTAATTTCAGAGTCTACTGAAACAAATGGAGACTTGTTGGAAATATTAACACTACCTTTTTTGCTTGTATATCTAGCTTAAAGGAATCAGTGTTTATTAGGTGATGTTTGCTAGCACATTCTGAAGTGTATACAGTTACTTTTGACCATGTTGTCAACTTTAAGACAGTTCAGTTGGTATGAATTTTGAAATACTATACCTCAGCCCCCTCAGCATATAAGTTTGTAACTAAGGATACAGTGTGCTGAAGTTTTACCCTAGTCCATAGAAAATAGGTTGCTGTTTTGCTGTAGAATACTAGCTGGTGTGAAGATTTGATAGCTGTGAAATGAGTAAGGGATCCCAGTACTGTGTGTGTCTCAGTTTGTACTTCTAAATAACACTTAAAGCGTTGAGGGCCTAGCATGATGGCATGGTTATCATATGCAGCAGATTCATTTTGTGAGGAGTTAGTGTTACATTTTTCTCCTAATCTCATAATATGTTGTAATTGAAGAAAAGTAGGTCCTGATTGAAAGCTGATGATCCAGCAGAGTGATCAATAGCATGATGCTCTTTAAAAAAAATTAGCTTTCCCGCTGCCTGAATATTGTCAAAGCCTTTGTCTGTTTCATGACTTCAAGCTGAGTGTACTTAATCATTTTGAGAATATGGCCCTGAGCACAGAGCATGGCCCTTCCAGTGAATCACTGAGAATTGTGTTCAGAAGAGTGTGGTATTGAATAGAAATGCTCTCTTGCCTTACTCTCAGGCTTCATTCTCCCAGAGGCAAGAACCGACCAGACCTCCCTTCTTTCAAACACATTTTAACTGCTTGTGTGTCATTTTTTCATATTTAAGAGCCAAGGCTGTTGTCAGCAGGTGTGACTTATTGATACCTTTGACTCCAAAGGAAAACATCTTTAAAGAATAACAGTCAGGTGTAAGCAGTGTATATTTAGTAAGTTACCTCTTGTTAGAGAAAGAGAAACAGTTACTGGGAACGGGAAACTATGTGTCAGATGTTGGAGGAAAACTCATTCATCAGACATTTATTGTGCCAGGTGTCGGACTAGGATATGAGAAGACAGTTGGTGCCTTCAAGGAGCTGCCAGTCTAGTGGGGAAGACAGATATTTAATTAGAGGCACACGGATGGTTCTCCACCTTGGCTGCACATTGGAATAAGTTGGGGAGGTTTAAAAAAAAGCCTGGAGATTCTGATTTAATTGTTCTGGGGTGTGGCCTGGGCATCAGGACTTTTAAAAGCTCTCCAGGTAGTTGTGATTGTGTCAGGGTCGAATGTGGTAAGAGCTGCAAAAGTGGGGAAGTACAGGGTGCCTTGGGAGCACGGAGGAGGGGCACTTAACCCAGTCTAGGATGTGAGTGTGGGGAGATTGAGAAGGCTTCCCAGAGAGGAGGAAATGCCTGAGCTAAGCCTTGATGAAAAAGACTGGACAGATAGTTCCTTCCAGAAGAGCAGCTGAATAAGGTAGAATAGTAAAGTGGTTAGTGCCTTTGGATGATCCATGCTGATTCTGCCACTTCCTTGCTTTGACTTTGGCTAGTTTATCCTCTGAGTTTCAGTGTCCTCATCTCTAAACTGGGGGTAATAATACTTAGAGTGTTGTTGAAGATTATCTGAGATAATGCATGTGCAGTGCTTAGGATCATGCCTGGCACCTAGGAAACAGTAGGTACGGGCAGTGGTATGGTAATGATGTTATCATTAGAGAATCAGAGCATGGTTTGTTCAGAGAGACAAGTAGTTCTCTATAGCTGGATCTTAGGGTGCAAGACTGCACGAGGTAAGGGTGGGTGGCAAAAAAGAGCTTGGCAGATGGGCAGAGTTCCAGATCATGGAGGTATAGGAGTATAAGGCAACTAATAATGGGATATCATGGCAGAACCAGGACATTTCCATGGTAATATGTTAAGATATGATGTGTTCTGGGAAAGCTTGGGTCTGTATTGGAAAATGGCTCGGAATATAGTATTTTTAACTTCATTACATGTACTGAATTAGCAAGAGTGTTAATAGGACAGAAATAGGATTTTCAGTTCCTTTAGCCAAGTAGTTAAAAATATTAAGCATCTTAAAGAGTAATGGAGGAAATAAGTAGTCTCAAGGTATTCAGTAGTTCCACAGATTCTCTGGAAATTGTTACAGTATTAGTGGTTTAATAAAAATATTAAGTAAGAGTCGCTTGGCCGTTTACATTTAGAGGAGACACTTTAAAACTTATTTTTTGATGTGCAGAGAAATAGAAAATGCTTCCATCTGCATTGGCTTCACTGGCCCTTATGTATATTTGTTGGTATGTTATATAACTTGTCACAATGTCACATCATTAGTCACTACTTTTTCTGAGTCCCTTTCTTTTTCTCTTCTTCTTCTGGGACCCCTGTAATTCAAATGTTGGTGCGTTTAATGTTGTCCCAGAGGTCTCTGAGACTGTTCTCAGTTCTTTTCATTCTTTTTTCTTTATTCTGCTCTGCAGTAGTTATTTCCACTATTTTATCTTCCAGGTCACTTATCCATTCCTCTGCCTCAGTTATTCTGCTATTGATCCCTTCTAGAGTATTTTTAAATTCATTTATTGTGTTGTTCATCATTGCTTGTTTCTTCTTTAGTTCTTCTAGGTCCTTGTTAAATGTTTCTTGCATTTTCTCTATTCTATTTCCAAGATTTTGGATCATCTTTACTATCATTATTCTGAATTCTTTTTCAGGTAGACTGCCTATTTCCTCTTCATTTGTTAGGTCTGGTGGGTTTTTATCTTGCTCCTTCTCCTGCTGTGTGTTTTTCTGTCTTCTCATTTTGCTTATGTTACTGTGTTTGGGGTCTCCTTTTCGCAGGCTGCAGGTTCGTAGTTCCTGTTGTTTTTTGTGTCTGTCCCCAGTGGCTAAAGTTGGTTTAGTGGGTTGTGTAGGTTTCCTGGTGGAGGGGACTAGTGCCTGTGTTCTGGTGGATGAGGCTGGATCTTGTCTTTCTGGTGGGCAGGTCCACGTCTAGTGGTGTGTTTTGGGGTGTCTGTAGCCTTATTATGATTTTAGGCAGCCTCTCTGCTAATGGATGGGTTAGCATCCATGGGCTGTGTTCCTGTCTTGCTAGTTGTTTAGCATAGGGTGTCCAGCACTGTAGCTTGCTGGTCGTTGAGTGAAGCTGGGTCTTGGCGTTGAGATGGAGATCTCTGGGAGATTTTTGCCGTTTGATATTATGTGGAGCTGGGAGGTCTCTTGTGGACCAGTGTCCTGAAGTTGGCTCTCCCACCTCAGAGGCACAGCACTGACTCCTGGCTGCAGCACCAAGAGCCTTTCATCCACACGGCTGGCACAGGTGGCCATCCCTGGTTTCACATCAACATGATCTCAGGCACAAACCTCCTTGTTTTTCCATTTTGTCTTTAAGTTACTTGTTGAAACAACCGGCCCGCCGTCCCCATGCCTGTCGCGGCTTCGGCCGCCGGGGCCCCTCCAGAGCCAGCAGCCTCAGTGAGGCCGCCCTCCCCTCGGGCTCCGGGGCAGTTCCGTGATGGCGGAGGGAAGAGACCCCGAGCCGGGAGTTCCAGCTCTGCGGAAACGCGGGCTCCGTTCTCTCACTACTTCTTCTGTAATGTAACATGTAAATGAGCATGGATGAGCATGACTATAACTTGTATAGTCCAGTTTGTTTTTAGGGTTGTAGTCAGCTTTTTTCTTTTCTTTTCTTTTTTTTCCTAAAGAGACTGTCATAATCTTTGGCTCCATGTAATAGAGCTCTGACAGCTATTTGAACTGAGTAAGAAACTTAGGTAGTTTTATTATGCATTACAATGAGGCAGTAACTATGGGTAACACTAGAAGAGAAGTTAGCTTCATTGCTTCCACAAATGCTTATTTTTTTGAAATCTTTTATTGCGAAAGCACTGTTGAAATGATGGATTATTGAGGTATACCTTATGTTTATTTTATGTTATATGTACAAATTATTTGGAAGAAGAATTCCATTTAACTAGATCAGTGGTTCTTAAAGTGTGATCACTAGTCCAGCAGCATCACTATTACCTGGGTACTTATTGGAAATGCTAATTCTTGGGTCCTACCCCAGAAACCCTGGAGGTGGGGCTTCAAATCTATCTTTTAACATGCTAAAGTTTGAGTCATAAAAGTGTATAATCACTCCAGTCATTTATTGAAATCCTGTAGACCCCAGGAAAGCTAGTCTGTACTTCCTTTATTCCTTCTCAATATTTATTTGATTCTGGCTATGTGCCAGGCACTGTTTAGGTACCTGGGAAAAACTAGTGGGTATGACAGACAAAAATCCCTGCTCTCCTGCAGTTTACATTTAGAGGAGGGAAACAGGTTGTGATTGGTGTGATGTGGAGAATTAAAATTCGATGGTAGAGAGTGTGTTGGGGAAGGCCTTTCTGAGGAGGTCAGGTATAAGCCTTATTTTGAATGACAGGAAGGACCACCTATATGAAGATCAATACAAAAGGCTATAAGATAGGAATGAATTAGGTGTGTTGAGGAGCAGAGAGAAGGCCAGTATGGCTAGAGTGCAGTGGGCAAGGAGAGAGAGGTATGAAATGAAATTGGAGAGACAGGCAGAGGCCAGATAATGTAGGACCTTGTAAAGACTTTTTTCCTTCTCATTTTTTTAATTATAGTAAAATGCACATAACATAAAATTTACCAGCCTAACCATTTTTCAGTGTATGGTTCAGTGATATTAAGTACACTCATATTCTTGTGCAACCATCACCACCATCCATCTCCAGAGCTGAGTTTGGTGGGTTTTTTTTTTCCACTTAACTGGTGGATATCAGGAAATGCAGGTCTGAGGAAGAAAAGTGCCATTTGTTAGGTTAGAAATGCTTCTTAGAAATCCAGATGGGGATGTTGAGCAGGCAGTTGCTAAGGGAATCTGGGGTCAGGGAAGAAGTCGGGTTGGAGACAGGACTTTGGGGCTCATCAGCATTTGCCTGGTAATTAATGCTGTGAGACTGAATGAGATCATTTAAGTAATGAGTGTAGACAGGGAGAGGTCCAGCACTAAATTCCAGGGTAGGAGAGCTTATGTGAGAAGGAATCAGCAAAGGAGCATCCAGTAAGGCAGGAAGAATACCAGTTGAGAGTGATGTCCCGGCAGGCAAGTGAAGAAAGTGTTTGGAGAAGGAGGGCAAATCAATCAGCTGTGTCAAATGCTGCTGAGAGGTTAAGACAAGCATCGAGAATTTACCATTTTGGCACATTTTAGCAATGTGGAGATCATTGGTGATCACGACAAGTTGTTTCAGTGGTGTGGTGGGTTCAGAAGCCTGGTTGAAGTGTGTTAAAGAGAAAGGGAGGAGAAGAAGCAGAGATATAATGAGTTTAGACAACATTAGGATGTTCTTCGCTTAGAGAGATAGCAGATCTGTACAAACCACCTTAACTTGGTGGCACAGGTTAACATGTCGGAGCTCCAGTGTTAAAAAATTTGGTATGTAACACCTTTGTATGCTCATGTTTTTTCCTTTCAATTTTTTAAATGGGGAAAAATAAGCTTAAAAGTGGTCATTTGGGTAAAAAATGCGTGGAATCTCCAAGGAATCTCCATGGAGTCCTAGGGTCCTGCAGAATACATTTTGAAAGCCATTATCTTAATCCGGAGGAATGAAATTCCGAGATGAAATTCAGCCAGTTGCAAAATAGGCTTAAAGATATTTTTAGATTTTAGAGGGAATCTTCCTGGGACTCTTCAGATGACCTTAGAACATTCCTTTCTTTCAACAAACCCTCTACTTTGAGATTATTTGAATGAAGGGGATGTTACATATGGTATTTTCCACAAATGTTTTGGTGACCAAACGATGCTGACCTTGTAGGTCTTTTCTCTTGCAGGAAAAAAAAAAGCACAAAAACATTTTTAAACACCTTTCTTAAAACTTGAGTTTACTTTTATTTAGTTAAGTAAGATACTCTGATTTAATGTCTAATTTAGAAATTATATTTGACAAAGGTATATTTAAATTCCTTGACTTTTAGAGCAGCCAACTCTTTTCACTCTAGGTACTTGTTTAAAGCACAAGCCCAAATTTCTCCTCAGTGAGGAAGTAATGATCCTTCACATGAGAAATAAGTAGATCCCTGATTGACAGACATCTACCCCTGAGGAAGTAGAGGGAGTATTACGGTATTTTACTGAGTCTAAGATGCCATTATTTATAAGATGCACTGTTATTATATGTACTACTAAGAAAGAAAAAAATGTTGCCATTTAGAATTGTAAGATGCAGTAGATTGTAAGACTTGGGAAAATGTGGGGAAAAAATTTCATCTTAGAATCAATGAAACACAATTTGAGCGCCAGGAGGTCTGAGTTGCAGCTCTGACTGTGTTTCTAACTAGTTGTGAGACTACTGACAAGTCACTTAGAATCTCTTTGCTTCAGGTTTCTCACCTGTATGGTGAGGGTGATGACTGATCCACATACCTCATAGGATTATAATGAGGATGAAATGAGATAAATGAGATAGTTATTTTGAAAAGTGGAATCTACTGGGCAAATTCAGGGTATTTAGTTGATTGAAATTAAGCCTTAGATCTGATTAGGCAACTCAGAAAGTTTCTTCTCCGAGCTTTGTTGTCAGGTTTAAAGTAGAATTCAGTCATAGATGTTTGAATGTGTAACATTTTCTTCTACTAAATGATTTTCATGCAATCTGGAAATAATCTTTTTATTGTAGTTTTAGAATCAAAGAGAAAATCTGAAGATACTATGACTCTGATGTTCTTATCACTCAGAATGAACAACTGTTAACATTCTCTTAGTGCTATGATCTTTTAAAAACTTAATATAAAATATTTATGACATAAAAAGGTAAAAGGATATAATAATGAACATTCATATACTTGCCATTGACAATTTAGGCAAAGCCCCCTGTTAGCATCCTGTCTTTATTGTAGCCTAATGAGATAAGATACTGTTTCTCTTATTTGAGTCTTTAAAACCTGTAAATAAGCAAGTTAACTTCATCTGAATATTTTATCCTGGCGCATGAGGGAGAAGGTTACTTTGTGCTAGTGTTGCCTTGGTTTGAGTTTCCTCAAAATTCTGTTCATGGTTTTGGAGATCCAGCTGTGTAAACTGGAAATACGACATCTGTAAAATCATAATAATGGCTAAGCTATTATATGCCAAACATTGTATCTAGGCAAGTTTTGTGTGTTTTCTTTACATTTCAACAATAATTCTTCTGGTTAGGTATTTTCATTTTATAGATTAGGAGGGCGTGGCTCAGAGAAGTTGAGTAACTTATCCAAAGTTCCACAGCTGTTAAGTTGTGGAGCTAGTGATTTTAATCAAGGTCTGCCCTATACCACAGCCTGCATATTCTATACCATGCTCCCTCAATACTTGTCAGTAATCACAATCTGTTTCTTTTATAGGCAGAACCCAGAGACCATGTTTGAAGTGTACGTTGAAGTGGCCTATCCTAGGACAGGTGGCACTGTTTCAGGTATTTGCATGTTCCATTATGATATGGCGTGTTTGTTTATTGTATGAGCTAGCCATTGCATATCGGATAATATGTGAATATTCTAAACTGTTACTTATCTTTATGTTTAAGTGTCTTTCCCTTTTATCTGTGCCCACGTCATCCTAGGGAATGGAGAATAATTGCAGTGAACAATTTAAATTAAGAGTTTTACTATAACAGCCTTGAAATATGGCTTTATTCATTGTAATCATTGGGTTTTGGTTTGTATCTTTCGGAGATGCCTGGAAGTCAACTATTTAGTATGAAATATTGTCACCTTGCTAATAAGGAAGGTTTAGAATTAGGTTACAAAATAATATAAAGGGAGATCTCTGCCAGTAAACTGGAAGGAGATGTTTGAAATGGATTTAGTTCAGTAAATTTTGTCAGCTGGTTAAAAAAAGGTTGGAACTTAGTTGAAGGAAACACCTCCTCTGGCTTTAGCTTTTGGACTAATTTGGACATGTATTCCTGAACAACAGGGTCTTGGATAAGGTTAGCGTATCTTGTGCAGGCTGAGTAAATCACTTCTTGACCTAAAATCCTTCTTGGTTAATGAGAAAAAATAACCTTCTGACCTACTGTTCTTTTTCCTGGTGCCTAAAAGAGTGATGCATTTGCCAAAGGTCTGTTAGGGAGCGGCTCTCGGTCCACACACCAACAGTTGCATGTATTATTTGGTGTTTATGGAGAATGAATTTATTTGGATTAGAAACTTGGAGTAATCAGGATTCCAATGGTAGTTATGCCCGTAATTGACTGCACAAACCTTGGACATATCTTCTATCCCGTTATTTTAATTAGGTTGTAATCCTCATAAAATAGTTACTTTTTATTGAGTATCTGTTGTTCTGTTGCCCTACATGCTTGACATACGTAGTTAGTCCTTACAATACAACCCTTAAAGGTAGTTGGATGGTGTCTCCATTATGCCTATGAGAAAACAATCTGAGAAGTCAAATAACTTACCAAGATTATACAGCTACTGTGTGGAATAGCCAGGGTTTTCGGTTCAAGTCCTCTTCACTCTGCTAAGTTGCCTTCTTGAGGGCAGTGACCATGTTGTACACATCCCTCCATGTCATCTGCAGGGTTTTGCACAATATCACCAATATTTGTTAAACTGAATGCATTTCTCAATATCAAAAGTGAGAATTGCGTGTGCTCCACTTTCTGGATTATTTCATGAAGACTGTGAAACATGTTGTAAACTTCTGGTCATTCTGGAAGTAGAATGTTAATATTCATCTTAAGTTATGCCTCTAATTGTGCAAACCATTGGATTGGGAAGGGAAGTAGCTGATACTAGGTGTGTTCGTGCAGCAGTACCTCTGTGAGCTGACTCGTCAGAGTAACCAGTTGGTGACGGCTGTGATTTGACAGATTTAGGGACAAAAACTTTTCTTATTTCTACAGTTGCTAATGTTCCCCCTTTCAATGCTATAGGATTTTTTCCCCCAAAGTTAAAATGAATTTTCTTGGGGAATGTGAACAAAGTTTGATGAGTACAAATAAGAAAAAGGAACAAAATGGAGTCTTTACCTTATCCTCTTCTTTCAGTCATCTAATTCCTCTCCCCGTAGACAACTCTTTTCTTGTTTAACCCTTTAGTTTACTTTTTAAAAACTTTGAAAATATTTTAAAAGATAAAAGTTACAAGAATACTTAAGTGCATACCCCCTTTTCCTTAGACTCATCAATTGTTACTATTTTGCCACATTTGCTTTATTACTCTGTGTGTATTTTTTGCTGAACCTTTTGAGAATAAGTTGCAGACATTGTGACCCTTCACCCCTAAATACTTGAGGATATATCTCCTAAGAATAAGGACATTTTCTTAAATAACTCCAGTACAGTTACCAAAATAAGAAAGTTAATGTCATTTGTCCATGTTTAATCAGTTGTCCCAATAATATCCTTTATAGCACTTTCGCCTCTGATCCAGAATTCAGGATCATGTAATCCATTTAGTTTTCACATCTATGTAGTTTTTTCCAGTCTGGAACAGTTTTGCAACCTTGTTTTTTTTTAAACCCTTTATGAAATGTTTTTGAAGAAATTAGGTCTCTTGTTTTGTAGAAAGTCCCTGGGTTTGAATCTGATTGTATCCTCATGATTAGATTAGGTTATGGATTTTGGGTGGGAGTATTTCAAACGTGATATTATATCCTTCTTAGTGTATCATATCAGCAGGGACATGATGTCCATCCCATTATTTGTGGCAAAATGTGCATAAAACTTTTGTGTACAGTTTAATAATTATAAAGTGAGTACCCATGTTACCGCTATTCAGGTTAAGACAAATAATATTGCCTGGTTCTAAGGAAATTCTGGTCCTGGCAAGAAGACCCCTGCCCTAGCCCTATGCTTTAGAGGGCCCTGCTTTGGCCCTCTTCTGAAGTGCCCCTTTCAGGCAAGGAGTCTGTGGGGCCTATGGGACATGCCCATTTAGAGCCCAAACCCTTCCATCCTAGACAAACTTTGAATACCTAGGATCTAAGAATTTCTTGACCCAGTGGCCCCAGGCTTATTTCCAGAGTCTGTGTGAGTCTTCCCTAGGGTTTGTCCTTCTGAGGGTAGACTGGCTACTGGTGTACACACCCCTAGCCCCAAGGGGTGGCCTCAGGGTATCTGTTTGTGGGGAGTAGGGTATGCGATGGAGCTTGGGCTTGTGAGTGGAGGTGACTGCATCCCTGTGTGTGAGGTTCCTGGCAGTGTGGGATGGAAAAGGGGGAGATGGACAGTGGGCCAGTGGCCAGTTTTCCCTGAACCATGTTTCTACATGGAACTCTAAGGAATCCAAGAATTTTCAGTGTGAATCTGGCCTTCCAAGTAGTTATGATAGGAGGATGGAACATATTTTATTTAATAGTTTGTTAGCTTATTTCATATCTTGTAAATATTTAGATATATGGTTTGTGGGCCTCTGTTTGTACTCTTGCCAAGGCCCTGTAAATGTTAGAGGTGGGGCTGGCCAGTGCCCCAGAAGTCCCTGCACTCCCCTTCTCCAGAGGTAACTACTATCCTGACTTTTATGATACTCATTTCTTTGTTTTTCTTTGTAGTTTTACCACATAAGTATAGTTCCTTGAAAAATTTAATTTAGTAGTGCCTGTTTCTGAATTTTATAGAATTATTCTGTATGTAGTTTTGCTGCTTGTTTGCTCAAGTCTGTAAGGGTCCTCTGTGTTGTTGTGTGTCATTTATTTTCATTGCAGTGTAATATACTTTAAGATTATATCACAGTTTATTCATTCTACTGTTGAAAGCACTTGAAGTTGTTTGCAGTTTTTGGCTATTACAAGCAAGGCTGCTGTGATCTTTATACATAAATCCTGGAGCATGTAAACATACTTTTACATAGGATATATACCATATTTGATTACTGGATAATGCTAAACTGTTTTTCAAAGTTGATTGTGCTTGTCTACACTCCCTCCAGCAGTGTTTGATAGTCTTTATTGTTGAACATATTCATTAGTCCTTAATACAATTAAATTTGTTGGGTTTGGCCAACCTGATAGTTGTGTGGTAGTATCTCCTTGTTGTTTTTATTTGCGTTTTCCTGGTGACTAATGAGATTGAGCACCTTTTCATACGCTTACTGACCTCGTGAGTACCTTTCTTTTTAAAGTGCCTGTTCAAGGCTTACTCATTTTTTAATTGTTTTCTATCTTTTCCTTGTTGATTTATAAGAAATTGTTTGTCCTGCTACTATTAATTATCTGGGCAAGTGTGTTGTAGATATTGTCTCCTACTCTGTGGTATGTCTTTCCCTCTCTTTCTGGTATCTCTGATCAAAACTTCTTGATTTTCATATCTACAGTATATCAATGTTTTCCTACCCTACAGATAAGAAGCTATTATCCTACATTTTCTTTGGAGAAATTTATAGTTTTGTCTTTCACATTCTTTAATATATCAAGGATTTTAATTTTCTTTTAGATGATTAATATCCAGAAAAGCTAAACTTAAATTTGATTCCTTATCCATGATTTTTAAAAATTGGGAAACTAAATAAAGCCAAATTACTAAGATACGCTATTCCTCTACATAAAATGTGTTTTTATAAAATGGTTAGGTACTTCTAAATAATACCTAAAAAATTACCTCACAATGAAAGGGTGACAAATGTGAGAAAGGCTGGTAAGAAATACTACTAGACGTTAAAGACAGTTCTTTTTCCCCTCGATTACTTTTAATGTCTGAACTAGTGAAGGTATTGTCAACTCTCATGTGTTCTTTGCTCTGAAAGCATTCCATGACAGCCATGGAAGGGACATGTATTCTGTCAGTTCTACTTAGATATTGCATCCAGACCTGTGACACTGAGTGGGACATCTTCCAAAGAGTGTGCAAATAAAATTTGGGTACACAAACTGAACTCATGGTGCTGCTTACTTTCTTTGGGAATTCGTAAGATTTCCTAGTTGCTAATACCAGTGAATAAGCTGTCACTTAGTATTTGATTTTAGGTAACTTTTGTCTACTTCTACAACCTTTTTTTATTTATACAACTTATTATATCTGCCTTTTTCTGATACTATTTAAGCCTTATTTTTGCCATTTAGATGATTGCAAAGAATGTGTCTTAAAATTAGTCTCTGTTCATTGGATCTGCATCTCTGATCTCTGCCAGAATATCTGAGCAAACTTAAATATAAACCTTACGCTATACAGTACTAGTGTCTGGGCATAATCTTCTCTTTGAAGTTTGTTTGCATCCCCCAGAGGGCTTAATTCCCTGCTGTGAGAAGGTGGGTTAGAAAGCACTGAAACTACTTTATGGGTCTTTAATTGGAGGATTTAGTATACATTTTGCTCTATAAATTTCTGTGGGAGTTTCATTCTTACCATTTTTTCTTATACTGTGGTATATTATGTTCTCATTGTAAATAAAAAAAAATACTAAAAATTTTCCAATTATTTGAGTACATATTGGCAGATCATCCCTGGTGTGAATTTTTTTCTATTCATCTTTAAATTTCTTTTTAAAATTAGTTTATTTTATTTATTTATTTTTTGGCTGTGTTGGGTCTTCATTGCTTCCCGTGGGCTTTCTCTAATTGAGGTGAGCGGGGGCTACTCTTCGTTGCGGTGCGCGGGCTTCTCATTGCGGTGGCTTCTCTTGTTGCAGAGCACGGGCTCTAGGCGCGTGGGCTTCAGTAGTTGTGGCTCACGGGCTCTAGAGCGCAGGCTCAGTAGTTGTGGCGCACGGGCTTAGTTGCTCCGCGGCATGTGGGATCTTCCTGGACCAGGGCTCGAACCCATATGCCCTGCATTGGCAGGCGGATTCTTAGCCACTGAGCCACCAGGGAAGCCCATATTCATCTTTAAATTTTTAGTAGCTTGTTTTCTTACTAGTTTTTGACTATGTATAAATTTTTAGAAATTTAAAAAAATTACAAAGAAGAGAAAAATTATTACTCAGTAATAACTACTGTTAATGTTTTGATTTATTTCCCTGTAGCCTTCTTTTGTGTGTGTATGTGTGTGTGTGTAAATATATAAACTTTCCCCCCAACTTCTGCTACATGTGTGTGTTTTCCGTGTTCTCCCTCAAATCATTAAACTTTTCCCAAGATTATTAATATAGCTTTGTAACAATCATTTTAGTTGCTATAAATTATGACATCATGTTTATGTGCTATATTTACTTGTAATTACATCTTTAGATTGTTTCCAGGGTTCTTCTGTTGTAAATAATGCCACTGAACATCTTTTGTGTATAATCTTGTTATTTAGGTACATGAGTTTAATGTTTTAAAAAGAAGTAGGATCATTTTGAGTAGATCTTTGATCTATCTTGTTCTTACTTTTTTAGTGCTTTCTTTTTTTTTTTGCCAGTCTCATTTTGTGTACTCCAATTTATGTATTTGTTCAAGAACCCACCAGAAAATAAATACAGTCACCTCCAGTTGTGAAAGCTCCCAGAGCTGAGTTCAGCCTGTCTGACTGAAGGTCTGGAAAGAGGGTGCTCTTGCAAGAGGGATGAGCTTGCCCAGTCCAATGATCAGATGGTACTGGCATGCTGAAACTCTGGAATGCATTTCAAATACAAGTGTCTCGTTACAGCTGGCATCTCTGAGCCTGCTGCCAGCACTCTTTTTTTTTTGTTGCTCTTAAAATATTTTATTTTTTTTTAACATCTTTATTGGAGTATAATTACTTTACAGTGGTGTGTTAGTTTCTGCTTTATAACAAAGTGAATCACTTATACATATACATATGTTCCCATATCTCTTCCCTCTTGCGTCTCCCTCCCTACCACCCTCCATATCCCACCCCTCTAGGTGGTCTCAGAGCACCGAGCTGATCTCCTTGTGCTATGCGGCTGCTTCCCACTAGCTATCTATTTTACGTTTGGTAGTGTATATATGTCCATGCCACTCTCTCACTTTGTCCCAGCTTACCCTTCCCCCTCCCCGTGTCCTCAAGTCCATTCTCTAGTAGGTCTGTGTCTTTATTCCCGTCTTACCCCTAGGTTCTTCATGACTTTTTTTTTTCTTAGATTCCATATATATGTGTTAGCATACGGTATTTGTTTTTCTCTTTCAGACTTACTTCACTCTGTATGACAGACTCTAGGTCCATCCACCTCACTACAAGTAACTCAATTCCGTTTCTTTTTATGGCGGAGTAATATTCCATTGTATATATGTGCCACATCTTCTTTATCCATTCATCCGATGATGGACACTTAGGTTGCTTCCATGGCCTGGCTATTGTAAATAGAGGTGCAATGAACATTTTGGTACATGACTTTTTTTTTTTTTTTTTTTTTTGGCGGTACGCGGGCCTCTCACTGTTGTGGCCTCTCCCGTTGCGGAGCACAGCCTCTGGACGCGCAGGCTCAGCGGCCATGGCTCATGGGCCCAGCCGCTCCACGGCATGTGGGATCTTTCTGGACCAGGGCACAAACCCGTGTCCCCTGCATCAGCAGGCGGACATTAGGTATTTTTAAAAAATTGACTTGAAAAATAAACAATTTATGTTTTCTCTTTAAAGATGAAGTGGAGGAGGAAAAAAGCCCTTTTGAGTTGTTTTACCTCAGATTAAAATATTCTTAGAGGTATTAACAAAATTTTATCATCTTACTTCTTTTCAATAATAGGATAATAAATCACAGCAAACTTTTGAAGAATGGTGGTAAAATAGCTAACTTTTATTGAGTCCTTATTATGTCCCAGTCACTTTTCTTTTAGTATTCCTTTTTAAGCCTTGAACAACCTTCTAAGATGGGTCTTATTTTTGAGGAAACTGAGGCTCAAAGAGGTTAATGCAATTGTCCAAGTTGGACAACCACAAGTGGTAGAAACAGGATTTTAACTTCATTCCTGTGGCATCTTCCCCAATATAACTGGCTAATATGACTTGCGCATGCAGTAAGAAAAATCAGATAATGTAGGGGAAGAAAAATTGGGCTTATAGAGAAAATTAGGGGAGAGGCAGTTTTCATTCATGAAAGGTAGAAGGGTTTTTTTTTTAATTGAAGTATAGTTGATTTACAGTATTGTGTTAGTTTCAGGTGTATAGCAGTGATTCAGTTATATGAATATATATATTTGAATATATATATGAATATATATATTTTTTGAGACTATTTTCCATTATAGATTATTACAAGATATTGAATATAGGTCCCTGTGCCATATAGTAAATCCTTATTGTTTATCTGTTTTATATATAGTAGTTTGTATCTGTTAATTGTGTACTCCTAATTTATCCCTCCCCCTCCCTCTTTCCCTTTGGTAACCATAAGTTTGTTTTCTGTATCCGAGTCTGTTTCTGTTTTGTATATAGATTCATTTGTACTATTTTTTAGATTCCACATATAAGTGATATCGTATATAATTGTCTTTCTTTGACTTACTGTGATATTCTCTAGGTCCATCCATGTTGCTGCAAACGGCAATATTTCATTCTTTTTTATGGCTGAGTAGTATTCTACTATATATATACACCACATCTTCTTAAACCATTCGTCTGTTGATGGGCACTTGGGTTGTTTCTATGTCTTGGCTATTGTAAATAGTGCTGCTATGAACATTGGGGTGCATGTATCTTTTTGACTTAGAGCTTTTGTTTTTTCCATGTACAAGGGTTTCTTCTAGGTTTTTTTTGTTTGTTTGTTTTTGATTCAGCACGATTACTTTAGCTTTTGCTTTGCTTCTCCTGAACTTTCCAGTGAAATTGAATCCGCTTTATGGAGTATTAAGGTATGGATCCTGATTTGTAGTAGTGTAGTAGGGATGAATTACCACTCACTCAAAAGACACAGATTACTTAAAAATCTTTGTAATTTCTCTTGACTCTAAGTACCTGATATGCCAGTTAGAAAATATCTTGTTTGGGATAGAGGCGTGGAACTTCATCTCACTATACTTTTTAAGCTGATTTTAAAAAGTCAGGGGTAGCTTTGAGAATTACAGTGTGCCTTGTATCTTAGGATTGTTACAGTGATTATTTCTTTAAACTAGAGGTGAGCCTAGTGAGAGCTCATTGTAATAAAGCTTTTACCCACCACCTAATGAAGTAAGAAGTATTATCTCAGTTGCATGGGTAAGAAAAGTGGGGTTGGGCTTCCCTGGTGGCGCAGTGGTTGAGAGTCCACCTGCCGATGCAGGGGACACGGGTTCGTGCCCCAGTCTGGGAAGATCCCACATGCTGTGGAGCAGCTGGGCCCGTGAGCCATGGCTGTTGAGCCTGTGCGTCCGGAGCCTGTGCTCCGCAACGGGAGAGGCCACAGTGGTGAGAGGCCTGCGTACCGAAAAAAAAAAAAAAAAAAAAAGAAAAGTGGGGTTCCATGAGAGCAGAAATTGTTTCTTGTACCTGTATATTCTAACATCTATTGAATAGAACAGTACTTGGCATGTAGTAGACCCTCAATAAGTATTGAATGATTAAAGCTTACAGATAGGAAGTGACTTGTTCAGAGTTGGGATTTGAACTCTAGTATGACTGTATTCTTTAAACAAATTTATGAAAACTGTGACACAACTTACAATAAAGATAAATGCATGCACCTACCACTCAAGAAATAAAACATTTTGTATCTCTGAAGCCCTCCTGTATGCCTCTCAAGTTGCTTTTTTCTACTGAAACCACATTTTGAGTTTTACCTTAGTTGTATATCCTCGCTTAAAGCTTGTGTTTTTTTATTACACTGTGTTGATGCTCTAAATTGGTATGTAGAATGACTTTGAATTGCAGTTCTTACAAAGTAACCAAAAGTGAGCAATGTATTTTCTTAATGTTTAGTTATGTGAAGCTGATTCCAGATTTCTTCCTGTTTCTAACGTGTGTGATTTAGGGGCCATCTGGGTCTAAATTGCAAAATAGGGAAGTCTCACAATTTTTGGTTTATTTGCAACAGTGTGGTTCTTCTTGCTATATCTGTGGTTCATCCTGTTAGGGCTATGGCCCTCTAGGTGGACTAGGAATTCATTGATCCACTAAAAAATAAAATCCGTGTGAGCAGCGAGTTTGATTTTTTTTTTTTAATTGCCACAAAATGCCAATCTCAGAGCCTCATTTTTCTCAACTATAAAATTGGGGCCCTAATAGTACCTACTTCATTCAGTCTAAAGGATTAAAGTAAAATGCACAGTGCGTGGGACATGGGAAGTTCTTAATTAATGGGAGCTGTTGTTATTTATCATTTGTTTTGAAAGATTTAATTTTTTAAGAGAAGATTTAGGTTCACAGCAAAATTTAGAGGATAATACAGAGATTTCCTGTATACGCCTGCACCACACATGCACAGCCTCCCCTATTATCAACATTCCCCAGGAGAGTGGTATGTTTGTTACAATTGATGAACCCACACTGACACGTCATAATCACCCCAAATCCGTTGTTTATGTCATGGTTCACTCTTGGTGTTGTATATTCTGTGGGTTTGGACGAATGTATAATGACATGTATCCATCATTATAGTATACAGAGTATTTTCACAGCTCTAAAAATTCTTTGTGCTCTACCTGTTTAGCCCCCCTTGCCCTCCACACACTGTCCCCTTCCCACCAACCACTGATCTTTTTACTGTCTCCAGTTTTGCCTTTTCCAGAATGTCATATAGTTGGAATTATACTTGTATGTAGTCTTTTCAGATGGGTTTCTTTCACTTAGTCATATGCATTTAATGTCCCTCCATGTCTTTTCATGGCTTGATGCCTCATTTCTTTTTAGTGCTGAATAATATTCCATTGCCTGGATGTGCCACAGTTTATGTATCCATTTACTTACTAAAGGACATCTTGGTTGCTTCCAGGTATTGGCAATTATGAATAAAGCTGCTAATAAACATTCATGTGCTGGTTTTCATGTGGACATAAGTTTGCAACTCCTTTGGGTAAATAACAAAGAGCCTGATTGCTGGATTGTATGGCAAGAGTATGTTTAGTTTTGTAAGAAACCACCAAACTGTCTTCCAAGGTGGCTGTACCATTTTACACTCCCACCAGCAATGAATGAGAGTTCCTACTGCTTCATATCCTCACCAGCACTTGGTGTTGTCTGAGTTCTGGATTTTGGCCATTCTAATAGGTGTACGGTAGTATAACATTGTTTTGACTTGCATCTCCCTGATTACATATGATGTGGAGCATCTTTTCATATGTTTATTTACCATCTGTGTATCTTCTTTGGTGAGGGGGTTTCTTTTTTTTTTTTTAAATTTATTTATTTATTTATTTATTTATTTTTGGCTGTGTTGGGTCTTTGTTGCTGCACGCCGGCTTCCTCTAGTTGCGGTGAGCGGGGGCTACTCTTTGTTGCAGTGCGCAGGCTTCTCACTGCGGTGGCTTCTCTTGTTGCAGAGCATGGGCCCTAGGCGCGTGGGCTTCAGTAGTTGTGGCACGTGGGCTCAGTAGTTGTGGCACACAGGCTTAGTTGCTCCGCGGCATGTGGGATCTTCCCGGACCAGGGCTCGAACCCATGTCCCCTGCATTGGCAGGCAGATTCTTAACCACTGCGCCACCAGGGAAGTCCCGTGAGGGGGTTTCTGTTAAGACCTTTGGCCCATTTTTAAAATTGGGTTGTTTGTTTTCTTATTTTTGAGCTTTAAGAATTCATGGTATATTTTGGATAACAGTCCTTTATCAAATGTGTCTTTTGTAAATATTTTCTTCCAGTCTATAGCTTGTTTTCTCATTGTCCTGATATTTTGTCTTTGGCAGAGCAGAAGTTTTTAATTTTAATGAAATCTGGCTTATCAATTATTTCTTTCATGGGTCATGTTTGTGGTCATCACCATAACCAAGATCATGTAGGTTTTCTCCTATGTTATCTTCTAGGAGTTCTATAGTTTTGTGTTTTACATTTAGGTCATGATCCATTTTGAGAGAATTTTTGTGACAGATGTAAGAAAGGTCTGTGGCTAGATTCAGTATTTTGAGTGTGGATGTCCAGCTGTTCCAGCACTGTTTGTTGAAGAGACCATTTTTGCTCAATTGTATTGCCTTTGTTGCTTCGGCAAAGATCAGTTGACTAATTTCTGTGGGTCTATTTCTGGGCTGTCTGTTGATCCATTGATCCATTTGTCTATTCTTTCACCAGTGCTATCCTGTGTTGGTTTCTATAGCTTTATGGTCAGTCTTGAAGTCAGTTAGTGTCAGTCTTTGAACTTTGTTCTTTTCCTTCATATTGTGTTGGCTATTCTGGGCCTTTTGCCTTTCTCTGTAAACTTTAGAATTAGTTTGTTGATATCCATAAAGTAACTTGCTGGTATTTTGTTCGTTTTTGTATTGAATCTTTAGATCAAGTTGGGAAGAACTGACATCTTGACAATATTGAGTCTTCTGATCTGTGCATATGGAATTTATCTCCATTTATTTAATTCTATGATTTCGTTCATCAGAGTTTTTTGTAGTTCCCCTCATATAGTTCTTGTATGTATTTTTGTTAGATTTATTCCAGAGTAGCTGTTATTTTAAATTACGATGTTATTTTTATTTAAGGCAAGAGTTCCTATCTGTGTAGAACTCTGCTGTCCAACAATTGTTATCAGTCTAACAGAGCTGAAAAATGGGAAGTAAGTGAAAGTAACTAGCCAAAATAGATTTCTCAGAATCCATGCATTCAAACTTAAATCTTTTATTCATGGGAAAGCACTTAGCTTATGCCCTATGTCCTTTGCTTTGCCCTGAGGGTTCTTCTGTATTATATTGATCAGCACAGTTATTGATTATGCTGATGACATTAAATCATTGTATTAGGGCTCTCTGTTGTAAGTGGCAGAAACCCAGCAAAATCTGGCTTGAGCAAAAAAGGGAATTTGTTGGCTCTCAATACTGAGAAGTTGCAGTGGTAAAACTGGCTTTGGGTTTTGCTGGATCTAGGTGTTCTACATATATTTTCATAGATTTGTCATATCTTTATCTCTTGGTTTTCTGTCGTCTGTGTTTGGTTCATTTCTGGGCAAGTGCTCCCTATATAATGGCAAAGATGGCTACTAGCAAATTGAAGATCATATTCTACCAATTTAGTCACCCAAGTGGAAGAAGAGTGTTTTATGTTTTTCTGAGCCATTAACCCAAGGACCATTGTAATAGGCCTTGTTTGGGTCATAGACTGATCTATGAGCCAATCATGATGGTTTTGGGTAGGTGATCAGACGCTGATTGGGGAATGAGGGAGTATGTATGTGGGAGGCCTATTCAGTGCCACTTGGATTCTCTAGCCTGAGAATGGGGCAGGGTAGTTACTCAGAGGAAAATCTGGTGCTATTACCAGAGGAAGGGAGAATGGATGCTAGGCAGCCAAAATAAATGTATATTGCAGTCATCAAGAAAATGTTTTATTCAAAATATTCTTTTCAAAAAAGCAGTGAGATATATAATGTAGTTTGGAATTACAACCAAAAAGTTAAAGTTTCATTGCTGAAAAATGTAGGTCTTCAGCTTTCTCAAACACTGCCACATAAGCCTCATTTCCCCAGGAGTATACATGACTGAGGTCTTATTATCATACGTCTAATTTTTGCTTAGAGTTCTTTAATCACTTATTCTTTGAGCACTCACTTTAGGTTCAGCACTGTGCTAGACCATAGAAAGTGGAATGTGAGCTCTGTAAGACAGGAACTGAACCTCATGTTTTAAATGCTTAGGACACTTTTTTTTTAACCTTTAAGAAATTATATTCTAGCCTTTGAATTTATTTTGGTATTATTTCACAACACTTTTTGCATTTCCTTCTTTATGTTGCATTGAAAACATGCTGTCTCCTCAAAGGCTTTCATAGAAAAAGAAATCTTCAGAAAAGCTATTGCTATAAGCTTGCTTTGCCCAGCAGGAAACTTTAATAAGTCGCTTGATTTAAGAAAGTTTTTTTTTTTAACCTTTAATGTGTTCTTAGGCATTAGAATTTTATGTTATCACAAAGCCTTATTTGAAGAGAAAATAGATGCAGATGAATTGCTGTCTAGATTATAACAATGTCAGTAAGTATCTTCATGGATAATTTGTAACAGAAACAATGTAATGGAAAGACTGTAGGCTTCGAAGTTAGATTTCTTCTGCCACCAACTACTTATTTGACCTTGGGAAAGTTATTTAAACTGATTCTAGTTTGCTTCTTGTTTAAATGGGACTTATATCTACTTGTGAATTAGAGACAATATATATTAAAATGTCTAACACACAAACAAGTACAAATTAGGCATTCTTGTGATGACTTAATTCAACATCATCCTTAAATGAAAAATAAAACCAAAAACCTAAACGTCAAACCAAAACAAACTCCAAACAATAAAACTTCCTGCAATTGTGATTTTGTTAAAAGATTAAATTTTCCTTCTGATATAATTAATTTAAATTCCTTTTGAAATGGTTCAGATACTAGAACAATAGTGAGGTGAAGATATTGAACTCACTTGATGAAAAGAAAACTGTCTGAATAACCAGTTTTCTCTTTCAGAAAATGTAGGATTAATTCTGAGTTCTTTCCAGAAAAGCACACTTTGGACACATGGATAATTTCAAATGATTAACCTATATATTTTTTCCTCTACTCATGTCACAGTTCAACTTTAACAAGAACCTAAGGATCAGTCCTCAGTTACCAGAGTTTTTTCTTTTTTTGTTTTGTTTTAACTGTCTAGTTGTGAGAAGAGCCAAATGCCAAGAAAGTAAGCTGGTATCAGAGATTTATTAAAAGAGCCCATTTCTGGAATATGGTCTATAGTTAGTGTATATTTAGCTCAGATTTCTGTCCTCAATGGTAATCATCACTGATACTCAGAATGTTGCAGCTGACTTCTAGAACATCACAGGAAAAGGGTTCCATTAGTTTGTTAGGTTGTACTTAGTATGAAAGGAAAATTGACAGAAGTATATGGGAAAGATTTTCTACAAAGACTGAAATGAAAAATATTTTCATCATGGCTCTCAATGAAGTAGCAAATCAGCTCAGCAGAACATTTAATTTATTCCCTCTTTCTGCTAAATATTTTTTTAATAGGAGTTCCTGCTCCTCTTCCCCCTAAAACTTCAAAAATATAATTAGCAAAAGTCTAGTTAAGAGCATGGTTTCTAGGATCAGATCATCTGGGTTCAAATTCCAACTCCACCTATGACTTAATTCCCTGTGTGATTTTGGGCAAATTACTTAGTCCTATCCTTGTCTTATTTAGTTTCCTAAGTTGTAAAATGGGGATGATGATGGTAGTACCTCATACTGTTACTGTAAAGATTAAATGAGAAAAAAAAATTAAAGAATTAAGCACAGGACACAGCACAGAGCACCCCTCAGTTTGAACTATTATTTTAAAAAAGTTGGATTCATTTGTTTTGATTCTTCAAACTAGAAGTTGAGGGTCATTGGGGGTCTGAACTGGGGAAATGTCATCTGTTCCTACTGAAGGCTCATTCCTTCTACACTGTGATAGCAGGGTACTGGGACCAGATCTAAGGCAGTTCTAGGCCCAGGGCATTTGGAAGCCTTCACTAGGTCCTTTCTTGCCTCTAGTAGCCCTAGCAAGTCCGGATTAGGTTTTGAAAAAATTCTTAATCCTGGGGGTTGGACCCTGGAATAAGCCGATCTAATTTTTCTTGGGTTTGCTGAACGGAGATTGAATTTACTGAGGTTTTATTTGGACTTCTCTGGGAGATTGAATTTACTGAGGTTTTATTTGGACTTCTCTGGGTCTGCTGTAGGATAAAAGTTCAGGTCTATACCTAATTTAAATTGAGATTTAGGTCTGTCCACTACTACAGTTCCCCCATTTTGTTTAGAAAGGTGTTTTTGTATCATACTTTACCCATTCAGCAATGTCTATTATTTTATTTTATTTTTAAAATTTATTTATTTGTTTTTTTTTTATTTTTGGCTGCGTTGGGTCTTTGTTGCAGTGCACGGGCTTCTCATTGCGGTGGCTTCTCTTGTTGCGGAGCACAGGCTCTAGGCACGTGGGCTCAGTAGTTGTGGCTTGCAGGCTCTAGGGCGCAGGCTCAGTAGTTGTGGCTCACGGGCTTAGTTGCTCCGCGGCATGTGGGATCTTCCCAGACCAGGGCTCGAACCCGTGTCCCCTGCATTGGTAGGTGGATTCTTAACCACTGAGCCACCAGGGAAGTCCCTCAGCAATGTTTATTAAAACTTGCTGTGTGATAGGTACTGGGGAGGGGAGGAGGCATTTCAGACAGAAAGGGAGAGCATTTGCAAAGCCATGGAGGAATAGTTTATTTCTTTTTATTAATAAGGAATCTGACTTTTAGTCAGATTCTGATCAGCTTGAGGGACCCTGTGTGATCACACTCAGTCTGTCAGTTCCGTGAGGGCAGAGGTCTTTGTTTATTCAGTTCATTGATGTGCGCCCAGCACCTAGAACAGTGAGTAGGACGTGGTAGGCCCTCAGTACATATTTGTTGGAGAAATGAATGAACTGACACGATTCCAGCTGTTTACAGTGAACCTTGATATTTTGATTAGTCTCTGCAGTTTTATTGTTGGTAAATATCTCATTTCCAGTAGGTTGAATGGCTGCTCAATTTGCTGTATTTTGTTTTTTTTTTTTTTTTTTTTTTCTTTTTGCGGTATGCGGGCCTCTCACTGTTGTGGCCTCTCCCGTTGCGGAGCACAGGCTCCGGATGCGCAGGCTCCGGATGCGCAGGCTCAGCGGCCATGGCTCACGGGCCCAGCCGCTCCGCGGCACATGGGATCCTCCCAGACCGGGGCACGAACCCGCATCCCCTGCATCGGCAGGCGGACTCCCAACCACTGCGCCACCAGGGAGGCCCTGTATTTTGTTTTTTAATGAAAATCCTTGGGTAGAACTAGGGGGAGGGCATTTATTTTAGAAGCAAGAGTTATCTTGCAGTTTTCTCTCTAGAGATTTTTCTGGAAGATGTTATTCTGCCTTTTCTACCAGCAGATGTGCTCAGGATGAGAAGTTTAAAGGAAGGCGCACTTACATTTGTCCCACTAGGCGAGGAATGCCTTTTCCTCTCCATTTAGTTCGTGTCCATCAGACTTCCCAGAGCACAATGAGGCATTTACTCCAGGCCTCAGTGACAGCCCATACTTTTTGCATTTTAGGCTTTTTCTGCCACCCCTGGGAAACTGCCTGGTGGTCCGGCATCATGAGAATTTGTCTTACTAAAAGCTGCCCACCCTCTCCTCTAGCAGAAGCAGTGGGTGCAGGGGAAGGAGCTTTGGAGTTGGGTCTGAATTATGGCTCCGCAACTAATAGCGATCTGACCTTGGGGAAGTTACTCATCTTTTTTGTTTTTGCACTTGCAAATATGAGTTTGTTAATGCTTATCTTTTCGAGTTGCTGTGAAGATTAAATAAAACACTATAAAATAATAGTGCCTAGTTTGTTTTCTTTCTTCTGTCAAGTCATTGTTTTCTACTCTTTCAGCCTCCTGACATGAAAGAACACCTATATTATTTTTCATAGCTTGGAGGACTATAGAGTCTTTGAAATGCTTGATAATGATTTTCTGTGTTTTTTTTCTTTTTATTTTGATGAGCAATGTGGAGTTTTGTTAATGTATTTCCAAAGACATGGAAAAACTACTTCACAAAAAGACTTACATACTTAATTTAAAAAACTTATATACAGAATTTCAAAGTTTTCCAGATATGAACTTAAACTAAGGGTCTTTCAAGGGTCCTCCTTTGCCTATGGAGGGCATAGCATGGTTTCATGTTTACATGTTGGTGAGTGTGTGAGTGAGAGAGGGAGTGGGGAGGAAGAGAGAGAGGAAAAGAGAATGAAAATATATGTGTGGTGAAAGAGATATTTTAGCCTGCTTTTGTAACTTTAGCTTTGCTATGCAATGTGCCAAAAGTTATTTCTCCCTAGGGAGTGTCTCTTTCAACAGTTTGTGAAGGCAGCATAAATTCTCACTTGGTGCTCAAGGAAGATGGTAATACAATTTAGTACAACCACAGTATTTTTTTTAACTTGTTAGAAACCAAAATGTGATTGCAGTGGCAAAGTTGTCAGCGCGCTCAAGTTTAACAAGTGTTTGAAGGATTAGTAAAGGAAATGTAGTTTACTCTGCAGCTTTTATGACAAAGAATTTAAAAGGTTTTGCTCTAAGCCCCACCATGTGTTTCTTCCTTTTCTCCAAAACATACCTCTAAGCTGAAAAGAGAGATGAATCTCTTAGGGAGAAACTATTAACTCTGAGGGAGTTTATCATTGTTTGAGAGGAAGCAGAGCATTTACATTTGAATCGACTCTGAGTGTAGTTTGTGCCCTAATCTCGTTCGTCCTAGAAGTTGGTGAGGAGTTTAAGTACTTCCTACTTTGTGTTCTGGTCCTTGTAGTGCCATCCTAATTTTCTCAGGGATCATAAATTTCCTAATTCAAAGTAAGCAAACTTCTGAGACACTGTGCTTTGGCTTTGTATGGAAGTACTTTCTGTAGTTGTCATAGTCATCTAAGTAGGGCCATTGGCCAGAATTGTCTCATTTTCACAGCATTGATGATCGCACTAAAAATACTATAAAAAAGACAAAATATTACAGGAAGTTTGAAAGAGAGAGAATAAAATCACCTCCATTGCAATCCCACTTTCAAGTTTCGAATACTCCCATTTGACAACCTTGCAGTTGGTGTACATTTTAATTAAAAAAATTTTTTTACTTTATTTATTTTTTGGTGTACATTTTTAAATGAGAGAAAGTAAGACCTTAAGGTGGTTATCATAGGGACTTCCCTGGCTGTCCAGTGGTTAAGACTTCGAGCCTCCACTGCAGGGGGCACAGGTTCCTTCGCTGGTTGGGGGGAACTAAGATTCCGCATGTTGTGCGACGTGGCCAAAAAAAAGATGGTTATCTTCAACATTTCAATTAATTTTTGAAGGTTCCATCAGAGTCTTATAGTTTGATTAACCAGTTGTCTGTTATTATACATATAAATTCAGCCCCTTTTAAAACAAGACAAATTATATCACTCTCAATTTATAAACATTTGTGACCAAAATTTTGGTATTACCTTTAAAAAAATTTTTTTTGTTTTTGGGCTGGGGGGACAGGGAGAGATCAGGGAGATGGAGAGGCAGATAGAGGAATAGAGAGAGGGCAGAGAAAGGCTGCGTCAAAGATAAACTGTTACAGATGGAAATGTTTTTCTAAGTCCAAAATTTGTAAGAACCCTTAAATTGAGCCATTTTCTGAGATCAAAGTAAAGTATTATTATTTTAGTATTTTGCTCTATGATGAATTAAAGTACCATTTCTTTTAAAACATTAGTTACATTTTAGGGATTCTTAGGTGTGCTTTTAGTGCTTTTTTCTAACAGTGATTATTTTACTTTCTTATTTTACTTGAAGGACATTCTTCTGATGGTGGATTTAGGTCATTTTAGCCTAAAAAGAACAGAAATCACCTACCTAAAAGATTTGTTGTTGGGAGAAATTCTTTGTATTTGCTCTCATAGATTGTTAGACAGCTGTGTCCTGGACTGGAGTTAGCTTTTGTAGCAGCTGTGGAGTCCTCACCTTACATAAAATGTTCCCAGTGAAAGTTTGTCGCTGTGACTTGAGACTGTCATTCAAACCCACCCCAAAGAAACAGGGTGTGTATACTTCATGGGTGTCAGATGAGGAAATCTTGTTGGAGCTATGGTTTAATTAAATCCAATGGTTTTTTTTTTTTTTTTTTCTCTCTCTCTTTTTCAGAGGAATTAGTAAGTTAGGGGTTGGAGAGGTAGCCTATGCTTGTTCCTTAGAGATTGGGACAAGAATTTTGCCTTTGCTGAAAGAGCTTGTGTGGTAAGGGACTAGCCTGAAAATGATTTGCCTGGCATTTGCACTGGGCATATTTGGAAAGGAAAGCCTCTTTGCATTGTGCGTTTTAAAAAGTGTCTGTAAGCGTGCTTAGAAAATGGCAGCATTTGCTGGTCTTGGCTGTCAATGTCTTGCTGCTATGGACTGTGTTTAACCAGAAAGGGAAACTCAGAGTAGAAAAAGTCTCACTCCCAAGACTTTACAAGAAAACCCCTCTTTGTTGATTTATATATATATATTTTAAAGGAGCTTGACATCTTCATCAAGTTCACAGTGGGCTTGCTTTGTTTGCTTTCTCTTGAATGCTTGATAAGATTTTTCTTCTATTGTTTTGTGCAGCAAGAACAGATCTTTCCATGGCTGGGGTGGGTTTTTTGTAAATCCACAATATGGTCATTGTCTGGTAGTGAATAATTGTGGCTGCTTTTTGTACAACCAGAACTAAGGCTTTGGCTGTGAACAGATTCCTTCTTAGCGTGAAAAGGGACTAATCCATGTAAATACAGCCCCAAAATAAAGCTTTACAGAAAAAGGGGAAGGCCGCTAAGCAGGAGGGCACAGGTCAGCAATTTAACCTTTAACCTAACAAATAAGAAGCATGAAAGTTCCAGAATTGGTTTACAAAAGAAAGCTCCTGTGATCTGTCAGTTTTTCTTTTCAGGAGGGAACTGGGTGAGAGATCTGACTGACAGCTAGTGCCTTTTAACTGCAGACTGAAATTAACTGCCAAATTGAAACTTGAATATATGAAGGAGAATTTTTCTTAAATAAATTGAGATGTCAGAATAAGCTGCATAAGCATTGGTCAGGTCTTACATAGGATCTTTATCCTTGAAGTGGGGGCATAGGCATGGACTGGACTACCTTTAAGATCCCTTCCAAGTTTAATAGTCAGTGGTCTGACTCTTACCAGTCAACTTAGACATGAACTTTGCAGTTTAAGGCCAGATGAAATTCTTTCTCTTTTCTAGTATTATCACTGATACCCTTTGTAGACTTTTCATGGCTCCATAAATTAATTGCAGCCTTTACTAAAGATTTGTTAAGAACTTTTTGTAAATATAATTAATGTTTTCCACAAAATAGCCATCTTGAGATTTCATAATATGTACAACTTTTACGACCTGATGCACTATTAGAAACTCTATTGTGCCATGTGGAGCACTGTAAAGCGGAGGAAGCAGGCTTTCTTTCATGTGCTGCTGTTTTGTTCAACATGCTTAGGCATTATTAGCAGATACAATTGAGGAAGTTAAAGCAGCAGAAAGTGGAGTATAGGTGTTTATTAGGCAATGCAGTGGGGAAATGGGAAACTGAAAAATGAAGGCTTGCCCTATTTCCTACATGGACTTGAAGAGTTAAGAAAATAAGGTTTGTGCTAAGTGGTAAGTTTTACTTTTATGCTGTTGTACTCATTTACAAACTGCAAACAGTTTGTATTTATTTAATCACAACAGGTAATCTTGTTAATGAGTGTTAGTTTTTGCTTAAAGCATAATGCATCCGAAGTCAGCTGTTGTATTTCACTATAGAGAATTCTATAACTGATAAAAACTTTAATGACTGAGAATCATTCAGATTAAAAAGAAACAATAAACTAATGGCTTTAAAGTAGGCTCCCTGTAGATTAATAAGAATAGTAATTATACTGTGTAGCTCCATTGCAGAAACAAAGTCCCAGGGATGATTCTGTTTTAGTTTTTCAGTTGTCCATAGTATGACTTGCAGCTTGTTTAAAACTTGTTGTAAGGGCCTATTGGGCTGTCTCAGTTTCCCTTAGGTCTTTAGAGGCCAGAGACAATGTAATGTTACAGATTAAAATTAGCTGAAAGTTATTAAGTGGCTACCTTCAATTAGCTCACCCTCTTTTTCCTAGCTCATTACTATAGCCTCCTAACTGGCCTTTATGCTTTCCTTCACATCCATATTTAATGTTGTCATCTGAGGGATCTTTCAAAAGCACAGCTGAGACCACAGCACTCCCCTTCTTACATTTTTCTGTGTCCTCTTTTCCCCACCAGCTAAAGTCAAGCTCATTAGCAGGGCAAATGAGGTCTTGCGTGATCTATCCTCTACCTATCCCAGCTTCATCTTGGCACACTCCTCTACTTCTAGATATGCCTTTTCCTGTATGTCCCAACCAAATTTCATGTGTGTTTTCTATTTCCACATCATATTTAGTTTCCCAAAACTGTACGAAGGGCTGATATCTTTAAAAGGGGGATCTAATGATGATGCTTTGAAAATAGCTAACATTTTTTAGGCTTCATACTTTGTAAACAGTACCATGTTCTTTTATTTGATCTTCACAGCAACAGTACAGAATAGGCAGTGTTCTCTGAGAGGTGCTCCATAAACATTTGGATGGATGAATAAATGAATGAGTGAACTATGGAGTCAGAAAACTGGAATTATAGTCCAAATTCTCTTATTAGCCATGTAATTTTGGATACGTAATTTAACCTCTTTGAACCTATTTGCTAATCTGTGAAATTAAGTCTGCACCAGTCTTGACTGTCACAGTAGATGGTATGTGGACTGAATGAAATAATGTACAGTAAATACAAATGCTTTTCAAACTGTAAACCCCATGCAAGTGTTTGTTACTGTTGTTAATCTTCTTAATTTATTCCAGGTCCTATAAATGAAGAGAAAGCATTCATGGTTGTAGATAGATTTGTGCATGTTTTTTTTTAAACTAATGAATTTGTTTATTTATTTATCGCTGCGTTGAGTCTTCGTTGCTGCACGCAGGCTTTCTCTAGTTGTGATGAGCAGTGGCTTCTCTTTTTTGCGGAGCATGGGCTCTAGGTGCGCAGGCTTCAGTAGTTGTGGCACGTGGGCTCAGTAATTGGGGCTCGCGGGCTCTAGAGCGCAGGCTCAGTAGCTGTGGTGCACGGGCTTAGTTGCCCCGTGGCATGTGGGATCTTCCAGGACTAGGGCTTGAACCTGTGTCCCCTGCACTGGCAGGCGGATTCTTTTTTTTTTTTCCCCAGTACGCAGGCCTCTCACTGTTGTGGCCTCTCCCGTTGTGGAGCACAGGCTCCGGACACGCAAGCTCAGCGGCCATGGCTCACGGGCCCAGCAGCTCCGTGGAGTGTGGGATCTTCCCGGACCGGGGCATGAACCTGTGTCCCCTGCATCGGCAGGCGGACTCTCAACCACTGCGCCACCAGGGAAGCCCTGGCAGGCGGATTCTTAACAACTGTACCACCAGGGAAGTCCAGATTTGTGTTTTAATGACTGAAAAAACATCAGAACTGTTTTATACATATCATGTTAAAATGTAAGCCTATTTTCATAGCAAACAGAAAATGGTATACTGTAGTTTTCTTTCAAAAGGAAAATGTCAGATTTATACTGTTGGTAAATGCTAACAAAGGAAGTGCATACTGTATTGTAAATGGGTGTCCATGCAGCGTTTATGGTCTCTTTGCTGTATGTTCTCTTTGGCCTCTCAGGAACCTTAGGGCTTTATTTGCCTTCTAGCTCTGTGAGCTATGTGCAGCTTTCTTAGTAAGCTATTATTATTATTATTTTATTATTATTATTTTTTTGTGGTACGCGGGCCTCTCACTGTTGTGGCCTCTCCCGTTGCGGAGCACAGGCTCTGGGCGCGCAGGCTCAGCGGCCATGGCTCACGGGCCCAGCCGCTCCATGGCATGTGGGATCTTCCCGGACCGGGGCACGAACCTGTGTCCCCTGCATCGGCAGGCGGACTCTCAACCACTGTGCCACCAGGGAAGCTCAGTAAGCTATTATTTTTATATGCATTTTTTATTATGCTTTTTTGTATGCTATTTTCTCTTGCTTTACTTTTCCCTCTTTTAATCTTCCCTTTGTCCTTCCTCCCTCAGTTTACATGTGTATTTTTTTTTTTTTTTTGCGCTAGGCGGGCCTCTCCCGTTGCGGAGCACAGGCTCTGGACGAGCAGGCTCAGCGGCCATGGCTCACGGGCCTAGCTGCTCCGCAGCATGTGGGATCCTCCCGGACTGGGGCACGAACCCGTGTCCCCTGCATCGGCAGGCGGACTCCCAACCACTGCGCCACCAGGGAAGCCCAGCATGTGTATTTTTTTAATCCTTTTAACTTCATGTATTTTTAAAAAAGTCATCTCAGATTGTTTCTGGAATGTGGTGGAGTTTTAAACTCTCCCAGTGTGATTTCAGTCACACCTTGGTTTCTCCTATCACCTACAGACGGATAGTTTCTGTCTGGGTCTTTGACCCAGACTCCTGAGTGCCAGACTTGGCTCCTCTGCCAGCAGCTGCTGCTTCTCAATATCCCACAGGTTCCTCAAATTGAATATAGCAGCCCTTCCCCCCAGTCTTCTACACTCAATCCTGGCCGCTCAGCAAAGAAAAACTGAAAAGCCAATCCTAAAACTGTTCCATCTATTCTAAGGTCTTGCTGAATAGCATTAGTACTCGTTCATTTGCTCACTTATAGAAGCCTGAAAGTCATACTAGACTCTCCCTACATCCGTTTGAACCACAGTATTTTTTTCCCATGTTTTTAAAAAGCTTTGAAAATATTTTAAACAATCTCAAAGTTATAGAAGAGTTGTAATTACACTTCAAGCAAGTCCCTCCCTCCCTCCAACCTGAGGCATTTGAGAATAAGTTGCAGACCTCCCCCTCAAATAATTCAGTATTTGCTGCAAACAGGGTGATTCTCCTGTATATAACCACAATATACACATCAAAATGAGGAAATTAACCTTGATATAGTTCTGCCATCTAATTCCCAGTTTTGCCAGTTTTCCCAGTAATGGTCTTTAAAGCAATAGGATTCAATTCAGAATCACAAATTGCATTTAGTTCTATGTCTCTTTAGTCTCCCTCAGTCGAGAACAGTTCTCAGTCTTTCCTTGATTTGCACTATCTTGACATTTGAGGATTGTAGGCCTCAATTTGTGTTTGTCTGATGTTTCCTTATGACTGGATTTAAGTTAAGTATCTATCTTTGGCAGGAAAATCATAGAAGTAATGCTGTAATCTTATTATGTCAGGTAGTGCACAGTTTCGACTTGTGCCATTGCTGAGGATGATTACTTGATCACTTGGTTAGGGTAGTGTTTGCCAGGCTTCTCTATTGAAAAGTTACTCTTTACCTCTTTGTAATAAGTGTTTTGGGGGAAAGTATTTTGAAATGATATAAATATTCCATTCCTCATTACATTTTCAGTTTATTTGTATATTTGACTTTGGACTCATCATTTCCTTTCTTATTCAAGGTTATTATTGAATTACCCAGACTATTTTAATAAACTGCATTATTCAGTTTGTTCCAGCTTTGATCAGTAAGAACCAGCTTGAAGGGGCACTTACGCTCTTTTGACACATCCTCACCATTCCTTGAGTACTCCTTTGCTTTCTGGCACAAGATGTTCCATGCTCATCTTTTACTTTTTTTTTCTTAGCTCTGAAATCTGCCATATTTCCAAGGAGCTTTGGTTCCTTTTAGCGGAGAATGCTATTTAAAAGCCAAAATCTCGGACTTCCCTGGCGGTCCAGTGGTTAAGTCTCTGTGCTTCCACTGCAGGGGACATGGGTTTGATCCCTGGTCGGGGAACTAAGATCCCACATGCCACGAGGCACGGCCAAAAAAAAAAAAAAAAGTCAAAATCTGGATGCTGGGTGTGCTCATTGCTCTTGAGGTGTTGCTGCCCCTAGGCCTTCCTGGTGGACAGAACTAGAGAGTATGTGATGTGTATGTGAACACATACATTTACATCGAAGTGTATTTCTGTGTGCATCTGTGAATATTAATGTCCTTCCAGTACTTCCAGTTTTAATCCAACACCACAAGATTCATTCTGGTATTCTCCCTTTCCATATTATTAACTTCTTTTTTTGGCAGCAAGCAGCCTGGTTCCCATTATTCTTAATACACTAACTTATTTTATTATTCTCTTGTACATGACCAATCTCTCATCATGGATGCCACCACCTCCTTCCCAGCATGGATGCCCTCCTTACTCCACTAGGGTTCTGATACCATATTGCCACTCTGCCTCTGCCATATGAATGCCTACCTCATCCAGCTTGGGCTTTCATAATGCATGACAGGCTGGTCCTTCATTGTGGGTGCCTTATTCACCTTGGGTTTGGACACCCCCTACATGACTGCCATCTTCTTCCATGTTGTTGCCCTCCTCCTCCTGCTCAGGATCTGATCCCCTATATTAGGCAGCCTCTGCTTGGAAGTCCCTTTACCCTGCTTAGGTGCTCTGACTCCTCATCAGTTCATCTTTTTACATGGAAACTCTTTTCAAACTGTTTTGGCTCTGATAACCCATACCAGCCAGCTGCTCCCTGTGGATTCCTTCTTCTCCCTGGTTGGGCTTTGACTTCCAATGCTGGGCAACTCCGCTGTGTGTATACCCTCGTATTCTTCTTGGGTTCTGACACCATATACTGGATTGCCCCTTAGAGTATAGACACTTCTCATATGCTTGGACTCACTCTCTCTGTGTTGGGTGCCCTTCTATGTGGACACTACCCTGGACCACTGTGGTTACTTCTCACCAACTGTGGATGTGTACCTTGGCTTTAGGATTAAACTGTTGATTAGGAAGAGGGGGAGAGAAAGGGGAAGTCTAATTCCTTGATCTCTTTCCTGTCTTTCTTCTTCACCATCCAGCTTTGCCTTTGTCTTAGTTCTGGCTCTCCTTATTCTTCCTTGAATTATTGCCACTTAATTGGTTTCCTAGGCTGGAGTCTTCCCCCTTCTAACCCATCTTCTGTCCTGCTGTCAGTGAGATGTGTATGTTAAACAGATGTAATCACGATCATATCTTGCTTAAACTCTGTAATGCCTTTCCATTACCTATATGGTAATACTCAAATCCTTAGCATCATACAAGGCCCTTCATGACTTGGTGCCCACTCTTCCCTCTTCTCTCACCACCTGTCATTGACCTTGTGCTCTAGCTGAATCACTTAAATCTCTTCTGCTTCCTCCTTTTTCTGTACCATCTTCTTTCTCCTTTCCCGCTGGTTTACTTGCATTGAAGACTCAGATCAGGTGCCCCCTCTTCCAGAAGACCTTCTTTAATCATCCCTTTTCTCTGTCTACCCTTAACCTCTTCCTCTTCCTGACCCCATTCAAACTCAGTTAGATGACTTTCCTTTTGATACCCTGCATATTTTATCCTAACTGTCTTTTCTTTTATTCTTTCGGTCAGGAACGAAGTTGCTTAAATTCTTTCCAAAGGGTAACCCTATTCAGTAGGTAGCTACCTAAATGAAGAGACATTTAAAAATATTTGTTTTAGAGAATTTCTCATTCTGTAGAAGTTATTTTGTCCAAATAAGCAAGGCAATGTTAGTATCAGTTGTTTGTGAGGCTTTTGAAATGGCCCCATTTACTCTGAACTAGACATTATAATTGTGTTTTTTAGAGTGGGATTTTACCTGTAGTTACATTTACTTCTAGAATATCTCCAGGGACTTACCGTTGTTTTTCCTAGCAGGGTGGAAAAGAGATTTAGTGTGTATCAAGCATTGGTTCATTATCTTCTGTTTCTCATCCACTGCATTTATTACCACTATGTATGCAGTAGGCTGTGCAGTGTCTGATATTATCTAGGTAACTGATAAAGATATGCTTGACCAAGAGACAGAAGAGGAGAGACAGCCTTCATTTGGATTGTTAACCATTTGCCTAAATTGATTAAATCACTCAATTTATTTGGTTTTTGGTTTGCTTTCCGGGTCAGTTTGAATCTTATTTTTTTGATATGAGGCAAAGTATTAAACCTCAAGGGTCTCAGTAGTTCTTTAGGAAAGCTGTGATTGGGGTCAAGCAACAGTCTTAGGTTCCTGGGCAGAAGAGTTAACTGAGGGCTGGAATGAATGTTCACTACTTGCCATTTGTTTAAGAGAGACCAGGAGGGTTGATTTGCCAGAAGAAAAGTACTAAGAATGATCAGGCTTAAAATGAGGTACTGCAACAAATTCAAAACTGATTTGTAAATACTTTCATCTGACTCAGTTATTGCTGCCCAATATTTGTTTCACCCAAGGTTTCCCTTTTCTTGTAAATTACATGCTCAGACAATAGAAGTGACTTTTTGAAGGTGAAGGTATATACTTAATTTTCCCAGAAAGATATCTTAGAAGTTGCTCTTTTAGGTGTACTGCAGTAATTATCTAAAAGAGGTTCTGCTGCTTCTGAGAAATCTTCCAGGCCAGTGAAAGGAGCAGTAGTCTTACTGAGAAGCTGGCATCTCAAGACAGAAAGATGTCTCTAAGTGCTGCCCTGGAGTGGTGCTGAATGGTTTCTTTACTCTGTCATTGAGCCCTTATTGTGTCAAAAAAGAAATCTCCTGAAAACCCTCATGGAAGTATTTGTTCCCTCAAACCCGAGTGTTAGCAGAGTAAACTAGCTGGAGCTCATAATTTCAGTGTCTTCCATTCAGGAGCCTTTTATGAAAGTGTTGCTTTAAGTGAAATCTTTCCTTCCCTCCTTTTTTCCCTTCCTCCTCCTCTTTTACACAACAGCTGGGGAGTCAACTCTACTCTTCCCTGTTGATAACCTATCACTTATTATTTACAGTAAAATTAAAAATGAAAAAAAAATCACCTTCGGAAGGTTTTTTTTCTTTAACCAGTTGTACTCTGATCAGATAATGCTTTTGAGCTGTGTCGGGCTACTAAAATACAGGTTTAAAGGGTGATGTTTGGGCTCCCCTGGTGGCGCAGTGGTTGAGAGTCCGCCTGCCGATGCAGGGGACACGGGTTCGTGCCCTGGTCTGGGCAAATCCCACATGCCGTGGAGCGGCTGGGCCCATGAGCCATGGCCGCTGAGTCTGTGCGTCCGGAGCCTGTGCTCCGCAACGGGAGAGGCCACAGCAGTGAGAGGCCCGCGTACCGCAAAAAAAAAAAAAAAAAAAAGGGTGATGTTTTCAGGATGTTCTTGAGAATCAGTTCTAATTTTCAGTATTCCATACACTGCTATGGTCTATAAAGTGATCATTCTTGTTTTTAACTGCTTAGTGTTCCTGACTGTTTCATTGAGGGCTGTCTCACAAGTGCCCTGGAAACGTGGCCTTGCCTCTGTCAGTGTGGACCTGCATGACCTGAATCTCTGACATCCTGGGCTTGCTTCGTATACTGATTCATACAAACAAGTAATTTGAGGGATTATTCAATGTTATGGATATAAATAAAATAAACACTTTGTTTCTTAAGGAGTTTAAATTTGGTGAGGGAAACAAATTGTAAACCAGCAACTATAAATATTTGGGATAAATATATTAAAGATAGGCACAAGGTGCTGTGGGAGCTCAGTAGAGGAGTAGCGAGCAATTTTGTACCCAGTTGCTATGGAAGTAAATGTACACTCACTCTCCCCCAAGGCACCCCCAAAATTTAATCCCATTACGGCATCAGCTTATACCCCTCAGTCTCCTGAACTATATATCAGGCCTAGATGAGAACGAGGTGCCTTAGATATAGTTCTGGAACTACAGCTTCTCAAGCACAGGTCCTCTTAATTCGTGAACTAAAGAGAGAAGTTATTTGTCCCCATCACCCCCACTTCCTCCTTTATTCCTTCCCCAACATATAATGGTGGGACAGGCATAAGACAACTACTGGAGACACCCATCTAATAAAAGGAGGCAGTGGGAAGTACATAGGAGCACACAGGAGGCTGTGCTCCATAGCAGTTCTGAAATACAGCTGGGCACGTGGTGGAAGTTTCCTGATGGAGGCTCACTCAGTACTCTCCCTGCCTGAAAACAATTATCCATGCCTCCTAGTTCCACCTGCTAGGCATTTGGGGTTTGAGTCATCGTTTCTTTTTCAATAAAAGGGAACCTGTGCTGGCAACTCAGTACTTTTCTCAGCCTGCTTCAGGCCTGTAGAGTTTGGTGATTCAAATGCATTTTTTTTTCCCATTTTGTATTTTCTCTGTTCCTTTTAGTCCAAGCTGGCAGTTTTTCTGCCAATACAATTCTCTTTAAAAATCCTTGGTTCTCCTGTGAATCTGTTGGAATTACTCCTTTGTATAATATTCATATCTACAAATGAGATGAGCCCATTTCTACTTTGGGTTTCTAATTAGACCACTGATGAGCTATAA
The DNA here is from genome assembly GCF_964341445.2 of Mesoplodon mirus. Lineage (NCBI taxonomy): Eukaryota > Metazoa > Chordata > Mammalia > Artiodactyla > Ziphiidae > Mesoplodon > Mesoplodon mirus. The sequence goes on from NC_138976.1 coordinate 11,378,562, forward strand.
TACTCTTAAACTTCCTCAAAGCCCTGCTTTTGACTGAATGATTCTCTACAGTACCACACTGGATCTTCTGGAGGTCTTACAAAGAATTTTAAAATTATGCCCTCAGCTTCATCTTGAGACAGTGGTATCCTAAGAGTGCCCTGGGTTTGATCTTTACCCAGAAGCTCTTTCTTAATTTTTACATCATTTGTTGTTGGGAGAAGCCGGGAATGGATAAACAAATTGCGTTATGTACATACAGTAGAATCCTAGTAAGTAATAAAAAGGAACAAATTGTTGAGCAACTTGGATGGATCTCAACATGATTATGCTGAGTGAAAGAAGCCAGACTACAAAAGAGTACATACTCTCGATTCCATTTATGTAAAATCCTAGAAAGTGAAAACTAATCTATAGTTTGTGACAGAAAGCACTTCGGATTCCATTTATATAAAATCCTAGAAAGTGAAAACTATAGTTTATGACAGAAAGCCCATCAGTGATTTCCTAGGGATGGGTGGTGGAGAGTGGAGAGGGAGGGATAGATTTCAAAGGAGCAGGAGGAAACTTTTGGGGGCGACTGACTGTAGTCATGGTTTCATGTGTTAATACATGTGTCAAAGTTATACATTTCCATTGTTTTATTTTCTTACTTTTTCAGTCTTGTTATTAAGTATGTCTCTTGTAAGCAGCACATAACTGGATCTTTGAAAATGCAGTCTGATATCTGTCTTTCACTGGGAATGCTTTTTAAGTTTTCTTCCCCTCTTTGGATTAGTCAAGCATTTTTATTCTATTTTTTTCCTCTTATAATTAGAATTTAGATGCTTTTTCTATGCTTTTAATACTTAAACTAAAAATCATGGTGGCTGTGACCTACATAGAACTCACTATGTAACCAGATGTTGTTCTATATGCTTTACCTGTAACTCATTTAATCCTCACAAAAACCCTAGGAGATACTGTTTTTTAAAAATTAATGAATTAAGTTTTGGCTGCCTTGGATTTTAGTTGCTGCGCTTTCTCTAGTTGCGGCGAGTGGGGGCTACTCTTCGTTGTGGTGCGCGGGCTTCTCATTGCGGTGGCTTCTCTTGTTGCAGAGCACGGGCTCTAAGCATGCGAACTTCAGTAGTTGTGGCGCACGGGCTTAGTTGCTCCGTGGCATGTGGGATCTTCCCAGACTAGAGATCTAACCCGTGTCTCCTGCATTGGCAGGTGGATTCTTAACCACTAAGCCACCAGGGAAGTCCTGGAGATACTATTTCTGTCTCTTTTACGGATGGGAAAACTGTGGGATGGAGACATTATTTAACTGCCAAGGCCACATGACTATTAAGTAGTAGAGGTACTACTTTACTACTACACTGCTGAGGTAGTGTGCTTTCAGAGTCTGTGATATTAACTGATAGAAATATACAGTCTCTCTGAGAAATTTTAGCATGCTTATGTAACGTAGCAAAGTTAATTGGCATCTGTACCCTCCTCCTGAATAATACTTTATATAGTTTAACTTTAATTACTCCTCTCCCAGTTTAAATGCTTTTATTGTTGTGTATTTTACTTTAAATCTGTAAGACATTATTATTATTTTTTAATATAGCCAGTTATTTAGATTGACCCACATATATTCTACTTTCTTTGTCTTTCATGTCTTCTTGCATCTCAGACTTTTTCCATCTGGGATAATTTCATTCTTTCTTGAATAGTCCTTTGCTGCTGGCAAGTGTCTGTTTTTGTTTATCTGAAAGTTTTCTATTTTTTCCTGGATTGGTACTTTTTTAAAGCACATTGGAGATGTCATTTAATTATCTTCTGGCTTCTATGTTGCTGTTGAAAAATCACTTTCCATTCTAATTATTATTTTTATGTAGATAGGCTCTCTTGTTCTTCAGTGTAGCAATGACAAATGTCTACTGGTGGATTTTTCTTATATACCCTGATTAGGATTTAACTCTTTGAGATTGGGATCTCTTTTTTATATCTCTGGTTGTTGTTTCTCCCCACCATTATTTCCTTCCTTCTTCTGGAACTTTGACTAGACGTGGATTGGACCTTCCCACTTTGTCCATCACGATTTTTAACCATATTTTTTTGTATTTTCCATCTGTCTGTCTGCTGCATTTCAATAAATTCTTCAAATCTTTCTACCAGTTTACTAGTTTTCTCCATAGCTGTGTCAAATTTCTGTTAAAACACCAATTTAGTGTTTAATTTAAATAAATTTTTTACAGCTTTATTGAGATATAATTCACACACCATACAGTTCTCCCATTTAAAGAGTACAGTTTTATGGTGCTTAGTATATTACATTAGTTTATTTAAGTTGTGAGATATATATCTCATAAAATTTGCCATATTAACCATTTTAAGCTTACAATTCAGTGGCACTGACTACATTCACACTATTAAGTAACCATCACCACTATTTATTACCCAAACTTTTTCATCACTGAAACAGAAACTCTGTAACCATTAAGCACTAACTCCCCATTTCCCTTCTCTCCAGCCCCTGGTAACCTGATATACATTCCTTTTTTTTTTTTTTTTTTTGAATTTTTGAATTTTAGTTTTTTATTTTTTATACAGCAGGTTCTTATTAGTCATCTATTTTATACATATTACTGTGTATATGTTAATCCCAATCTCCCAGTTCGTCCCACCACCACCCCCTTGGTGTCCATACATTTGTTCTCTGCATCTGTGTCTCTATTTCTGCCCTGCAAACTGGTTCATCTGTACCATTTTTCTAGGTTCCACATATATGTGTTAATATACGATATTTGTTTTTCTCTTTCTGACTTACTTCACTCTGTATGACAGTCTCTAGATCCATCCACATCTCTACAAATGACCCAATTTTGTTCTTTTTATGGCTGAGTAATGTTCTATTGTATATATGTACCACATCTTCTTTATCCATCTGTCTGTCAGTTAGGTTGCTTCCATGACCTGGCTATTGTAAATAGCACTGCAATGAATATTGGGGTGCATGTGTCTTTTTTTTTTTTTTTTTTTTTTTTTTTGCGGTATGCGGGCCTCTCACTGTTGTGGCCTCTCCCGTTGCGGAGCACAGGCTCCGGATGCGCAGGCCCAGCGGCCATGGCTCACGGGCCCAGCCGCTCCGCGGCATATGGGATCCTCCCAGACCGGGGCACGAACCCGTATCCCCTGCATCGGCAGGCGGACTCTCAACCACTGCGCCACCAGGGAGGCCCTCATGTGTCTTTTTGAATTATGGTTTTCTCAGGGTATATGCCCAGTAGTGGGATTGCTGGATCATATGATAAATATATTTTTAGTTTTTTAAGGAATCTCCATACTGTTCTCCATAGTGGCTGTATCAATTTACATTCCCACCAACAGCGCAAGAGGGTTCCCTTTTCTCCACACCCTCTCCAGCATTTGTTGTTTGTAGATTTTCTGATGATGCCCATTCTAACTGGTGTGAGGTGATACCTCATTGTAGTTTTGATTTGCATTTCTCTAATAGTTAGTGATGTTGAGCAGCTTTTCATGTGCTTCTTGGCCGTATGTCTTCTTTGGAGAAATGTTTATTAGGTCTTCTGCCCATTTTTTGATTGGGTTGTTTGTTTTTATAGTATTGATCTGCATGAGCTGTTTATATATTTTGGAGATTAATGCTTTGTCCATTGATTCATTTGCAAATATTTTCTCCCATTCTGAGGGTTGTCTTTTTGTCTTCTTGCAGTTTCCTTTGCTTTGCAAAAGCTTTGAAGTTTCATAAGGTCCCATTTGTTTATTTTTGTTTTTATTTCCCTTACTCTAGGTGGGGATCAAAAAAAATCTCTCTGTGATTTATGTCAAAGAATGTTCTTCCTCTGTTTTACTCTAAGAGTTTTATAGTGTCTGGTCTTACATTTAGGTCTCTAATCCATTTTGAGTTTATTTTTGTGTATGGTGTTAGGGAGTGTTCTAATTTCATTCTTTTACATGTAGCTGTCCAGTTTTCCCAGCACCACTTATTGAAAAGACTTTCTTTTCTCCATTGTATATCCTTGCCTCCTTTGTCATAGATTGGTTGACCACAGGTGTGTCGGTTTATCTCTGGGCTTTCTATCTTGCTCCATTGATCTTTGTTTCTGTTTTTGTGCCAGTACCATATTGTCTTGATTACTGTAGCTTTGTAGTATAGTCTGAAGTCAGGGAGTCTGATTCCTCCAGCTCTGTTTTTTTCCCTCAAGACTGCTTTGGCTATTCGGGATCTTTTGTGTCTCCATACAAATTTTAAGATTTTTTTGTTCTAGTTCTGTAAAAAATGCCATTGGTAATTTGATAGGGATTGCATTGAATCTGTAGATTGGGTAGTATAGTCATTTTCACAATATTGATTCTTCCAATCCAAGAACATGGTATATCTCTCCATCTGTTGGTATCATCTTTAATTTCATTCATCAGTGTCTTACCGTTTTCTGCATACAGGTCTTTTGTCTCCCTAGGTAGGTTTATTCCTAGATACTTTATTCTATTTGTTGCAATGGTAAATGGGAGTGTGTCCTTAATTTCTCTTTCAGATTTTTCATCATTAGTGTAGAGGAATGCAAGAGATTTCTGTGCATTAACTTTGTATCCTGCAACTTTACCAAACTCATTGATTAGCTCTAGTAGTTTTCTGGTGGCATCTTTAGGATTCTCTATGTGTAGTATCATGTCATCTGCAAACAGTTTTACTTCTTCTATTCCAATTTGTATTCCTTTTATTTCTTTTTCTTCTCTGATTGCCATGGCTAGGACTTCCATAACTATGCTGAATAATAATGGTGAGAGTGGACATCCTTGTCTTGTTCCTGATCTTAGAGGAGGAAATGTTTTCAGTTTTTCACCATTGAGAATGATGTTTGCTGTGGGTTTGTCGTATATGGTCTTTATTATGTTGAGATAGGTTCCCTCTGTGCCCACTTTCTGGAGAGTTTTTGTCATAAACAGGCATTGAATTTTGTCAAAAGCTTTTTCTGCATCTATTGAGACGGTCATATGGTTTTTAGTCTTCAATTTGTTAATATGGTGTATCACATTGATTGATTTGCATATTTTGAAGAATCCTTGCATCCCTGGGATAAATCCCACATGGTCATGGTGTATGATCCTTTGAATGTGTTGTTGGATTCTGTTTGCTAGTATTTTGTTGAGGATTTTTGCATCTGTGTTCACCAGTGATATTGGTCTGTAATTTTCTTTTTTTGTAGTATCTTTGTCTGGTTTTGGTATCAGGGAGATGGGGGCCTCATAGAATGAGTTTGGGAGTGTTCCTTCCTCTGCAATTTTTTGCAAGAGTTTGAGAAGGACGGGGGTTAGCTCTTCTCTAAATGTTTGATAGAGTTCACCTGTGAAGCCATCTGGTCCTGGACTTTAGTTTGTTGGAAGATTTTTTTTTTTTTTTTTTTGCGGTACGCGGGCCTCTCACTATTGTGGCCTCCCCTGTTGCGGAGCACGGGCTCCAGTCGCACAGGCCCAGCGGCCATGGCTCACGGACCTAGCCACTCTGCGGCATGTGGGATCTTCCTGGACCAGGGCACAAACCCGTGTCCCCTGCATCGGCAGGTGGACTCCCAAACACTGCGCCACCAGGGAAGCCTTGTCGGAAGATTTTTTAATCACAGTATCAATTTCATTACTTGTGATGGGTGTGTTCATACTTTTTATTTCTTCCTGGTTCAGTCTTGGGAAGGTTACACTTTTCTAAGAATTTGTCCATTTCTACCAGGTTGTCCATTTTATTGGCATAGAGCTGCTTGTAGTAGTCTCTTAGGACCATATTTCTTCGGTGTCTGTTGTAACTTCTTTTTCATTTTTAATTTTATTGATTTGAGTCCTCTCTTTTTCTTGATGAGTCTGGCTAATGGTTTATCAATTTTGCTTATCTTCTCAAAGAACCAGCTTTTAGTTTTATTGATCTTTCCTATTGTTTTCTTTGTTTCTCTTTCATTTATTTCTGCTCTGATTTTTATGATTTCTTTCCTTCTGCTAACTTTGGGTTTTCTTTGTTCTTCTTTCTCTAGTTCCTTTAGATGTAAAGTTAGATTGTTTCCGTGAGATTTTTCTTGTTTCTTGAGGTAGACTTGTATAGCTATAAACTTCCCTCTTAGAACTGCTTTTAATGCATTCCATAGGTTTTGGATCGTTGTGTTTTCATTGTCATTTGTCTCTAGGTATTTTTTGATTTCCTCTTTGATTTCTTCAGTGATCTCTTGGTTATTTAGTAACGTATTGTTTAGCCCTCATGTGTTTGTGTTTTTTACATTTTTTCCCCTGTAATTAATTGCTAATCTCATAGTGCTGTTGTCAGAAAAGATGCTTAATATGATTTAATTTTTCTCAAATTTACCGAGGCTTGATTTGTGACCGAAGATGTGATCTATCCTGGAGAATGTTCCGTGCGCACTTGAGAAGAAAGTGTAATCTGCTGTTTTTGGATGGAATGTCCTATAAATATCAGTTAAATCTATCTGGTCTGTTGTGTCATTTAAAACTTGTGTTTCCTTATTAATTTTCTGTCTGTGTGATCTGTCCATTGGTGTAAGTAAGGTCTTAAAATCCCCCACTATTATGGTGTTACTGTTGATTTCCTCTTTTATAGCTGTTAGCAGTTGCCTTATGTATTGAGGTTCTCCTTTGTTGGGTGCATAGGTATTTATAATTGTTATATCTTCTTCTTGGATTGATCCCTTGATCATTATGTAGTGTCCTTCCTTGTCTCTTGTAACGTTCTTTATTTTAAAGTTTGTTTTATCTGATAGAGTATTGCTCCTCCAGCTTTCTTTTGGTTTCCATTTGCATGTAATATCTTTTTCCATCCCCTCACACTCAGTCTGTATGTGTCCCTAGGTCTGAAGTGGGTCCTTGTAGACAGCATATATATGGGTCTTGTTTTTGTATCCATTCAGTGAGCCTGTGTCTTTTGGTTGGAGCATTTAATCCATTCACGTTTATGGTAATTATCAATATGTATGTTCCTGTTACCATTTTGTTAATTGTTATGGGTTTGTTTTTGTAGGTCCTTTTCTTCTCCTGTATTTCCCACTTAGAGAAGTTCCTTTAGCATTTGTTGTAGAGCTGGTTTGGTGGTGCTTAATTCTCTTAACCTTTGCTTGTCTGTAAAGCCTTTGATTTCTCCATCGAATCTGTATGAGATTCTTGCCGGGTAGAGTAATCTTTGTTGTAGGATCTTCCCTTTCATCACTTTAAATATATCAGGCCACTCCCTTCTGGCTTGTAGAGTTTCTTCTGAGAAATCAGCTGTTAACCTTATGGGAGTTCCCTTGTATGTTATTTGTCGTTTTTCCCCTTGTTGCTTTCAATAATTTTTCTTTGTCTTTAATTTTTGTCAGTTTGATTGCTATGTGTCTCTGTGTGTTTCTTCTTGGGTTTATGCTGCCTGGGTGTCTCTGCCCTTCCTGGACTTGGGTGGCTATTTCCTTTCCCATGTTAGGGAAGTTTTTGACTGTAATCTCTTCAGATATTTTCTCGGGTCCTTTCTCTGTGTCTTCTCCTTCTGCGACCCCTGTGATGTGCATGTTGTTGTGTTTAATGTTGTCCCAGAGGTCTCTTAGGTTGTCTTCGTTTCTTTTCATCCTTTTTCTTTATTCTGTTCTGTGGCAGTGAATTCCACCATTCTGTCTTCCAGGCTACTTATCCGTTCTTCTGCCTCAGTTATTCTGCTATTGATTCTTTCTAGCGTATTTTTCATTTCAGTTATTGTATTGTTGTTCATCTCTGTTTGTTCTTTAATTCTTCTAGGTGTTTGTTCTTTAATTCTTCTAGGTCTTTGTTAAACATTTCTTGCATCTTCTCGATCTTTGCCTCCATTCTTTTTCCAAGGTCCTGTATCAGCTTCACTATCATTATTCTGAATTCTTTTTCTGGAATGTTGTCTATCTCCTCTTCATTCAGTTGTTTTTCTGGAGTATTATCTTGTTCCTTCATCTGGTACAAAGTCATCTGCCCTTTCATTTTGTCTGTGAACAAAATTATCACAGACAAAATTATTAAATTTTAAAAAGATGAAAAGATAACCATATTATCTTTCTGTGAATGTGGTTTTCCTTCCACAGGCTGCAGAACTGTAGTTCTTCTTGCTTCTGCTGTCTTCCCTCTGGTGGATGAGGTTATCTAAGAGCCTGATATATGTTCTGTTTGTATGAATTTGCCTAATCTAGTTTCCTCATATTAGTGGAATAATACAATATTTATTCTTTTGTGTTTGGCCTCTTTCACTTATGGTATTTTCATTGTTTGTCTTTGTTGCAGTATGTATCAGAACTTCGTACCTTTTTGTGACTGAATAATATTCCATTGTATGTATATACTCTGTGTTTATCCATTGATGGACATTTGGGTTTTTCTACCTTTGGCTATTTTGAATAATGCTGCAGTCAATAGTGGCATCCAAGTATCTGAGTCTCTGCTTTCAGTTTCTTTGGGTATATACCTAGAAGTGGAATTTCTGGATCATATGGTAATTCTGCTTTTAGCTTTTTTGAGGAACTGCCAAGTTGTTTCCAAAGCAGATGCAGCATTTTACATTCTATGAAATAAAAAGAAATATATGTCTCTGCCTCCAGTTTTTGACACAGGGCTCCTTGGAATTTCCTGGGAGACAGGAGTATCTTTTGTTCTAATGAGGCAACTGTAAGTGTGCTCCTGGGTGGCTCCTGGCCATGAGAAAGACCAAGGTAGGATTAGAAGCTTAGAATTTTCAGGCTATTCACCAGAGGGGGGAGAGGGACTAGAAATGGAGTTAATAATTGATCATGCCTACATGATGAAGCCTCCATAGAAGTCCCCTTACTACGGGATCAAAGAACTTCCAGGTTGGTGAGCACACCTGTGTACTGGGAGCATGACGTACCCGAACTCCATGGGGACAGAAGCTTCTGCGCTTGGGTCCCTCCCAGACCTACATCTGGCTGTTCAGCTGTATCATTTATTACATCCTTTATTAAATAATAAATTGGTAAACATAAGTGTTTCCCTGAGTTCTGTGAGCTGTTCTGGCAAATAACTGAATCCAAGTGGAAGAGGTCGTGGGAACATCTAATTTGCAGCCAAGTTGGACAGAGGTTGTGGATGATCTGGGGACCTACTACTGGTGACTGGCAAAAGAGGTGGGTGGCAGTCTTGTTGGGCTGAGTCCTTAACCTGTGGGCTCTCCTGCTATCTCCCGGGAGATAGTGTCAGAATTGAGTTAAATTGTAGATGATATCATAGAGACTTGCTTGGCGTGGGGAGAAACACACACACATTCTGTGACAGTAGTGTTGTGAGCGTAGTAGTAGTGTGAGAATAAAGGAGAGACACATAGGAACCATGGGTTTTTCCTAAATACAGTCCCACCAGCAATGTACAAGAGTTCCAGTGTCTTCACATCCTCGTCAGTACTTGCTATTGTCTGTGTATCTTATTATAGTCATCCTAATGGACGTGAAGTGGTATTTCATTGTGGTTTTTATCTGCGTTGTCTATTGACTAATGATGAAAAGCATCTTTTCATGTGCTTATTGGGCATTTGTATATGTTCTTATGTTCTTTGTTCTTTAGACCCTTTGCCTATGTATTGGGTTACTTTTTGTTGTTGTTGTTCTAAGGGTTCTTTGTATATTTTGGATACAAGTCCCCAATCAGGTATATGATTTTCAAATACTTCCTTTCATTTTGTAGGTTACCTTTTACCTTTCGTGTAGTGTCCTCTGAAGCACAAAAGTTTTTGATTTCAAAGTCCTATTTATTTTTGTTGTTTGTGCTTAGGTGTTGTATCTAAAATAGTCATTGTCCATCCAAAGGGCAAGAAGATTTACTCATGTTTTCTTCTAAGATTTTAATAGTTTTATTTTACATATTTGGTTCTGTGATCCATTTTGAGTTGATTTTTGTATATGGTATAAGGAAGGAGTCTAACTTCATTTTTTTGCATGTAGATATCCAGTTCTCCTAGCACCATTTGTTGAAAAGACTATTCTTTCCCCATTGAATTGTCTTGCCTCCTTTGTTTAAAATCAATTGACAATTACAATTGTAAATGTTTATTTCTGACTCTTTTTTTTTTTGGTCAATTAGAGATTTATTTTATCATGTTGATTCCATCAGATTATCATGTATGAGTGTGCCATCATTTATTTAATGCATTGACTACTGATGAGCAATTGGATTACTTTTTAAAAATTTTTAAATTTAATTTATTTTTTTATACAGCAGGTTCTTATTAGTTATCCATTTTATACACATTACCCTATATATGTCAATCCCAATCTCCCAGTTCATCACACCACCACCCCCTCACCCCACCACTTTCGCCCATTGTTGTCCATACACTTGTGCTCTACATCTGTGTCTCTATTTCTGCCCTGCAAACCGGTTCATGTGTACCATTTTTCTAGGTTCCACATATATGTGTTAATATACGATATTTGTTTTTCTCTTTCTGACTTACTTATCTCTCTATGATAGTCCCTAGATCCATCCACATCTCTAGAAATGACCCAATTTCGTTCCTTTTTATGGCTGAGTAATATTCCATTGTGTATATGTACCACGTCATCTTTATCCATTTGTCTGTCGATGGGCATTTAGGTTGCTTCCATGACCTGGCTATTGTAAACAGTGCTGTAGTGAACATTGGGGTGCATGTGTCTTTTTGAATTATGGTTTTCTCAGGGTATATGCCCAGTAGTGGGATTGCTGGGTCATATGGTAATTTTATTTTTAGTTTTTTAAGGAATCTCCATCCTGTTCTCCATAGTGGCTGTATCAATATACATTCCCACCAACAGTGCAAGAGGGTTCCCTTTTCTCTACACGCTCTCCAGCATTTGTTGTTTGTAGATTTTCTGATGATGCCCATTCTAACTGGTGTGAGGTGATACCTCATTGTAGTTTTGATTTGCATTTCTCTAATAATTAGTGATGTTGAGCAGCTTTTCATGTGCTTCTTGGCCGTATGTCTTCTTTGGAGAAATGTTTATTAGGTCTTCTGCCCATTTTTTGATTGGGTTGCTTGGTTTTTTAATATTGAGCTGCATGAGCTGTTTATATATTTTGGAGATTAATCCTTTGTCCATTGATTCATTTGCAAATATCGTCTTCCATTCTGAGGGTTTGTCTTGTTTGTAGTTTCCTTAGCTTTGCAAAAGCTTTTAAGTTTCGTTAGGTCCCACTTGTTTAGTTTTACTTTTATTTCCATTACTCTAGGAAGTGGATCAAAAAAAATCTCTCTGTGATTTATGTCAAAGGGTGTTCTTCCTCTGTTTTACTCTAAGAGTTTTATAGTGTCCGGTCTTACATTTAGGTCTCGAATCCATTTGGAGTTTATTTTTGTGCATGGTGTTAGGGAGTGTTCTAATTTCATTCTTTTTTTTTTTTTTGCGGTATACGTGCCTCTCACTGTTGTGGACTCTCCCGTTGCGGAGCACAGGCTCCGGATGCACAGGCCCAGCGGCCATGGCTCACGGTCCTAGCTGCTCCGCGGTATGTGGGATCTTCCCAGACCGGGGCATGAACCTGTGTCCCCTGCATCGGACTCTCAACCACTGCACCACCAGGGAAGCCCTAATTTCATTCTTTTATATGTTGCTGTCCAGTTTTCCCAGCACCACTTATTGAAGAGACTGTCTTTTCTCCACTGTATATCCTTTCCTCCTTTGTCATAGATTAATTGACCATAGGTGCATTGGTTTATCTTTGTATGCTGTTCCATTGATCTATTTTTCTGTTTTTTGTACAAGTACCATACTGTCTTGATTACTGTAGCTTTGTAGTATAGTCTGAAGTTACCAGGCCTGATTTCTCCAGCTCCGTTTTTCTTTCTCAAGATTGCTTTGGCTATTTGTGGTCTTTTGTGTCTCCCTATAAATTTTAAGACTTTTTTTGTTCTAGTTCTGTAAAAAATGCCATTGGTATTTTGATAGGGATTGCACTGAATCTGTAGATTGCTTTGGGTAGTATAGTCAGTTTCACAATATTGATTCTTCCAGTCTAAGCACATGGTATATCTCTCCATCTGTTTGTGTCATCTTTCATTTCTTTCATCAGTGTCTTATAGTTTTCTGAGTACATGTCTTTTACCTCCTTAGGTAGGTTTATTCCTAGGTATTTTATTCTTTTTGTTGCATCGGTGAATGAGATTGTTTCCTTAATTTCTCTTTCATATTTTTCATCATTAGTGTAGAGGAATGCAAGAAATTTCTGTGCATTAATTTTGTATCCTGAAACTTCACCAAATTCATTGATTAGCTCTAGTAGTCTTCTGGTGGCATCTTTAGGATTCTCTACGTATAGTATCATGTCATCTGCAAACAGTGACAGTTTTACTTCTTTTCCAGTTTGTATTCCTTTTATTTGTTTTTCTTCTCTGATTGCCATGGTTAGGACTTTCATAACTATGTTGAATAATAGTGGTAAGAGTGGACATCCTTGTCTTGTTCCTGATCTTAGAGGAAATGTTTTCAGTTTTTCACCATTGAGAATGATGTTTGCTGTGGGTTTGTCGTATATGGTCTTTATTATGTTGAGATAGGTTCCCTCTGTGCCCACTTTCTGGAGAGTTTTTGTCATAAACGGGTGTTGAATTTTGTCAAAAGCTTTTTCTGCATCTATTGAGATGGTCATATGGTTTTTAGTCTTCAATTTGTTAATATGGTGTATCACATTGATTGATTTGCATATATTGAAGAATCCTTGCATCCCTGGGATAAATCCCACGTGGTCATGGTGTATGATCCTTTGAATGTGTTGTTGGATTCTGTTTGCTAGTATTTTGTTGAGGATTTTTGCATCTATATTCACCAGTGATATTGGTCTGTAATTTTCTTTTTTTGTAGTATCTTTGTCTGGTTTTGGTATCAGGGAGATGGTGGCCTCATAGAATGAGTTTGGGAGTGTTCCTTCCTCTGCAATTTTTTGCAAGAGTTTGAGAAGGATGGGTGTTAGCTCTTCTCTGAATGTTTGATAGAGTTCACCTGTGAAGCCATCTGGTCCTGGACTTTTGTTTGTTGGAAGATTTTTAATCACAGTTTCAATTTCATTACTTGTGATTGGTGTGTTCATATACTCTATTTCTTCCTCGTTCAGTCTTGGAAGTTTATACCTTTGTAAGAATTTGTCCATTTCTTCCAGATTGTCCATTTTATTGGCATAGAGTTGCTTGTAGTAGTCTCTTAGGACTGTATATCTGTGGTGTCAGTTGTAACTTCTCCTTTTTCATTTTTAATTTTATTGATTTGAGTCCTCTCTTTTTCTTGATGAGTCTGGCTAATGGTTTATCAATTTTGTTTATCTTCTCAAAGAGCCAGCTTTTAGTTTTATTCATCTTTGCTATTGTATTCTTTGTTTCTATTTCATTTATTTCTGCTCTGATCTTTATGATTTCTTTCCTTCTGCTAACTTTGGGTTTTGTTTGTTCTTCTTTCTCTAGTTCCTTTAGATGTAAGGTTAGATTGTTTCCATGAGATTTTTCTTGTTTCTTGAGGTAGATTTGTATAGCTATAAACCTCCCTCTTAGAACTGCTTTTGCTGCATCCCATAGGTTTTGGATTGTTGTGTTTTCCTTGTCATTTGTCTCTAGGTATTTTCTGATTTTCTCTTTGATTTCTTCAGTGATCTCTTGGTTATTTAGTAATGTATTGTTTAGCCCTCATGTGTTTGTGTTTTTTATGTTTCTTTCCCTGTAATTCATTTCTAATCTCATAGTGTTGTGGTTAGAAATGATGCTTGATATGATTTCAGTTTTCGTAAATTTACTGAGGCTTGATTTGTGACCCAAGATGTGATCTGTCCTGGAGAATGTTCCGTATGCACTTGAGAAGAAAGTGTAATCTGCTGCTTTTGGATGGAATGTCCTATAAATATCAGTTAAATCTATCTGGTCTGTTGTGTCATTTAAAACTTGTGTTTCCTTATTAATTTTCTGTCTGTGTGATCTGTCCATTGGTGTAAGTAAAGTCTTAAAATCCCCCACTATTATGGTGTTACTGTTGATTTCCTCTTTTATAGCTGTTAGCAGTTGCTTTATGTATTGAGGTGCTCCTATGTTGGGTGCATAGATATTTATAATTGTTATATCTTCTTCTTGGATTGATCCCTTGATCATTATGTAGTGTCCTTCCTTGTCTCTTGTAACGTTCTTTATTTTAAAGTTTGTTTTATCTGATAGAGTATTGCTCCTCCAGCTTTCTTTTGGTTTCCATTTGCATGTAATATCTTTTTCCATCCCCTCACACTCAGTCTGTATGTGTCCCTAGGTCTGAAGTGGGTCCTTGTAGACAGCATATATATGGGTCTTGTTTTTGTATCCATTCAGTGAGCCTGTGTCTTTTGGTTGGAGCATTTAATCCATTCACGTTTATGGTAATTATCAATATGTATGTTCCTATTACCGTTTTGTTAATTGTTATGGGTTTGTTTTTGTAGGTCCTTTTCTTCTCCTGTATTTCCCACTTAGAGAAGTTCCTTTAGCATTTGTTGTAGAGCTGGTTTGGTGGTGCTTAATTCTCTTAGCCTTTGCTTGTCTGTAAAGCTTTTGAGTTGTCCATCGAATCTGAATGAGATCATTGCCGGGTAGAGTAATCTTTGTTGTAGGATCTTCCCTTTCATCACTTTAAATATATCATGCCACTCCCTTCTGGCTTGTAGAGTTTCTTCTGAGAAATCAGCTGTTAACCTTATGGGAGTTCCCTTGTATGTTATTTGTCGTTTTTCCCCTTGTTGCTTTCAATAATTTTTCTTTGTGTTTAATTTTTGTCAGTTTGATTGCTATGTGTCTCTGTGTGTTTCTTCTTGGGTTTATGCTGCCTGGGAGTCTCTGCCCTTCCTGGACTTGGGTGGCTATTTCCTTTCCCATGTTAGGGAAGTTTTTGACTGTAATCTCTTCAGATATTTTCTCGGGTCCTTTTTCTGTGTCTTCTCCTTCTGCGACCCCTGTGATGCGAATGTTGTTGCGTTTTATGTTGTCCCAGAGGTCTCTTAGGTTGTCTTCGTTTCTTTTCATCCTTTTTCTTTATTCTGTTCCGTGGCAGTGAATCCCACCATTCTATCTTCCAGGTCACTTATCTGTTCTTCTGCCTCACTTATTGTGCTGTTGATTCTTTCTAGCGTATTTTTCATTTCAGTTATTGTATTGTTCATGTCTGTTTGTTCTTTAATTCTTCTAGGTGTTTGTTCTTTAATTCTTCTAGGTCTTTGTTAAACATTTCTTGCATCTTCTCGATCTTTGCCTCTTTTTTTTTTTTTTGGGAAATGAATTTACTGATTTAATTTATTTACAAACTATTCACCACTTTTTTTTCACTGCATAGCATCAATAAACTTAAAAAATATAGAAGATGATGATGGTACTGCATTTCAAAACAACTTTCCAAGCCACTACTTTTGGCTTTTAGAAGTAATTGTTTTCTACTTTAGAGTGCTCACGATTCAAATAGCACTGAAGATAATAGATAAAGGTAGGTAAAGATATGTCATGGAAAGACTGACAAAAGAGTTGATACAAGATATCAAAGGAACAAGAATGGAAATCCATGTTGGGCAGATAACAGTAAACAGGCAGATGTGGTTACCCTTCGAAATCAACATGGACAAAATTGGCAATGGAATGGAATGAACTGTTCTTGGCAGAAATCCTCCCCTACCTAAGCAATTTCAGTAAGATTGGTGATTTCCTGTGCAGTATCAGGATTATGGAGTAAGAAATGGAATGCTCAGAATAATCAACGAGGAAATTAGTTTATCTAGGCCTCAATCCCTTCAATTGAAAAATGAATAAATGTATATGTGACTGCTGCACAAGAGACAGGATGTGTAGCAGTTAAAAGTGCAGGCTGTGACTATCATTATATAAGATGTTACTAATGGAGACAGCTGGGTGATGGGTCCATGGAACTCCTTGTAGTATTTTTGCAACTTTCTGAGAGTCTGTTATTATTTCAAAACAATTTTTTTTTTTTTTTTTTTTTGCTGTATGCGGGCCTCTCACTGTTGTGGCCTCTCCCGTTGCAGAGCACAGGCTCCAGGCGTGCAGGCTCAGCGGCCATGGCTCACGGGCCTAGACGCGCTGCGCCATGTGGGATCTTCCCAGACCGGGGCACGAACCTGTGTCCCCTGCATCAGCAGGCGGACTCTCAACCACTGCGCCACCAGGGAAGCCCAAAACAAAAGTTTTAAAAAGCATTTTACAGGCATGAAACCAGACCACCAGGGTTTAAATTCGGGCACAACCAATTACTGGCTGTGTGCCCTCAATCAAGTTATTTATTTTCTCATGTGTAAAATGCGGATAAAAACAGTATTTACCTCAGAAGGTGCTGTGTGAATTAAATAAGCTAATACATGTAAACCATTCACAACAGTGCTTGTTACATAGTTTTGCCTCCGTTCTTTTTCTGAGGTCCTGTATCATTTTCATTATCAGTATTCTGAATTCTTTTTCTGGAAGGTTGCCTATGTCCACTTCATTTAGTTGTTTTTCTGGGCTTTTATCTTGTTTCTGCATCTGGTAGATAGCCCTCTGCCTTTTCATCTTGTCTTTCTGTAAATGTCGGTTTTTGTTCCACAGGCTGCAGAATTGTAGTTCCTCTTTCTTCTGCTGTCTGCCCTCTGGTGGATGAGGCTATCTAAGAGGCTTGTGCAAGTTTCCTGATGGGAGGGAACGGTGGTGGGTAGAGCTGGGTGTTGCTTTGGTGGGCAGAGCTCAGTAAAACTTTAATCCACTTGTTTGCTGATGGGTGGGGCTGGGTTCCCTCCCTGTTGCTTGTTTGACCTTAGGCGACACCACACTGGAGCCTACCAGGCTCTTTGGTGGGGTTAATGGCTGACTCTGGGAGGGCTCACCCCAAGGAATACCTCCTAGAACTTCTGCTGCCAGTGTCCTTGTCCTCACATGAGCCACAGCTATCCCCCGCCTCTTCAGGAGACCCTCCAACACTAGCATGTAGGTCTGGTCCAGTCTCCTATGGGGTCACCGCTCCTTCCCCTGGGTCCCGATGCACACACTACTTTGTGTGTGTCTTCCAAGAGTGGAGTCTCTGTTTCCCCCAGTCCTGTCGAAGTCCTGCAGTCAAATCCCGCTAGCTTTCAAAGTCTGATTCTCTAGGAATTCCTCGTCCCATTGCTGGACCCCCAGGTTGGGAAGCCTGACGTCAGGCTCAGAACCTTCACTCCAGTGGGTGGACTTCTGTGGTATAAGTGTTCTCCAGTTTGTGAGTCACCCACCCAGCAGTTATGGGATTTGATTTTATTGTGATTGCGCCCCTCATACTGTTTCATTGTGGCTTTTTCTTTGTCTTTGGATGTGGGGTATCTTTTTTGGTGAGTTCCAGTGTCTTCCTGTTGATGATTGTTCAACAGTTATTTGTGATTCTGGTGCTCTCACAAGAGGGAGTGAGTGCACGTCCTTCTACTCTGCGCCATCTTGAACCAATCCCCTCTATTTCTGGACTCTTTTAATTCTGTTCTTATCCTCTGCTAGTACTGTGCTGTTTTCTTTCATTCTTTTTCTTTCTTTCTTTTTTTTTTTTTTGTTGCACTGTCTTGATTACTGTAGCTTTGTAGCAAATTTTGAAATTGAGAAGTGTGAGTCTCCCAATTTTGTTCTTTTTTTGAAATCGTTTTGGCCCTTCTGGGTCCCTTGCATTTCCATATGAATTTTAGGATCAGCTTATTAATTTCTGCAAGTAAGCCAGCTGAGATTTTGATAGGTAGTGAGTTGAATTTGTATATCCATTTGGGGAGCATTGACACCTTAACAATATTAAGGCTTACAATCCATGAACATAGAGTGATTTCAATTTATTTAGGTCTTATTTTCTTCCTATAATATTTTATAGTTTTCAGAGTACAAGTTTTGCAATTCTCTTGTTATATTTATTCCTATGTATCTTATTCTTTTTGATGTTACTTTAAGTGGAACTTTCTTAATTTCATTTTCATATTGTTTATTTGTAGTGAATAGAAATAAGAATATATTATTGTATAGTGATTTTTTTATCCCGCTGCAACTTTGCTGAACTAGTTTACTAGATCTAATAGTTTTTTAATGGATTTCTTATGATTTTCTTTGTGTAAAGATCATGTCACATGCAAATACAGTTTTACTTCTTTCATTCCAATCTGGATGACTTCTTTTTCTTGCCTAATTGTCCTGGCTAGCACCTTCAATACAATTTTGAATAGAAGTTGTAGGAGTGAATATCCTTGTCTTGTTCCTTATCTTGAAGGGAAATGTTTAGTGTTTCACTCTTAAGTATAGTATCAGATGTAGGTTTTTGTAGATGCCTTTCATCAGTTTGATGAAGTTCTCTTCTATTCCTAATTTGTTGAATGCTTTTTTATCATGAAATGATGTTGGGTTTTGTTAAATGTGTTTTCTGTGTCTGTTGAGGTGGTCATGTTATTTTCTTTATTCTCTTGATATGATTTATTACATTCATCTATTTTTGGATGTTTAACCAACCTTGCATTTTTGAGATAAATGTCAGTTGGTCATGGTGTATGGGTCTTTTTTTTTTCCCATTGTTTCTTTAACTAGAATATAGTTGACATACAATATTATGTTAGTTTCAGTTTCACTACATAGTGATTTGACTTATGATTACCATGATCAGTCTAGTAACAATTTGTCCCCATACAAAGTTATTACAATATTATTTACCATATTCCTTTTGCTGTATATTACATCCCCACAGCTTATTTATTTTATAACTGGAGGCTTGTATCTCTTAATCCCTTTCACGTATTCTGCCCACCCTGTGTATAATTCTTTTTTTTTTTTTTTTTTTTAAATCAGCAGTTTGGCTGTGGCTGCTGTACCTCCAGGTGCGGTAGTCCTGCTGTATCACTGAGTCGGTTAGCCCTCTGCTGGGTGGAGATGGAGCTGCTCAGCCCTGGCTTAATTCTTTTTTTATGTGTTGCTAGATTTGGTTTGCTGATACCTTGTTGATTGATTTTTGCATTTCTGTACGTTTCTTGTGATGTGTTTGTTTGGTTCTGATATCAACATTAATTCTGTCCTCATAGAAGAGTTGGAAAGTTTTTCTTCCTATTCTATTTTTTGAAAGGCTTTGTGAAGAATTTGTATTAATTATTCTTTAAATGTATGGTAGGATTCATCAGTGAAGTAATGTGAGTCTGGACTCTTTTGATTTGTTTGTTTGGTGGACGTTTTAAAATTAGTAATTCATTGTCTTGTTATAGGTCAATTCTGATAATCTGTTTCTTCCTGAGTTTTGGTAGTTTGTGATTTTCTAGGAATTTGTCCATTTCATCTAAATTATCTAATTTGTTTTCATACATTTGTTCATAGGATTCACTTATAATCCTTTTATTTGTGCAAATTTGGTTCTTATGTTTTTTCCCTTTACTACTCACTCACAGTTTGTACTTGCAGCCACTGCAAACTAATTATCATTTTCAGATGCTTTTCCTCTGTCTAAAATGCCTTTTGCCTTTCTCCATTTGAGGGATTGTTGTTTATCTTTCAAGATAAGTTTCTTCATGTAATCTTCCCTGATTGTCCAGGCAGACTTTGTTTCTCCTTCCTTTGAATTTCAGTGCACTTCTGCATCTTTGTTATTGTGTTTGTTTCTTTCAAAGAGCAGCTCAGCATCTTGTGCATCTCCTTTTCCTTCATGAGGAGCATGGGGCCTGATACATAATTGTTTCTTAGGAATTGCATGTCGAATAAATGAATGAGGTACGAAATTCTTCCTTTGAGCTCCCATTCCATTTGGATGCCTCAGAGGCATCTGAAATTCAAAATGTCTAAATCCTAACTCATGATCTCCCCACTAACCCTGTTGAAGATCTGGTCTACTTCCAGTGAGCAACACTTATAAAAATTGTAATCCAGTTCTGCATGCTAGAAACCTACTGCGTTTATGCTGGTCACATATCTTCCCACTCAGCCTGTTCAATGTATCACAGATATTTGATTGATTTACCTAAATGTCTTTAAAAACTAGTTCTTTCCATCTCAAGCATCACTGTCCTAAAACTTTTGCACCTTTTATTTGTTTAAACTAGGCAACTCCCATTCCTTTGGCTCTTACCTCAGACATTACTTCCTAAGGGAACCCTTTTGAGATCACCAAAGTAAACTTGTTGCATATACTGTATCCTCTTGTAGCATTTATCACAGCTTGTAATTAAGTTACTTGTGTGGTTATTAGTTTGTTTGAGCTTCTCCACTGGAGCTAAAACTCTGTGAGGGTAGGATTCCCTGCTGTTTTCTTTACCACTGTATGACCAGCGCTCAGTACTAAGAAGATTTAATAAATGCTTATGGAATGAATGAATCAGTGACGAGACAATTTATATGGAAATGCTTTTAAAATGAAATGTGCTAAGGAAACATTGTTTTGATCTCTTAACATTTAGAAAACTGATTAGTTTATTGAATTTACAATTTCTTTGTTCAGATGTAGAGAAATTCTAAATTCTAGTGTTATTTAAGGGTGGGTCATCTTTGATAGATCCACTTATTGCTGATTAGGTTTTGTTTCCTGGGATTATGGAATTGGTATAGCTGTTACAAAGTATATGGTAAAGTCTCTCTGGAAAGCACTATAATATTTCTTAAATAACACCTTCTTGGTAATTATCATATTTGGTTTAAGATTTCACTTAGCACAAGATGGGTTGCAGAAAGCCAAATCCTCGTATATATTCAAGTAAAGGTGATGACTTTCTTCACAATAGAGCAGAGATGAAATAGCTCCCACATTTGTTATTCTGAATGGAGCCTTGGGATAAAATTCCAAGCAGCAGAATGCCACTTAACATTCTGCATGCTATTTTGCTCTTTAGTAGTATAATTGTAGAATGAGGCAATAAAACCGGAGAGGATATAATATTTATACCTGTGCAGGCACTTCACATGATAAAATGTCACATGGGACTGTTTACTCCATGCCGGTTATTTGGATAATGCCCCACCTGCCTAGAGACAGGAGGTGCTGAGTCTTGCATAAATCTTGAAAAGAAGGTTAGGGTTAATTTAGTGAATTTTTCAGCAAGAAAAAGGAATACATCGTGTGTGATAATAATAATGGCTACTCTTTGAGCACTATTTTTGTGCCAGCACTGTACTGAGCCTTTGGAGACCAGGGAGGGACAAAAGCGAGAGAATTAATATCAGTGAGTACCTTCCATGTGTCAGTTACTGTGGTATACACTTTACTTACAATATCTCTAAACCTTATAACAATTCTGCCATTTAGGTGGTGTTATCCCCGTGTGTACATGACTGACTCTTGTTTATCTCATAAAAAAATTCTAATGACCTCACTGGAGTTCTGTTATAATTATCGTATTTAAACTTTGGTATGTATGTATATATATAATTTTTTTTTAGTTTAAATAGTCGTCTTTTTTTTTTTTCTGAGACAAAAAAGATTAATGAGAAGAGACAAAGAAACATCAAAGAGCTTTTTCCTCTGATTGCTGTGTTAGAACTTTTGCCTGAAAATAGGTTACATTCCTTCTGTTTTCAGAATCCTCATTAACTTTACATTTTAATGATGTTCAAGGCAAATTACACCATTTATGGTCAGTGCCATAAAGGGATGCTTAAAGGGGACTTAGAAAAAAATTTTTTTTTGAATGGTGGATGTATTTACTCCAGGAATATAAATTGATGCAGAATTCTTAAGAAGATAGACAAAAAATTCTTGAAATGTGGGGTTGGTTTTCCATTTCCGACTATCCTAACAACTTAATTCAGAGGAAATTATTTGCAGCTTAAGGTAAATTAATCATTGAAAAGCATATTTATAATACTCAGGAGCATGTATATGGAACCAGTGTCCTACATTTATTTTCAAAAATAGTTCCAGTTTCTCATTTACTTGGATTTAAATTGAATTTTACTGCTTAGCTTTAGAAATAATTCATAGGTGGTATATGCTCAACAGGAATAAATGAAGACAGCTTCTCCCAGTTATGAAAAAAGCAAAGGTGATTGAAATGCTAATATGTTGATAGACAGATTGTATTTGCACAAGAATGAGGGAATATGCTGTAAGGTGGAACTCTTCACAGGATTCCAAATTATTTAATTTAAAAGAACAATATGAACGGCAGAGCTGTGCTTTCATTGTAAGCTTCGACTGCTTAATTATTATTGGATGATAAATTAGAATAAATTGTCATGTTGTGTCAAATACTGTTTATTTCCTCAACAATTATTTGGTAAGTGGATTAAGGGAAACTGGCCTGTCTGTTGAGGGAACTGTAATTATGGGACTGCCCATCTAACATTAGGTATTTTATAAGGTTTGTACTCCTGTTTTTAAATGTTCAATTGAATCCTTTTTGTGTGCCAGGCAATGGGCTAATGTCCTTGTTAAGGCTTTTTTGAATGCAAGGAGTGGAATTTCACTAAAACTAGCTCAAGAAGGCAGGATGGAAGTAGAGGAGTCTATTGTACAGGGAAGAACAGGAAGCAAAATGTAGCTGGGCTTCATGAGGACAAACTAGAACTGGAAAGTCGTGCACTGGGGTGATTCCATCTCTTTCATCATGGCTTTGCTCATTCTCCTTTCTTTCGCTACTGGCTTCCTTGGTTCACTACTTATCTTGTTAATGGTTCAAATTGGCATCCTCAGACTATATGATCTTTCAAGCTTGGCTTCCCATGGCTAACAGACATTTTCTGTGTCTGTTCCCAGCATAGAGCATGTGGCTCAGCCCAGGCCTGGGTTGATACCTGTGGTCACCCAGGTGTGTTATGCTACACTGCCTTTTCTGGGGGCCATAGGTGAGCAGAGAGTGAAACAAGGCTGGATTGATAAGGCATGACTCTTGCTCATGTGTGCCTTTTGTGGAGATGATATACACGTAAAGGTAATTTCTACTTAATGTGCTGAGGACTTCCCTGTAAATAAGTGTTTGAACTCCCTCAGTCATCTGCAGTGTTTGGAAACTGAGGAAATGGTTGGAGGTTTTGGGGTTTACCATTGAGGACAGGTGATGTGATTTTCTTTTGGAATTAGATTTCTAAGGTAGGACTCCCCAAGAGTCCATAGCTGTAATTGGATCCTGCTTGCCACTATGCAAGTAAACTGAGTTTAGAAAGAAAAATAAATTTTCTTAGTTGGGTTTTCTTTCCAGGTGCCACATTGAATGATTGACAGAAATATCTAATGCAGTTTAAGGAAGTTTTTGCAGTGTTTGGGTTTGGTCCATTGTGGCTAATAACTCTTGATATGGCTACTTGTCAACATTTCAATTTTCTGATGACCTGGTTAAAAGTGCTGCTAGGTTCTGCATTTGCTCTTTAACAGTCATCATCATTTTTCTTCTGAGTACTGAAATGGAGCAAACTTAAGAAGTAGATAAGAGCGTGGATATGACAGCATTTGTTGAGCTTCTATTTGATATATATATATATATATACACACACATATATACACACACATCCGTATACACATATACACACATATGTGTACACACATGTATATGCACACATGTGTGTATTTATTCTTCCTGGAGCCCATAAGATGTGAATTATTGTCTTTATTTTTATATTTGTTCCAAACCAAGGCACAGAGAAATTAACTTACCCTAAGATAATATAGTTAGTAGGTAGTAGATTGGTGATTTGATTCTAGGCTTGCTTCTTCCCACTATACCATGCTGCTTCCAAAAGAATATGCCTATGTCTACTATATCTCTGTTTAAAGATAATGGTTCAGGTGTGTTCTGAACTTCTCTGTTGGAACAAGGTTTTGCTTTAGTATGGTTCAGTTAAAAACATTAGTTCTAGTTCAGTTACTACCATTTATAAGCTGTGTGATGATAGGCAGGGTGAGTTAGCTTTTTATTTTTTAATATGTAAAATGGGATTATTAATGGGGCCCATCCTAGAGGCTTGGTATGAGGAATAAAGGAGCTAGTACGGTTTTTTGTTACAACATGTGTTTCTGTAATGCAAATTCACTCGTAGGCAATTGGAAAGAGGAATGTGTGAGTGTCGGAATAATGTAGAAGTTGCATTGGTTTGTATGTTTTATGCCTCCAACTTACATTAGCTGAATTCAAAGTAGACTAACAGTTTCTCTTGGTCTTTACATTTGAGCACATTTTCAACTTTCTTTATTTTTGCCTTTTCTTGGATCTCCTTAGGAAGGGAGATTCTGACCGGGAGGTTTGGGGTGAGATTGGCAATGATAGAGTCAAGGACTCTTGAGTTGTGCTTGCAGCCTTTCCTGATAGAAATTATATAGTCTTGAAAGATAATTTTAAAATAGTTTAGTTTTTCAATTTTCAGAAAAGCTATATATGTCTGTATGTTTGTATCCATATTTTTAACCCTGGATAGAAGAATCTGGTTGCTACTGGGTTGTGCTGATGCAACAAGACTGTTTTAAAGTTGTGTTTTCTTCTCCTTTAACTTGACCTGGTTTGTTGAAAGATGCTCAGTCCTTTTGGGAGCAGGCAAAGGGGGCTAATTGTGCAGTATCTTTGTTGAGTGATGAGACACTGGTGTCTGTGAAGGCAGTGGGATGGTGTATCTCTTTGATTATTTTAATAACAGAGAAGGTAGGAATATGGGAACGCAGCCTGCATAGTCTAAGATGCACGGGTTTTTATGCTCAGTTTAGAGTTTAAATCCTGGCCCTTCAATGGTCAGTATACTAATGTGGGTGAGGCACTTAATCTTTCTGGATCTCAGTTTTCTCATCAGTAATACAGAATTATTGCCATCTGCCTCCTAAGGTTGTTTTGAGAATTTAATGTCATAAGACCTTTAATGATATAAGGTATTCAGAGCACCTCACTTACTGTAGGTATTCAATAAATGTTTAGTAAGGGAACTATAGAAGATAATAGAAATATAGTTGTAGCCTGTTTTGTGCAATAAATATCCCAAAACATTTTATAGTATTAGTGTTTTTTTAAACTAGCCACTGTTAAATGAAACAGAACTTCTTTTGAAAAAGTAGTGAATTTTGTAATGTGAATAAACAACTATTTTAAAGACAGCATTAAATATTATTTTTAAAAAAGCTTTGTATACCTGTATGGAAAATTGTTATAATGCAATAGTATTTTAGTGTTTCCTCAAACTTGAAATAAATAGTGTATGATATTGTCACTTCGAAAGAATTCTATAATATGAAATATTAAAAAACTTAAACCCAAAGTATAATACATTTTACCTACCTACCTACCTCTTGGGCCACTTTTCTTTTGGAAATTTCATGATATAACCTCTCATTTTTTTGAAAACTGTATTCGTTTTTTAACCATATTTTCATTTCATTTTCATTATAATTTTATTTGAAAAAATTAATTTGTGGTTTTTTTTTTCCTCTTACAGGCAGCCAAGTTTAGTGAATAAAACACCTATAGTCAGGAAATTTACATGAGCTTGGATGCGCTGTTAACTCTCTGATTTCCTCAAGTCTTGTTAATTCATATGTGAATTGAATTGATATGCAAGGGGTATCATTGCCTATTAGCCTTTCCTCACAGTTATTTTGTAAAAGTGCACGATTGGTGTGAGAGTGCTGTGAACTCTTTGGAAACACAGTGCCTTGGACATACTGGGATAAATTTTGTTCATGACCAGCATGACCTACCATAATCTGCCAGTGCCTTGTTTATGTAATTGTCAATAAAATTTCAGATTCAGCAAAGAATCTGTATTATCCTTGAAACTTTACATACCATATGCCTAGAGCCAAGAAGAAATAATAATAGTAACTGTTAAACACCTACTTTGTGTCAGACACACTTTTGGATACTTTACAAATAGTATCTTTAATCCTTATACTGCTTCAAGATAGAGCATATTCATCATTTAATTGATGGAGGCTAAGAAAACTGCCCCCAACCATACTGCTTTTGCCAAGCTTCATAGCTGGAGCTCTTCCCCACTTTTATACCCTATATTCATAGAAACCCTACTGTAGATAATGGAAATCAGAATGTATTTTGATGGAAAGTTAGTGATTACCTTCTACTTATTTTTTCCCCCCATTGGAATAAATGAAGTGCATTGTGGAGTAGGGAATTTTGAGTTTTTGCTGTAGAAAGGTACTTAGATTTCTCTAACCCTTTAGGGAAATTAAGAGGAAAATTCAGAGATATCCAAGATAGAGTGAGGGCAATTAATAGTTTGTGGGCAGAGTCTAGTTTAACTAGACTTGTGGAAGGACCCTTTGAATTTTGAGTTTATTATTTTGATTGGGTATTTGTGTGTGGTGGAGTTGGAATTGTGATGTATGTGCTTGGCCCTCATAAAACTAGAATTTTTTTTTCCCTCCATGATTGTGTCGTTGAAAGCTTTCTTTTATCATTTTGCTGCCATATGTGTTTGTGAAAATCAGTTGCGTTGTAAAAATTCTTACTTCCTGGAAACCAGAAACCCATTCAGTAAATGTCCCTACCCTGACCACTTCCTCTTCGTTATTTCTAAATGTTAGTGCTGTTCTTGTAGCATTCCAGGCGTTCATCTAGCTAGGATTCCTTTTTCACATTTGCTCTTTGGTGCATTTTCTCCCATTTTATTTTGTTTCTTTGTCCTGATTAGGTCACCAAGTATAATAGAAGAGACATTTGCTTTGTTTTTTTCTCTAAAGCAAGTTATTTTAGAGGGAGAGTTTACCAGTGATAAGGGCTGTTTATGTCCTAAGCGATTGATTTGTAATTAATATTGCCTGGGCTCTTGCATGTTGGCAGAATTGGCAACAGCTTGCAGCATTTTTTTAAATTCACTTTTCTTTTTGGTATTTTGACAATGTCATTCGTATTTAATGAACAAGTACCTCAGACAGGTTAAATGTGTTAAAACACGGAACAAAAAGGATGGAAGGAGACCCAGTGCTGCTTAGAAACCTTGATCTTTTGCCAAAGTATTTAAACAATTTAGTGTTTTGGTTTCCTAGCTCCAAGCTTCTCCTCAAATCCCTTGCTAATTAATCCAGTTAATGCTTTGTAGACTTACTATATGCAGTGCTTTGGCTTGTTCGTCTATAATTGAGAAGTCCATTTTGTTTCTTGGAGCAAACCTAAGCTCTGTTCTGGCGCAGTGCTACACAGCGGGCTTGCAGATGTGAGTAGTTTTTTTGTCTTTAAAACCCTTTTGAGTGTGTATGTATGTACATATATTTGCACGTTCCCTGCCCTACATAATACTTAGGCTCAAAATTTCAAGATAAAAAGAATGATACAAAATAGAAAATATAAATAGAAAACTGATCTTTCACACCAAACTAAAGAACTGATTAAATGCCCCCTCTGCTACTTACTGTGTACAAATTCTTTGACTTTTCTAAGCCTCAATTTCCTCATCTATAAAATGGGAAAAGTAATCCTATCTTTCTCATAGTGGTGTTGTTATGATAAAATAAGTATCTTAAATGCTTAGCAAGTGCCCAGCACATAATAAAACTCAGTAAATGATACTGATTTATTTTTTATTATTATTATGCTGTGATCCTTATGTGTTAAATAAATTATTTTGGTGCTTGCTAAATTTTGGAGTAGGTAGATAACCATCTATTTTTCTTTTGGCAAAGGAATTTCAAATGTCTTAATTTGTGTCAAGGATATAAGAATCAAACACATTCTTTTAACAGTAGTAATAATAAGAAATAAGCAACTGTATTCTGCTTAAACTGTGGTTTTGAGACCCACTGTTGTGTGTTATCAATACAAATTATCTTTTTAAAGTTGAAAGATGAATTTCTCTCATTTTCCCACCGGAAAGCTTATGTGTGGAAAAATATATGGGCTGTTTCTTCCCCCCAGTTAAATCAAACATGGAGGCAAACGCAGGAGCCTTCACTGCTGGTGAAGCTGATGATGACTTCCTGCTAACCCATTTCTGAAATCCAAATATTATGCCTTTTAAGCTCAGACTATATCCTGTTGATTCAGAATTAATAGGGTCCTCATTTGATCATTATAGGAAATTTCACATTCCCTCCCCGACCCTCAAGGATTTTCGAGAAGAAAATTGGCTGACAAAACATGTTGCATTCTAATTTTTTTCCAGCTGATCATTTTTGTTTTTATGTTTAGAAAAAGTTTATTTAAGCACATAGACAGGAAAGTATGAAGTTATAAGTTAAAAACTTGACTAATTATAACAAAGTTAAACCATCCGTGTTACTCCCACCCAGGTAAAGAAAGAGAACATTTACCAGCATCTTGCAAGCCATCCGTATGTGTCCTTCCAATCATCGCCCCCTCCATTTTCCCTAAAGAGAACCATTATCTTAACTTCTAATAACGTTGATCATTTTTGCCTGTTTTTGAACATATATAAGTGACATCATATAAATAGAGTCATGAGTGTATTAATTTCTTCACTTGACTTCTTTTGCTCACCATTACATTTATGAGATTATCCTTGTTGTGTGGTACTATAGTTTGCTCAGTTCTTTCCTTGTTATACAGTATTCCATTATATGAATATGCCATAATTGATCCATTCTATTGTCTATAGACGTTAACACTTCCCCCTTGTTTTTGGCTATTTCAAATAATGAAGCATATGTCATCTTTTTTTTCTTTAAAAATTTATTTATTATTTATTATTTATTTTTGGCTGTGTTGGGTCTTCCTTGTTGCACGCGGGCATTCTCTATTTGCGGCGAGCGGGGGCTGCTCTTTGTTGCAGTGCACGGGCTTCTCACTGCGGTAGCTTCTTGTTGAGGAGCACAGGCTCTAGGTGCACAGGCTTCAGTAGTTGTGGTGCAGGGGCTTAGTTGGTCTGCGGCATGTGGGATCTTCCCCGACCAGGGCAGGAACCCGTGTCCCCTGCCTTGGCAGGCGGATTCTTAACCACTGTGCCACCAGGGAAGCCCCATATGTCATCATTTTGAATATATTCGGTGCTTACGTACTCACATTTCTGTTCTTTTGATATACTTAGGAGTGAAATTGCTAGGTCATAGAGTGTGTGCGTATTTAACTTTAGCATAAAATGCCAGGCAGTTTTCCCAAAGTGGTTAAACCAATTTGCTTCTCATCTAACTGTGTGAGTTTCTGTTGCTCCACATCTTCACCAACACTTAATATCAAAAGTCTTTTCAATTTTAGCCATTCTGGGTGGTTGTATAGTGTATTTCATTATAGTTTAAATTGCATTTCCCTGATTAGTAATGAAGTTGTCCATCTTTTAATATATTTATTGGTTATCTGGCTATCTTGTTTTTCTTTTAGAAGTTTTTTGTATATTCTGATTATAAGTCCTTTGATGGTTGTATTTGTTACAGTTATCTTCTATTCTCTGGCTTATCTTTCCACTCTTTTTCAAAAAATTGAGGTAATATTGGTTTATAACATTAAGTTTCATGTGTATAACATTATATTTCTACTTCTTTATACCCTACAGTGTGCTCACCATCAAAAATTTGGTTTCCATTCATCACTACAGTTGATCCCCTTTACCCATTTCATACTCCCCACACCTTTCCCCTCTGGTAACCACTCCTCTGTTCTTTGTATCTATGTGTTTTTGTTTGGTTTGGTTTGTTCATTAACTTTGTTTCTTTGTTTTTAATATTCTACATATGAGAGAGATCATATGGTTTTTGTCTTTCTCTACCTGACTTATTTCACTTAGCTTAATACCCTCAAGGTCCATCCATATTGTCAAAAACAGCAAGATTTCATCTTTTTTTTTTTTTTTATGACCGAATAGTTTTCTGTCATATACATCTACCACATCTTTTTTATCCATCCATTGATGGACACGTAGGTTGTTTCCATATGTTGGCTATTATAAATAATGCTGCAATGAAAATAGGGGTGCATATATCTTTTTGAATTAGCATATTTGTATTCTTTGGATAAATACCCAGGAGTGGAATTGCTGGATTGTATGGTACTTTTATTCTTAATTTTTTGAGGAATCTCCATACTAGTTTCTATGGGTGGCTGCATCAATTTACATTCCTGTCAACAGTGCATGAGGGTTCTCTTTTCTCCATATCCTTGCCTACACTTGTTATTTCTTGCCTTTCTGATAATAGGCATTGTAGCAGGTGTGAGGCAATTGTGGTTGTGATTTGCATTTTTCTAATAATTAGTGCTGTTGAACATCTTTTCATGTGCCTGTTGGCCATCTGTATGTCTTCTTTGAGAAAATGTCTATTCAGTTTCTCTGCCCATTTTTTAAATTGGGGTTTTTGTTTTGTTTTTGAGTTGTATGAGTTCTTTATATATTTTGTATATTACCCCTTTATCAGATATATCATTTGCAAATATCTTCTCCCATTTGGTATGTTGTCTTTTCACTTTGTTGATGGTTTCCCTTGCTGTACAGAAGCTTTTTAGTTTGATGTAGTCCCATTTGTTTATTTTTGCTTTTGTTTCCCTTGCCTGAGGAGACATATCTAGAAATATATTGATAAAATTGGTATCAGTGAGCCTATTGTCTATGTTTTCTTCTAGGGGTTTTATAGTTTCAGGTCTTACATTCAAGGGTCTAATCTATTTTGAGTTGATTTTTGTGTATAGTGTGAGATAGTGGTCTAGTTTCATTTTTTTTGCATGTGGCTGTCCAGTTTTCCCAACACCATTTATTGAAGAGATTATCCTTTCTTCACTGTATGTTTTTTGCTCCTTTTTTGTAAATTAATTGTCCATATGTGTAGGGGTTTATTTCTGGGCTCTCAGTTTTGCTCATTGATCTATGTATCCGTTTTTCTGCCAATACCATGCTGTTTTGATTACTGTGGTTTTGTAATACAGTTTGAAATCAGGGAGTGTGATACCTCCAGCTTTGTTCTTTTTTCTCAGGATTGCTTTGGCTGTTTGAGGTCTTTTGTGTTTTCATCTAAATTTTAGAATTTTTTGTTCTATTTCTGTGAAAAATGTCCTTGGGATTTTGATAGGAATTGCATTGAATCTGTAGATTGCTTTAGGTAATATGGACATTTTAACAATGTTAATCCTTTCAATCCATGAGCATGGAATACATTTCTGGTTGTGTGTGTCATCTTCAATTTCTTTCAATAATGTCTTACAGTTTTCAGTGTATTGGTCTTTCATCTCTTTGGTTAAATTTATTTCCTGGGTATTTTATTCTCTTGATATGAGTATAAATGGAATTGTTTTCTTAATTCTCTCTCTGCTAGCTCATTGTTGGCATATAGAAATGCAAATATAGATTTTTGTATGTTGATTTTGTACCCTGCAACTTTACTGTATTCAGTTATTCTAATATTTTTGGTGGAGTCTTCAGGGTTTTCTATATATAAAATTATGTCATCTGCAGATAGGACAGTTTTACTTCTTCCTTTACAATTTGCCTTTTATTTCTTCTTGCCTAACTGCTCTGGCTAGGACTTCCAGTGTTATGTTGAATAAGAATGGAAAGAGTGGGCTGTCTTTCTACTCTTTTTTTTTTTTTTTTTTTTTTTTTTTTTTTTTTTTTTTGCTGTACGCGGGCCTCTCACTGCTGTGGCCTCTCCCGTTGCGGAGCACAGGCTCCGGACACACAGGCTCCGCGGCCATGGCTCGCGGGCCCAGCCGCTCCGCGGCATGTGGGATCTTCCGGGATCGGGGCACGAACCCGTGTCCCCTGCATCGGCAGGCGGACTCTCAACCACTGCGCCACCAGGGAAGCCCTGTCTTTCTACTCTTGATGGAGTCTTTTGCTGAGTAGAAATTTTTACTTTCATGTAGTCCAATTTATTAATATTTTCTTTATGATTTGTGCTTTTTGTGTCCTATTTTAAAACTCTTTCCCTATTCCAAGATTTAAAAGATTTTCTTCTATATTTATACTAGAAGTTTTAACATTCAATTTTACCTTTCATATATAGTCTGTAATGCACCTGGAATTGATTTTTTGGTGGGGGGGAGGGGAGTATGGTATGAGGTGTAGGGCAGCTGTTCTACTGCCTATGCCACCTTTCCCTCCTCCCTGTCTCCCCTACTTTTCATTAATCAAAAGTCCATATATAGATGAGTCTCTTCCTGATGTAGTCATCTTTGCTCGTATGAATATCAACTGAATGAATACTGACGTTTTAAAATAAGTTGTATTATCTAGTAGAGTAAGTTCTTCCATTCCGTTATTGTTAAACATTTTTCTTGGTTATTGTTGGTCTTTGTAGTTTCATATAAGTTTTGAATTGGCTTGTTAATTTCCTTAGAACACCCTGCTAGAATTTTGATTAGGATTTTATTGAATTGGTAAATTTGGAGCAGGTTGATTATTTACATATTTAGTTTTCACATGGAGAATATGTAATGAACATGACATATTTCTCCATTTAAGTCTTTTGTAATTTCTCTCAATTATTACAGCTATCTGCATAGGAGTCTTGTTCATCTTCCATTAGACCTGTTCCTGGGTATTTGGTATTCTCTGCTATTCTAAATGATGTCTTTTAATTAGAATTTTTGACTTTATGGGTTCTATTACAATTCTCTTACAACTGTTCACCTCTGCTGCTGTAAAAGGGAAGCAACCATAGACAATATGTAAACAAAGGACAGGCTGTGTTCCAATAAAACTTTATTTACAACAACAGATGGTGGGCTGGATTTGATTCTGAAGCTATAATTTGCCTATCCTGCCTTGCATCATTGATTTCCAGCCTTTCTTGCTTTCTGGTAAATCTTTTAAAAAATAAAGGCTACATTTTCCCCTATAATCATGATTTTGGTTGTATTACACAAGATTTAATAATATTTTAATTTTAAAATTCAGTATATCTTCTAATTTTTATTTTGACTTTAACCCACACGTTGTTCAGAAGTGTATTGTTCAATTTCCAACCATCTAGAGATTTTTCTAATTATTATTTATTTTTTAGCTTGATTTCAATTTGGTCAGAGTACATAGTCTGTTGGGGGTTGGCAAACTATGGCCCAGGGGGTCAGACATCTGTTTTTATAAGTGACATTTTATTGGAATACAGCCATACTCATTTGTTTATGTATTATCTATGACTGCTTTCTTGCTACAACAGCAGAATGAATAGTTATGACATAGGCCATTTAGTCCATGAGCCTCAAATAATTAACTGTGTGGCCCTTTAAGAAAAATGTTACTGATCCCCTGTTCTTTATGATTTTAATCATGTGAAATTTGTTGTGACCTGGTTTATGGCCCAGAATTTGGTCATTTTTTGTAAATGTTCCATGTGCCCTTTAAAATACATGTATTGTGCAGTTGTGGTTGCAGTGTTGTATCTATGTCAGCTATGTCAAGATCTTTTCAATTCACCGATGCCCTTACTAATTTTTTTGTTGTCTTGTTCTTTTAGTTGAAGGAGAAATGTATATTAACTATAATCATGAAATGATATTTTGTTTTTTCATTGATCCTCGTAGTTCTGTCGACGTTTGCTTTATACATTTTAGGTGGTGTTATTAGGGGTGCATACTAATTGAGAATTATTTCTTCCTTGAAAATTGAACTTTTCATCGTTGTGAAAGGACCATTTTCATATCTAGTAATGATTTTTGTCTTAAAGTTTACATCATCTCATATTTTAAAAATTGAGATTTAGTTCACATACCATGAAATTCACCATTTTAAAGTGTACTATTCAGTGATTTTTTGTGGGGGGGAGTGTATTCACAAGGTTGTGCAATCATCACCACTGTCTAATTCTAGAACGTTTTTATCACCCTTAAAAAGGAACCTCATGCCCATTAGCAGTCACTCCCCATTCACCTTTCTCCCCATCCCCTGGCAGCCATTAATCTACTTTTGTCTCTATGGATTTGCCTATTCTGAACATTTCATATAAATGGAATCATATAGGATATGGCTTTTTGTGTCTGGCTTCTTTTACTTAGCATAATGTTTTCAAGTTTCATCAACATTATAGAATGTATCACCACCATATTCCTTTTTAATGGTTGAGATAATATTCCATGTGGCCCATCCCAATCTTGACTCTCTCCTCCCTTAATATAACCACTATCCTAACTTTATAGTAATTACTTTCTTGTGTTTCTTTATAATTTTATCACTCAGGTGTGCCTTCCTAGGCAGTGTAGTTTAGCCTCATACATTTAAAGTTTTTTAATGTGTCCCTTTAAATTTCTTTTAAACTAGAAGCTTACCTTACACCCTGTTGTTTTTATTGAAATGTATCTGCTGAAGAACACCAGGCATGTGACTGATTAGTTTCCCATAGTCTGTATTTTGCTGATTGCATACTCATGGTGCACTTTAAAATATTCCTCTCTTCTTTGTATTTTCTGCAAATTGGCTTCTGGGTCCAAAGGCTTGATTAGAATAATGTTTGATCTCTTTGTCAAGACATAGGTGGTGGTGTGTTTTTTTTTCGTGTGGAGGCGCAGGATGTCCAGTTGTCTCCCTTTATGTTAACAGCTGTTGTTCACTGCCTAGATCCATTAATTTATTAGTAGGAATACTTGTACAAAGAGATACTGTTTGTCTGCTATTTGGTCAGTGTGTTACTGTTCATAATTAAAGGCAAGGTAAATGGTGGTTTCTTCCCCTTTGTTTACCAATTTTCAGGGTAATGAATTAGTTTGTATTTTCCTGCTTCTTTGTATGCCTGGTAACCTTTGATTGGATGCCAGAGATAGTGAATTTTACCTTGTTGGGTGCTGGATATTTTTGTATTCCTATAAATATTCTTGAGCTTTTTTCTGAGACATAGTTAATTTACTTGGAAACAATTTGATACTTTGGGGTCTTGCTTTTAAGATTTGCTAGTGCCAAAAGCAACATTTAATCTGGGACTAATTATTCCCTATTACTGAGGTAAGACCCTTCTTTGTACTCCTCCTAGTGTCCAGTGGATTATGAGTGTTTTTCCAGTCTAGCTGGGAGGAACAGTCACTGTTTATGTCCTTGTATAAGTGTGGGCATTCTTCCCTTTAAACTTCTTGGGTGATTTTTCCCCATCCTTGGATAATTTCCTCACATGCATGTGCAGATCAGCACTGTCCTGAATACTCAAGGGGGACCCTCTGAAGATTTCCAGAGTTTTCTGTGCATTTCTTTCCTCTTTGGTACTCTGCCCTGCTAACTGTAGCCACCTTGATTTTCCTTGACTTCCTCAGCTGTGTCTTTTCAACTGAAGGAGTCTTCTGGGATTCTCCTGACTTTAAACTTCCAGTGCCTTGGTCTGGAAACTTTCTTTAGGCAGCAAGCTGGTACAACTGTAGGCTTACTTTGTTTGTCTCTCATTCTCAGGGACCACTGTCCTTCACTTCCTGATGTCTAGTGTCTTGAAAACTGTTGTTTCATTCTTTTTGGCTTGTTTTTGGTTTTTTTTTTTTTGGTTCAGGCTGGAAGTAAATCCTGTCTTTGTAATTATTCCGTCTTTACCTAAAGC
Source organism: Mesoplodon mirus (assembly GCF_964341445.2). Lineage (NCBI taxonomy): Eukaryota > Metazoa > Chordata > Mammalia > Artiodactyla > Ziphiidae > Mesoplodon > Mesoplodon mirus. The sequence continues at coordinate 11,413,832 of NC_138976.1, forward strand.
CAAGTAATTTTACTAGACTGTGTCTTGGTGTTAGATGTTCTAGGTCAATATTCTCAGGTACTTGTGCTTATTCAATATGTAATTTCAAATATTTAATTAATTTATTTATTTTACATTTTAAGAAGTTTTCTTGAATTAAATATTTTTGGTATTTTTTCTCTTGCTTTTGTTTTCTTTTGGTCCTTTATTATGCATCTGTTTGATTTTCTTTGTCTCTCTCTTCAACATTTGCTACTTTATTTTGAATTCTTTCTATTTCCTCATTTCTTTTGGACTCCCCCCACCTTATGTTTCTCTTCATGCGTTACCTGTTGTTTGAGTTTGTGTTCATGTTTCCTCTAATTAGTTTTCATATCTGAAATGATTTTTTTCTTTTAATTCTAATTCTTTCCTGAGTTCATTACCTCATTTGTACACTTTTATAGTTCTGACTTCGTTCTTTTGTGTCTTGTACAATTTTCTTTTTATTTAATGTTGTTTTTAAACTTTATTTATTTATTTTTGGCTGTGTTGGGTCTTCGTTGCCGCATGCGGGCTTTCTTCTAGTTATATGTGAAGTTAATTTTACTGAACTTGTAGAAGGATGAGTGGTTATGGAGCTTTTATAACTTCACTAAGCTCTGTCTTCTGGTGTTTGCATTTGGTAGTTAAAAGCATGTAATGGTTTTCTACCTAATCTTTCCTGGCTCTGTTCTTCTCTCTCACTTCTCTTTGCTTTCTCTCTAGATTTTCTGTTCAATTTTAATTTCACCCCCAAGTTTCCCTTCAGTGTAGGGCCTTATCCTGGAAGAGGCCCTAGATGAGTATTCAGAGTTTCAAAAACTGTGCCGCTGTCCCCCAACCTTCTTCCCACAATATCACTTTCTTTCTTTTTTTAATTAATTAATTAATTAATTAATTTATTTTTGGCCGTGTTGAGTCTTCGTTGCTGTGTGTGGGCTTTCTTTAGTTGTGGTGAGCAGGGACTACTCTGCATTGCGGTGCATGGGCTTCTCATTGTCGTGGCTTCTCTTGTTGCAGAGCACGGGCTCTAGGCACACAGGCTTCAGTAGTTGTGGCATGTGGGCTCAGTAGTTGTGGCTTGCAGGCTCTAGAGCTCAGGCTCAGTAGTTGTGGCGCATGGGCTTAGTTGCTCCACGGCATGTGGGATCTTCCCGGGCCAGGGCTCGAACCTGTGTCCCTTGCATTGGCAGGCAATGCGCCACCAGGGAATTTCCAGAATATCACTTTCATCTTTGATATTTTCATTGGGTTTAAAAGTCTAATTTGGCAGCTAATTTTTTCCAGAATGTTAACAATATTATCTCATTATCTTCTGGCTTCCATTTCTTCTACTGGAAAGTCAGTTATAAGTCTTATTGTTATTCCTTTGATGGTAATTTTTTTTCTGGCTGGTTTTAAGGTTTTCCTCTTCATCTTTCATTTTCAACAGTTGTACTGTGTTGTATTTGTATCTGTCCTGCTTGAGGTTTAGAGTGTTTCTTGAATCTAGGATTTGATTTTTCACATTAATTTTCACACAATTCTTACCATTATTTATCTATTGCCTGTAACCCTATTGCCCCCACCCCGCTGCCCTGGGAATCCAATTACATATAAGTTAGACCTATTCACAGTAGGTCATATATTTCATATTCTTTCTTTTCTATATTCCATATTTATATTTTCTATATTGTCTTTTTGGACTTAATCTGAATATTTTCTTCGGCCTATCTACCATTTTACTGATTTTTCTTTTCAACTAATTGAGTTTTCTGTTAAACCTGTCCATTGAGTTATTACTTAATTATATTTCCAGTTCTGAAATTTCAGTTCTTTATCATCTCTAATTTTCTGCATATTCCTTCCTTCCTCCTTCCCTCCCTCCTTCCCTCCTTCCTCCCTTCCTTCCTCTCTTCCTCTGTCCTTCCCATTTAGGTTAGGAGCACTAGCAATCTCCAGTTCCTTCACCTCATCCTTCTTATCTCCCAGTCAGGGATTTAGATCATTTGAAGATGGGCTTCGGTCTCTGAGGATTCATTTATTTCCTTTTCAGTTTTATCACGGGGTATAATTATTTGGGGTTCATGCCCGAAGCCTGAGGTGCTTCCTGAGATGACCTCCCTTTTACGGGCCTTGAATTCCAGTTTCATCCTGTTAACCTGTTGGTGATTTGAAAACTCTGATCACCTTTTAGCCTCTTACTTGCCTTTCCTGGAATCAGCCCACATCTTTAGGAGAAATGTGGCCTCAAAGGTAGAATAATTTTTTTTTTTTTTTTAAAGGATCTCTGGGATCTTGGCTCAGTGTAATTTGATACTTTTTTGGTAATTCTTTGATGCCTTTGAACGGTTGTTCTTTTTTATATTTTATTCATCTGTTCTATTTTTTCTGAATAGAAACATAGATCTAAATCCTAGTTCTCCTTAACTGGAGTGGAAATTCAGCTAGCTTTTTTAAAAGGAGCCCTTTATTCAGGCACTGGTTTAAGTTTGTTATAATGTTTCATAATGATAACATTCATTCCTTGAGGAAGACGGTACTATCCCCATTTTCCTTATGAGGAAATAGATGTTTGAATAGGCTAATGAAGTTGTTCAAGATCACAACAAAATCTTTCCCTTGAGGCAGTAAATAATCCTGTTCTAGTCCACCTTCTCTTTCAGACTTTGGACTTAAGGATAACAAGCACCTTGGTATTAAATGGCAGGTACACAGGAAATGTAAGTGATAGAGAAACAAGTCCAAATAGAATCAGTATTATGTGGGTGTATATACGTAATGTAGACCATAGAAACCTATAATTAATTTTGTATGCATGAATAATTGGATGTGAATCCACCCACACAATTAGTTGAGTTGTATTTCGCTATTTTTCAATGGAAAAATACTTTCCAAGTATTTGCCATACATTACAAGCCTTGATTTCTTGTTAAATATCTATGTATGTATAATTTTCAATCCATAATGTGTGATTAATTATGGGTTTGTTAGAATTTTAGAAGTTATTTTTCATCTTTAAGTTAGGTTTAAATTATTATTTCTAGAGTCATACTTTACACTTTTTTTAAAAATTTTCATTTTGCTTTGGATCATATTCAGTTTGAAAGAGGAATTTTTAAAGTACTTCTTGATAGACCTCCAACTAAGAGAATCTAGTTGGTGTTTGAGCCTCATGTCTGATGAATGAGTGAGATGGTTGTCCACAGAATATGTGCCAGAGTTGGTGGGTTCTGGGACATGACAGATGGGATGGCAGGCCATGGCAGAGAACAGAAATAGATTAGATGGGGATCCAAGTGAAGATGGTATCTTGAATCAAGCCTGAGGAGCAAGATGAAAATGAAAAGAGGAGAGCTAGTAATGAGAAGCTTAGCCAAGAGAATCAAGGAATGTAGTGTGAGGAGTGGTTTGATTCAAGTAGTCTGGAAGTAAGGTGATGAAGGGGAAGAAGTGTGTGCCGCAACGGTGACTGGAGGATCACAGGGGAGAACACGGGGCCTAGAGGAGGCTTTCTGGCCCAGACACTTGGAAATAAGTTTTTAGAGTCCATAGTTCATATCAGGAATCTTCTGTTCTAATAAACTTTCCCTAGGTTCTGCTGCCTTAACACATTAACAGAAAGGACCCCAGAAATCTCAGTAGCTGAGAAAAGCAAGTTTATTACTTTCCCACAGTATGTTTTGGTTGTAGCTCTGCTCCAGGGTCAGCTTTGTATCTCAGTCAGGGACCCAGACTGAAGGAGCAACGTTCAGCTGAGACATGCCTTTCTCATGGTGAAAGAAAAAGAGAAACAATGCAGTTGTAATGGCCTGTACAGCTTTGGCTTCGAATTGGCACAGGCCACTTGCATTCGCATTTCTTTGGCCACTACTTCCACAGAGAAGGGCACTGCAAGTCATGTGCCAACAGGCAGGGATGTATAATCCCTCCAGGGAGGAGCAGTGAAAAATTGGGTACAAAATTACCATCAGCCACATCTTCCTTTCCAGGTGAGATTTTTGTGTGATAACTGTGCCATCTTGTAGAATTAGAGCCAATTTACCTTATTTCATCACTTCTGGAACACATTTTCTCCATAGTTTAATGTCTGAAATCATGATGCATCTTACAGTAGATGGGGTCTTATAATCACTGCAAGGCAGGCAGCTGTCATGATGTCATTGCTGAAGCATGGAAGAACTTAGCTCTTAGTCCTGGTGATATGGTTGGACACCTGCAACTACTGACATTTCAGAACCATTTGAGAAAGGAATATGAATCTAGATTTTCATCTGAAAAATGTCTATGGACATCCTCTAGTGAGATCAGCATCCATTGTGGTATGGGTGTCAGCAGCTTGAAAAAAAATCTTGGAGGCAGTAGTGGAACATTAAAAAAAATTTTTTTTTGTTTTGTTTTTTGAAAAGCTGCATCACCGAGTGCTCCTGGTAGCACAGGGGATGATACTGTTAGAAAAAGTCTGGATTGAGGACTTGGAGTTGAAAAGTGATTCAGAAGAGTTGCTCTCTGAATGTGAAGAACTTTTAGAAATACTGTCACTAATTTATTGATTTATTGTGGTTATATTTTACTTATTATGTATGTATAATAGTGTTAGATGAAAAAAATCTGTTCTGAAGAAATAAGTTAATTTTACATGGTAAGAAACCATTATACTGTAATTTAATTCACACTACTTTTTTTTGTTTGGATAGTAATAGACTGGTGGTGCATCTTACTCTCAATGGCTTATTAAAGTCTATGGAATGTGGTAAAAATGCTTCCTGCACATTAAAAAAATGCTCAATATTTATTGGGTAAATGGAGCCAAGCTTTCTTTCTTTTTTTTTTTTTTTTTTTTTTTTGCTTTATAACAAATTTAATCAGTTATACATATACATATGTTTCCATATCCCCTCCCTTTTGCGTCTCCCTCCCACCCTCCCTATCCCACCCCTCCAGGCGGTCACAAAGTACCAAGCTGATCTCCCTGTGCTATGCGGCTGCTTCCCACTGGCTATTTACCTCACGTTTGGTAGTGTATATATGTCCATGCCGCTCTTTCACTTTGTCACAGCTTACCCTTCCCCCTCCCCATATCCTCAAGTCCATTCTCTAGTAGGTCTGTGTCTTTATTCCTGTCTTACCCCTATGTTCTTCATGACATTTTTTTTTTTCTTAAATTCCATATATATGTGTTAGCATACAGTATTTGTCTTTCTCTTTCTGACTTACTTCACTCTGTATGACAGACTCTAGGTCTATCCACCTCATTACAAATAGCTCAATTTCATTTCTTTTTATGGCTGAGTAATATTCCATTGTATATATGTGCCACATCTTCTTTATCCATTCATCCGATGATGGACACTTAGGTTGTTTCCATCTCCGGGCTATTGTAAATAGGGCTGCTATGAACATTTTGGTACATGTCTCTTTTTGAATTATGGTTTTCTCAGGGTATATGCCCAGTAGTGGGATTGCTGGGTCATATGGTAGTTCTATTTGTAGTTTTTTAAGGAACCTCCATACCGTTCTCCATAGCGGCTGTACCAATTCACATTCCCACCAGCAGTGCAAGAGTGTTCCCTTTTTTCCACACCCTCTCCAGCATTTATTGTTTCTAGATTTTTTGATGATGGCCATTCTGACTGGTGTGAGATGATATCTCATGGTAGTTTTGATTTGCATTTCTCTAATGAGTAAAGATGTTGAGCATCCTTTCATGTGTTTGTTGGCAGTCTGTATATCTTCTGTGGAGAAATGTCTATTTAGGTCTTCTGCCCATTTTTGGATTGGGTTGTTTGTTTTTTTGTTATTGAGCTGCATGAGCTGCTTATAAATTTTGGAGATTAATCCTTTGTCAGTTGCTTCATTTGCAAATATTTTCTCCCATTCTGAGGGTTGTCTTTTGGTCTTGTTTATGGTTTCCTTTGCTGTGCAAAAGCTTTTAAGTTTCATTAGGTCCCATGTGTTTATTTTTGTCTTTATTTCCATTTCTCTAGGAGGTGGGTCCAAAAGGATCTTGCTGTGATTTATGTCATAGAGTGTTCTGCCTATGTTTTCCTCTAAGAGTTTGATAGTGTCTGGCCTTACATTTAGGTCTTTAATCCATTTTGAGCTTATTTTTGTGTATGGTGTTAGGGAGTGATCTAATCTCATACTTTTACATGTCCCTATCCAGTTTTCCCAGCACCACTTATTGAAGAGACTGTCCTTTCTCCACTGTACATTCCTGCCTCCTTTATCAAAGATAAGGTGACCATATGTCCGTGGGTTTAACTCTGGGCTTTCTATCCTGTTCCATTGATCTATCTTTCTGTTTTTGTGCCAGTACCATACTGTCTTGATTACTGTAGCTTTGTAGTATAGTCTGAAGTCAGGGAGCCTGATTCCTCCAGCTCCATTTTTCGTTCTCAAGATTGCTTTGGCTATTCGGGGTCTTTTGTGTTTCCATACAAATTGTGAAATTTTTTGTTCTAGTTCTGTGAAAAATGCCAGTGGTAGTTTGATAGGGATTGCATTGAACCTGTAGATTGCTTTGGGTAGTAGAGTCATTTTCACAATGTTGATTCTTCCAATCCAAGAACATGGTACATCTCTCCATCTATTTGTATCATCTTTAATTTCTTTCATCAGTGTCTTATAATTTTCTGCATACAGGTCTTTTGTCTCCTTAGGTAGGTTTATTCCTAGATATTTTATTCTTTTTGTTGCAATGGTAAATGGGAGTGTTTCCTTGATTTCTCTTTCAGATTTTTCATCATCAGTATATAGGAATGCCAGAGATTTCTGTGCATTAATTTTGTATCCTGCAACTTTACCAAATTCATTGATTAACTCTAGTAGTTTTCTGGTAGCATCTTTAGGATTCTCTATGTATAGTATCATGTCATCTGCAAACAGTGACAGCTTTACTTCTTCTTTTCCAATTTGGATTCCTTTTATTTCCTTTTCTTCTCTGATTGCTGTGGCTAAAACTTCCAAAACTAGGTTGAATAAGAGTGGTGAAAGTGGGCAACCTTGTCTAGTTCCTGATCTTAGTGGAAATGGTTTCAGTTTTTCACCATTGAGGACGATGCTGGCTGTGGGTTTGTCATATATGGCCTTTATTGTGTTGAGGAAAGTTCCCTCTATGCCTACTTTCTGCAGGGTTTTTATCATAAATGGGTGTTGAATTTTGTCGAAAGCTTTCTCTGCATCTATTGAGATGATCATATGGTTTTTCTCCTTCAGTTTGTTAATATGGTGTATCACGTTGATTGATTTGCGTATATTGAAGAATCCTTGCATTCCTGGAATAAACCCCACTTGATCATGGTGTATGATCCTTTTAATGTGCTGTTGGATTCTGTTTGCTAGGATTTTGTTGAGGATTTTTGCATCTATGTTCATCAGTGATATTGGCCTGTAGTTTTCTTTCTTTGTGACATCCTTGCCTGGTTTTGGTATCAAGGTGATGGTGGCCTCGTAGAATGAGTTTGGGAGTGTTCCTCCCTCTGCTATATTTTGGAAGAGTTTCAGAAGGACAGGTGTTAGCTCTTCTCTAAATGCTTGATAGAATTCGCCTGTGAAGCCATCTGGTCCTGGGCTTTTGTTTGTTGGAAGATTTTTTATCACAGTTTCAATTTCAGTGCTTGTGATTGGTCTGTTCATATTTTCTATTTCTTCCTGATTCAGTCTCGGCAGGTTGTGCATTTCTAAGAATTTGTCCATTTCTTCCAGGTTGTCCATTTTATTGGCATAGAGTTGCTTATAGTAATCTCTCATGATCTTTTTTATTTCTGTAGTGTCAGTTGTTACTTCTCCTTTTTCATTTCTAATTCTATTGATTTGAGTCTTCTCCCTTTTTTTCTTGATGAGTCTGGCTAATGGTTTATCAATTTTGTTTATCTTCTCAAAGAACCAGCTTTTAGTTTTATTGATCTTTGCTATCGTTTCCTTCATTTCTTTTTCATTTATTTCTGATCTGATTTTTATGATTTCTTTCCTTCTGCTAACTTTGGGATGTTTTTGTTCTTCTTTCTCTAATTGCTTTAGGTGCAAGGTTAGGTTGTTTATTCGAGATGTTTCCTGTTTCTTAAGGTGGGATTGTATGGATATAAACTTCCCTCTTAGAACTGCTTTTGCTTCATCCCATAGGTTTTGGGTCGTCGTGTCTCCATTGTCATTTGTTTCTAGGTATTTTTTAATTTCCTCTTTGATTTCTTCAGTGATCACTTCGTTATTAAGTAGTGTATTGTTTAGCCTCCATGTGTTTGTATTTTTTACAGCTCTTTTCCTGTAATTGATATCTAGTCTCATAGCATTGTGGTCGGAAAAGATACTTGATACAATTTCAATTTTCTTAAATTTACCAAGGCTTGATTTGTGACCCAAGATATGATCTATCCTGGAGAATGTTCCATGAGCACTTGAGAAAAATGTGTATTCTGTTGTTTTTGGATGGAATGTCCTATAAATATCAATTAAGTCCATCTTGTTTAATGTATCATTTAAAGCTTGTGTTTCCTTATTTATTTTCATTTTGGATGATCTGTCCATTGGTGAAAGTGGGGTGTTAAAGTCCCCTACTATGAGTGTGTTACTGTCGATTTCTCCTTTTATGGCTGTTAGTATTTGCCTTATGTATTGAGGTGCTCCTATGTTTGGTGCATAAATATTTACAATTGTTATATCTTCTTCTTGGATCGATCCCTTGATCATTATGTAGTGTCCTTCTTTGTCTCTTCTAGTAGTCCTTATTTTAAAGTCTATTTTGTCTGATATGAGAATTGCTACTCCAGCTTTCTTTTGGTTTCCATTTGCATGGAATATCTTTTTCCATCCCCTTACTTTCAGTCTGTATGTGTCTCTAGGTCTGAAGTGGGTCTCTTGTAGACAGCATATAGATGGGTCTTGTTTTTGTATCCATTCAGCCACTCTGTGTCTTTTGGTGGGAGCATTTAGTCCATTTACATTTAAGGTAATTATCGATATGTATGTTCCTATTCCCATTTTCTTAATTGTTTTGGGTTCATTATTGTAGGTCTTTTCCTTCTGTTGTGTTTCTTGCCTAGAGAAGTTCCTTTAGCATTTGTTGTAAAGCTGGTTTGGTGGTGCTGAACTCTCTCAGCTTTTGCTTGTCTGTAAACGTTTTAATTTCTCCATCAAATCTGAATGAGATCCTTGCTGGGTAGAGTAATCTTGGTTGCAGGTTTTTCTCCTTCATCACTTTAAGTATGTCCTGCCACTCCCTTCTGGCTTGTAGAGTTTCTGCTGAGAGATCAGCTGTTATCCTGATGGGGATTCCCTTGTGTGTTATTTGTTGTTTTTGCCTTGCTGCTTTTAATATGATTTCTTTGTGTTTAATTTTTGACAGTTTGATTAATATGTGTCTTGGCGTATTTCTCCTTGGATTTATTCTGTATGGGACTCTCTGTGCCTCCTGGACTTGATTAACTATTTCCTTTCCCATATTAGGGAAGTTTTCAACTATAATCTCTTCAAATATTTTCTCAGTCCCTTTCTTTTTCTCTTCTTCTTCTGGAACCCCTATAATTCGAATGTTGGTGCGTTTAATGTTGTCCCAGAGGTCTCTGAGACTGTCCTCTGTTCTTTTCATTCTTTTTTCTTTATTTTGCTCTGCAGCAGTTATTTCCACTATTTTATCTTCCACCTCACTTATCCGTTCTTCTGCCTCAGTTATTCTGCTATTGATCCCATCTAGAGTATTTTTTATTTCATGTATTGTGTTTTTAATCGATGCTTGATTCATCTTTAGTTCTTCTAGGTCCTTGTTAACTGTTTCTTGCATTTTGTCTATTCTATTTCCAAGATTTTGTATCTGGGAAATAGAATCTTGGATCATCTTTACCATCATTATTCTGAATTCTTTTTCAGGTAGAGTGCCTATTACCTCTTCATTTGTTAGGTCTGGTGGGTTTTTATCTTGCTCCTTCTCCTGCTGTGTGTTTTTCTGTCTTCTCATTTTGCTTATGTTACTGTGTTTGGGGTCTCCTTTTTGCAGGCTGCAGGTTCGTAGTTCCCGTTGTTTTTGGTGTCTGTCCCCAGTGGCTAAGGTTGGTTTAGTGGGTTGTGTAGGCTTCCTGGTGGAGGGGACTAGTGCCTGTGTTCTGGTGGATGAGGCTGGATCTTGTCTTTCTGGTGGGCAGGTCCACGTCTGGTGGTGTGTTTTGGGGTGTCTGTGGACTTTTTATGATTTTAGGCCACCTCTCTGCTAATGGGTGGCGTTGTGTTCCTGTCTTGCTAGTTGTTTGGCTTAGGGTGTCCAGCACTGTAGCCTGCTGGTCGTTGAGTGAAGCTGGGTGCTGGTGTTGAGATGGAGATCTCTGGAAGATTTTCGCCGTTTGATATTATGTGGAGCTGGGAGGTCTCTTGTGGACCAGTGTCCTGAAGTTGGCTCTCCCACCTCAGAGGCACAGCACTGACTCCTGGCTCCTCAATTTGGGATGATGTGTTGTCTATTCATGTATTCCACAGATGCAGGGTACATCAAGTTGATTGTGGAGCTTTAATCCGCTGCTTCTGAGGCTGCTGGGAGAGGTTTCCCTTTCTCTTCTTTGTTCTCACAGCTCCTAGGTCTCAGCTTTGGATTTGGCCCCGCCTCTGCGTGTAGGTCGCCGGAGGGCGTCTGTTCTTCGCTCAGATAGGACAGGGTTAAAGGAGCAGCCTCTTCGGGGACTCTGGCTCACTCAGGCCAGGAGGGAGGGAGGGGCACGGAGTGCGGGGCGAGCCTGCAGCGGCAGAGGTCGGCGTGACGTTGCACCAGCCCGAGGCGCGCCGTGCGTTCTCCCAGGGAAGCCGCCCCTGGATCCCGGGACTCCGGCAGTGGCGGGCTGCACAGGCTCCCGGAAGGGCGGTGTGGGCAGTGACCTGCGCTCGCACACAGGCCTCTTGGCGGCGGCAACAGCAGCCCCAGCGTCCCACGCCTGTCACTGGGCTCCGCGCTTTCAGTCGCGACTCGCGCCCGTCCGTGGAGCCCCTTTAAGCAGCGCTCTTAATCCCCTCTCCTCGCGCACCAGGAAACCAAGAGGGAAGAAAAAGTCTCTTGCCTCTTCGGCAGCTCTAGAGTTTTCCCGGACTCCCTCCCGGCTAGCTGTGGCACATTAGCCCCCTTCAGGCTGAGTTCTCGCCACCAGCCCCAGTCCTCTCCCTGCGCTCTGACCGAAGCCCGAGCCTCAGCTTCCAGCACTGCGTGCCCCGGCGGGCGAGCAGACAAGCCTCTCGGGCTGGTGAGTGCCGCTCGGCACCGATCCTCTGTGCGGGAATCTCTCCGCTTTGCCCTACCCAGGTATGTGGGGAGTTTCTTGCCTTTTGGGAGGTCTGGGGTCTTCTGCCAGCGTTCAGTAGGTGTTCTGTAGGAGTTGTTCCACGTGTAGCTGTATTTCTGGTGTATCCGTGGGGAGGAAGGTGATCCCAAGCTTTCTTTCTTAGAAGGCCTTCTTATAGTACATACCTTGAAATTAATTTTGAACTAATTTTATTCATTCTAGTTGTAAATAAGATTTATATAAGTTGTGTAAGTAATACCAGTGTTCTTGAACTGAAATTTCACTCCATTGTTTGGGACTACACAGTGAAGTTAACCTTTTTCTCCAAATGGTAAAATTTTGGTAAGGAGAGTTTTGTTTTATTTTCTAAGTATTTAATCTTATATTAGAGTAGATGGCTAAAACCTTCACTTTTAAAACAAAATAACAGCTTATAGTAGTATGTTAGATATAGATTGTAAGGTGTGCTGGTGTCAGGAAAAAATTGCATAGAATATCTAACTTGTCTGGAAGCGCATTTTTGCCATTTTGACATCTTTCACTTACTTTGTGACCCTCTCAGTTTTCAAGTTACCTAAGTGTTTTTAATTTAAATTGTACACATTAGAAAAAAAGTTAATAATATGTAACCTCTTGGTGATTTTCCAAATCTAAAAAAAAAAAAAGATTTAACAGCAAATTGAGTACATACTTCTTCACATTGTATTCAGCAAACCACTAATGAGGCATTGTGGTAAAGTTTACAAAGATGAATCAGCACTGCTCTGCCTTCAAAGAACTTTCATTCTCTTGTTGGCAAGTGATTGGGAGTTAAAGATATTGGTATCCCCATTCTGGATTTGAGAGGCACTGTAGTTTAGAGTTCAAGAACATAAGTTTTAGAGTCTTTCTAGATCTGAGTTTAAATCTTGGTGTTGCTCCTTTGTCAACTTCTGTGAAGTACTTCACCTTTCTAGGCCTCATCAGCTTCAATAGAGTAGTTGTGAGTACCTAGAACATAGTAGAAGTTCAATAACTGTTAGCTGATGCTGTATCGTATTCATCATTGTCATAATCATAATTCTCATCTTTATTTGGATGTAGTGAAAGAATTTTGATTTTGGTGTTAAATAGCCCTGGCAGGATTCCAGTCTGTCTCTGACATTTTAGGTGTGTGATATCACACTGTCTGTTGAATGGCTCCTCTTGAATTTTTCCTTATAGGCATCTCATACTGAACTTAGGATCTTTCCCCCAAATTTTGTTCATTCTATAGCTTGCCCATCTTAGAGTTGTTTGTACTAGAAACCTGGGAGTCATTCTCTCCCTGTCTCTCTGTCTTGGTCTCTCTGTTTCACTCACTCACTCACTCACTCACTCACTTACTTTTATCCCTCCAATTCTACCTCTTATCTCAAGTCTGCTAACTTCTCTTCACCTCCATTGCCGTGACCTGTGTCAAAGTGAGAAACAGTATGATCAGACTACTGTTATGGCCACCTAACTAAACTTAGGTTCAACTTTGCCTAATTCTAGTTCATTCTCCATATCTGATCCCCTTCCCTACCTCTCACTCCTTCTTGTTCAGAACTTGTCTGTGCCTTCCTTTTACACATGAATAAAGTCCAGAGTCCTTAATGTATCCCGTGAGATCCCATGTGGCTTGGCACCAGACTCCTTCCCTGGCTTTATTTCCCTTGCGCTCAGTGATCATTACATTGGCCTTCTTTATTTCTTCTTTTGACCCAAATTCCTTCCTGACTCAGGTCTTCCTCTAGTCAGTGCTATTTCCTCTGCCTCTACCACTTTCCTTTTCCCTACTTTTGTCTAATTCCTTTGCATCCTTGAAGTCTGTACTCAAGTGATAATTCTTTCGGGAAGCCTTTTGTAATCTCTCAGGGTAAATTGGGTCTGTCTGTTACGTGGTCTCATAGCATGCTGTGGTTTTTCTTTGTAACATTTACCTCCCATTTAGTATCTTCCTTCCATGGACTCTAGTGTTTTGAGGGCATAGACTGTATGTTTTGTTCACTGCTCAGTTATTTCCAGAGTTTAGCACAGTACCTGACACACAGTAAGCACTCAGTAAATATTTGTTGGAAGGATGAATATTTGTTGAAATCAGTGAACAGTACCTGCCTAATAGGGTTGGTGTGAAAATTAAATTAGGACACAAATGATATCTTATTGCGTATTACGTGGTACATAATGGGTTTCTGGTATTAGTTTCTTTCTTTTTTTCCCCTAAGCATTAAGAAAGGCCCACCAGTGGTTTCAAACTATAGGTTATGGCCCACTAGTGGGTAATGAAATCAACTTAGTGGGTCAGGAAGTGAATTTTAAAACATGAACTGGAGCAGAAGAGCAATTATCAGAGAAAATAACATAGAATAAGGAAAAGTAGTGTTTCCTGGAACTTGTGGTCTGTGGATGTTATGTATGTACCAGTTGGAGATAAAACGTATTTCTTACTATGGATAACGGGTAAAAGGAAAAAGTTTGAACGTTACTGTTGTCGCTGTAGCACAGTGTAGTGTAGCCTATAGGCAACACTGTGTTTACGTTAGGGCAGCTAAATGAGGATATATCCAGTTCTTAAAGAAATGTTATGCCCGATGTCTTGCTGACTTGTTACACTGTTCAAGGCCCTAGAATCCTCCTTAGGCATCAGTGCCCTCATCACCAAAAGTTCTGGGATTACTCATTTCCCCCCTTTATATGGAAGCTGTATCTATCTATTTGTAACCTGTGTATTTTCTGAAGTAATTTTTAACTTCTCTATATTGTGTACCATGGCCTCTTCCACTGTATTGAAAACCTATCTCCAATATTGTTAATATTTATTATGGTGACATCTGTCTTATACAAACTATATAATGATGATGTTAACATATTATGTCTGTCATAATGACATTCTCTAATAGCTCAAATTACTGCTCTTATTAAACTTTATTGCCCTAGTGACTTTATAGGCTGTTATTATAATAGTTTGGTAAAATCAAGTGATATACAAATGTACAAAAATCCAGATTATATGTAGGGTTATAGAAAGACAGACCCTGATAAAAGGAAACCACAGCATTTAAGGATTAAGATGATAATAGTTATGATTGTGGTAGCTTGGTAAGTGATTTCATTTTTCAATGGACTTTTAAAATATAGGTTTGATAAACATTTGTTTTGTTTTGTTTTTTCTTTTTGCGGTATGCGGGCCTCTCACTGTTGTGGCCTCTCCCGTTGCGGAGCACAGGCTCCGGATGCGCAGGCCCAGCGGCCATGGCTCACGGGCCCAGCCGCTCCGCGGCATATGGGATCCTCCCAGACCGGGGCACGAACCCGTATCCCCTGCATCGGCAGGCGGACTCTCAACCACTGCGCCACCAGGGAGGCCCTGATAAACATTTGTATAACTGAATTATGATTTTCTTCCTTAAGGCCAATGGTCAGTTCCAACCTTTGATGCTATTGACTTTCTCAGCATTAATCATTGTTTTATATTCCAGTCTCCAAGGATGCATAAATTGTGATAATGGCAGCTAGGGGAGGGCTGAAGCTTGTGGTTGCTGCTGCATTATTGTGTCCACTGGGATGGTATTTTGTGTGCTTGTCCTCTGCAGGTTGTTGGGCTGAGGAACTGGATTCCATACCCCGCAAAGCTAGAGACAACAAAGAATTTTAAAAGGCATGAGAAAGCAGTCCTATTAAGAGGTCTGTTTGGAACTTTTACAGACTTGATGGAACAGAATATTCTGGGGATCTTGTAAAATCTCATGCAAGCACAGATTGCCCCCTTCCTTACAGTTAATCTGTTTTGTAGGTATTAGGGGCAAATGCTCAAATAATACAAATTTTTTCCTGTAATCCACCATAAGGAAAGACTGTGGTCAAGTTACAGAGTTCAGTTTTCACATTTTCTTATTACGAATTTCTGTCAGCCGTTGCAGACTGGGGAGCTAGGTGCTGTCCTACTCTTAGGACAGGAGCTATACAATGGTTTCTTGTTTATTCTTTACATTCTTTTTCATTTTAAAACGGTGACATTTATTTTGGCAAATCTGGGAGATAAATTTAAATTGCAATATAAAAATTTTCCAACACTCAGAGAGATAATTCCTGTTATTTTATTATATATATATGCAGTCTATTTTCTGTTTAGACATGAGAATACTGTGTTTTTTTAAATGAATTTGAGATGAAATGAATATTTTAGAGGAAAAAACATATTACCAAAGTAGAAGAAGAAGAAGAGGTAAAAAACTTACCTGGAACAACATTCATGGAGGAATTTGATAAAGTTGTCAAAACACTACTCCTAAAAAGTTGCCAGTTCCAGATGGTTTGGCTAGTCACTATTCACATCTTTGCACAGATGCCTGTGCTATTTAAACTGTTATAAATGTTTTTCAATGGCATGCTTCTTCATCTTACTACATTGTTGTAACCCAAACACAAAAATATTA
This sequence comes from Mesoplodon mirus, assembly GCF_964341445.2. NCBI lineage: Eukaryota > Metazoa > Chordata > Mammalia > Artiodactyla > Ziphiidae > Mesoplodon > Mesoplodon mirus. The sequence continues at coordinate 11,429,505 of NC_138976.1, forward strand.
GGACAAAAAGATAAGAAAAAAGAAAAGTACAGACTAATCTTATTTATGACAAGGAAACTGACATGGATAATCAGGGATAATGCTTTTCTTCTGGCTATTTTTTGAAATCCCACAAGAAAATCAATTTTGTATATTTTGAATATAAAATGCTATTACATTATTCACTCTGAATATAAACAACTTATGAATTAAAACTTTAATCCTACAAAAGATTATTTATTACTTGTAAGATATAGAAAACAGCAGTAAACATTTTTTTTTAATTTTTGGCTATCTATTGCTACCTAGAAAAATCACCCCAAAATTTAGCTACTTAACACAACACTGATTTATTATTTCTCATGTTTCTGTGAATTGGCTGGGCTCCCCTAGGCAGTTCTGCTGCTCCACAAGGTATCAGCTGGAGTTGCTCATTCAGCCAGGAGCTCAGATGTCCAAGATGGCTTCACTCATGTGTCTCATGCTTCACCTGGGTGGCTGGAGCAGCTGGGTCCTGGCTGAGCCTTTCTCTGTCCATGTGGCCTGTCTTCATTCAGAAGTCCAGCCTGAGATAACATGGAAGCCAGATCCCAAAAGGATGAAAGCAGAACCTGCCAAGCTTCTAAAGGCCTAGGCCCCAAAATGGCTGCATAGTTTCCACTGCATTCTGTTGTTCAAAGCAAGTCATGAAGTCAGCCCAATTGAAGGAGAGGGCAAACTGACTCCATGACTTGGTGGAAGAGTGGCATGTGCCAAAGGGATGGTAGTAATTGTTGGTGACATCTTTGGAGACAAGCTACCACATTAGCTTAAATAGAACATTGCTAAGGCCTTGAAGCCCTCTGTTTGCTCCTTCCCTGAATCTGCCCTCCTATTGTCCCTCATTCCCACCCTCAGATAACCCCCCCATTTTTTTCACATTTTCTTGCTTTTCATGATTATTTTACCATGTATGTAGGTGTCTATAAATAATGTATTATTTAGTTTGCATGTTGATATGAATTTATTTCTTAAGATAATCTTTTAAGTTTTAATTTAGAATACTTACATTGAAGATTATTTATGAAACTCAGAAAAGCAAAAGGAAAAAACTAAAATAGCTTCTAATCTCAATTCCTAGGTATAATCATTGGTAAGATTCTGGGATATGTTAACATACATGTACACCCCCCCCCAATTTATATCAAATATTTCTTGTTCTCTGAATCTCTTTTTTCTTGAGTTTGGATGGCAAGGCTACTGCATTATCTGAATCTATAATATTTGGTTCCTGAATTTTGGATGACAAATAGTAAGAACTTGGATTTTCGAGAGACTCATCCAGACATTTATTTGACTGTTAAGATGGTTAGAGTTTGGATAGTGAAGGCTACCTCTGTATGTGTACGTATGTGTGCATGTGGTTAAATGGTGTGTAACTTTAAGCAAAGGAGGCAAAGGATCGAGTGTATAGTAATGCTGCTCTTTAAAATTTAGAATGGAGAAATGGTCTCAGTAGATAGTTGTTAAATACTATTCTGCCACAATTCTCAAACTTTAGTGTGCATGATAATCACCTGGAGAGACTGTGAAAGCACAGCTTGCTGGAACCCATGCCCGGAGTTTGATTAAGTAGGTCTGGTGTAGGCCTGAGAACTTGTATTTTTAATAAGTTTCTTTTTCTTTTTCTTTTTTTTAAATTTATTTTTGGCTGCGTCGGGTCTCTTAGTTGCAACATGCGGGATCTTCGTTGAGGCATGCAGGTTCTTTCGCTGTCGCAGGCTCTTTGCTGCAGTGCGTGGGCTTCTCTCTAGTTGTGGTGTGCAGGCTCCAGGGTGCATGGGCTCTGTAGTTTGCTGCATGCAGGCTCTCTAGTTGAGGCGCGTGAGCTCAGTAGTTGTGGCGCATGGACTTAGTTGCCCACGGCATGTCGGATCTTAGTTCCCTGACCAGGGATTGAACCCGTGTCCCCTGCACTGTAAGGCGGATTCTTTACCACTGGACCACCTGGGAAGTCCCAATAAGTTCCTAAGTGATGATGATTCTGCTGGCCCAGGGACCACACTTTGAGAACTTCTATTCTAGCATATGATTTCTGATGGATGTATTTTAGTTCATCACATAAATGTATCATTATTTAGTCAATCCCTTCTAAGACAGGTTGTCTAGTTTTGCTGTTATAAACAATATGATAATGACCATCATCGTGTACATTTATTAACATTTCCTTTTAATATGTTTCTAGAAGTTGAATTACCTAGTCAAAGAGTTGGCACATTCTTAAGGCCTTTATTATATAATGCCTAATCATATTCCGACTGTATCCATTATATTCCATCTACGAAGATATGAGTGATTTAAATGAACATTCTAAAGTCTCTGAGGAAAGTTACTCCCAAAATAATTTAGCATTGAAATAAGTGTGTAGCCTTGTTATTATTTTGTGAGGGTAATAGTCATTTGGATGTAAAAATTCCAGTATATTAAAAAGTTGATCAACTTATATTACAATTACACCTTACATATGGATGATTAGCATTTTTAAGTGTATGTCTTCAGATAAAAGGATCTGTTCTTCCTCAAGCCTCCCAACATGTGGACCAACATGCTATTTATTATTTATAATCTCCTACAGTGAAATCTCTGTAATTTTACATTTCCTGTTATAATTTGGTATAAAGATGAGTTATCTTTCAAAGCAGTTCTAGAGATGGTAATAATCTCTGATCTTGAAGGCCAAAGACTGGTTCTGAATCTTGTCCCTGCCCCTTAGTTTGTGACCTCATTAATAATCTAAGCTCTAAACCTCAACCGTGTCATTTCTGAAAGGATGATAGTAACACCTGGAGTTGTTTATATAGAGAGTTTGGATATTTTTAGAACAGGGCAGTCTTCTCTTGCTGTAGCCCATGGAGTTCTGCCAGAAGTGACCTGCTCCCTCAGCCTTGAGGGAGGATCACAGGCAAGAGACCAGTTAGCCATCAACAGCTCTTTCCATCCCAGTGGCTGTGTTTTTGCCCCTGAAAAGGTGTGGGGATAGAGTTAGTGGGACTGATGAGTACTACTGTCTGCATTTAGAATACCTCTCTTTATTTTCCTCTTTTACGTATCCACTCTACACCTTTAACTTTTTCACTGGATTGTCTTGAGGATTTTATGAATTCTAAAGCTTGTGAAAACTCTTTGAAAACTGTCCAGTCCTTTGTGAATTCAAAGTAACGTGATGTTATTCTCTAGTCAAGGAACTATTGAAATGAATCACTCCGTGGCCCCCAAGGGTAGTTTTAGAGAGACAGGTAGTTTATTTATATTCCTCCAAATTGTCTTCTGATATTTGTTATAGATTTTACAGATATTTGTCATAGATTTTTGATTTCCAAATTAACGTTCCCAGTTAACAAAGGGTCATGTTGAATAAGTTTGTAAAATACTTATTTGAAATTATAAATCTCCTTAGAAAGAACTTCATCCACAGCATTTAACTTCTCAGCCTAGCCCATAAGGCCTATTTCACCTTCTTCTTCCTTTTTTTTTTTTTTTTTTAATGGGGAGAGCTTGGTGCAGATGAAAGTTTGGACTTTGAAGTCATACAAATTTGAGATTAACTCTTGACTCTGTCACTTAATAGCTGCATAACCTTGGGGAAATCAGTTAACCTCTAAGATTTGGTTTCTTCATCTGTAAATTAAGAATGATAGTGCCTATCTCATGGGATTGTTGTGAAGATTAAAAAAGAAAATGTTAAGTCAGTTTGGGGCCTGTTGCCAAATAGGTCCTCAATAATTGTTTCCATTCTCTTTATCCTCTGGATATATTGCTGTAAGTTTTCCTTTTGAATTAGTACACCCGTTTTATTTATTTATTTATTTTTTGTGCAGAGTGCTAGATTGTCCCGAAAGACTAAATTATAGATGCGTTTTAACCTCCCCATATGTTAGATATGAGGTAATAAAGGAGAATAAAGTCAGTTTGGAAGTTAGATAGGCCATAACATTGTGTATCTTCAGGAATTCTCTTAGAAAACATGCTTTTAATAAATTAAAACCATTTCCCTCTTTTGTGATGGTGGGAGTTATTAGAGGTTACCCCTGATCTACAGTACAATGGCTATTTGCAGTAAGTGACTTTCTGATCCTTTTTGTTTGTTTGTTTGTTTGTTTTGTTTGTTTTTGTTTTTGCGGTACGCGGGCCTCTCACTGTTGTGGCCTCTCCCGTTGCGGAGCACAGGCTCAGTGGCCATGGCTCACGGACCCAGCCGCTCCGCGGCATGTGGGATCTTCCCAGACCGGGGCACGAACCCGTGTCCCCTGCATCGGCAGGCGGACTCTCAACCACTGCGCCACCAGGGAAGCCCTGATCCTTTTTTTGATTAGACTTGTTCAGTGTGTTGCAACTGTCTGTAGTCATGTGAATTTATTAAAGTAGTTATATGGTCAAATGTATATTTGAGGGGTGTGTCAGACTATACATTTGCTGAATATCTAGTTAGGAATACTGCTTATGCTGGTCAATGGTTCCTGCTGATTTAAAAACAGAAGGTGCATATGTTGACAGTGCTTAGATTGTATAAAATTGGTTGCGTTGGCATCTGACCCCGCAGGAGAGCAAATTATATCTTGAACGAATATTTTTTTTTTTTTTTTTTTTGCGGTATGCGGGCCTCTCACTGTTGTGGCCTCTCCCGTTGCGGAGCACAGGCTCCGGATGCGCAGGCCCAGCGGCCATGGCTCACGGGCCCAGCCGCTCCGCGGCATATGGGATCCTCCCAGACCGGGGCACGAACCCGTATCCCCTGCATCGGCAGGCGGACTCTCAACCACTGCGCCACCAGGGAGGCCCTTGAACGAATAATTTTAAAGAATAAAGCTGTTTGTGATATCTTTGTTGTGAAAGTACTGTTTCATTTCCATCGTCTTAGTTTTAATAACATTTAATTTCCTACCCAACCACAACACTTCTTTTCTAGTGGGGTTTGGCCTTTATAGATTGAATCATTTTCAGTTTTATATTTTTAATGAAAAAGATTGTCAGCATTAGGAATTCCTTTAAGAAATTGGAATTCATTTGTTTTCAGCTAAAGTTGGAATCATTGCTAGACTCACAAAAATATCATTCAGTGAATGAGATCTAACTGATCAGTTAAAAAAAATATTTTGTTAGTATTAATATTATTCCAATTATTGCCTCTTTAGTTTTTCTTTAAATATTTTTTAGGTAGCATCACTTAGACACAGGAAACTAGTGTGCATTGTTCTATTAATAAAGAAGTGGTTGTTCTCTGATTTGATTGTTTGAATTTTGTGAATTGGAGAGTAATGTTTTTTAAGCATGACACTTTGGGAACTGCTACTTGGTTAGGATACTTTTGGTTCAAGGTCTCTTTGAGTCAGTTCCTATTAAAAGTGAAATGTGACAACCTGCATAACAATGAGAATATTTGAACAATACAATACTTGTATTATTATTGTATGGCTTTGAGGAGAACCTCATACTGTGTCTAATTGAATTTATTATGCGTAATGAATTTTTTAAACCAAAGAATACCTTTTTTGTTTTCTTGACCATTGCGTTTACATTTTTAAGTGGATATAAAATATACTATAAAGTATGTAGAATGAAAATTTGCAGCCTAAAAGGTAATTATACAGCAGTTGCAGTTTAGCATTTGCAAAGAAATGCCATTAAAAATTATATTCTCAATAAGCTAGGTTTTAATAGATGGCAGGAGAAGGAAGGGGTAAAAATATTGAATTAACATTTGCTTTCATTAACAGTTCCTGTGAATTTTTATAAAAGAATTGATCACAGTGAATTTATTTAGTAAATTATCAATGTTCGTATTACATACCTCCTGAAGAATGCCGTATAGCGTCATATTCAGAAACATATCATTGACTAAGATGGTGTTCTTTCCCTTTTTCAGGAGAACAAAGTATTCAAATTTAGCTGCTTGAAACTAGCTATATTATGTAAATTATTGTGGTAAATGTAACATTATGTAAAAATCTCCAAAGTAGTTACATGAGGATTTATATCGGTGAAATAATTTTTGTTTATGTAAGTATCTCTATGGATGAAGTTTAGAGATGATTGAAGCAGTGTTAAATGAGCCATTTCTTTTCTCTTAATATTGTAATTATTGAAATAAGCATTTACCTTGTGGCCTTTTTCTAAACCTAAGTTTTGGAAAGGAGAGGGAAGCTTTGAGATTGTGAAGTTTGAGGGCTAGGTAAGAGTTTGGATTTGTGTCCCCATGAAATGCTCTTACAACTTGGTATTTCATGATTCATGAAAGAAAGCTGGTAGAAGTATCTGACCACTTTGCTGTTGCTTAGTATTTTCACTTGCTAGGTGGTCCAGTTATCTGTTTGGATTCATTGTGCTTTTGTTAGATAAAGGTGAAACAGGTCTTTCTTTGGGTCTAAGAAAAATTGACCCAATGTATTCTGGTATATTCTGTCCTACCAAATATCACTAGCTATGACTTATCATATTTAAAGGAATTAAGACATATCAAACTCTCTAAGCATTTTTTGGATGAGGAGGGCTTTGCCAGCTGCCCTTAGGAGTTAAGGAGCAAAATGGCTGTCACCAGGCAGTTCTATTTGAGAGACACTTGGCTGTCCATTTGAAACAAGTTTCCTGCCTGCTCATACCATTCATAAAAATAAATTGCAGCCGGATTAAAGAACTATTTTAAAAGCAAAAGTTCATAACTTTTGAAAGAAAATGTGAGGATATGTTTAAAGGTATGGATAGGAAAGGATTTCTTAAATAAGATACGGAAAAGCACAAATCATGATGTAAAAGACTTGACTACACTAAAATATAAAATTTTGGTATGGCAAAAGTAACTATAAATGAAACAAAGAAAATGATCAGACTGAATACATCACGAAAAATCAAGGAAAAATACAAATCAAAACCATGAGATACTATTTCATATGTGAGACTGGCAGAAAATTTTAAAAGTTGAATAATACCAAGTATCAGTGAGTATGTTGGGGAACAAAAACTCTTAAATGCTTTGGCAATACCTAGTAAAAGTAAGTGGAGGGTTTTCATATACTAGGAACCAGCAGTGTCACTTATATATAGATAATGTAGAGATATTCTCACATGTGCACAAGGAGACATAATCAAATGTTTATAGCATTTTTTTTGTAGTAGAAAAATATTGAAAACTTAAATGGCCATCAGTAGGGGGAATGGATAAATTATGACTTATTCATAGTTGGAGAATATTATAGCAGTTAAAATGAATGAATCCAATCGACTTTGAGACAAAACGAACAAACCTCAAAAATATAATTGTGAGTAAAAAAAGCAAGTTGAAAAATATTACATATAGTAAACCAGATATGGAAATGTTAAAAACACAAAACAACTCTATATTTTGTCATGGGTACATTCGTATGTATTAAAAGTATAAAAGAGTGAAGGGGAAGGCTGCATACCAACCTCAAGACAATGGTGACTTCTGGGAAGGGGAGGAGGAGGAGAATGGGATGAGGGTGGGAGGTGGTGCTTTAGCTATATTTGTAAATAGGAATGTTGCAAAAGTTAATATTTGTGTCCATCAACTGGTGAGTTAATAGACAAAATGTGGTATATTCATATAATGGGCAACTATTCAACTATAAAAAGGAACAAACTACTGATATATGCCATGACGTGGACGAACTTGAAAAACATTATGCTAAGGGAAAGAAGCAAGATGCAGAGACCACACATTGTATGATCCCATTTAGATGAATGTCCAGAAAAAGCACATCTAGAGGGGCAGATAGATTAATGGTTGCTTGGAACAGGAGTAGGAAAATAGATTAACAATAAAGGGACATGAGAGACTTCATTAGGTTGATGAAAATGTTCTAAAACTGACTTAATGATGATGGTTGTACAATTTGGTAAATTTACTAATAATCATTGAATTTTATACTTAAAATGGGTGAATTATGTGATATATGAAATATACCAAAGTTAAGTTATAAAAAAGTTAATATTTGTTAAATCTCTATGGCAGTCAATATAAGAGTATTTCAGAGGTTCAATTAAAAATTATTAAAAAGGACACCTTTTCATGTCACTTATACATGTTCTGACCACTTCATTATTTTTAAAAAGGTATTGCAGTTTACAAAGAGGTAAATCCACAAAGTTAAGTGTACAGCTTGATGTATGTATATACTTGTGTAACCCTTACCAAGATCAAGTTCAGTTATGGTACAGCAGTGTGACTGTAGTTAACAGTACTGAATTGTATATACCTAGTTGAAATTTGCTGAGAGGGTAGATCTTAAGTGTTCTTACCAAACACAAAAAAGGTAACTATGTTAGTTAATGGATAGATTATTTAGCTTGATTGATTATTTCACAGTGTTTACATATATCAAAACATCAAATTGTACCTTAAATATATACAATTTTTATTTGTCAATTATACCTCAGTAAAGCTGGGGAAAACACCAGTTGTGGCACCCTAGAAGGTTCCTTTGTGTGTCCTCCTAGTCAGTATCCTCCCTTCTCCTCCTGCCCCCAGAGGCAACTACTGTTTTGATTGTTATCACTCTATATTAGTCTTGGTTTTGAATTTCATATAAATGGGATCATCTCGTATCTTTTGATCAAAATTCATCCATGTTGTTGCATGTAGTGCATACTTTCTGATTGCTATGTAGTGTTCCACTGTAGGAATATACCACAATTTATCCATCCTTCTGTTGATTGACAGTTTTGTTTTACCATTAGCAATAAAGCTACCATGAATATTCTTGTATATGTCTTTTGGTAAACATGTACACTTATTTCTCTTGGCTATATGCCAGTGATCTCCCTGAATTCCATGGATGCTTTTCTAGAAGTAAAATTGGTGGTTTAAAAGGCATAGACATTTAAAATTGATTCTATTTGTGCTGGTGAAAATTATACTAAATTACTTTCCATCCAACCACACTCTTAATTACCAAGTATATGAGAGTGATTATTTCCCCAGATTTTCAATTTCCAGATGTTTCCCATACTTTGAACCTTTGCTAATCTGCTGAGGGGGTGGGGGGAAAAGACAGCAGTTAAGAGATTATAAAACTTCAGCATCTCTTTGCCACCCTTTTCTGGCATCTTTCAGGGTGGTAAGGTATGGGGTTTGGTGTCCCATCTCTTTGGGAAATGCTTTCAATTTTGGAAGATGTGAGGGGAAGGAGAGGCCCAGTTGATTGTTTAACAGGGTCTGGTCAAGGCTTAAGGCAAGAAGGGTGAAAGAATTCAAGTTCAAATTGAAATGTTGGTTCCCTAGGTAACTCCAGATTATGTTGATGTGAAAGGAGAGCGGATACAGTTCTCTAGTAGAGGCTACTACTTTCTTACAATTCACCTACTCACCCTTCCTTTCCAAACTGTAATTTCCGTTGTACCTGGGCCATTATAGGAGAGGATTTGTTGTGTTTTATGAAGGAGAGGCTGCAAGGTCATGTCTCTGATGCCCTCTTAATGCCTAACACGCCACTAGTAGTGAGTGCATACAAATAATCTTGCAGTGAATGACCCAGTAGTGCACTGGACCCCTTTTTGTCACTTGGGAAGGGAAATGTTGTCAGGATAGTTTGACAACCTCACACTGCTGGTTCTCAAGATTGGACCTTCTTGGATAGGGCCAATGATGGGCAACTGAGGGCAAGGACAGGCTCGGAGCCCAGCATGAATTAGTAAGGGCTCCTGTTGGGCGTAACCAGGATAACAGGACAAATGTAGAAGATCAGACATCTCACTTGGAAAGGAATGGGAGCCAACAATACAGCAGGGTTGACTGGGAAAGGTCAGGATTTCCAGTACAGCTTGGAAATAAGACTTTGGTAAAAACTCCAGTGCTACATAAACAGAAAGTCACAGTCAGAGGAACTGTATAGTTGGTTACCTCAGAAGTTGTTTATAGTTTTTATATGCTTTCTACATTGAGTGGCCTTGGGAAGAAAAAGAGTGTTAGGCATCTCCTAGATGCCGGTCATTGTTCAAAGCGCTTCACATCCATTATTTTCCTTAATCCTGAAAATTCTACGAGGCAGACTTAAGTGCCAGGGGGCCCAGGAGGGAGTGTCGCTGAACTTGGTTTTGTACATTGAGCTACTCTGGCAGCAGTACACGGGTTGTCTTCCACAGGGTGAGATACTGCCTGGACGCAGAGCAGGGCTGCGGTGGTACAGTGGAGTGCAGGGCTGGTTTGTCCCTACTAGGGTGTGTAGGGAGAGTGTGTGGTCAGGGTCTTGGGAAAGCATTCTCCAATCTGTGTTTGCTGCATCCTGTGAATTCAGTAACCCACAGACTGCAGCTGGGAAGAACCAACCCAGACAAAGCCTCATTCCTATTCTCAGGGATGAGTTGTTTGTTTATTCAAAGGTATCTGTGTGAGCAAGTCTTTGAGAGGCAATAAGATGACAGCGTTTGCTGCTATACCTTTGTCTCAGTGCACCCTGAGCACGGGCCAGTTCTCTGAGAATCCTAGTTTATTGGGGCTTGGAGAAGAGCTGGAAAAAGTTACTGAAACTTTGACAATGGTTAGCTTTAGGTACCGTGGGGTTTGGATTGTTTTTCTTCCCTCCCCTTCCCCTTGTGTACCAGTCTCTGCTGCCCACTTAACTGCCCTTCTACCCCCAACCTCCAACAACCAACAACACACACATCCTGTATGCCCGGCTTATCAAGCCCTGGTTCCTCACCTGGCTCCACTGAGTCATGCCCTTAGCGTGATTGTAGAGACCAGAAGCTAGGGGAACCTTGATGAATGCAACCCAGGAAGAACTGCCTTGTAACATGAAAGCACACAGGTGATGGTGTTTATAAGACTACTGTGGAAATGCAAATTGCGGAGGAGAGGTCTCATAGAATTACTCCAAACCAAGAATCCTGTTATCTCCTACAAGGTTTTATTGGTTCTTGAAATGGAGGCTGGGCCTTTACAGAATGCAAGTTTCATAGTAATGGCAAGAAAGAGGAAAGAAACCCCTCCACTTTATGAAGTGAAACCATGGAAGCAAAGTTGTGGAGCCAGGCAGAGAGGATGTGTGGAGTCTTCAAAATTCTCATTGTTATGTCAAGTGTGTAGGTCTGGTTTAGGATAATTATTGAGTTAATTGCTTCTTAACAGGGAATATGTATTTTGGTGTTCAGATTTCCTAAATCCTTAATTTAAAAATCATAAGTAGAATGATATTTAAGTAGCCATGCTGCTTAAATTTAGAATTTGCTTCATTGAAAGGACTTTAGAACTGTTTTCTGTCCCTTGTGAGAGTCTTATTGACTCTGTAGGGTGGTTGGCCACAGGGAAAACCAGAAAGAAGTGCTTTCCTCAGGGCCACTCTGCTTTAAAGGTTACTTAAAGGCATGGATGTCTTACCAAAGCAATGAGTTGTCTAAGGATTTTAGATCATAGAATCATAGAATTTAAGAGTCAAGAAACATCGTTTAGTAAAAAGTTTCAGTTTGTATTTGAGAGAATTCAGGTTCAGAGACTTATTAATGATCACATAGTGGCAGAATCTAGGCCTGCTGATTCCCAGTCCAGCACTTTAATATTCATGCCAAATCTTTCTCATGTTATAATGGCTATTGCAATTGTCTAAAAGCTTACTAAAAAAATGACTGTGTGCTGTGAGTCAGATATTGTTCTAGGTATAGAGGATTCAAAGATAGTTAAAAGTGGTTCCGTCAAGAAAGCTAGGGTTAGGTCGGGAAGGTCAGTAGTAAATGGAAGATTACAATCCAGTGTGATAAATACAGGACAGAAGTATGCACGAGATGTGCATCAGTCAAAGTCCAGTTGAAGATAAGAGAAACTACTGTATCAGAAAAAGGATTGAATACAGAGAATTCTGTCTTACAGAATAATTGGAAAGGGTGGAAGAACAGGCTTTAGGCTGAATCTCCAGGAATAACTTGCAGAGGAACACTACAGAAGTAACACACCAAGAGAACTACTACCTCTGCCACGTCAGGAAGCTGGGGGAATCTGGAAGCTGTCATCCCAAATGTCAGCTCCAGAATATTCCCACCTTTGCCCTCTGGGCTCAGGAAGTCTCCATCAGGGTTGTGCCTCCAGAGCCATCATGCCATTCCTGCTAGTTCTGCATCAGAAAAGTAGATTCTTCATGTTACCTCCTGGCTCTCCACTTGCCTGTGCTGATTTCAGGTCTCACCAGGTGGATCTGATGGGCAGAACCTGGTTCACACCTGGCATCCTAGTTGCAGGATCCTGTAAGAAATAGTTTTTAGCCCAACACCTCTCTAATACTGGAGGGCCCATAGAGGGAGATTATAAGAGGTGTCAAAATAGTAATGTAAAAGCAGTAGTAATAATAGTAACAGTAACAGAATGTAATAATAACATATATATAATATATAGAACATATATGATGTAAATAATACATTATGTGTATATATATACACACACATGCTTTGGAAATATATTACCAAATTATTTGCCAGAAGGAGTAGTTGAATTTTTGTTCCCTTCCTTCATTCCCTCTTTCATTCATTCAGTATTTATTTGCTAGGCTCTATTCCAGGTTCTGGGGATAGAGTAGTGAACAAAAAAGGCAAAAATCCCTTCCATTTTAAATCATACATAGCAGTAAGGCAAAACATAATAAGAAAGTATATAGTATGTTGGGTGGTAAAATGTGCTAAGGAGAAAAATAACTCAGGAAAAGAGACTATGGCATGGCGGGGGTAGGGAAAAATTATAATTTTAAATAAGGTGATTGGGGAAGACCACACTGGGAAAGTAACTTGTGAATGAAGACTTATAGGACATGCCTCATTCCTTGATGTTTTTCTGACAGAGTGAATGGCGAGGGCAAAGGTCATGAAGTGGAAGCATGGCTTGCATGTTTGAGGACAACAAATAGATCAGCCTGGCTGGAACAGAATTAGGAGGGGAGAATATTAGGAAGTGAGGTCAGAGAATTGCTGGTGAAGGGAAGACATAAGAGGACCTGGCTTAAGTTTAACAGAATTACTGTGGCTGCTGTTTTGTTTATAAGGAATCAGAAGCAGAAGCAGGGAAACCTTTCAGGAGACTGTTGTGGTAATCCAAGAGGGAAATGATGGTGACTTAAACCAGAGTGGTAGTGGAGGAGGTAGAGAGAAATGGTCAGAATTTGAATATATTTTGAAGATTTAGTTGACAGGATTGGCTGACAGATTGGATCTGAATGTGAGGGAAAGATCAGGAGTTCAGTTATGGACATGTTAAATTTGAGATGTCTGTTAGACATCCGAGTGGAGGTGTTGAGTAGACAGTTAAATGAGTCTGGAGTTGGGAGAGGTCTGAGCTGGAGAAATATAAAGTTGACAGTGCATATTTGTATTTGAAGTGATGAAACTGAAAGAGACCAGCAAAGGAGGACATCAAGAAGAAAAAGTGAAGAAGTCCAAGGACTAAACTCTGGGGCTCTTCAATAGGAAGAGGTCAACAAGAAGCCCAAGGAGCAGCAGTGAGATAGGGAAGTGGGATGCTCTGGAAGCCACATGAAGAAAGTGGTTCAATCCGCCTGCCAACGCAGGGGACACGGATTCGAGCCCTGGTCCGGAAGATCCTGCATGCCGCGGAGCAACTAAGCCCATGCACCACAACTACTGAGCCTGCGCTCTAGAGCCGGCGAGCCACAACTACTGAGCCCACGTGCCACACCTACTGAAGCCTGCACGCCTAGAGCCCGTGCTCTGCAACAAGAGAAGCCACCACAATGAGAAGCCTGCGCACCACAACGAAGAGTAACCCTCGCTCGCCACAACTAGAGAAAGGCTGCGCGCAGCAACGAAGACCCAACGCAGCCATAAACAAACAAACAAACAAACAAATAAATAAAAGAAAATGGTTCAAGGAGGGGGAAGCAATCAAAGGTGTCAATGGTGCTAAAGTTCAAGTAAGATGAGGACTGAGGATTAATAGTTGATGTCAACAGTAAGAAGGTCATTGGTATATGAGTCGTTTCAGAGAAGTGGTGAGTTGAAAGCTTGGTTGGCATGGGTTCCAGAGAGTAGGAGGACAGGAATTGGTGACAGTGAGTATAGATACTGTCTTGAGGAATACAGCTTTAAAGAGAATGAGAGAAATGGGGTGGTAGCTGTGGTGGGGAGGTGGGCTTGACCTTTTAAAAAATATTTGTAGAAATAACAGTTTGTTTGCATGCTGATGGGAAAGATCTAGCAGAGAGGTAAAATTAATAGAACAAGAGAATTGGTAGAGCAGCGATTGAGTTCCTGAGAGGAGGTGGGATCCTAGTTCACAAGTGGAGGAGGGGCCTTTGCAAGGGGCATGAACAGTTCTTCATGGTAATGGGATGAAGGCAGAGTCTGTGGGGTCAGAGATAATGAGTGGTAGAGTGGTGGAGGAAGCTTGTGAGAGCTCTCTTCTGATTGCTCGGTTTTCTCAGTGAAGGGGCAAATAAGATAAATGGTGGCAGTTGAGGTTGGGGAAAGTTGGAGGTTTGATGGGAGAGGAGAAGGTATGAAATAGTCACTAAGGAGAGTGAGAGAGTAATGACTTAAGGAAAATGTGGTATAATTACTAAGTTGCATTAAAGCTCACTTACAGTGAGTAATCCAGATTTAAAGTTAGATTAGTCAGCACAGTTGTGTGGTTTTCTTCAACCACAGTCAGGCACAGGGGAGCAGGTAGATAGCTGGATTTAACAAGGATTGTGGTTTTGCCAAGGGAGGACGACAAAGTAAGAGAGGCACGAAGGAGTCAAGGATGTATGTAAAGGAACAGTTACAAAATAGAATTTAAGCTAGGTGAGGAGGATAGTGTAGACCCGAGGTGGATGACGTGCAGAGAAGAGATTGATAGAGTGAATGTCTCTGTGGGACTGAAGAGTGAAGTTGGGATGCTATAGGGGATGAACTAGAAGGAAAGGAGGTAGGTCATGGTTGGAGACTGAGGTACTTGACATTGTGATTCTTGAGGGGGTTTCAGTTATTGGTAACTGTAGAGTTTGGGTATGACCATGGTAGTGAGTAGCTGAGATTGGGTAGAGGGCAAGTTCCGTGGTGGGGAGGAGGCCAAGGAATCAAGAATTCCAGGATTTAGAAAGATCATCTATGTGAATATGTAGTAAAATCGGTAGGATCGTGGTGGGAGTAGTGGTAGAGTGAGGGGCAGTGCACCAGGATCCATAAGATTCAAGGAATGAGGAGTGACCCTGGGATCAGTAGATGACGGCAGAGTGGGGAGTGGGGTGTAGTCTGGTGACTTGAGGCTGAAATCTGGGGTTTTGGAAAATGAGGGAGAAAGTTCTGGAAGTGTCAGCAAGGAGCAGAGGCCACCTACCCCACCTCCAGGCCAGTCTGAGGAGGGGTGGAGAGGAAACGTTTCACCACTTGAGAGGGCTGCAGAGGAAGCCAGCTTTTGGCCACAGTTAGAATGTGATAATGTGAAGGGAACTTAGAAGAGGTTGAGAATTTTGCTGCCAGCTGAGCATGAGTGCTAGAAAGCAAGTAAAGGAGCTTCTTGAGTCGGGGAGCAGTGTAAGTGAATGTGCCAGCTTTGCTGATCCTTTACCAGCTACACGTAAAATTCATTGCACTTTTGACAGAGGACATGGTTCCTTGTTTTTTAATTTTTTTAAAGTACTAGGGTGATTGAATGTTAATTCATATAAGAATATATATTTGGCCACATTTATAAATCCTGATGCCTAATAGCATGTTTTGGAAGCATCTGATTTAGACGTGAAAAGAGGAGAAAGATGAGCAAAGCATGTCAAGTTTTGTGGGAAAGTGAATTGATCAGGCAGTCTAGATTTGGGGATTTATTTTTAAGAAATAGAGATGAAATGGGGTGCATTGGTCTTAACGGCCAGGCTAAGGATTCTAGCTTTTTAATAACATAAAGGTCTTAGAACATATCAGAAGTGATATAGGTCCTCAGAAGAACTAAATGTAGAATTGCCATCTGATCCAGCACTTCCACATCTGGATAAATATCCAAAAGAAGTGAACGCAGGAATTCGAACAAATATCTGTATACCCATGTTCATAGCAACATTATTCACGATAGCAAGAAGATGGAAGAAACTCGTGCCCATAGATAGATGAATGGATAAACAAGATGTGACATGTACATACAATGGAATATTATTCAGCCTTAAAAAGAAAGGAAATTCTGACACATTCTACAACATGGATGAGCCTTGAAGACATTCTGCCAAGTGAAATAAGCCAGTCACAAAAGGACAAATATTGTATGACTCCACTAACATGATGTACTTCAAGTAGTTAAATTCATAGAGGCAGAAAGAAGCATGGTGGTTACCAGGGGCTGGGGAGAGGGAGGGAACAATGGGGAGTTTTTTAATGGGTTCAGAGTTTCAGCTGGGGAAGATGAAAAAGTTTTGGAAATGGATGGTGGTGATGGTTGTACAATAATGTGAATATGCTTAATGCCACTGAAGTGTACTCTATTTATTTGTTTGTTTATTTTTGGCTGTGTTGGGTCTTTGTTGCTGAGCACAGTCTTTCTCTAGTTTCAGCGAGCGGGGGCTACTCTTCGTTGCGGTGCATGGGCTCTAGAGTGCAGGCTTCAAGTAATTGTGGCGCATGGGCTTAGTTGCTCCGCGGCATGTGGGATCTTCCCGGACCAGGGATTGAACCCGTTTCCCCTGCATTGGCAGGCGGATTCTTAACCATTGCGCCACCAGGGAAGTCCCTGAAATATACTCTTAATGGTTAAAGTGGCAAATTTTATGTTATGTATATTTTACCATGCACACACACAAAAGTGATAAAGGATGTAGGTATTGCTTCTCTAATGATACAGATAACAACTAGACAACAATGGCTTGTTTCTCCGGGGAAGAGAGGTGGAATTTTGGTAAAAGAGTCTTCTGGTTGACGGGCATAGTATGTTTCCCTTGCTAGGGTGTCAGCTTTATCTATGCTGTATGTACTAGTTTGGCCTTAGTTCTCAGTGTGGTTTAGAGGTACTTAGAAATGCATTTCCTTACACAGGAAAACATTTTTTCTGTGTTCTTATTCATTCTGTTTAGCCAATGACTTTTTTCATAGATGATACAAGGGTAACCTCTAGCTTTCAAAATTACTCTAAGTTTTTTAATATGAATTTATCTTTGAAATACTGTATTTACTAGTTGAATTGAATGCTAGTTACTTTGGAGTCATTTTATTGATATCCTGAACTTGGCAAAGAAATTTAAATAGAGAAATTGGAAAGCTCTCATTCATAATCTGTTAGGCCTGTTTCATGACAACATGTTTTAGTTATTTGTCCAGATGTATTCTTATTGTTGAGTCACAATAATGACTAGAAGACAGATCAACAGGAGGACATAAATAAATAAAGCCAAAAAGGAAAACCAGTGTTGGATTCTTAGGAGTCTGATAATTCTAGGCTGAATCCCAGCTCTGTTACTTAACTCTGAATTTGTTCTTAGTGAGCCTCACTTTTCTTATTTATAAAATAAGGATACATCTACTAACCTGGTGGAGTTGTTGTTAGGATTAAATAAGATGATAAACCACCTTTTGTAATGACTGGTATATCTAGGCTTTCAGTAAGTGGTAGCTGATAGCATTATAATTATTACTGCAAAAATCTTTAATGAAACTCTGTTTCTGAAATCCAGAATGCAAGTTTAGAAAGCAAAGGAATTAGCAGAAAGGTCCTTCAATTTATACAAAGATTCACCTCAGGGTTTCGGTAAGTCTGGGAGAGTCCCTAGTGCGTTTGATGTTTACACATCATTAGCAAACAGATGCCAGGAGGCAAATAAACTGTATCTAAAGGATTTTTGAACCACTGATGATGGAGAGAAAATGGGTTTCTGATAAAGTTATAACATTTCTAAGTAACTAATAGCAGGCCATGGGAAAATTTGATTGGGCTTTTAAAAGTTTATTTCAGGAACACATGTATTTCTAATTTGAGGCACACCTATACATCTGTAGCCATCTAATTTATAGTGCTTGCTTATTTCTCCACTGGGGTTAATAATATAATAACAACTAATATTTAGTGTGCGCCTACTATAAGCCAGTGTATCTTTAGGAAGCCTGTAGCATTCAAAGGCTTCTTTTCAATTGGATGTTTCGAAATTGGCCTTTCATCCATTTGGAGAGACAGGGTATTTAATGAATTTATTTTATTCTATTCTATTTATTCTATTATGCCAGCGTATCTGTTGGGTATATATAATCGGCAAGACATTTTGTAGGAGACAAAGCTAAGTAAAACATGGGCCCTGGACTCACAAAATACTTATTCGCTGTCCCCTAGGCTGTTCAGAAGGGGCGTGTGGTGGTGTGACATGAACCCTGGTGTCGTCCTGGACTCTACACCTCACTCTGCCACTTCTTCCCTGAAGCTTTTTCTGTCTTGGCCAGGACTAGGCTCAGTGCCCCTCTGCTAATCCCTATCAGGCCCTATGATGATTGCTTGTTTAATTCTTTGTATTCTCTATTAGAGTTAGATTGTAAACTCCCGGAGAGCAAAGACTATGACTTATTCATCAACTGGGCCGTCACATCAGAGTATTTGTGCTGTGTATAAATACTAACTTTCTAACTTCGGACTAGTGATAACCTATTGCTTTCTTTAACTATGATAAAATTGATTGTGATAGTTCCAATATCATAGGTTTGTCATGAAGATAAAATCAGATATTTTATGTAAAATGCCTATTATAGTGCCGGGCACATAGTGGGTACTCAGTCAGTAGTTGTATTTGAGTAGGTTAATTATCTCTTTTCGCCAAATTTGACCAATGTGATATATCTATTAATGAAGACCATATGCAGTGATATCACTTTTGTAGTACATAAAGGGCACAGCTGTCATTCAGGTTAAGTCTGAAGTAGTTATTCACATTGGAATAAAAATTTTATACTTACGGTACTTATTCAAAAAGGTGGAGTAAAACTAATCTTAACTCATAGAGAAATTAAATGGAAGCCTGAGATTATAACCATTAAAAACCTTCATCAGTATTTATCAGTTTGATAGATTTTTACGGATTAGTGTTCCAAACTTTGAACCAATGTAAGAAACCCTAAATACTTAAATAATAATGAAAGTTGAAAACTAGTATATTCAGTAGGGAGAAAGGTAAGTGTAAGTGAGCATGTTCTTTTGATTTTTTTTCCCTTCCAGCACACCCTCTCTTTTCCATTTACAATCTCCCTTTGGAATTTGACTTAGGTTTGATTTTTGGGTTTATGCAGCAAAGGTTTGGTTAACGATCAGATGTATATTCCCGTAGGTGAAATTGGTTATGAGAAATATTTCAAATTATCAGTAAGTAGTGGCATTTACTGGTCAAAAGCTATCAGCATTCTCTAGAAAGAAAGATGAAACTCCCTAGATTTTACTGCGTAAAGTCTGTGGACTCGTTATTTGTAGAACAGCTGATGCATTTACTACTATTGATTCACTTAACTGGTAACTGTACTATATTCATAACTCCAACAACTGAAAAGAATAGGTCAGTGTCCGCTGTTTATTCATAAATAGTCACATCAGAGCAGGATGTATCTGAAAGGCAGAATATGTTAGTTTGAGGAGGAATCTGGCACATGAATGGTTCCATTGCTTGCCATACTGAGGTGGGTTGTGCTCTCCTTTACTGAATAATGCTGTTTGGATTTTCATTATAGGTGTAGATGGTGAACTGTTCCTGTGTTTGTCAGGCTGATTGCTGTGAAGTAGTATTTGAATGTATTTTAAATGCCAATGTTGAGGGAAAAGGCTAGAATAGAAACATGGTTTAAAATTGGTGATGACTCAAAGTTTTTATGTCTTACAGTCTTCATGTTTTATAGCAAAAAGGTTATACCTAGAATAGATTTTTAAAGTAAGAAATTCCATTTGTGCATGCAGTACTTCATTTAAAGTACTTTGAAATGATTTTTTAAAAATTAGTGAAGTATACTCCTTTGTAATTTCAGAATAAAACCTGCATTTTGGAATCAGTAATTTTTTTTGAAATGAGTAATTTTCAATTTAAAAAAATTAAAAAAAAGACAACATCAACCATTTTGTTTTATTGTCATGGAAAAGGAAAACGTGTTTTTTGTTTGTTTTGGTTTTTTTTACTATGTGAAACATTCTTTCCAAAAATATTTTTTAATAAGTGAATTTTAACTATCATAAATGAAATAATTTACTAGAATAATTGTATTAATGGTTCAAGTATTTTATAATATAAAGTAAGTGAAGCTGACTTTTTATAGCTATAACATTTAATAGGTAGTATCCTTGAAGCTCGTTATTAGTTTAGTGTAGTCCAGTTTGCAATCATACTGTCAAGAAACTTTAATTCTACATTATACAAAAAATTAACTTTTCTTCTTGAAGATTAAAAGAAAGCTTATTTTTTTTTTTTTTTTCTTTTTGCGGTATGCGGGCCTCTCACTGTTGTGGCCTCCCCCGTTGCGGAGCACAGGCTCCGGATGCGCAGGCCCAGCGGCCATGGCTCACGGGCCCAGCCGCTCCGCGGCATATGGGATCCTCCCAGACCGGGGCACGAACCCGTATCCCCTGCATCGGCAGGCGGACAGAAAGCTTATTTTTTAAGCGTTTTGGGAGGAAGATTGAGTTTGTCCTCAAAATGTACAACTTCTTGGACTATTTTCTGAGGGTCTACATTTTTAGTATATAAAAGTTGAAAATGTCATTAGGGAAAGAGCAGTGTAATGGACTATTACCTGTTTGCAGCATATTCCCATCTTCTCATCTGGAAAATTAAATCTGATTACAGCTGGGATTAACATTTATGGTTTTTGGAGAGAGGAAGATAGTATCTTAAACTCCATGAAATTGAACTATGAGATTATGTTGTTTATAGCTAATTTTATTTTTAAAAGTTTTTTTATTTTTTACAAATTTACTATTGTAACATTTATCATCATAACCATTTTATTTTATTTTTTTATACATTTATTTATTTACTTTTGGCTGCATTGGGTCTTTGTTGCTGCGTGCGGGCTTTCTCTAGTTGTGGTGAGCAGGGGCTACTCTTCATTGCGGTGAGTGGGCTTCTCATTGCGGTGGCTTCTCTTTGTTGCGGCGCACGGGCTCTAGGTGCACGGTCTTCAGTAGTTGCAGCACGCGGGCTCAGTAGTTGTGGCTTGTGGGCTCTAGAGCTCAGGCTCAGTAGTTGTGGCCCACGGGCTTAGTTGCTCCACGGCATGTGGTATTTTCCCGAACCAGGGCTCAAACCCGTGTGCCCTGCATTGGCAGGCGGATTCTTAACCACTGTGCCACCAGGGAGGCCCTAAAGTCTCACTTTTAAGGGGCAGATTTTTATCACTGTAAGCTTTAAATGTGTTCAGTATTTTGTCTCTTACTGACTGAAATATCTAGAGATAATGACTGGATAAATTTAGTAGGCATTAAATGTAATGTTTTCTGCCTTGATACCTAGCATGCTAAAAGTGAAAGCAGTGTAGATTCCCATGTTAATGGCTATATTTGCAGTTTCCCTTATATTTCTTAAAAGAGCTCCAGTTATGTAAGACTGTAACATTTGACAGCTTTCACAGAAAATGAAGTCAGTGTAGTTTTCAATAATCAGTTAAAGTGTCATGCCTTGACCCTTCAAATGGAGTCAGTCACTGGTGTGACAGAGAAAAACAGGAAAATAATTTGGTAAGGTGTGTGTGTTTGTGTGTGTGTACGCTTATTAGTTACCAATCTACAAATGAGTCCTCATACATAAGCACGGTACTTTTATGAATTATTTTGCATTTCTGTTGTAAAAGATCTGTCTACCACGTTTTCTAGAAACTTTAAGCCTAAGGCAGAACTCAAGATTTTTTAGATACTGCGTAAAATAATTTATAGTGCCTTTCCAGCAAGTCTTGCCCAAACTCTTATTCTATTAATTAAACATCCTGTGGCAATCTGGTATATCTTAAAGATTTAAAAGTATGTTATAGTAAAAGACTAGAAAACATGGACTATTGAGATTGAAGAAAATTAGCTTTTCTTTAAAAAAAAAAAGTAAGGTGTTTGTTCTGAGATCAGTTTTTTTGTGGTTTGTTCTTTGTTTTTGTTTTTTTTGTTGTGAAGACACAGGCTTTTAAGCATGGTCATGTTCTGCGCCTGAATGAGACTGTGCTGTTGTGAGTCCTGGACTGTGAAATGTCTGTTTTAAGTATGGAAATGCTTTTGTGACCTCCAGTGGAAGTGGTGCACGTGTGTCTGTGTGGGGTCAGCCTCTTGCATGGTTGCGGTGCTGGGAGAAGGTACTGGCTGGTCAGATTGACATAATGCGAAACCTTGTTCTAGAGCCAGCTGTCTCTCTTAGCCTTATGTGGTTAAGTCATGTGTGGACTTTTCTATACCGTACATCTTGTTAGCAAGATATTTTAAATACTTTTCAACAAAGATTGTATTTTCCTGGGAGATGATGAAGTTGATTTTTAATTTTGTAAGAATCTATTACTTGAACCTGGAGAAAGTTGCTGAGAAAGGAGGGTAATGCATTACTATATGTTCTTAATTTTCTGTCAGAGGGACAGTTCTTAGAGAGAAAGCTTGACATATGCTGATAACTCTATTCTTGCTGCCAATTGCCTAAACAAATTGTTATGTTACTTTTTTCCATGGTAGTACTCTCATCTGCAGATTTTTGTGTTGAAAGTTAGCTGTTTGGTGACACTGTATTTGGCAGTGAGGGTATGAATGTGAGACGAAGTTTTGGAGCATTAGCAATTATAGTATTGGATAGTGGGTAAAGAAATAGATATATAAATATTAGATCGATGCACAGTTTTCCAGTGTATGTTATTTTCCATATAAAGATATAGAACATTTCATAAAATGTTACCAGACCATTTAAAACTCAAAGAAATGCAGCTGATGCAATGAAATACATAGAGTACTTGTAAAAACATACAGACACGAAAGTGGATTGCTGCCAGACAGAAAATTTAAAGGCAGTTTGCTGAACTGCAGGGTGCTAGGTTTTGTACATGTGCCATGCTGAAACTGTTAGTAAGGCGGGTGTTGTGTTGCTTGAGAAAAGCAGATTGTATTTGGACCTTTTTAACTCAGATGTTTCCAATGTCGATATTTTGGTGACATTACGGCATTATGATCGACTCAGTGTGAAACATGATTTCAACCTCCTGTGCAAAATAGACATTTTAAGAAAATTCATACAAATTATTTTTAGTTTTTGTGTTAATTTTTACAAAATGGCTTTCATAGTTTTGTTAACTATCAGACTGGATCTTTGAGCTAATTGAGTGGAACTTTATATAGGTTGGGCTTTGGTTTTAAAAAGCATTGCCTTTTTTTTTTTTTTGATGTTGCTTTTGAGAGTGTTAAAGAGCCATGAAGTTTGCTTTTGTAAATCTCAGGGCCTTAAAGAAAGGGAATCAAAAGCTTTATGCTTGAATCATAGTAAATAATAATCCATGTATTATCTTGGAACATGATTTTGTTACAATCTGGGAATCTCACTCTAGGGGTAGTCTTAGGGCAGTTGAAGGGATTTAGTTGATGAAGGTGTTTAGCTGATGTTGCCTACCACTGAGGCAGTGTTTAGGATGATATGGTTTGAATGACCCCCACCTTGGGGTTCCATGGTCATCTTTACCCTCAGTGTATTAAAACAAGTTGATTTTTCTTTTCACCTATTTTCCTACTCTTTTTTCAATTCTATGTTGTATATATGAATAAAATACATTTTTAAATGACAAGTTAATTATTTATTAGTTTCTTGTTAACAGTTGGTTTAGTTCGTTAAAGAGATTTAAAGACCCTCCCTTTCCCACTTACAAGCAAGAAACATTTTTTTAAATTGGAGAATATACCACGAATTTTGGTTTCTGATATTCATCCCCTCCGAAAATGGTGATAAAAAGTAGTCTTTGGTTTTATTCCCTCTTTATTTCCATTGGTATTTTGTGGTTCCCAAGAAGCAAACTATTGCAGGAAAGAGGACCTGATATTAAAGAATTATATGTGAGTCATTTCTGTGTGAAGTTTTCTGGGTAAAGAGTAATTGTTAACCACATGACAACTGGAAGAAAAAAAAAAAAGCCTTAGATTATTTTGCGGCTTTTCCAGCCTCTGTTTTACTGTGTCCCTCAGGGACCTAGAGCTGCATTTTTGTGGGGGGTGGGGGCAGGTCTCAGTACCAAATTTTAAATCCTAAAATACCAGTTATTTTGCTGGACAAAGTCATTTACGTATGTGTTAGGAACCACAGCCACTGCCCTCTTTTTGGATCCTCTACCCCAACCCCACAGTACACTTTTAGGGGTTTGCTGGGCTCGTAGCTGTCTCTTTGCATCCTGCTGGCCCGCCCCCACTTCACCCGCCTAGACCTAGTGCTTTTCATGCCACACCATTAGCGCCCTCTGGCCTCCTGTCACAAGAGGGCCAAGTCTTTGTGTGGTTTCAGCCCTTTAGGCCAGAGAGAAGCAACAGCTACTTCCTCTGACTTACCAGGGCAACCCTGCAAGGTACTGCAGGGGGGATTATGCCAGAAATCTACTAGTCCCAGTCTAGACGTGTCATTGGTCTCTTCCTAGTATTTGAAGATGAGGGTAAAGAAAGTCAACCAGAAGACACTTCAAGAGCTGAAGTAAGCTACAGATAGTTTCAACTTTTCTGCACCACCCATTTTGGGAAGCTCTTCATTTGGTGTGACCTTTTGAATATTCCTACTTTTGTTATTAGTCTTGAGTTTTGAAAAATAATATCCATTGATTTCAATGACTTGAAAACTGGTATTTCTAAGACTTAAATGTAGTTTGTGAATAGGCCCATTATTTTCTCCCTTTTTGATTCTTTAATTGCACAACAATTAACCGCATTTTTATCTTGTGGCATGGAGGGCTTTAACTTTTACATGGATTCACTTTCATGGAGAAGTAAACTGGTATTTTAAAAGATATGAAAGCTGAGTAGTATATATTGTGATCACTGTGGTTGGGGACCTTCAAATATTGTGCTTTTCCACAGCCTTTTGCATTGATACATGATTTCCCAAATAGATATTATTCTGATCACTCTTCTTAATGTGTCTCTGAGGAACCAGATCTCTCTCTTATTAGAAAAGATTGAATGTTTTCCTAATCAATAGCAAATGGAGTGCTAATAGCTTTTAATTAGTACACTTCTATATTGATTTACAGACGATGGCATTGGATTATCTTGCAATTATGATTGAAGAATCAAGTGACCCCTTTCTTAATTCCATTTTAAACAGATGGCCATGAAAGATATCTTCACCTATGTATTATTATAGTTTCTGAGCAAGTCTAATTATGTTAGAACATAATATCTCATATCATGATATTTTGTTAACTCTGACAAGCTAAAAGTGTATTGTTTTCTTTTGAAGAAAACATCTATTTTCAAGAGACCATAAGTATTTTGAGAAGGATATATTTTATTTTTAAAAGCAGGGAGTTTTGCATTTGTTCCTTGAAAGAATTCTTATCTGATCCTTCCCTCCACCCTGCCCTCTCCCCCACCCCACCCCACCCCCCACCCTGCCCAAACACACACAAGATCTGAAACTGGCCTTTAAGGTGGTTTATCAAGCCCACATCTGTAACTAAGAAAAGGAGGCCTCTGATAAGAAAAGTCAAGCAGGTTTCAGATCGACTTTCTCTGGAAAAATATATCGAGGGCAATTTGCAGCTGGCAAAATTTTTTGCATTAGGTAATAGTCTAAAGTTAACAGTAGTATCAGGTCTTTAAAATTTTTCTTTTTTGTATATCTGGAGGAGGGTAATGGGAGTGCCTTGCCGAGTCCTTCCTTGTGCTCATCAACATAGCAGCCTCAGCTGCCCCCCTTGGATCCCCTGCCAGGGCTGCTATCATCTTCTGATCAAATATTAATGTGTGATCCTCTGCTTGCTCACTAATCCAAAGCCAATTAATATTATCTGTCAATTATTTACAGATCCTGAGGTGCAGAGGCAATTCCCGGAGGACTACAGTGACCAGGTTCGGAATGCGTAATTAATTTTTTACATGACAAAATTTATTTCAGAGTCGTTCAACATATTATTACTGTTCTTTTTACTGAAAGAGATAAATGAATGTTTAGAACGGAAGAGAAACAGTAATTAGGAACCCAAGACAAAAAGTAAAACATATTGAAGTAGGATCGAAAATATTGGTGCTAGATTTGGGGTGTTACCTTCAGGGGAAAAATGCACAGAAAGTAAGGAAGAAAACCTATCACAAATTTTACTTTTTATTTTGCTACAGTCTGCAGTTCATTAGCAAATCCTTTTTGGATTGCCTGTGAACTTTTTTTTTTTTTTATGCTATTTAAGCAGGCAAGAACCAGCGTAACAAAAAGATAAGGATGGAAGTTTATAACATCTCCTGGAATTGGAAATAGATTATGAAACTGTGTTATGGTAGTCCTTGAAGGAGAAGATGCACATGCAGGAATGGTCTTTAGGGTGAGGGTGGTTCTAATGATGGTAGTGAAAGTTGTTTGGCCAATTGGTCTTGCCATCTTGAATTTCCTGCATTCTGCAAGCATGGAATGAATGGAGTGGAAGGAACTATTTTACTCACAAAATACTGCTGAAGTTCCAAAGCCGCTCTACTCTTTATAATTAGATCCAGGTTATACCTTCTGGATTCCAGTTTCTATCTTGAGAAATATTAGTAATGTTTTGTAGCTTTTTGGGGAACCTTACATTTTTAGTTCAAACATGCAATTTGGTATGCTTTTTAAAGCAGTTTTGAAATAAAAGCATTCTTGATTATACAATAAAACAACTTTATAAAGCCTTTCACATGTGGGATATTGTACATAATCAAAACATTTTTCTGAAGTACATTCATTTAATTTTGTGTATTAAAAGAATGTCCTTGAATGAGGATAAGTCCAACGGAATATAAATATCCAGTACAGTAGTAGTCACACCTTTGCAATATGGCTTGCTGTATAGAGGGCAAGGCATCTGATACATCTTTAGGAATATAAGTGGATAATCAGGATAATGAGATGCTTTGTCATGAGATTTTACTATACAAGAGCCCAAGAAAACTGGTATGGATTGCTTTGCGTGTGATCTCAAGACTTCAAAATGAGATTTAACAAAAATAGTAAATTTCTCACTCTACCCCTTGCCTCATCTTCCAACAGGAGAGTTAGATTTTTATCTTACCCTAAGTTGGTATGGGATTGAGCCCTTTGGATTTAATTTACACAATCCAAAGATTATAGGACCTTTTTATTAATGGTTTTTTTCTTTAGACAATGTTTAAAGGGTGGAAGATCTTAAAGTATTACTTAGAATAGACTTGAGGCCATAGCTCTTAAGAAAATCATTCTTTTAAAATGTTGTTGTCTAGGTAGATAACCTTTGTGGTCCCATGATCTGAATTACCCAATGAGAAAAAATTATATAGGAGAAAACTTAAAATAACATAGTCAACATCTGGGTTTATTCCTTTAAACATAGTTTCTTGCTATATCTGAAAATTTGTGAGCACCATGATCTTTTTTTTTTTCTTTTGGTGTAACTTTTAAAAAATTGTATGGTAATATGTTCATGAGCAAAAAGCAATTTAGGAAATAAAAATAAAGCAGAAATAAAAGAAAGAATGAAAAGAAAGAAAATACAAGTCATCGAAATTTTACTACTCAGAGGTAACTACTGTGACAATTTGGTGTTTATTTTTTCATGTTTAGTTCTTTGAGTATATATATGTGTTTATGTTTGGGTAGAGTATGTATATATATAGGTACTCCACATACAAACACATGAAATATGAGATAGAAATAGAAATATAGATTATCATCAATTTTGTCACTGCATATAGAGCCCAGTTTACTGATTAAGTATTGTTGTGTTGTGAACTTAGTTCTCTTTACTTTAGTTAATGGATGATCTTACAAGTATTTTATACACTGAAGTTGGAATTCAATTATAGCAGGAATCTAAAAAATAACTTTTAGCTATTTTAAAGTGCTCTTAGGATAAGCATTTGTTTTCTTTGTCTGGATCAGTGACTTAGTTTTGAAATTTGGAGGATGATGCTCATAGGCTGGATGTAGACTTATGAGGGTATGCGCACCACTGCCTTATTTAGCATCTCTTCCAACTTGACGCACGGTTTCTCTTCTTTACCACATATAACTCAAGAATGAAGGATGAGTGAAAGCCCTACTTTGTTTGGAGAAGTTACCTCAAAATGCCAAGAAATTTGAGAGTTGGTCTATTAGTAAAGGAAATGAGACCTGCATATTTCTTACTTACCTTTTTATAATTTGGATTCTGATCTTATGTGTTTTCTTTTTAGCATTTGTTGGATTATGCCAAATTATCTTTCCCTTTGGTGTGCTATTATAAAGGAATTCTTAGAAATATTTCTATTACATACAAGCTTTAAATGCTGAATGTGTACTTAATCTAGACAACATTTCTAGTATTAAAATATTTATGATGCAATCCATAAGGAATATTTGAGATAATTCACCACCAAATGTAGCACTTATTACTACACACACACACAACCCCCCCCCCCGCCTCCCCAGTTTTTCTCCCCATTCGCTTAAGTTACTAGTGCTTGTTTTTACATATAGTGTCTTTCCCATGTACCAGCACACTTGATCAGAGACGCTTGCTGCTGCTAGATGTTTTATTCTGTGTGTTCTTTGTACCTTACAGTAAAAGAATCTGTCACAAATTATTGTGGCTCACTGCTTTAGAAACTGAGAAAAAAGGGAGGTTAGATTGACATCTGTGACTGAATAATGATGACCAGCCTTTTGGCTCTCCTTGAGCCACAAAGCTAGCACTGCCTTTAGAGTGGAAAAAGAAGTAAGAAGAAAGGGGAGGGATAAAAGAGAGTTACAAATCTGTGGTCCCAGAGATGTATTACTGTTGGGCCAGTTGTCTGTGTGGTATGATAATCCATTTTGATCTTCTCTGTCTTAATTGTCTGCTAAAGACAAATGGGCAGTAAAAGTTCATCAGTTTCATCTTTTTGCTTCTCGTTTAGAAGCAGAATAAATGATCCATCACTACAGAAGTAGCCTTTCTTTTTGACACGGAAGTAATGCAGACCCAACACATTTTATTAAAATGTTTTTCCCTCATTATTTCAGTCCTCTCAGCTCTGATAGATCTTACTGTTTCATAAAAAATGTAATCTGAAATGTAAATAAGGGTCTTGATACAGAAGGAAGAAGTAATGAGCAGCCTGAGCCACATTTTCGGACTCTTGATTGTAATTACTGACAAAGTGATTTCTCTGTGCCCCATTTGTTTTTTTCTTCCTTAAGTTGTCTGTGACACCCTCAGACTGCGATGACATCTATGGTTTAAAACCATTAAATCACTGTAGCACTCAATATTTCATTTAAAATCTGGTAGGCCTGCTATCTTAAAACCTGAAAGTACAGGCTTTGTTAATTCCTGAAAGATATGCAAATGCCTCTGTTTTATAAAAGAAAAAAACAAACAACAACAAAGGCAAAAGCAAGGTCTTTTCATAGTTCATATTATTTATTCATCTGCTTTTGTTTAATGTTTACCTAGTTTAAATACTAAAACATTAACATTGGTGGGATCCTGACTTGGAAAGGATCCTGCATTAAAAAAAAAAAAACCTCTAACAGCTTACTTGTGAAATTTAAAAAATTGTATCTCTCATAAGCGTAATCCAAATTAGTCTAAATCATTATTTTAAGGTTAAGATTACTAAATTACAGACACAATTTTCAAGTTACTTTGAGTTTGGTAGCTTAAACCAGATTCTTTTCATTCTCTTACTACAAGGTTAGATAATGTGGCACTTAATAAAGCCTGTTTAATAGAAAATTTTTGTTAAAGAAGAACAGGATCACAATAATGTGTTTCTTTCATTTCTAGAAATGGTTTCTCAAAGATACCAACATGTCAATCTAGCATTAAAAATAAGAAAACAAAACATGAATATCTTTCCCTGCTGGAAACAGCCTTGTAATTAATTAAATGGATTTATAATTATTCTATTATGTTTACTGTATTCATTCATAATTATGGAAATAAATGGTAAAACTTTATTCATTGTGATTTGTGCAGTTTTAATGAATATTAATTGAATTAAAGGAGAAAAGGATAAATTAACGTGTTAGCAAATTATGGTCACCACTCTCATCAAAACCCCATCTTTGGCTTCAAAACATATGATTTTTCAGATTAAAAAAGAGCCTTTAGTAATTATAACACGTAGTATGGGATAATTTAGAATAAAGGTATAATAACATATCACAGAGATTTCCATAAAAGGCCTTGTAATGTGTCAAGTACAATAGGCATTACACCTACCATTTAAAAATGCATTAGTTATAATATGATTTACTTCTTGTACTAAAACATTAAGAATTAATAATTTGTTCTCACAATTGCACTTTTTATAGCCTGTTTGTTCTAAGAGTGGCGATTAGAGTTTAGTGTGCTAGAAGTTGCTTCTCCACTGTTCTCATCTATATTTTGATGAACTATAGCAAGTGTCTTAGAGCTCTTTAACTAGAGGTCTGAACATACCCACCCGTCCCTGTACATGTAGATCACTGTTTAGAGCTGCAGGTAATTTTTCTTTCCACTGGCACTGAAACAGAGGTTATAATGAAACCAACAGTCTTTATGCATTTATAGAAACTATAAAAATTTTATGGAAATCTTTATATAGAAACCAACAGTGTTTCTTGTATAAGCTCTATAAGCAATGTAGAAACATGGTACATTGGGAAAAATAAAAAGGTACCCTTTCTTTTATGGTTATATATGGTCCGTGTGATTTTTAAAATTTCACTATAGGCAGTTAAGCAAAGTGGAAAAACATGCATCACCTATATACTAAAAAGGAACAAAAATATGTTGCATAACTTAGGCTAATTGTGATGGAAATCGGCATTTCTGAGTTGCATGTAATTGCTTAAATATGGAGTTTTCATTTGTTCATGCTTCAGGTATGCTCTAAAAAAACATTTAAACTCAGTTATTCACAGTGTAACCTATGTAAGTGGATTGAAAGATTCTGATTTGAAAGACAACGGAGATAATATTTAATCAAGGCTTCCTACTTGCGTGTTGGTGATTGCCTCCTTCTTTTAGTGAGCAGCTGTGTATGGAAACTTGCAAGTTACTTTCTTCAAAATCTTGATAATCCAGAGACTAAACATTTCTATTCAAAACTTGTTCATGTCCTGATGCATTGAAAGAATACTATCTAATAGGAAAATTATAGATATAATCCACAGCTCCTACATTTTTTTGTTACTGTGAAAGGAAGCTTCATTGCACCAACATTGTGTAATATGACGTACATGTACAATATTTACACAAAATGGAAAACAAATGATAAAATTTGATTTTCCCATTATTGTTAGGCAGAGAAACATAAGCAGCGGTGTACCTGGTCTGTATAAAGTGTGACATTGATTCCACAAAGGTTCCACCAGTCTTTCTATAGTGACTTGTCTAAGCCATAGAATCTTCAAGTTGGAATTGAAAATTTGGGTTTGTGGGTTTTTGGGCCATGCGTTCACCAAGCTCACAAAGAATGGAATTGGACCTGGGTGTATCCTGTTCCTCTTGGAAACTTTTGAGCTTTCTTTTTTTTCCCCATTCTTCTCCAAAGTAGGTGCTGTCATGCTTCCAGCCTACTCATGCAGTCCGTTCAGATTTGATCCACTTTAAATGGTGAAGTCAAGTTTGGTCCTGGAAACTTTTCATGACACCGTATGACATGGAACAGAATTTGTCATTTCATTTGAATATTATCCAAAGGATTTACTTATATAAGGTTCAAATGGGTCACCATTTAAAATGGCTCCACAACCCAGCCCTAAAAAGACTAACTTAGGGCTTCCCTGGTGGCGCAGTGGTTGAGAGTCCGCCTGCAGATGCAGGGGACACGGGTTCTTGCCCCGGTCCGGGAAGATCCCACATGCCACGGAGTGGCTGCGCCCGTGAGCCATAGCTGCTGAGCCTTCACGTCCGGAGCCTGTGCTCCACAACAGGAGAGCCCACAACAGTGAGAGGCCTGCGTACCGCAAAAAAAAAAAAAAAAAAAAAAAGACTAACTTATAAGTGGCTAAACTTTCTGGGTTTTTTCCCCCCCTCATGTCTGTTTTTGGTGGCAGAAACTGTGTTGGAGACTAGATACGATTTTGTGCATTAATTGCGTGAGAGATTAATAAGTGTAGTTTCTGCAGAGTATGAGCTGGATACCATACCAGGTAAAGATGAAGGAAGATGTAGATTTCATCTCCCCCTTGAAAGACCTTACTGTCTACTAGGCTACAAAGGTAATACATGTTCAGGTTGTTTCAATAGCTTGTAGAACAACGGCAAGGCCAGAAATTGGGGATATCTCTTTGAAAACTAGGACCTTTGGGGAGTGATGCCACAATGTAATCACATTTCTGCAATTTCTTGTTTCTTTTTGTTGTGAAGCCATAGAAGTTAGTAAGTTAGCAAGAGTGGTACAGAGAAACCCAAGTGGAAAGTCTTGGGGCTGCCTTTAAAGAAGATCATCTTTTAAGTCTGTTTTAGATGTGTGCTTTTCTAAAAGTCACTGTTGATTCATGGATTTTTTTGAAACCTCTTGCTCAAAAAGGTCAGTTTCCATATTTCTTAGTAACTTGTCAGTCTGGGATTGTAGGTAGAAATGTAATGTTCTCATCCACAGATAGAAACTCTTAATTTCTTCAGACCCTAAAACCTGGGAGGTGACTGTTTCGTGTAATGGCAACAAAGCACCCTGCTGAAGCCGCTTTCTTCAAGTAGTGGGTCCGTATCCACAATTGCCACCAAATGTAGCCATTTTGACGGACCACATTACAGATTCAAAGAGATTCATTGATAGATTGCAGATGTATAAATGCATCCCAGATTAAATGTCTACTTCTTTTTATATGTTTAAAAGTCTCCCATTCTTGATGATTGGCTTGTTTAAATGTTTTTCAAATTACAGGCTCATGGATAGGGAAAAATAATCCTAAAAAATAATCTATCACAGCTTGCCTCTTATTTATCCCTGTGCTGTTACAAGTCAAATTTATCACCTTGGATGAATGCTTTTAAAGTGTTTGCTGAAGAAAAACCACTTTGTATATAATAGATGCTATTCTGTCATATCTATATCTTTCATTCCCCCCCCGCCCCCATTTCCAGAAAAGGGTGAATTTAAGAATGGGATGGGATTGGACTGGCTTCTTCTTCTTTTTTTTTTTTTTGCGGTACATGGGCCTCTCACTGTTGTGGTCTCTCCCGTTGAGGAGCACAGGCTCCGGACGCGCAGGCTCAGTGGCCATGGCTCACGGGCCCAGCCACTCCGTGGCATGTGGGATCTTCCCGGACCGGGGCACGAACCCGTGTCCCCTGCATCTGCAGGCGGACTCTCAACCACTGCACCACCAGGGAGGCCCTGGACTGGCTTCTTAACAAAACTGTATTTCAAAACCTTAAACATTTAGCCAAACTCAGTTGAAAAAGTGATACATTTTCTGATTTAAGGCTCTGCTTTTGAGTTGAAGATTTCTTCCCAATTTGGTCACTTCCCAGCTGTTACAGTTATATAGAAGGAACCCATTAAAAAGACAAATTCTTTTTGAGCTATTCTTTCTGAAGGCATGCCAGGCTATACAGCTATGTTGTACTACTACTTGAATCTGACTCTAGGAAATGGAAGTAGGCAATCCCTATTTATACATTCTTATTAGAAGTGTTCTCCTGGTTTTATTCTGGCTCCAAAAAAGCCCTGGTAAATTTTAGACATATCTGAATACCACTGGATGTTCTTATTTCTGGTGAGTTACTCAGTGATGATAACTAAGTGGACTGTGGCTGCTTTTGAGAGCTGTAGTCTGAGTCTTAACTTTAACCTCATTTAATCAGTCCCTGTTGCTTGTTTGGATGGACCTGCAAGTCTGCAGTCATCAAGCCCTGTTCATTATCCCTCCTAAATTGCTCTCTAGTCTGTCCTAGTCTGCTATTTCCCTCTGCATTCACACTCTCAGCTCCTCTCCTGTGGAGTTTTCCTAATGACCTGCAACCTAATGACCTTGTAATCACTACATTCTATAAGATGGCCAGAGATGTCTTTCTAAAACCTAAATCAAATCACACCATTTCTCTTAAGTCAAAACTCCTGATGGTTCCCTGGTGCCTTCAAGATCTACCGCAAATTTCTTTACTTGGATTTGAGGCCCATCACAGTCTGTCCTTGCCCCAACCTCCAGCCTGGTTTCCTACCACTTCCCTTCATAACCAGACATAGAATGTCTATTTCCCAGCATGATTAGCTCTCTCCCACCTCTATATTTTCGCCCAAGATTTTTTTTTGTTTTTGTTTTTGTTTTGGTGTTGCTACTATTTATTTATTTATTTATTTTTCACATCTTTATTGGAGTATAAATGCTTTACAATGTTGTGTTAGTCATCACTAATCATTAGAGAAATGCAAATCAAAAGCACAATGAGGTACCACCTCACACTGGTCAGAATGGCCATCATCAAAAAATCGAGAAACAATAAATGCTGGAGAGGGTGTGGAGAAAAGGGGCCCATCCTGCACTCTTGGTGGGAACGTAAATTGATACAACCACTATGGAGACCAGTGTGGAGGTTCCTTAAAAAACTAAAAGTAGAACTACCATATGACCCAGCAAGCCCAAGAAGTTTTTATGGTTAAAATGCCTTCCTCAGTTTCCCCTCCCATCCAATATACTTCTTTTCAGCATTAAATGCCCTGCTTATATCAATTCCTCTGTGAAACTTGCCCTGACTAAATTAGTCACTCTATCCTCAGCACTTGGAGAGCCCTTGGAGCATTGACTCCTTACATTGTATTGTTTATTTACTATGAACTCTTCAAGTACAGGAGTGACTATAGTCAGTGTTACTGGCTCTTCTCAGCAGCTAGGATAAATTAGGGGCCAGTGAATACTGGTGAATATAAAGTATGTAATACACAGACATACTTGCTAAGGAGTTCAGATTCCAGAAAGGATAGTACAGAGCATGGCCTTTGGAGCCAGACTGGGTTTGAATTCCAGCTCTGTCATTTACTGGGATTTACCTCTTTGGGGTTTCATTTTCTCACCTGTAAACTAGAGATAATCATAGTAAAGATATCAGGATTCTTTTGAGGTTTAAGTGATTTTAAATGTGTAGAGTGCTCGGAATAATACCTGGCATTTAATAATAACCAATTATTATATAGAGTGCCTACTATTTTTAGGGGGTAGATTCAAGGTAGCAGGGTAATCTGGTTTTGTTTTATCAGGTATTAGGATTATGTGTGATAAATTTGCCTCTAGAATTTCAGAGTGATCCTAGGAAGAATTCTGAAAAATCTTTTCTTTCTAAGCCCGCACTGTTCTACAGCAAAATTTAGAGAAGTCACAAAGGTAAGAGAAATTTGTCAAGTAAAGATGAAGAGATAACCAGAAACAGTTTCTGAATATTTATGTTCTAAAATGTATGGAAAATATGGAAACTCTTTAAATGGTGATGAAGGGATTTTAAGTAACTAATTACTTTTATTTCTGTTGTGAAAGCTGTATTGAGACTTTCCATTTTCAAAACCTCAGAATTTAGTAATGGGTCCCACTGTCCTTGTAAATTAGCCTTTTTGGTTGCATGTAGTACTTTTTATTATTGTGTTAACTTTCATTTTAAAAATACTTATATGCAGTAGAGTTAAGATTCCTCTAGCTACCATAATTTCAAACTGTCTAACTGTCTGACTGAAACTGTCAGTTTCAGATTTCAAATGTGAGATAACATGAAGCCCAGACTTCGAACTATGTATGTATGTCTGTGTATGTGTGTGTATGTGTGTGTGGGTAGAAATGGAAAGGATAATTAAGATTGTTCTTAAATAAAATTGAGCTTACCAAAAATCATTTACTTTTATATCAACCTTGTGAAATATATAATATTGTTTCACATTGCTTTTATCCCTGGAATGTTTTTATGTAATATTTTATAGTTTTATTTCTATAATATTCTAAGTATTATTAAACATTAGATATTTATATAATATTTTAAATATCTAGTCTGCTTGTCTAGTAAATGCTGACCCAACTCTCAAAAGTCACCTCAGGGCTTCTCTGGTGGCGCAGTGGTTGAGAATCCACCTGCCGATGCAGGGGACACGGGTTCGTGCCCCGGTCTGGGAGGATCCCACATGCCGCGGAGTGGCTGGGCCCGTGAGCCATGGCCACTGAGCCTGCGGGTCCGGAGCCTGTGCTCCGCAACGGGAGAGGCCACAACAGTGAGAGGCCCGCGTACCGCAAAAAAACCAACCAAACAAACAAACAAACAAAAAAGTCATCTCAAATGTCACCAGCTCTGAGGAGTCTTTGCTATCCCCTGGGTAGACCTGACAGTGCCTGCCATTTTTCCTTGACCATGCTTTCAGAAAACTTAAAACCCTTTATTACACATACTTGTTTATGTATCCTTTCTCTCTCCCAGGCAGAAAGTCAGAAATTCTTGCCTGCTACGTGTCCACATCTGTAGGACCTGGTACTGTACATGGATGCTAATAGGCCAAATATTTGATATATAATAATAAACAACCAAATAGTGTTCACACTGTGATCTTTGGGCTCAGAATTTGAACAAAGTAGGACAAACCAAAACATACATTTATTAAATCTCACCTTGCCTAACAGAGAGGAATTTAAGATTCTTATATTTGAATATATTTCAAACATGATGCCTTGTTAGTAACATCTAGTTTTAGAAGTGTCAGCAGTAATTGTAAGAACATTATTTTTATTAGAGAACTCTTCCAACCTGCCAGATACTTATCATTCCTAGAGATCTAAACCCCTGGTAAATTGAGAAATATTTTTGCATTTTAAAAATGTATCTGTTATTATAAACAGATTTAATGGCAGCTAAAATACTTTTCATTATTCACTTATTTCTTAACAAATATCATCCCCCCTAAAAATTTTAAGTGCCTTTTTTGGGGTATATTTGGCCCAAAGAAAAGTAGAAGGCAAGTATCCCAATGTTATATGAGATTTGGCTTTGGAAATGTTACTTTGGGCAAAGGCTTTACTTTTTCAGCATCATTTTTTTTCATCTATAAAACAAGGAAGTAATGAGGATTTTGTAGGAGAATTAGGCATGATGTGTACACAGTACCTGCATTAGTCTAGTTTAATACATGTTTTCTAATGTAGCATGAGGAAAATGAAGCAAAGAGAAGATTTTGCCATTTCCATGTAATTGTTGACATCAACAGCAGATGACCATTGGTATTTGGGAAACAAAATACAGGCTGAAACAGAAGAAACTTAGGTAAATCAATTAGATACCTTAAATTGTATACATAATTCTTAGCTTTTAAGTCATAAATGGTAAACCCTTGACAGGAATGACTCATATTACATTTACACAGACTTTAATAGTTTTCTCTATTCCTTTCATTTTCTACATCAAGAATAAATATTGATTCTTTGACAAACTCAATTCTCCTTTGGTCCATGTGGTCTCACCGCTTTCCTATGAAGATTAAACAAGAAGACATGTAGACTGTTAGGTTCTGAAGGGAGATTTAAGCTGGTCCTATTCAAATCTATTACTGTTCCTATGTTGCTGTCTTCAACCACAACCCCTCTCCCTGCTGCCAGGGTTATTATTAAGGCTCCCGTGTGAGGCTCCTCTTCCATCTCAGTGGCCTGACAGGCATCCAGTTGTGTGTCTGTCCCTTCCTGTGGAAACGGAGGGTCTTGAGATCTATGGACAGTCTGATGATAGGAATGACGGCAATAGGAGTAGCACGGGTATTCAGGAGACAGGAGCTCAGTGAGAATAGCTTCTGAATCCCCCTGGACTCTAGAAGACTTGGGAGTAGACAGAGGGGTTAGGAAATGACATGCAGGTGGGATGCAAAAGATTCAAACCCTCCTAGTGACTTCCAGTACGCAAGAATCAAGTCCAGACTCCTTAACATGCCCTCTAAGGCCGCGCGTGATTTGGCCTCTGCCAACCTAACCCCATCTTCTGCCACTCTCTCCCTCGTCTCCTCTGATCCAACATGCCAGGCTTATTTTAGTTCTTTGAATGTGCCAAGGGCTGTTGTTCAGTGGCCCTTGCTCATGCTGTTATTTACTTGTTCTTGGGCTTCTTCTCCCTATCCCTCTTGCAATCTTTGGCTGGTAAACACCTGCTCATTCCTCAAGTCTCAGCTCAAAATGTCGCGTCCTGAGATGCCTTTCTTGACCCTTCCATCTAAATTCAGGCCCCTGTCATTTTGTCTTAGAGCACTTTCTTCTGTTCTTTCACAGCTTCTGTCACAGTTCCAACAATGTATTAGCGTATTCCTTTGCACAGCATCCGTCTTTCAACTAGATCAAAAACTCCATGCAGACAGGGTCTTTAGCACATTGCCTGGTACTAAATGTATTATCTTGCCTAGGGAAATATATCAGTTTTCTTTTCTAAGATGACTTGGAAATATTCTCGATTTCTGGGGCTCCCTTGTCTCCTTCCTTGTTAATTGACACTTGGGAAGGTTTCTTCAGAGTTATTTTGAAATTCAACAACCACAGCAAATATTTGAATCAAAGTCACATGAATGGATCATCTGTCCCCCAGCAAGTGTTAGTAGTGAGATTCTTTCTTGTTCTGATGGGGTGAAAGGGATTAGCAGGCAGCAGCTTACCAGGACCTAGGTGGTACATCTAGATTTTCGACATGTTGTGCCTGAAGTACCTATGGGACATGGGGCAAAACTGTCAAAAGGCAGTTGGAATGGGTGCCCGGAGCTGGAGAGGTAGTTTATAAATGAAGATTTGAATCTGAGTCATTTACACAGTGATGGTAATTGAAATTAAAGTATAAGTAGACTATGTTAATGGAGGAGGATACAGAGAGATAAGAAGGAAGATAAATTCCTGGGAACACATATAAGGGAAAGGAGTTGGGGGGGCAGAAATTGAGAAGTGAGAGGGGCAGGAAGAGGCCCTTCTACATCTAACAGAACGTTGGGTGTACATATAACGTGTTTGAATGTGGCGAGGAAAGCACCAGAAAAAGCTTTCTTCTCTTAATATTGCTTTTTAAAATATTGTAAACAATGGAATCACTTTGCTGTACAGCAGGAATTAACACAACATTGTAAATCAACTATACT
The DNA here is from genome assembly GCF_964341445.2 of Mesoplodon mirus. Classification (NCBI taxonomy): domain Eukaryota; kingdom Metazoa; phylum Chordata; class Mammalia; order Artiodactyla; family Ziphiidae; genus Mesoplodon; species Mesoplodon mirus. The sequence goes on from NC_138976.1 coordinate 11,468,614, forward strand.
TCAGTAAATTAATTTTAAAAATATTATAAACAAAATAACTCTCAAATTGAAGAGCTCTTGAGAATCCAGAGAGCATGATTTATCTGTCAAGAAAACTCCTGGACCTAAACTGTAGTAGTGAACTGTTAATATAAGAAGGAATTGTTTCGCTGAAGAGTCCATGCCACAAAACAGCTGTGAATTCTGAGTAGTGGAAATATGTTTTCTTTTTAATTCTTTGTATTTTTTTGTATTTTAAGTGATTTTTCCAAAAGAGAGTATGTTTGTATGCAGTAGACATTTGGCCGTTTAGCAATAATCATGTGTGAATTGTTGGATCACCAGAGAACCAGCAGGATTGACATTGTCATTTTACCTTTCAGGAATTTCTAAATTTGAGTTTTTGGGTGTTCGTGAGTTTGTTTGGGTAATGCTGTGTGACCAGCTCCTTGACACTCTAGATCAGAGGTTGGGGCTGGTTTTTTGTGGCCTTTGAGCTAAGATGATTTTTATCTTTTTTGAAGAGTTGGAAAAAACAAAACAAAACAGAAGAATCTGTGACAGAGGCCATAAGTGGCCCACAAAGCCTAAAATATTTACTACCTGACCCTTTATAGAAAAAGTTTGCTGAGTCTTTCTTTAGTTTGTAAGTTGTATATGAAATAAACCAAAAATTTCATAAGAAAACCTCAAATGATGACTGCAGTTCTAGAATGTCTTAGATGTCTTAAGGCTTTTATTTTAAATAGTGACTTAGCTGTTAAATTATGAGAGCACATTTTCTTTGGTGATATATGAACTTGATTGATTGAAGACTGCCTTATGTGACTTGACAGTATGGTCAGAGGCCTTCTGTACTGTATGGTTTATCATAGAATAGTTCTGGAAAATGTTTAAACCTATTTCGGTTGTGTTAAGTTTATCCCAGGCAGCCTCAGGTAAACACTAGCATTGACGTGTTGGAGCAAGATATGTAAAGTGAAATAAAACATATATGTGGAACTGAATTATTTTCTTTGTATTTTGCTGGCCCTCTGAAGAGACATTTTCTAGTTGCAAAAGAGTAAAATCTTTGAGTAGTAGATTTTAGAAAACTATTTGAATTGTATACTTTTTTATATCAATAGTGTTTCATATCACTTGCCTTCTGTCTTTGTAATGAGATGTCGTCGATCTGTTCTGTTCTGAGTATAAATTTCCTCAGTTCTTGAATCCTCCTGATATTGTTGCATCAGAATTTGCAAGTGGTGGGAAATAAAAGTTGATTATGAAACAGTTCTGTAATTGGAAATGACTGTGAACCGAGGCCCTATCTAATCAATTGCTAAATAACTCCCTCTCAAAAGCGGATTTGATATTTACATTTTGATTTTCATATTCTGCTCACAGTGTTTGTTGACAGTGTCTGACATCCCCTGCCACTGGATAAATAAAGCCTATTATTTCCTTTTTAACATTTTAAGTGATTACTCTCGTACAAGAGCTAAGAAGCAGAAGGTTAAGTATATTATCAAACTATCATCCTGTCTATTTGAAGAAGCTGGGAATCTTGATTAATATGCCTTGTTAACTGATGATTTCAGTTCCATACTGGTTAGTGCTAGAATAATTTGTATAAACCAAGCAGTACAGATTCCTTATTTTAGTACTAAGACTTACAAAGGCTTCTTTTAGCAGCCTTTAATTTTGTACCTTTGTATGTGACATAGCCTGTGGCTGTGATAGCTACTGTGAATCTCCAGTTGTTTGGGGATGAAAGGAGGAGGCAGCTGGAAACTCGGTAGCTGCATCTAGCTGTCTACCTAGAGAAGGCCTTGATTTCAAGTTTATCTAAACAAGCTCGACTAATCCCAACTATCTAGGGGGATCCACTGTCAAAACAAGCAGCGTGGCCCTGAGGCAAACACAGCTATACAGAAATGAAGGCTGGGGCTTCCAATACTCCGATGACTGCATACTGGAGGCTTTTTTTCCCCCCTGAAAGAGGGTAAGAGAGGTAGAATTTGCATAATGCCTTTTCATTGGAAACTTTTGGAAGGCTGACAGACCTCCAGCTTATAGATCTGTAGCCACAATACATAGTCTATAGGAGAATCCTTGAATGACCTAACCATATTGAAAGAAAATATAAAAGCGTCCAAGTATAGCCAAGTGAGAGAGGAAAAGAGGCTGATGCATTGTCTAACATCTGCTGTACTTCTCGTTAGTTTTGTTCTTTGCTATTCTGTGTGGACTTTGGAGAAGCCTAAGACAGCCTAACATGAATCCTATAATCTTCCTTCTGAATATTTATGTAGCGTGCCAGCTTCTAAGCTGTCCTTTGCGTTTTCCTACTTCCCCCTCATTTTCATGCTCTCAAATGAGGCCAACATTTCAAAAGCTAAATAAATGTTTGTGAATGTTTATAAAAGATTTGCATAAATTTGTCCTTGTCTGACAAAGATCACTTTTTTCTTATGCCAGTTCTGAAAAAATTTTTTTTAAGGTTTTGGTGCTTGTCTTGACAACAAAGTCCTGCATCCCAGAACAATGATTGCTGATTAAGTGGGTATGCAATTGTGATTGAATAGACTTTCAAGATACTGGGTAAAAAGGCCTATCATCTGAAGGCTGAATTATAGAATTTAGAAAATGTTATCAGAAGTACACATTTAAATCTATTTTTTTGGTACCATATCATTAGGTTAGACAAAGGGTTCTTACAAGTTAAAGTATAACTACCCATGGTTTTAAAAATCCACTGTATAAATTTTAATAGTTAGAATGTTTCAGTAACTCAGAATATCACTTTTCTTTCCTATGGTTGAACATATTTAAAAATAATTGTTAGACCTTTAGGGGCTTTTGGGAAACTGTAAGGCTACCGGTTATACGTGTTAATATGGTTATTGGGATGGTAATCAGAGGAAATACACCAGGCAGTCCTTTAAGATATCTGAACGTACAATCATACCTTGAGAAAATATAAACTACATGGAATATGTGTTAAGGCTTAATTATAGGACACACACACACATACATACATACATATACACAGAGCACAGATACTCATGCTGCCGATGTGTTTGCTGAATTCATTTATTTTTTAAAATTAGAATGGATTTTGTGGGGTGGCAAGGGATGTTGTGGGTAGAGGTGCTAATTTAGTTCAGAGATATTCGAAGATTGGCAGGAGAGAGAGGTAACAGCCAGTTCTGTTAGTCCTTTGGTTGTATTGGTTTAGAGGTTTAAGTTGTCATTAAGGCACAAACTAGAGCCACTTCTCTGACACAGTTTTTATCACATCTGCTAGGCTTGTGTCCCAAGAGGAGACGTGGAGAGCAGTGAATTCAGCATGGGCCCATTATCGACTGCTTTTTCGCGTGTTGTAAAAGCAGTGAGACCTCAGGGAGGCTTGGAGCCTCCTCCCGTGTAATGTCCAAGTCAGATTTGAAGGACTGGTGGCAGGAAAGCTTTGGCCTTGGGGTATGAATTCTAAGAAATAGAGGCACAATTAAGTTTAAAAAATTCAAGGACTTTGAGCTTGATAATGAAAGATTTTTTTCTAGACAAATGTAAGTAAAACAGTTGCCCATCTGTGCACATTTCTGTGTGCATTTAAAATATTTAAAAGCTGACAGGTTTTAATATGCTTATAAAATAGTATTTCTATTAGTCCTCTTTTTTTTTTTTTTTTTTTTTTTTTAATGGTATCTTCCTGAGGGCAAGTTGCTTCTTCAGTGAAATCATGTTTGTAGTTTCACTGTTGGGACTCTATTCCTTTGGTATGTGCTGACTTGTGTGTCCCCCACCAACCATTCCTCCCCCCCACCCCCGCATTTTCCCCAACCTTTCTTTCTTTTAGATAAATTCATAACATAAATGTTCAGATAATAGGATTTCAAATGTCTAAGGAAATGAACAAAGCAAAATATTGTAGAGTAATACTATTAAGTGCAAGGAATTATATTACCGATACCACTGAATGCTAATTGCAAGAGATTCAAACCAAATCATTTATTCATTTTAGAAGTATTTGAAAGAGTGTCACAGAGTTTATTGGTGTTTAACATTGAGCTTATAAATATAGCTCTCTCATTTTCAAATCTTTTGCTGTAAGGTTTAAAGTTAATAAAATGAAATCCGAGAATATAGGATGTTATATAATATCGTAATTTGGGGACAACTTTAAGTAATTTTTGAAGAAAGGGAAGGATACAAAAGGATAAAGTGATTGTGTTAAATTAAAAAATTTTTTTATAAGATTCAGTATTTTTACTTTAGACTTCAAAAGTCGTGAAGATTTACACTTAAAAGTAGTTCTAGAGGTGGCTCTTCTGCTGTTGTAAGCATTCCACCTATATACTTAGTGTCCTTGATAATTTAGATATAAAGTTTACATGATACATTGTATAGAAAATGGTGAATTTCTATATCTTATTGTAATTTAATTTTTGAATTACAACATTGACTATGCATATTAGATATTACACAAGTTAGCATAATGATAACATATGCATGACTCAAAATTAAAGTTTATAAAAAGTGAACTGAGAGTAAATGTTGAAGTATAGCAAAAAAAAGAAGCAGACTCTAGCATTTGAGCAGCGTTGTTAGAAATTTGACCCGGCTTTTATGTTCGGATGTTGAAAGGCCTTTCTGTAAAATCCCTTATTCAAAGCCTTTTCTCACTGGAAAAAAATAAAAGTTTGGTTGTAACTATAGTATGGATCTTGGGTTTAATTTGACATTTATAGGGAAGGAGAAAAATTGTATTTCCTGTTTTCATATTTAGGAAATTTCTGGTCAACATTGTTGAACTTGGTGCTAATTAAGCTTCTAAGAACTTCTTACCATTCTGTTTTACTCTTCTGAATCATAAGCATTAAAACCTCTGTTAGCTTTCACTTGGAGTCCCTGGTTTTAACTTGAAATGGCTTAAGGTAGAAATTTTGTTAGCTTTTTTGTATGTTTGGATTTTGTGTATGTTCTGTTTTCAACTTTCAACTTGAGTTTTGAGATCATCAGTCAAAGCCTCTTCTTTCAAGTCAGTTGCACTGATCTCACTTGCAGGACTTAGAGGGTCAGCATTTGCCTCATGCTATTAAAAATTTTTTTTAAACATAGAAATAGAGCATTTTAGGAATTTGGGCTCCAATGATCTTTTCCTCACACATCTACATTCTGAAATGAACAAATAAATTAGATATGAGAGACTCAGGAAGTGCTCTCCTACTGTCTTCCTGCTTCTTCCTCCTTCACTCCTTTTTGGACAAAGGTGAATTATCGACCACTATACCAGCAATTTCCAAAGAGGGTGATTGTAGCTTTACATATTTCAAAATACATTAATTTATTCAAGCAGTCTCTTTGCTCTATTTAAATGTTTTCCTGCACACATTTTCTTTTTCCTTTTGGACTACTGAGAACGTGCCTCATCTCCCAACATTCTGTAACCCCAGTGGACATTATAATCAGCCTGCACTTTTGTCTTTCAGATGGCATTTATTTGTGGGGTGCATATGTCTGTGTTTGACTGTCATTTGTTTTTATCTGCCAAATACAACTAATTTTTTTTATGGGCTTCAATGAAGTAATGAAAACAAAGTATTTGACATCTGAACTGATGGCTGTTGCAGGATCTCATACACCTTCCCACCCCGCCCTCCAAATTCAGGGGGAATTGGTTTAGCCTCTCATTATTAATAATCCTTGTTAACGACATCAAATTTAGTCTTCGAAGTTTTGCCTCCAGATAGGATTCTATTATAGATAATATTATAAATGTAAAATTTTACCAGGTTTTTAAGGGAATAGCTCAGTTTCATCAGAACATAATCGACTTTGTCCAGATTGGAATAAGTTCCCTTGATGGGCCTTCTGACTGTATGAGAATTCAAACTGGGTGAAATGAACCCAAAGAAGACCGAGATGAATCTTGAATTCATTTCTGATTTTCACTTGCAAATGAATCCAGTGTTAGGGTTGTTGATTTCATATTTTGGTTCACACTCTGAGATTTGCTATCTCCTTGTGGGCAGAGCTTTGTAGATATTGTTGCTTTTCCACTGCATTGTGCGATCTGCTGCTTAACATACCCATAACTGAAAGGTTAGTGCAACTGCCTGCCCTCCACGCTCCCCCCCGCCCCTTCTGCTCTTACTTATTCCCACATGAAGTATTGTATATTGTGTTGGGAAGAAAAGCCCTTTTGGAAATTACCTATTTCATAAATTGTCTGGTGACACAAAGGGGTTGAATGCTGTATTCTTGTCTCATTTATTTTGAAAACTTTGCTACTGAACTCACCTTAATCAATGAGCTCAGTGTTGTCTCCAATAAGTTATGTGTTGGATATATTGATTGGGAGGGATTTTAGAAAACCCGTCTGGGGTTTATAATGTCAGCAGTGTTTTGATTATGAAAAGAGTTGGAACCTGGGGACATGGAACCAGGTGGCAAATGTCCTAAAGCCAGTGGTGACATGGTGGACTGGTTCCCTCCTGGGATCTAGTTCATGCCCTGCACTTTAACTGTGGTGACTGGCTACTATAGATGCACTTTTTTTGCTCATTAAAATGTTAAAAAATCAAACTGTACATAAAAAGATTTGTGAAAATATAAACTTGGGAATTGATCTGGAGAGCTGGCACAATCTTCCCCACCCCCTGCCTTAGCAACGAGGTCATTTACATTTCATCAGCTGTATTGCATCTCCAAGATGCGATTTATGATTTACGTGGCAGTTGAGGTTGTACTGAGGCTGGTTGTCTGCAAGAGCTTGTGTAGGCGAGGAAGGGAGGGAGGGAGAAAGAGAGAGAGAGAGAGAGAGAAGAAAACAGGAGAATTACTTTCTACAAAGAAAGTTCCCTAGCCAAAGACACAGGTTCAAGAGAGAAAAATGGGTTGGTAACTGGCTAGTGACTGTTTTCCCAGTAAAATTAATATTGAAAGACTGTGGGACACTCTGCTATAAGCATGATGCTCAAAATATGTTTAAATCAGGGTTTTAAAGTCCCCTCTCTCAGAGAGTGGTACTTTTCATATTGAAGTAATTGTGTTTTTCTTTGGAAAGAGAGGATAAGGTAGTTACCTGTTTATATATGGGGAAAACATCAGTATTAAGAAAAATAGGTTTATTTCAGCAGTTTGTATTTACAGGAAACATTACTTGTTTTCCCCTCCCTGTTCCTGTCCTCCCCTTCCCAAACTGAGAAGTTTGATTTTTCAGTTCTGATTGAGATAATGTGTGAATTTGCCTAACACAGAGCAATGCTCGTTTTTGTTTTCTCCTCTGACAGCACACTACTGTGCTGTTTGACTTAAATTGGAATATCAAACTCTTGTAATATCACAAACATGAAGAAACATATTGTAATGCACAAACATGTGCCTACATTTGCCTATATTCCCTTCCCTCCTCCCCTCCCCCTGCCCCATTGCTTAATTAGACTTATCACTGCTTTCTTGGGTAAAAAGGAAAGCTCTTGGGAGGTGGGTTATACTCAGCCTACATTGAGTATTTTGATATTTGTTCTAATATTATCTGACAGACAAGTTCATGGTTGCTTATTACTCTTGACATTAGAAAGTGGTAAGTAGTTTCTGTATTGTAGTGAGTAATAAGTTGGGCATATTAGATTTCTCTGACTCTGCTGTAGCCATGGGGGTCCTTTCTTTCAAAAATCTTGAGGGCTTTTGTCAGCTCAACTCCAGCATAGAGTAGAGGCGTACGTCTGCACCTGTAACTTTTGAAGGGTAAAGGGTAAATGTCTTTGTAGCTGGTGTTCGCAATGAGTGAGCACTGGGGACTGAGTTTTCAAGAATGCTTGGTACATAAACTAAAGTCAAGCAATGCTTTGTGGTATTTGAAACTTGACGTGAAAGGAATTTGTAAGGAATTTCTTTTTGTGTGTAAATCCTAAGAGTTTTGTTTATGGGGGTTATAATATATTTTATAATTAAAACTGCAGACATTAAAATGAATGTGTTGTATGATCTCTTTGCCAATATTTGCCTGATAATAACATTATGCATTGAAAAATTGCTACTGTTCTTCTGATTCCCCATTACCTATTGCAATTTATTGTACTATGAGTTTTAAAACAGTATGTGTATGGTCTTATGAATATGCCACATTATGAAATTAATTAATGTATCAGTAATGCCTCAGGATATGCTGAAGTATTCTTACCCACCCTTTTTCCTTTTTCACTTTTCTGTTCCTTTACTGTATCATGACGTGCCTTAACAGTGCTATGATATACACCCAGCCCAAAATGATATTAAAAAAATAGGATATGCTCAATTGAATTATGTAGGCAGAACATGCTCTGGCAGAGAAAGTCAATGTGCTTTCTGCTTCATTGAGTGGGTTATTAGATTGATGTGGTTTATTTCTTGAGTGATAGAACTGGTTTTAAAAATAAATGAAGCGAGAAGCATCAATTCAGTTAGCATTGATAATTCATTATTATTGGTTAGAAAAGTGCTACATTTGTAAACTGATCTTTAATTTATCACTTGGATTAGGATTTGCAATGGGCAGGTTTGTTTTAATTTGAACCAGCTTCTCAATGACTGAAAAATGTGTTCTTCATTTTGTCTTGAAGTTGGATTTTAAATAGTTAAAAAGCAAATCAAATGCATGAAAGGAATACTTTTTTAAAATTTATAACATTGGTCTATGAACTTATGATAAGCACCAACTGTGGTCTGTCCAAGTCTGCAGTTAAACTTAAGTCAAGTTAGAGAAAATTCTATGAAGGAAGTAATGATTAATTACTTGGGTCTGTGTGTTGCTGTTTGTATATATTCTGCGTACGTGAAATGCATCTATTGGGAAAAGTCACACACCACTGTATGTTGTGTCTCATATAGTATTCTTAATGTTAGAAGTTTCTCTTTTATGAATAAGTCTTTGAAATGTCACTCTGGGTTTTTTTTTGTACCCTTTTTGTATACTTCCCCTGAGTAATGTGCTTGGTTTTATGTACCTACATATTTGTAAAAAAACATTTAAACTGGTAGTTTGCTTTGGATTTTTATAAATTACAAGCAGGTAAGTGTGTTCCATTTTGATAATGACGTTTAATGATAATGACTAAAAATACTGCACACTTAAAATTGTTATAGTTTGATTACAAAATAAATTCATGCCAGAAATGGCAACTTCTTTATAAAGTAAGTAAATAAAGTTTTAAACTCTAAAAAAATGTAGTTGACAATGTTCAGGGACAATTATCTTCCAGTTGGTTTTCTATTTTGCTTGTGATTTGGCCTATTGATGTTGGGAAGCGTTGTCTAATCCTGGCCCCCTCTGTTCCTAGGTAACAGGCAAAAACGGTGCCAGCAACAGCGGCCCTGCCAGGCCAAACCCATGTGGCTCGGTGTTATTCACTCTGATCCATATGGTCAGGCTGGAGATGGTCCCTGGAGGGGTGTTAACACTCAGCAACCCACCCGCCTCCCTCCCTTCAGAGCTTTCCTGCACGGCTCCTGCTGCTTGCCCATGTGTGATTCTTGATTAATTTTTCATTTTTAATGAAGTTTGATCATGTTTATTATTTCTCATGATTGACTGCCTGGTGCTCCTCCCATGTAATTGATAAAGCCCATATTTCTTCATCTGTCTCCTCTTTCTTTAGGGTAAAGTTACTAGATTGTGTGCCATGGTTAATGTTAGATTTATTGGTCCCATTAGATGTATAAATTATCTCTCTTTCTCTCCACAGGAAGTTCTACAGACTTTGACCAAGTTTTGTTTCCCCTTCTATGTGGACAGGTAGTGTCAGATTTTCAAACTTTACTAGAAAAAAAAGTGTCAATAAACCTGCTATGGAAAATAAAAACCATACCATTCTTAACATTCTGTCTGTTTAACCATGATTTAAAACACCTATGTTCCAAGGAGAGTTGCAGTATTCTCCTTTCCTGGGGATTTTATTGACACTATCAAAAAGTTTAAAGCCTAGAGCTTTGCATTGGTTAGTTTGTGAGATATATTTTGCATGACATTAAATTTTTTATTTTGGTTATCAGACTCAAACCATGATTAAGAATGGTTGGTATTTAATCCAGTGCTATTTAATTTTTATTGAAATAGGAATGTATTTGACTTAACCACGTAGTATTACATAACTCCATGGCCTTATGAGTATTATGTAGACTTTGTTTTTCTTAGACTTCAACTTAAAATTTAAATCAGCATAGGTCCAACTTGTTTAAAGGTGTTCAGCTATTTAAAAAGCACATTGCCAAATAGTGTCTTGCATTTTGTTTAGGTGTCTAAGAATGGTATCTCTGGGGAAATAAGCATTTTCAATAGATTTCTAGACTAAAAAATAAAAATCATCTAAACATTTCCTTAGTATTTGCATTATGATTAACTGTTTCTTCAAGTGGTATGAATATCAGAACTTGAAGATAATTAAAATAGTCTGAGGGTCTTTTTTTGTTTTTTTATTTTTAAATAAACCAGTAGCTTATTTTTAAATGGCTTATTTTTAAAAACAATTTTAGAAGAGCTTTTTTAACTTATAAAACTATAATTTACTAATAATGCTAATAAAATGACAAAGTCATCTTAATCTTATTTTCAAGGAGGGTCTGTTGTAGTTTTCATTACAGTTTAAGCATTGTTTTTGCAATCATTTATTTTTTTCACTTGATTGCTGCCTATTCGTAATGTTTTCTTCATGGAAAATTGAACTATTAGACTGTATAAATGTTAAGTTCCACTTTTAGTGACAGAGGTTTTAGAAGATATCATTATAAATAATAAGTGCCATAATCTGTTCCAAGAAAGCTATGCAATGTGCCCATCTTCAGGAAGGTTCTATCATATATTTTAGTATACCCAGACGAGGCAGGCCTGAAAGAGTTTAGTGATTTAGAGTGCGTGTGGGTAGTATACTGCTTGGATCTTTTCTACACTTTGTAGTAGCAGTGTCCTGGTTTATTTGGCATAAACCTAAAAATGGTGTGAGATGAGAACTGGTAGCCAAAGGAGTTTAAAAGAATACTAAAAAGCAAAGGAGTACTAAAAAGCAGCTTTGGAATGTTGCCAGCCACTTATAATCACTGTTTTCTGTGGTTCTAACATGTTATTTTTTAAAGCCAATCAACCATTGTAGTATTTCCAGACTCGGGCCTTTTAAAATCCTGGTACCAGGGCTGTTTTAGTAGCAGGTTGATGCTCAAAACAGAATAGCCTTAATTTTAAGAGGGTCAGCCTTTGTAATGAGAGTCTTCTTGTCTCTTCTTTATCCTATTCCTTCTAAAAATAGCAAGGAAGTAGGGTTTTGTTTAGAGACGTTTAATGCAAACTTCACATTTATATGTATGAATTAGTGATGCATGAAATCTCCTCCAGTTGCTTATAACATGTATTACAAATTATGGCAAGGGCATATTTATACAAATTAATAAAGCTGAAATGTTTTTAAAATGTGGCTAGGTATTTAACAAAGAAAAATAAGAATATGTTTTTACATGACTTAAACTAATATTAGAAGAAATAAGCAATGAGATTAAATCCCTCCCAACACACACACACACACACACACACTCTCTCTCTCTCTCTCTCTCTCTCTCTCTCTCTCTCTCTCTCTCTCTCTCTCTCTCTCCCCCTATCTCATGCCACACATACATCTTTACTTACCTACCTGTCTGGGTAATTACATTCTGAAATGGAAGAAAAACCGAGTCCTTAAGTTATAGTGCTAAAATCTGTTTTGTCACCAGTAACGGCTGATGTCTTTATTTTGTTAGAAAAACATCTTTCTTCTAAAATGCTTCTCTCCAAATTACCCTCCCCTAATCGTGGTCCTCATTTTTTTTTCCACAAAACAATTTGGGACAGAAGTGTCTCTTTATGGATATATTTTAATCTTTACTGTATACAATGGTTCTTTCTTACATTGTATTGTATTATGCACTCTGTAGGCATTGATAACTTTTATTGATACAAAAAAATCACTTTAGTTGGGGGACTATATTTTTTCTCTTCTGTTGCCCCACTTCTAACTGTGGCATACTTTACTGCAGAAGAGATAATAATAATTAAGTTTGTTTACAAAAAATACAAAGGTTCTAATGTCACTGTTTTTTATTAGCTCACAGTTAGCACTGTCAAATGGATATGCCCAGATTCCGAGGCCCACAAAGCCCCGCAGAGGTATTTATGATATTGTTTGACTTAGAAAATATGTCGGCATGGGAGATGAGTAATGCCCCGGGTGATTACGTTCAAAAAAGAAAGCTACCTAATCTTTTCAGTATCTGTGCTTTTCTACCTCAAGGAACAGTAAATACAACTTTCTGACATTTCTAGTCTATATCAAGAGTGGGATTTTCACAGTCGTCATCAAATCACCCATTAACATTGGCATCTTGCTGTCTCTTCTGTTGTTTTAAGGTTTTTCTTTCTGAAACTAGGACTTATGAAAAATAATAATGCGGGTAGCTCTTCAAAAGAAAGTGCTTTCTCATGTGTTATCTCATTTTATCCTTCTGTCATAAAAGATGAGAACAAGTGCTGTTATCATCACTGGAAGAAATCTAAGCTGCAGAGAAATTGTGACTTGCCCAAGGTCCGCTTAGGCTACTAGCACAGTCTAGACATCCATCTCCCAAATGAGTACATTTCTCAGTAGACCACCTTGTGGGAAAACTAGTCACCAAATAGAGGGAGGTAAAGAAGGAATTAGTATTTCAGTTCTTAATTGATTCTAGTCAACATGCTGGACATTTTTACAGTAATACCTCATTTATTCTTCCCAGCAACTCTAGGAGATAGGTGGCGGTGGTATCTCTTTTACAAAAGAGCAAAGGAAGTTTCAGAATGTGTAGCATTATGTTGGGTGGTATGGAAATGGTATCAGACTTGGAGCTCTGCTGTCCATGCGTTTCTCAGTCTAGTCCAGAATGTATTGTGAAGACACAGTAAACAGTATCTATCCAAAAAGATAATGAGGTTGGGAAAGACTGAGATGGTCAGAGAAAACATCATATAGTGGGTGAGGCTTGTGTTGAGACTGCAAGGACAGCAAGAAGGGGGTAAGTGGAAGGGAGAACCCAACACCCCACATGCGCTGAAGAGCAAGGTAGAGGAGAAACCGCAAATGAGCCTAGAGATCTAGAGATCATTTGGCAGAGCAGATGGAGCCTCCTGCTGAGAGGGTAATGTGTGCCGTAAGAGCTTGGGCTCTGACTACAGGAGGCCTTGAAAATGTGTGGGAATAAGACCACAGGATTTTAAAGCTGAAATTCATCTGGCTTAAGCATCCCATTTTACAGAAGGGAAAGTAAGATCCATAGAGGTGAAATGACTTCCTTATGTCACAGCTATGTAATTACAGAGCCGGGGGGCGGGGGGACAGATAATCTTATTCCCAAGCCAGAGTTTTTTCTACCCTATCCTGTACTTGAAGCACTTGGTGGAAAGGAGCAGTGAAATGACAGTGCTGAGATCCCTGTATTACTCTCAAAAAGTTTTTATTATTGATGAAAGCAGGCTCTTCAAAAAGATAAAAAAGATTTGAATACCATTTCATATTGTGGTGCTACTTACTTGCTCTTGATAGCTGGCAACCTGCTTCAGCTAGTCAAAGCACTCAAGAGACTCACTGGATGGTGGAAAAGCTATTCTCCATGTTTGTGCTTATCTTCTTTCAGAACCCAGAAAACCAGCTACGATTCAGTTGTCCTGCTAATTATACTAGTACACACAAGTGACATGAGCATGAAGTGAAATGACATCTTTTCAAGGGCAGAGGCATAGTTTAATGGTTTAGGATGTAATCACAGATGCAAATGTGGTTCAAATGCTATTTACCATTTTATTATGTATCTGTTATGTGCCACGCATTGTGTTGTGTTCTTTTCCTGCATTAACATCTTACACATTTGCAAGGTTGCCATTATCATAATGCAGCGTATGAGGAAATAGAGGCTCAGATAGGTTCGCTAATGTGCCCAAGGTCCCACCATTGGTAAGTGGCGGAGCTGCTGTGGGAACCCACGTTTGTCTGACTTCCAGTTCCATCATATTTGTTCTATATCATACTGCCGTTGTTAGATCCATCACACCACAAAGAAAGTCACCAAGCAAACTCTTAACATTTATTTCAAAGGCAATATGTAGTTATTGTAAAAAAGTAGAAAATTCAGATAACTGAAGACAATGAAACCCATTTTTATTCAGATAATTGAAAGAAAATGAAACTAACGCACATGATTAGTGCATTAGTATATGTCTGCCCAGATCTCTCCTCTCGCTTCCACTTCTATGCATTCATCCTGCTGTGCTTTTCAAAACTGAATCCATTTGGCCACTTGCATCCCTTGTTTTCCACCCTTGGTTTAGTCCCTTGATTTAGCTTAAGCTCTTGGTTAAACTGTGCCCCATGGTCATTTTCTGTAGCATTTGAGAACCATGAAGCAATTGGGCTTTAGTGGACAAAGCATTGGGGTATCAACCAGGAGACCTAGGTTACAGTTTTGGTTCTGCTGTTGACTTGCTCTGTGCCGTGAGGCAAGTGGCCTCTCCCATGAGTACCTTAGTTTCTTCATGGATGAAATGAGGGAATTGAACTAGATCTCTGCTGTTCCTTCTAGTTTTGATTCTTTGTTTTGTTTTGATACTTTTTCATTCTCCAGTTATGATTCATTTTTACATTGTCGGGCTCATGTAGATGAGGGAGTGGAGGGATCTCTCTTCTTAGAATTATCCAGTGAGTTTCTCGAGCAGAGTGTGTGACCTACTCTTGGTCCCCAGGCATTTTGGGTCAATGCCATTTTTGCCACTTGGATCTTTGAGCGGGGAATGTGAAAAACTGGAGTCTTAGGCAGATGGAAGTTGTGTTTATGGAAAGAAACTTTGAGGCTCATGTAGCTAAAGGTTGGGAGATGTGGTAGTTTGATAAAACTTGATTCCTGCCTGATGTCTCATATACAGTGAAGGAAAGGAGAAGCAGCTCTTATGGACGCCTTGCAGTAGGTGGCCCAACAGGTCATTGCTAGGAAGCTGTCATAAGCAGAACAGCAAAATATTTCTATTCCCTCTCTCAAATCTTATAATTTCATAACAATAGTAATTATTTTCATTGTGTACCTATTAGATGCCAGTTACTTTGTATACATTATTTCTAATCCTCAAAACCACTTTGCAAGGTAAGTATTATTCCCATTTTAGAGATGAGGCTCAGAGAGGTGCAGTAACTTGCCTGTGCTCGCATCCGTAGTGAGTGGCATATCTGGGATTCTAATCCAAAGTCCAAACCTTACTGTTTCATCTTCTTTCTCCTGCATTATAAGTCTCTGCCTCTATTGAATCATTCCCAACAGCTTAACAACAAGCTCTGGTATTCCTCCATCCTAATAATAATACCCATCTTTCACTCTTCATTCCCATTCAATTACTGCCTAACTCTCCACTTCTTGGAAGAGTTACCTACACATTTTTTTGTTTTGTTTTTTGGTACGCGGGCCTCTCACTGCTGTGGCCTCTCCCATTGTAGAGCACAGGCTCCGGATGCGCAGGCTCAGCGGCCATGGTTCACGGGCCCAGCCGCTCCGTGGCATGTGGGATCTTCCCGGACCGGGGCACGAACCCGTGTACCCTGCATCGGCAGGCGGACTCTCAACCACTGCGCCACCAGGAAGCCCTACACATTTTAATTTATTGCTCAGCCCTCTTCAGCTTGTCACTCTACTAGAGCTTTTCTTATCAAGACTGTCTAAAACCTCCATGTTGCTCAATTCAATCGACATTTTTTTTCTCTTTTCTTGATGCCTGTGGATTTGGTCGACCACTCCCTCCTGCTTGTTCTGCCTGGTGGTTCTTCTTTTCTTCTTTGATGATCTCTTCTCTACCCATCCTCTAAATTGGTATTTCTGTAACTTAATCCTGGATCCTCTTCTGTTTCTCTCAATTCTCTTCCTAAGTGATCTTATCCTTTACCATGGTGTTAAATACCATCTTTGTATAGATGATTTCCAAATTTATAGCTCCAGCCCAAACTTTTCCCCTGATTTCCTACGTAGTATGTTCAGCTATGTACTGGACATTTCTATTTACAGGTTTCTTAGACTTAACATGTCCCAAATAAAACTCTTGGAACTCTTCCCAAACACGTCAGACTTTCCTACCATTAAATGGTAATATGCTGCCTTTTTACTCCATCTCAGTCCATCTGCTGGCTCTAACTTGGATCTATCCACCTGATCCATTTTCACTCTCACTACAAGAGTTAAGCCACCATCCAGTCTCACCTGGACTATTGCTCTAGCCTCCTGACTGTTTTCTCTGTTCCTACTTTTGCCTTCTTCCAAACTGTTCTCCACGCAAGAGTCAGATAAAAATTTTAGGACTGTAGGCCAGACTGTTATTCTCTTGATTAAAATCATTCAGTACCTTTCCATTGCCATTATTAATCAATCAATCAGCCAATCCTAATTCTTTACCATGGTCTATGGGGCTCTCTGCATGATCTGGTGCTTGCTTTATCTAGCACCTTCTTAAGCCACTTCCTCCTTGTCTCTGGGGCCTTAACTGTACTGGTGAACTTTTAGTACCTTGAACATGCCCAGCTCTTTCCAGCTGAAGAATCTCTGTGCAGCTCTTTCTGTGCCTGAAATACCCAGTGCCTGCTTGTGGAGTGGCTGCTCCATCCCATCCTTTAGGTCAGTATTGTCATCATTTTTGAGAAGCTGTCTCTGACCACATTGTCTCAGTAGGGCTTTTCCTTCTCTTCCATTTTCTTCTTTGTTCTTTCTTTCGTTTCATATAACACTAACACAAGCTGTATGCTTTGAGTTTATTATGCTTCTCCAACTAGACAGGAAGCTCCACAGCAGGATGGATGTTGTATATCCAGCACTTGTTACGGTGCCCAATATAGTTGCTCAGTTTGTAAGATGGGTAACTAAACTTAAAAGTGAGGCTGATATAGAAAATCTGATTTCTCACTGGAAGATTGGAATCAAACTATCCATCCACTTGCTTCATGCCATTTATACACTGAACCTATAAATAACTTGAATATTAGGCAAAATGCTGTAGGAGGGGTCTTGAGTGGCTGACAGGCATTTAAGAGGCAGCATGAATTTTAAAGTCTGTGGTTGGAATGGTCATTACTTTTCTCCTCTGTTTTCCGTATTCACCTAGGCATGGGAAGCACAGCTGAGGGTGATTTTGGTCCTGGTCTCCTGGCTCAATTCTGGAAATACTCAAATTTGGTTTCTCTTGCTTAGTGGGAAGTATAGTTAGTCTGTTTGATGAGAGAACTATTTGAATTCCTCACATGCCTGATTTCCTTAAACCGAGTTGACAACTTCTTGGGAGGGTTTTCATCGTGTTTGGTGCAGCATGGCAGAATGGCAAGGACTTTGAACCAGAATTGGGCTTGGGTTTTTATTTTGGTCCTGGTTACTTTGAAAAAAGCAAACCCAAACCACCACCACAACAAAACACCCTGAGCCTCAGTTTCCCCACCTATGAAACAAGAGAATTGGACGAGATGGTTTCTAAGATTCCCGCTACCTTTAATCATCATGAAATCTCTGATTCCTATAAAAAAGTGCATGAATTCTGATCCTGGAGGTAATCACAAAAACTGCAGCCTTTAAGGAAACCAACCCTTTCCCCAAAGTCATTTTTATGGAGAAATAGTAGAGAGGGAATGACAAATTCCTTGAAGACTCCTTTGAGTTAATCTGAACTCAATTTGACTGTTAATTTGAGTGTCCAAGGAAAAAATATTTTAGAGTTTAATGGTCTGGGGCTCTTAATGACTTGTACTTCACCCTACTAGGAATTTAAAAGGTGAATCAACTGAGAACAATGTGTCCCCTTCTAAGTTGTGGCAACCCAAAAAGAATCTTTTTCACTTTAATGCAAGAATGAGTAACTCCCTTGGTCACCCAGAGGACTCCCCCTTGCTGAAAGGCAGCCTTCCTTTCTCCACTTACAAGTATTACAAAGCCGAGTCAGTCAGGAAGATTCTAAACAAGTGGATGATTTTAACATGAATTTTAGTTTTCATTCAGATGGTAGCAGCTTGTATCTCTTTTATTAATTGTTCCTACTGTGGTCTAGCCTTTATACCAAATGCTTATCTCACTTATTCCTCAAATATGCTTTGGGTTGGGTGGTAGTTTCCAGGAGAAGAAACTGAGCTACTTAGAGGTTAAGTAACTTGCTAAATTAAGGCCCAGTTAGCAAGTGATTGAATTGGGATTTGAACGAAGTAAATGAGTAATGAATCTTTCTTTGAGCCTACAATGTAGCTGAAAGAATTTTCAGCCTTTTTAAAGGTAGTGAAAAGATAATAGAGAAATTAATGACATTCAAATCACAAACCAAGTTGTGTTCCTTCTGTGTCCTTTTCCTAGAAATCCTGGGTGTTTTCTTTTCATCTAGTCCTATCAATACCCTTTCCTTCTAGGATGCTTCTTTTTAAACAGTCTAGAAGTGAAATCAAACCCTGAGTTAAAATAATGAACAGTCATATTTTATATGATCACATAATAGTATTTCATAAAAGCATGACCTTATTTGTAACTTAGAATCACCCTGACCTGTTGGTTTAAATATTTCAATAATACAGGTTTTCCCCCTCCCCCAATGAGGCCCACTTTTTTCCCCAATCACTTTAATTATGTGAGCTAGAATCCTGTTTCTCACACATCTTTAGTTCTCAACCTTGTTAAAATTAATCATATAATCCCCCTTTAAAACATAGTATTAAATCACCATAGTAACACAGTATCCAAGCTTTATAGATAAAACATAACAGCCATAAGAAGGTAGTTTGGTGTCCCCTTGACAGCTCTATAACTTTTATAGAAATATGTTCCTTCTCCTGGCTTGTGTAAGGTGGAGGGATAGCGTTACTTACTTACACCTGTTTTATTACCACATTGCTTTTAAATTGCTACCTTGTTTTTGTTCACCTTCCTAGTTTAAAAAGGAGAGTTGGAACATTCTTTTCTTTCTGAATTATTTTCTTGTACTCTCTAACCACTCCTTGAGGGCTGGAATTGTTTCCTTTAATATGACCAGTAGGGTCCATTGACCTTTTGTCCTGGAATACCTTGAAAGTCTCTTTAATTTTCTTATGTGGCCTGTATAAGGGAGTTTTAGAAAAAAAGGCTATCCATATTTGAAAACTTAATTCACATCCTATCAAAAAACTCAATCAGTCTGCCTTTGGAAAAGGCCTGGTGAACCATGATTTTTCATTTCTACTGACAATTTATAACAGATTATAGGTTAGAGCATCAATTTGAATATTTTATCAATTTGAGTATATTTTGTAAAATATGTTCTGTATAAGATACAATATTAGTTAATGAGTTCCTTTGAATAATTCAATGTCACATTCTAAAATATTATGTTAGCATAAATTTGTGTATTAGAATTTGTAATATTTAATTTCTTTTTAAAAAGGAATCTAAGCTAACTGGTAAACTGATTTTAAAAAGTGGATTTTTAAAAACATTTTGTAACTTTAAAAAAGAGTTTCTAAATTAATGTGATTAGTAATATGCTTTTTAATTTTTTGAAGCAGATGTTTTCTATTTTATGTGTGGTTGGCTGATTTTTGTGTTGATGCAGGAATTTTTAGCTTTTATCTTAAATGTTTTTCTTTAAAACCTTGTTTCCATTTCTTAGAACATACCTTGCATTGATAAGACATTTGCTATTTCTGTCCTGTAAGATATAAAATATATTCCTCATAAATTTGGAAATTATGAAAGATACAGGAATTTAGGAAAATAACAGCTAACCTTGCCCTCTTTTGAATTCCAGGTCCTCCCCTTAGTAGCTCTGTGAACTTGATTCAGTTATTTACCTATTCAGTTCTATAGTTTCCTTTTCTGTAAAATGGGAACATCTTCTAAATTCCAGGGTTGCTGGGAGAGTCAATGAGATGGTATAATATCAAGTGTCTAACTTTGTGGCTGGTACTTCAGTTCTGCTGTTGCAATCCCTGTTATTTTCTGAACTAGAGGAATGATCAAGTGAGCATCATTACCAGCGAGCTGGCAGAGAGGGCTTTGGCGTCAGATGGGTCTGGGTTTAAAATTCAGCTTTTTGCAGTTTACCAGCTGGCACCTTAGGCAGTGCCACTCTAGGTTATTTCTTCATCTATAAAATGAGGTTAATAGAATGCACCTTTCAGAACTGGATGCAGTGATCAACAGGGACACCTGCCTGAGCTCAGCAAGTAGGAGGTTTGGTAGCTGTGATGACGTGGTCACTGCTTGCTGTCTTTTTTTCTGTTTTTAAATACTAGCTCACAGTCTGTTCCCTTGAAGTGTGTAAATTTTAAGTTCATTTATAAAGAATTCCACTGAGAAAGGAAATGTTACAGGTTCAACGACTTGTTGTGATTAGATACTTTATCAGGAAACTTACTGCACATTCATTTTCCCCTTTGTTCTGTCTTTGCGGCAGCCTCACAGTTAGCCAAGTTGGCCAGAACTTCACGTTTGTGCTCACTGACATTGACAGCAAACAGAGATTCGGGTTCTGCCGCTTATCTTCAGGAGCCAAGAGTTGCTTCTGTATCTTAAGGTAAGGAAAATGGCTTTCGCTATTGGCTAGTTCTGTGAAACAATGTCAGCATTTGCGTTGTTCTTCTGTAATTAAATTTTCCAGCTGTTCTTTTTATTTTCCTATCTGTTTCCCAAAAGTCACTGCACTTGGGGCGAAGGACTTCACAATGTTGTCCTTGCACTTTAAGTTCTACAGATAATTGTATTTATTTATTTGTATCACATCCCTTGGGTGGGAAAAGGGATCATTGCTTCTGGGGAGTGTGTAGAAGCTGGAGAATCAGCATGGCTTCAGATCCTCCTGCTGTTATCTGGAGCTGTCAGAAATTAGCCTGTTAGGCTTTCCCTTGGACATTTTGTGTATGTAAGATTATTAATAAAGTATGTGTCTGTAGCTCAGGACGTCTTGCAGACACTGATTGTGTCCTTCTCAGAGTAACACCCCTGCCCCCTTTGGGTCAATGAGTGAGTAACTGTTTCCCAACTTGGCTCCCTCTGTGGAGGTTTGAAAAAAGTGCAGAATCCTGTAAGAAGCCTTCTTTAGGTCTCTTCTAAAACCCCCTTCGTACACTAGAATCATGCTTGCTTACTGCTCCGTTTCCTCCTGCCAGAGACGTAAGGCATGTTCTGGGGTGGGAGGATGTGTGGAAATCTGATTTTGGAGCTGCTGGCTCTGGGCTCCTGCTGGGAGCCTCCTGAGGGGGGAAGTAAAGGCATCCCACACACCCTCCTCCCCATCTGCCTCGGTTAAGTAGGTGTCAGAGGGGCCTGCCTCCTGTCTCTCTCTGCTCGCTCCGCGCAGGACAGCAGGGAGGCGCCCCTGACAAAACCCGGGTCCCCAGGCTTGGGCCTGGGGATAAGAGGCCAGACCCTCTATGAATTCCAGAAAGGGTAGTTCTCTGGTGTACTAGTCTCTGCACTTTCTTCTCCTCCTCACTAGGAAGAGACGCCCCTGCTCCCCAAACACACACACCCTCACACCATGAGGGGGTGAGGGCTGACTTTCGAAGTGCCTGAGCTTGATAACTGTCAGTCAGGACTGCTACTTCTGCATTTCTCTACACAAATCTTATTATCATTATTATTATTATTTTATTTATTTATTTTTTGTGCGGTACGCGGGCCTCTCACCGCTGTGGCCTCTCCCGTTGTGGAGCAGCACAGGCTCCGGACGCGCAGGCTCAGCGGCCGTGGCTCACGGGCCCAGCCGCTCCACGGCATGTGGGATCTTCCTGGACCGGGGGCACGAACCCGTGTCCCCTGCATCGGCAGGCGGACTCTCAGCCACTGCGCCACCAGGGAAGCCCCTATCATTATTATTTTTAATCAGTGAAGTCAACTTTCTTCTTCATCAAGCATAGCATCTAATTTGGGCATTAGAGAACAACTGCTGGAAAGAGCTTAAGAAGGAGGCACAAACCCGGCTGCTTTGTGAGGCTGCTATTCTCAAGCACACCTCAGTAGTCTAGGCCCAAGGATTGCCTGCCCAGGGCATTAGACTCTGATGTAAATTATTACTTACTTTTTTATTTAACAGTGTTTTTTTCAAGAAAATTTTCTCTTCCATTTTTGTCTAATGTTATATTTCAGCCTTGGCTAGGACACTGCATATTTATGTAGTCATTCAGAGGAGATGAGGGTTTAAACCAAGTTCTTGAAGTTTTGCAGGAAGGGTTTTGTCCCTTGGTGTTTTGGGTTATGATGTTTCTTTCAAAGCTTGGATGTGTGTGTTGGGGGAAAGGGGACTCTTGAATTGCCATTATTGCATTCTCTCAGCAAATTTCAGAGAGTGGAAAGCTGTTTATTTAAAAATTTAAATTTAAAGATTGCTTGCATCTGATTCTGGCGTTTGTCTCTGTGTGTCTGTCTACATGTAGGGCCATGGACTTCAGGTTTGCGAGAAGCTAGTTGAATAGCCTCTTGCTGTCATCATTTAGAATGAAAAATAACAGCAATTTGTGTGTTTTCTGTCTGTTATACTAGCTTGGAACTATGGAAAAAAATTTGGTGGGTTAATTCATTCATTTGTTTGTCAGCCCTTAATTGAATGCCTACTATTAGCTAGTCCCTGTCCTTGAAGAGTTCCCAAGACGAGCTGGGGAGACAGATGATCATGCTATAATATGCTATATATAACACATAGAACGATCCCATGGCATAATGTCTTCTTACTATTGATAATCTAGTGCCAGAGGATAGTGGCTGTAGTTAAAAATAGTCTTCTGCGAATACTGAGACATGCATTTCATGGGTATTTAACATGAGGGCGGAAGGCTCTCTTTATCTTATCCAGCTTTTGCTTATATACAGGGCACACAAAATGGCACTTTCCCTGTGCTTGGTTTGGAAACATTGCTGGGTCAAGACTAGCATATGAGTGGAACGGCTTCTGTTAACCCTGGATGACTGGTTGGTGACATGTCCAGTGGAGAGTGGAGAAGTCTGCCAAGAGAACATGGGTGGGATTTGGGTCTGGGTTACATTATAAGTATCATCCTCTTTTGCTGTTTGGTCTCCTTCCTTTAGTTAACCTGTGTCTTGAGGTCCAGTCACCCTTCTCAGTGTGCCTAGTACTCTAGCTCAAGTCTGCTCGGAAGCCACCTTTACTTTCGTTTTCCATTTTTTCCCGTGAAGGATGTAGTTCCTAGTGATGGCATCCGTGCAGACATAGCCTCCGCTGTTCTAGGATTTAGCTTCTTAGGGTCACTTTCTCTCTGGCTGCTGTCCCAAGCTCATATGCTTCCTGGCCCATATGAATGACTGGACGTTTCTGCCTTCACACATTTACCCATCCTCCCAGACTCAGCTTGGGCACTTCTCAGAGTAGCCTTCTCCAGGCAGAGGTAATCATCCCATCCTCTAGATGCACCCAGCATGCTTTGCACACTTCAGTTACACACTCATAAGCCTTGATCTTCCTTTGTCTTTCTCCTATTGAACAGTTAACTCTTTAGGGGTAAAGATTGTGTCTTAAACAACTCTGTATCCCCAGCACTTAGTGTAGTGCTCGACCAAGATATTCTGTGCATGGCTTTCAGAGACAGGGAGATCCATTCCATTCGGTTGGAAGAACAGGAAACGGATACTGAGGGCTCTGAGTGAGAGGACAGGCCACAGTGGACAGTAGTTCAAAGAGAAAATGTGAAATCCAGTGATTGGTTCATATTACCAAACAATTCATGTTAGTCATAAGAGGTGCACCTTTGTGTCACAGTGGAGATTCAGTGACACAGTGGACAGACATTATGTCCATAAAGGACTAGGTCATCAGTATTTACAAAATTTGAACTTAATTTCACAATGGAAGGTTCTTAGACATCCTTTATTCAATATAACTTATTAGGTTCATTGTTAGGAGCATTGTCTGTTCCTCCCCCCTAGAATGTAAGCTCTATGAAGGCTTGGAATTCTTACCTTTGTTTGTTTTGTTCACAAATACACCCAAAGTGTATTTAAGAATGTCTGCGCATAGTAGACACTTAGTAATACTTGTTTTATGAAAGATTGAATCTCTGAGTTTATTTTTAAACATTTTTTCAAAGTTGGTTTGAACTCTTGTCACCAGCTAACGTTGACAGAGATGTAGTTGTACTGAAGTGTAAGTCTTGTTAATGAAAGTACCATGGTATATAAAGTCAAATGCACTATTTCTTCCCACAATTGACTGGTTCTCTCTATTAAAGCATTTTAATTTACCTTGAGAGTCACCATTATATTGTTTAACTAGCTGCTAGTTAAATAATCTAGTTAATACTAGATTAAAAGCACCAGCTAGAAGAACAGGAGTTACGGGTGAGTTAGTTGTTCTTCATTATAAACCCAGGAATCTGAGAAAGTATTTTAGCATTTTTATATAGCACCATCTGAGTCTAAGATATAATAAGTATTTACCTCTGAAATCTTTCAAATATCATAAGACAAAGTGACCTAGATCATTTTTTTCGTGGCTTCTATTGCCCAAATAACACATGCCCCATCAAGGCTAAAACTGTAATGAAATATGCTATCTATAGCCAACTTCTGGTTTTGGATGAACAGAAGGAACGCCAGAGTTCAAAGCCATAACTGTATTGCTTGGGGTTGGGGGGAGTAGATTATGGAAGATAAGCCATACAATATTAAATTTCTTTACTCTTTATAAAGGAACTTTAAAAATATTTGTGTTCTACAATTTTCCCCTGTATATATAGGGATTTTATTTCAGCTCTTGAGAAAGCTTGAGTAACTATCTTTATACCCAAATAGGATTGTTCAGAACCTATTATACATTTTGGGAAGAAATAACTTGTTTCATCAAGATGGTATCTAAAATTTTTTTAGTTTAACATTTAAAGTTTTTATTCAATCAGTATCTTTGTATCTAGTATATATCAGGAATGAGCAATGAATAACACATGGTCTTTGGCCTTTATTTACCCCGGGGTCCCTTAAAATAGACACAGAGATCTAGCCCCAGCTCTCCATATGAGAACCTTTCAGATGTCACATTCATCCAAGATTTTGATGAGCTGAATTTTCTGAACTTGGTATTACAAACTGAAAACAATGTATACTTTTTGTCCTTTACCAAATATAAAATTGAATATATTTCTGGGTGCACTGTTCCCAGGCCACCTCTGATTTTGATACCCACTTCCCATTTCACTTCTACTACCCTTACTGTCTTAGGAGCCACTTAATCTTTGGGAAGGGACTCTGTAAACAAGTAATTAAAATATAATGTGATAAGTGCTATTTAAAAAAATATGTATGTAGAGGGTTCTTTGGGGTCACAGATTAGGCAGTGCCCATGTCTGACTTGGAGAATTAGAGAAAGTGTTGCTGATGGGTTCCAGTTTAACTGGGTCTTAGAGAATCAATGGGGGCTTGCCTGGAGGAGAAAGGGAGAAAAGCTCTCTGGGCAGTGAGAACTGGTACACAAAGGCCCAGAGAAATGAAAGGTATAGCAAGATGAAAGAATGATGAGAATTCTGATGAGAGGGTGATAGCAAGAGATGATGCCATACAAGTCTTGGGGCCAGGCTGTGAAAGCCCTTGTGGGACATGCTCAAGACTTTGAATTTATCCCATAGAAAATGGTGTGCCATGCGATGGTCTGGGGCAGGCGTTAGAAATATTGTTTTTACACCAAGGGTAAAGTGGCTTTTGTACATGAAATTGCTATCTACACAGGCTTGGGGTTTTCTGGTTATTGTTAGAGGGATGCTGCACATCACTTTGGGAGTAACACCTGATTTAGATTGGAATTTTCAAGCCTCAACTTTAGTTTTTTTTCTTTTTTAATTATACCTTAATGAAATATGTTCCTTGGCCCTCATTGGGGAGTTATTGTCCTTCTTTCCATGCAAATTGGCACGTGGGCTTATGTTTAAACGTTAATTGTGTTAAGTGAGAACCATCCTCCTTCTGGAACACTTTCTCTCTTAATGGCAGGAACAACTGTCGCATCCTTTTTTCATCTGTATTGTACTCATTTCTACTATAAACAGGAAAGCTCAGTTTTCACAGAGAAAAAGAAGCTAGAAGTAATAGAGTCTGGTTTTGAGAACTTTGGCTTCTCTCTCTAACTGTTCCAACACATACAGTTTAGGAGAAAAATCAAAGGACTCTTTCCTTAGGCAGGTGCAGTGGCAGAAGCCCTTTTGGATTGTGTTTTAGCTGCTTTGGTTTAAAATAAGTCTACGGGGGATGGGGAAGGGAGTTGGGAAGGAAGGCTGTGGGGACAGCTCCCAGATTTTTACCTTGAAAGCAGGTGCTGCTGAAATACTCCAGAAACAGATGGAATCTCCTATTCTTGTTTTAAGCTATTTATGGTTGTCTCGCCTGAGGGTATCCTGCTATACAAAAAATGCACAGCCTGATGTTTGAGGGCAGTTCGGGCATCAAAGCGGGGGCCCCTCTGGGAGAAATCAGCCTTTCTTCCCAACGCCTTAAATGCCATTTGGGAAACCTGGATCTTTCATACTATTTAACAGAAGACTTTCCTCTGGTTTTCGAGTGTTTCCATCTCTCTGGGGCTGTTTGGTTTCTTTTTAATTCCTTCCCTTAAAAGTATGATGGGTTGGGCCTACCTGGTGGCGCAGTGGTTGAGAGTCCGCCTGCCGATGCAGGGGATACGGGTTCGTGCCCCGGTCTGGGAGGATCCCATATGCCGCGGAGCGGCTGGGCCCGTGAGCCATGGCCGCTGGGCCTGCGCATCCGGAGCCTGTGCTCCGCAACGGGAGAGGCCACAACAGTGAGAGGCCCGCATACCACAAAAAAAAAAAAAAAAAAAAAAAAGTATGATGGGTACAATGTTGTTTTCTGGATGATCAGCTGGGAGGAGGCCTGATTGCTGCGCAGATTATAATTCCACTCATTGTGGGTCCTGGCACATGGCTCTGTCAGAAACTGAACCCATGGGATGGGGCTTGCAGAGGCTCTGGTTTACTAGGCCCAGGGCCCTTTCTCAGAGTACTTTGAAAGGCTTGAGGGGATGGGGGGATGTGCTCATCGGAACATCACTTTGTGGGAGGCTGTAACTTTTTTTTTCTTAATTAAAAAAAATGAAGTGGTTTGGGAATGTTGCATGTTTTATTGCCACACAGATGCTTTCATGCTTAGAAATGTATAATCCTCTAGGGAGTCACAACTCAACAATAGTAACAAGCTGTACAGTTTTAAGAAAATCACCTTTAAAGGGGAGAAAGGAAGATAAATAAAATTGTCCTTGCTCTCCTAGCAGCCTGCTGTTTGAGGGCTGGGAAGCTGGACAGTTGGAAGGACAGGTGTGTCTTCTGCACCAGCAGCCAGCCTCAGGGCCGCCCACCATAGGAGAAAGCTTCTTTTCTCCTCCTGGTCCTTTACAGAGGAAACTAGCCTGTGAGTTGTGAGTATTTGCAAATCCAAGACTTTGGCTAAAAGAAAATTTTCATTTTGAGATTGAATGAGTTGGGCATTACAGTAGACATGGTATCTTCTCACTCTGTTTTGAAGGGAGGGCACTTCCTTTTCCTAATGCTCACGAAGCTCAGTGCAGGGCAGCAAGTGAAACCGCCCTAGAAACTCCAGGAGTACACTTTTTTGTTGTTTCCCCTCCATAGATTATTCATCTTGCTGCCTCTAGCAACTGCTGCTGATGGCTAATGTTATACCGTTTTGTAGATGGATAGAGTTAAGTCAGGAGAGCTCACTATAGAGGATTTGGAAGGGAAGGGAGGAATCAGCATTTATTTAATATGCCAGGTGGTTTACATAATTCTCATTTATTCTTATTTCAACCTTATGAAATTATCTCCCTTGTAGAGATAAAGGGCTGGAGACTGAAAGAGATACAGTAACTTGACCAAGATCTCACAAAGAGTAAGTGAAGGAATTTGGTTTGGAACCTAAAATCCAACCCAGAGCTCATACTCTCAACTGCTCTGGGCTTATTGCCATACCTTTCTTTTGTGTCTGATTCAAAACTTCAAATTTTATTTTCTTGCCACCAAGCAATCTTTATGGGTTTCAAAAGTTTGTTTCTCTTCATATATATTTAGATAAAAGAGCCATGATCAGTTGTTTGCCTTTGCAGAATGATCTCAGAGGTGAGTTTCAAGAGCTCTTAAGGGGCTTCCCTGGTGGCGCAGTGGTTGAGAGTCCGCCTGCCGGTGCAGGGGACACGGGTTCGTGCCCCGGTCCTGGAAGATCCCACGTGCCGCGGAGCGGCTAGGCCCGTGAGCCATGGCCACTGAGCCTGCGCGTCTGGAGCCTGTGCTCCGCAACAGGGGAGGCCACAACAGTGAGAGGCCCACGTACCGCAAAAAAAAAAAAAAAAAGAGCTCTTAAGAATAATGTACTACAGCCCATCCTCATTTTATATATGATGAAATTGAGACCTGAAGAGGAAAGACTTTTTGTTCCAAGTTCTTTAGCTGGCTAATAGCAATCTTCTGACCCCCAATCCAGAGTCTTGTCCAGGATATGGCAATGATTTTTCCAACTCAGGAGAATAAGCCCAAGACCACCTGTGACTAAGGTTTTTCAGGACTCAGTAACCTCCAGTTAGCATCAAAAAGTCACATCCGCTTTTGGCCAGCGTCATTGCAGTCTGTGTGAACAATCCAACCATCCTATTATAGAGTAAAGAAAATGATACAGTTTTGTGTAAATCTGATGCAGGGTATGTTTGAATGGAAAATGAGTAAAACTGATCCTGCCTTCTGAGAGAGAGAGTCTTAAGAATTCCATATGAGGGACGCTTTTTGGGAGACAGGGAAAACATGCTATAGGAGAGGCCAGTTGGTGCTTTTTGGTTGAGTCTGAGTGTCAGCAATTTTTATTGGACCTCCCTGCAAGCAAACCACTTTCCTACAACAGCAACAATAAGCAGAACGTATTTATTTGAGCCTTATCTTTGCTTTTCACTGGGCAGGGGGTAGAAAGGAAAATAACTCAATATGCTTCACACCTAAAATTGCCCTTTGGATCTAAGCTGCACTCTTATTTTAAGAGCAAGATAGATTTGTGAATACAAAGAAGAGTCTGAATTTAGGTTTTCTGGCCCTTCCAATGATCAGTTTTAGAAGCAGTAGGAGGCCTAACATTTATCCCTCATGGAAAGGCCCCGGAAGACTGAGATAATAGTGTACCTCTTTACATCATTTCAGACAGAAAACTCATTATGCCATCTGAAGTTTGAAGAGCCCACAATTCTTACAATCAATTATGAGTCACTTATTTTTAAGCTGTAATTTTTTTGAGATTATGAAGATATACTTCCTCATTAGAGGACTTTAGAAAATTTCAGAAAAGTAAGAAAAGCAGTCTATCATCTTATGACTCTAATAATGACTAGATGTGTTTCTTTCCTTGGATTGGGATCATGCTGTAGGTATAGTTTTCTCCCTAGCTTTTTCATTTATCATATTGTAAGCAGCATCTTTCCATATCATTAAATATTCTTTCCTGAGAATCTTTTTGACTGTATAACTTATTTTTGTGAGATTGATTTATAAGGGAGGAATCTCTTAGTTATCTAAAAAAAAATTTTCTTGCTAAGACTTACGTTCTTTTAAAAAATGCATTTGTTCCAGTGAATTTGTCATTCAGCTAACTACTTTGGTATTTTTGTTTAAAAAAAAAGCTCGACTACTTTTTATCTTAACGTGTGAGCTGTTACCCAATTCTTGACAATGAAAAATAATTATTAACTTCTGAAAACAGTGAACATAAAAGTATGGAAATAGTATCAAAAGTCTTATTTAAATCAAATGACAAATAATGTATTTAGTTTACTTTTCCTTTTCCTATTTTCACTTTGACATATCTTCAAAGTAATCCTTTTTATTAGTGTGAGTTGTGTTGTAAATTGCAAAAAAAAAAATAATGTAGCATAAAGGGAATACTTTTAAAGTTACATAGCAATATAAATTTTGATTTTTAATACATTACATTCTGAATGAGAAGAAAGTATATGCATCTTAAAACTTTATGTAGAAATAACTTAGGGAATTTTTAAACGTTGTAGGTAAAATTAAGTTCTGTGCCGTAGTATGCAATGGAAATTGAATAGGTGTTTATTTCTCATTCATGGGACATATAACTACCAGTAACCTTCAGCAAAACTAAGGGCAGTTGTCCTCTAACTCAATTCACAAGTGTTAGACTGCCACTATGGAGATTTTTAATCCCTTATCTATAATATAAAACAATATTTATTACAAAATTAATGCTGAGAGGCATTATTTGTGGTTTCTAATCCATTGTATTTCAGATGTCTTTGAAGTAAGGTGGGTGGAGCTTTGTATGTGGGGTTAATTGTCCCATTGTTCATTTATTCAGTCTGGTATTTTAACTAGCTCTTTATGTGTATTAATGAGCCCAAAATGCAGCAAAAATGCTGGGCTCTAAAAAAACTTGACATTTTAAAACTTATTTAAACGTGTGGTGGAAAAAGAAGTTGAGTGAAACTCAGTGTCCTGTAGTTTTTTTGCCTGAGCTCCTAATGACTGGTTTCCTTTAAAAAATTATTTTTTATTTTTTAAATTCTAGTCCCATAAGAAAATGACAAGTCTTTGGGGGGATAAAAAACTAAAAGCCACAAAAAAATACCCCAAGTCAAAAAGACTCTAAAGAAACTATATTTGCTAGTGTCCAGTTTTCTGCTGAGCTAGGATTTTTACCATCATCTGTATTTTAAAAAAACACATATATAGTAATTTTCGTTATCATCTTAAAGAAATTTTTAATTTGTACTTTTTCTTTTTTATTAGTATGTGGAAATATACTAAATGTTGATTATCCTCATTAAGTAAAGGTAGCCATTGTTCCCTAACTACTGGAAACAATACTTGTTTTTATCTTTTTTCTCTTTATTAAAATTCCCTGGAGATTATAATTCCAGGTCTTTTTATTTGAAGAGATAGTTTAACTTTCATACAATGGGACTCCCTGAATTTGTCCTCTCCTCAGATTTAGTACTTAAATTGGAATGAACATTGGTACTATATTTGATTTTTTTAATCTTCTTAAAAATTGGATTAATAATATAAAATATTTCCACTTACCCATCATTCATCTTTTTTCTTTTTTTAAAGGAATATCTATCTATTTATTTATGTATTTATTGTCTGCGTTGGGTCTTCGTTGCTGCACGCAGGGTTTCTCTAGCTTGGATGAGCGGGGGCTAGTCTTTGTTGTGGTGCGCGGGCTTCTCGTTGCGGAGCACGGGCTCTAGGTGCGCGGGCTTCAGTAGTTGTGGCACGTGGGCTCAGTAGTTGTGGCTGGCGGGCTCTAGAGCACAGGCTTAGTAGTTGTGGCACATGGGCTTAGTTGTTCCACAGCATGTGGGATCTTCCTGGACCAGGGATGGAACCCGCATCCCCTGCATTGGCAGGCGGATTCTTAACCACTGCACCACTAGGGGAGTCCCCCCATCATTCATCTTTGTCTCAGTTATTTCAATGGTGAATTGAGGATAGTACTAACTGAGAATTTTGTTGTGATGCCTAATAAAACAGCACTTGATAAAGTTCTTTGTGTGTTATATCTGCTGTGTAAGTGTTTAACTACAACCCTGTGCCTTTCTTTTGTAAACTGTGAACTGTAACCTGCAAAAAGAAAGTGCATTGATTTTAACAGTATGTACACACATAAGTATGTATACATAAGTATACATATATATTATATATACTCACATAAGTACACACTTACGTAGCAAATACTCAAGTCATCACTAAGTTAAGAAATTTCCAGCACCCAGAATAATTTTTTCTCCTATGTATGTATCCCTGAATAATATGGTATGGTTTTGTCTGGCTTGGAACCTGTATGAATTGAATTATACAATTTGGAATTGTTATTTTAAGTCTTCTTTTGCTTAATTTTTGAGATTTATCTATGCTGTTTCTTTTCTTTGCTATATAGGTGTTCCATATTGTATGACCATACTACAGTTTGTTCATACATTCAACTGTAGGTGGCCATTTGGGCTGTTTTCAGTTCATGGCTTTAATGAACATTTTTGAACAGATATCCTGGTACACAAATGCACTAGGTTCTTTGGTGTATGAACCTAGGAGTTAAATAGCCAAACGTCTTGGGTACATACATCTTCAACTTTATTGGATAATGCCACATTGTTTTCTAAAGTGGCTGTGCCATTTTATGGTTCTGCCAGCTGTGTGTAAGCATCCTTCTAGTCCTACACTGCTTCCCCATCTTGCTTTTTAAAGAAGACATGCAGCTTGCTATTCTTCTTTCACAAAGTCTGTGAGATCTAGGTGTTGTCCCTCTTTATTTCCCTAAAGATTAGTTTGGCCTCATTGTCTGAAGAGGCATTGTTAGAGAAAGAGACAGTGCTGGGGTTGGAAGAGGCAAGTTGATCATCTCTGACGTAAAATGAGCTGTAAGGTGGCATGGTATAAAGAGCATGGTCTGGAGTCAGAGCAGGGCTTGAATCCTAGTCCAGCTGATGTAGAAGTGTGCTTTTAGGTGCTCCATTTACTCTTTTTGAGCCTTAATTTCCTCATATCTGCTTTTTTTGGGGTGAGGACTAGAGATAATATAGGCAAAAAATCTTGGTAAGGTAGTCACTGGTACCTTACAACATTACATAGTGCAGGAGTTATCAAAAGAAGGATAGACCAGTTGTAACATATACATGTCATTGTCATAGATGTGATTTGTGTGGGCATGTACATAACCAAATCTATGTGAGCCTGGTCACATCAACTTGAAGATGATCCTTGATGACCATGAGGTGGGCACTTACACACTGTGGTCAGGGTGGAAAATGAGGCAACATTCCTGGAAAACAATTGGCAATGTATATTCAAAACTTTAAAAATTATTCCCATTTTTGGAATCTCCTAAGGAAAACTCTAATATATGTATAGATACATGTATGAGGATGTCTATTATAGCACATAGAATGAAAAATTAGAAACAATGAATGGAGGGGGATAGCTAGGTTAATACCATTAAAATTATGTTTTCAGTGATTAATGACATGGAAAATATCTAGGACATAGTGTTATGCAAAAAAAGCAAGAGATGAATTTTCATATATGATATCTCTATTTTGTAAGAAATTTATAGAAAAAAAACCTGGTGGTTGAATATCAAAGCATTAACAATGAGACTAGTTAGGTAATGGGATCACGGGTGTTTTAAATTTTCTTTTTTGTATTTTTTAATGAAGTAGTTCTTGCAGTTTTATCCTGTCAAGTTCAATCCAAATATTTATTGCACCACAGTTTATGTGTTTTTTAATTTAGAAAAATGATAACTACCTTCATATAGAACATGATTCCCAGTATAGAATGCCACAAATGGTAGTACTTTAACTACCAAAATGACCACTGATGCTCTAGTATGTGTTTTTCTCCTCCTAAGTTTGCAGAATGGACTTGAGCTCTGGAATCAGACCTGTGTTCAAATTTTGGTTCTACTACTTACTAGCCATAGGAATGGAAGAAAGTCACTTCACCTTTCTGAGCCTCAATTTCCTCATCCATAAAACAGAAAATACTTCCCACAGTAGCCGTGAAGATTAAATGAGATTTTTGGTGCTCAATTCCAAGTAATTATTCCCATGTTGCCTTGCAAGATTTAAAAATGCTATCAGCTATAAAGTGTACCGTAGAGGTAAAAACAGATTTTCAGGGGGAAATAGGGGGCTGTATTGAATTTTCAGATTGATTTCAAGAAGCATCTTGATTTTAGAAACATTAAAAATGAGTAAGAGTTCATCTTAATTGAGAAATGATTGCATTAATTTCACAGTGGGATATTTAGCACCTATCCTATAGATTATCACTGTTTTACACTCATCTAGTTGACCTTTTAATTTTCTCAGAAATTTCTGTCATATTTGTGTGAAAGGACTAGGAACCTATTCCCAATTCGTGCCTCAAACCTGCTTTTTATGGCCTCAGGATCTCTGTCATAACCCGTTTTATGCTTTCACAAACTGAGCCCCTGGGGAGCTGTCTGCACTTTTCAGTGTGATCCAGCTGAATTCCTTCCCTTCCCCACTTGAGCCCTTTGATTTGCCAGGTTTTTGTTCATCTACCCTAAGGATGGACTGAGATTGCTGAGCACGGCCTCTCTTGTGGTGCAAAGTGAGAATTGTTTCTAATTGAGCAGAAACATGTGGAAGGATCAGGAATATCTCAAGGGATTACAGAAAAATTCCAAATTTGTACTACTTACAGCTTGTGTTTAGAACAGGGTCTGCTGGGAATAAATGTTAGTTAGTGTGGCCTGTGACCTTAAAAACTGTTGACATGGACTTCAGCCAGAAACTAGCCACAGACCTCCTTTGTTAAACTCATTCATAGCTCTTTGAAAACTCTAGTCAGTGAAAGTTGCCAGCTCCAATCTAAGCAGAGCCCTTTTTTTTTTTTTTCCCATGCTTTGGAAACAGAGGACGCCCCTTAACCAGCAAGGCTTCTTTAATAAGACTACATGGCCTTAAACGCAATTGGAATTGACAACTTCCTGGCTTGGGTTTGCCAACTGGCAGGGCTGTGAAGCCGAGGGGACAAACAGCGTTGGGGCGCTGTGCACTTGTGTTTGTGTATGTGCAGAGGAAACTGAACTCCAGAGCACTGCGATACCCCTTCACTCCAAAAGCAACACTGTGGCCTGAATTGGACACATCTTCCTAGTGTTCTGGCTGGGGTAGACAATTCACAATTTGCTCTCAGCATAAAGAAAAAGAGAAAATGACTGCACTTTCTTTTTCTTCTTCTTTCTTTTTTTTTTTTTTTTTGCGGTACGCGGGCCTCTCACCCTTGTGGCCTCTCCCGTTGCAGAGCACAGGCTCTGGGCGCACAGGCTCAGCGACCATGGCTCACGGGCCCAGCTGCTCCGCGGCATGTGGGATCTTCCCGGACTGGGGCACGAACCCGTGTCCCCTGCATCGGCAGGCGGACTCTCAACCACTGCGCCACCACAGAAGCCCTGCACTTTCTTTTTGATGGCGATGATTCTGGCCTTTCCCTTCTTTCCTCAAAACCCTTGTTTTAATCTTTTCATCGGTGTTGTGTTGCTCAACTATAGAACAACACATTTTTGGATGGTACTCAGCATCCACTCTGGAGTTTTACTTAACAAATTTCAGTTTCTATCAAGCTGAAGGGATAGTTAGGATATCTCTTCATTTTACTGGTTGAGGAAACTGAGGCATGAGGATGTTAAGCAGTTTCTTCTCCCTTGCTCTCTATCAAAAGGAGTCATAAGGAAAGGCCTTAAATGATTTGCTGCCCCTGCAAAGCAGCATAGTAATTGAGACTAGAGACTAATATTTTCTTTAGTTTTTGTCTTTAATCCAAAGACTACATTATCTGAATTTAAAGACAGGGAGGCAAATAGAATGTTTAGAAAAAATGAATAAGTTAATCAGACTAGAAAGAGAAAGCAGTTATTCTGCTTACAAAGTTGATTTATTTTAATACTGTAACATGTTGATGGTGGCTAGGAAAGCTATCTTGGTTATCAATTGTCATCCTGAGATATACAATCATAGCAGTCTATATCTCTGTCTACTTGACTACTTGTTAAATTTTGGTTGTTAGAATATAATATTTATTTCCAGTTATGCTGTTGAAGTTGTTATTTTTAACATAAATACTCCAGCAAACTTATCACTTCTAAAAGCTGCTGAGGTTTGGTGTGATTTCAATCAGGCATGTGTGAGGAGAAAAGGGAATGTCACATTGGCCTAAGAATCAATGGCACATAGGCTAGGAATATGGAAACTCTACGAAGAGAAATTATATAATTTCCTAGAGACTTTATAAGAATTTAGATGTGATTAAAAGGGAACGCATAAGAGAACCTGATCTATTGTAGGTGCTCCATAAGTATTTGTTGAATTAATAAAATTGGTAAAGGAAACTTATTTCCCAGTCTCAGTATTTGCCCGTTCACACACACACACAAATAATATCTCTTCCTCAAAACCCTTACCTTAGAGCATTTGTTACTCCCACAGAAGGTAGATGATGCCCTCATATTTTAATTACCTAAAGTTCTAACACAAAGCTTTTAGATTTAGTCAGAACTAGATTCAAATTCAAATTAGCCACATGACAAATCAAATCACTTAACTTTTTCTGATCCTCATTTCCCACACCTATAAAATAAAGATAATGAGATCTACTTTGTAAAGTTGTTAACATATAGGTAAAAATGTTCTATGAAACACCTGATTCAGGCATTAGAAACACAGAATTGGGGCTTCCCTGGTGGCGCAGTGGTTGAGAGTCCACCTGCCGATGCAGGGGACACGGGTTCGTGCCCCAGTCCGGGAAGATCCCATATGCTGTGGAGCGGCTGGGCCCGTGAGCCATGGCCGCTGAGCCTGTGCGCCCGGAGCCTGGGCTCCGCAACGGGAGAGGCCACAACAGTGAGAGGCCCGCGCACTGCAAAAAAAAAAAAAAGAAACACAGAATTGTTTTTCAGAAAGGAACATATTATTTTCATCATTTGTTTCTCTCCTACCCTCTATCAGAGGGAGTCATAAGAAAAGGTCTCAAATACTTTGCTGAGTCTAAGACTTTCCCTGCTCATACAGGGAATGTTGTTACTCTGAAGACCAGCTAAGAGTGCTTGAAAGTGTCCCAAACTCTAAATACAATAGAAAATCTTTACTAGCCTATGGAAATGATGGTTGTTTTCTGTGCCTATGCTCTATACTAAGAGTAGATTAGATTGTTAGAAAATATATTTAGATAAATAGATGATTAAGAAAGCCAGATTCTATTTTTCCTTGCTTTTTGTCAGTTAGGAAGTTGCTAGTAATTTCAGAACGTTGCACAGTACAGAGAATTACATAGAATTCTTTGAACTTGTGTTGAGTTCCCTTTCACACAGGATTTCACTGTAAGTGCTCTCATTCTTAAACACACTTAAAGGTTGTTTTACAAGTATTAATTCTGAAGCTCTCCCCCATTTGAGCTGATGAATCCGTTGGTTTTTATAACCTCTCTATTTATTATGTGAGTCTCAACCTTGGTGTTTTGTGTGAATAGCAAATTATATGAAGCCCTTTTTTCTGTCTCCTACATTCCAAGGGTTTAAGAATGTGCTCTGAACAAGGTGGAGGAGGGTGAACAACTCTAATGTGTAGAAGAGGGAAGATTATTTGTCAGATTTTATTTTAAGGGAATATTTCCCCCTAAGAGTTCATAAA
The DNA here is from genome assembly GCF_964341445.2 of Mesoplodon mirus. Lineage (NCBI taxonomy): Eukaryota > Metazoa > Chordata > Mammalia > Artiodactyla > Ziphiidae > Mesoplodon > Mesoplodon mirus. The sequence goes on from NC_138976.1 coordinate 11,505,800, forward strand.
ATGAGAGTATGTCATCTTTTCTTCTAAAGATTTCCCCCCTAATGCTACCTCGTTTTCCAAACTTTCATTAATAGCTCTTTGCAGCTGAAGCAAATATTTTAGATCTTTCTTGTGCTCTCCTCCAGCTGGGAGTGTCTCTCACACATCAAAGGCAGATATGAGCCTCTCATTAAAAGATACTATGAGTTCATCATCTCAGAAGAGTGGGACCTGAAAACCTGAGATAACTTTCAGCTACAGGTCCTATCTAAGCTGGAGTGAGATTTTCCCGTGGTTTACCACATTTCTTTTCTCAGTTTGTCACTCCCAGATGCTTGAAAGTCTGGTTTTCTCTCTTGGTTTTATTATATCTGAAGATTATCCTTATTCAAAATAGGAACTTAGTTTTAGGGCTTAGGATAGATAAATGCTTTAAAATTTATTTTTAATAAGAAAATAAAGAATCCTCGCACTTAGGAAGGAAGCCCGAAGTTTGCTTGTTATTTTCCCTCCCTCCTCTCCTACATGTGTTTTGTGCTAGGCCTTCTTAGTCCCTCACTGCACTAATTGCTCTAGGGTCTATAAGGTAATTATTTGAAACTTAAGTCAGCTCTGAAAATTCTACAAACCTCTCTTTTCCTACCTTTCGCTAATGAAAAGCAACACTGAAATCAGAGTTATTCAACAGATTTCTTGAGAATATGGCAGAAAACTTGTTATGTCCTTCAGATTTTATTTTTGAAAGCATTTCTAGATTAGGGTGAAGGCTGGAGTGTTATACTCTAGCTAAAAGACATACTAAATGTTCTTAGCTTCTTTTATATTTATATGTGCACAAGCATACATGTGAACGTGTTATAACAAAATATTGCAGGTTTCATCATTTGAGTAATAGCCACAGCAAATCCAGATTATGTTTTTTCCATAGTATTTACTTTCCTTACTTTGGTCATTTTCAAGCTCTGTGTTAGTATTTTCTAGCCAAAGGTGAAAGTTGTCCTCAGATAAATATTAGGATGGCCTGCCAGCCAAATCCTAGGCAACCCACTGAATTACTCTCTTTGATAGTAGAAGGGTCTAGTTCAAGTTGCTCTGAATGGCATTTAACTATAAAACAATAGCCTTAACAAAAGTTGCTGGTGTCCTTCAAATTGTTTCTGTACCAGTAGCCAATTCTTTTGGCACTTTAGGATATGAGGTTTGTTCCATTAATAATTTGGAGTGCAAGTTTTCAGAGCATTACAAAGCCAATGAATGGAGGGGCGGGGGGTGGACAGAAAAGTATATAGATGGGTTGAACATGCATGAAGTAAAAACTGAAAAGCAAGCAAACAAAAACATCACACCCCCCCGCCCCCCCAACACACGTACGCACGCACGCACAAACCCAGAAGCTGTTGACTTGGCAGTTTTTCATTCTTTATGACTCTAGGGACAGGTTTAAATTGGGAATTTTTTTTTTTTAAATTCTCTTGTGCTGTGGTGAACCGGAAGGCAGTGTTTGATGTAATCTGGCCCAGATGTCAGCAGTGTGCAGCTTTGTGATGATTATTTATCTTAAGGTTTTTACTTTGTAAAAGGAGCATCAGCAAACAGTTGTTTAGCATCATAAGTTTTATTCAGTGACTGTTTTTGAGATTCTGTGTGTGTGTGTGTACAAACTAACGTAGATTAGTTTAAATATGCTTTAAATGTAATTTCATTTTAGCTATTAACCTTAAAATCCTCTTTAACAAATGCTGGTTACGAGTCCCCTGATAAATGTTAATATGTTTAGCGCTCTACATTCTGGATATTGTTCCTCTTATTTTAGTTTCTCGTTCTTCTAGGAAGTTTTCTCAGCTAAGACCATTAAATTAGTGGGCTCTTTTAAATGGTCTTGGAAAAAATTTTCTCAGAATGTTAATTTCCCAGGATATTTGTATTTTTTGGTTACATAATAGCTTAGAATGTAAATGGCAAAACTTCAGTAACAGTTAGCAAATAGCAGTCCATTTAGTCACTTGGATTTCAGGTGTATATGTTTTTATACGTTTTCAAAATATTTCCAAAGGATGGGAGTTGCTCAATCCACTTTTGCCCCCTTTGAAGTGCTATTATGGCTGCTAAACCCCCTGAAGAAAATGGAGTTTGAAATCTCTTCCTGGGACATCCTGTTATCATAATACTATTTTAAAGATCAAGGGACACACATGAAAAATCTTTGCTCCTGTTATGTTTTTTCCAAACACAGCTAGGTTTTCTTAGTAAATTTAATTCAAACTACACAATTACATAGTGACTGATTTCAATTCAAGGTTAAATTTTTAAATTTTGAAATGTTTTCCATATTGATGCCAACAGTAATTCTAACCTAGTATAATAATAATTCTAACTCAGGCAGAATTAACTACTATACTCCCTTAGCTCACGTCACTGGCTTTAATGAAATTTTTGTCTGTCTTAAAAATGCCAATAAATTACATTGACATTCTATAACTTTAAGATCAATAGCATCACAGCATTGGTAGTTAATTAAGACAGTCTTCATTGGCAGCAGTGTAGTATATAGGAAAGATTAGTTTTAGGACTTGGATTCAAGTTTTGTAGGTACTTCTGATAGGCCAGGTGACATTGGGCAAGGTGTCTGACCTGTATCAACCACATCTATAAAATGAGGGAGTTGGACTAGATAGTTGTCAACGTCCCTTGAGACTCAAATTTTATGTGGGCTTTTTTTTTTTATTCAAGTCATCTTATTAAATTCCAGTGAGTTCATTAGGGCTTTATTGCTATAATTCATGTTTCTTGGATGATTCTTTCCTTATTCCCCTGAATGAGTTTGAGATGCATGATCAGAGGGATTCTAGAAGTTTTAGTATGGTCTTGCCAATGCATGGAAGTATTTAAAATTTTTTTAAATTGCTTTTGATTCTTAGCATTTTTGTCACTTTTAGATGGAACATTAAATATGAAACCTCTTTCATTCTTAAAGTAGGTAGGGACAGTGGATCTATGCTATTACAGTCTTTCGCCTAATAGCTCTCCCTGGGGAAACTAAGAGGGCAGGGCACTTTTTCCTTGCAACGTTGTAGAATGACCTAGCCTGGAACCCTGGCGTAGTAAGAGAATAACCACTGGATCAGGAGAGGAAAGACCTTGGATCTGGACCCCACTCTGAAACTCATGCACTGTGTGCCTTTGGGTAAGGTGCTGGGGTTTTCCCCCTGTTTAAAATGGTAAATGATAATGTTAGCCCTTCCAAGCTCACGGTACAGCTCTTTCAGATCCTCTGTTCTCCAATACTTACTGAGACGTCCTTTTCATTTTTGTCTTTGTGCTTTTAGTGTCAGTAAAGACAAAATTTCTATTAGTATGTATAATTATTATAAGGAATTTTATTTCTCATCAGAACTACATGTCCAGCTATGAGTATAATTGTAGAAAAAGTGTGTTCTAACTGTCTTCAGTGATTTTTCTAAAAGGTCAAAAGGTTGTTTTGGGAATTAAGAATTCTTGGTTAATAATAAAACTTATTAAAAGGAAATATACCTCAACACTTACCATTCTGAAAGGACAATTTATAGAAGTTTGGGTAAATACTGAGTGCTATGTATGCAGTGAGGGTGATGAGAGGAGACCAGGAAGCCAGCTTCTCAAAAGTCTGCAGCATCTTAAAGCTTCTGGCAGTGAGTGCTGTGATAGAGTAGAAACAGAGGAGCTTTGGAATCAGACAGGTTTGGGTTTGCTTGCCAGCTGCCCACTTGCCAGCTTATGATCTTTGTTAAGTTACCTCGCTTCTTGAAACTAAGTTTTTTTTTCATCTCTGAAATTCAGATATAAGGACCCACCTCGAAGTGTTGTTGTATGAGATAGTGTTTGCACATCAGCAGAGTCCTGGTAAGCAGTAGGGGCTCTCTGTGAGTGGTAATTACTCATTCCTCCCTGGATGAACAGGTTTAGAGCATCTAGAAACAGTTACAGTAGGATTGGAGTATTTTAATTTTCATCAACTGGTTAATATTGGGAAGGTCACTGAGCCCTTAGATGAATGTGTCCTTTGATTTGTCCCTTGATTCTCCTGGGGAAAAAAAGCCCAGAATATAAACTCAGAAGGTTCAAGTCCCAGCTCTTATTTTTCCAGCTACATCTCCATGAGTGTATCCTAACTTTTCTGGACTTCTTTTCCTCCATCTGTATAATGAGGACAATCATAAGTCCTTCAAAGTATTGTTAACGGGTATCAAATAATAACACATGACACTTCTTTGTAAGAAGTGAATTGATCCCTATACAAGTTTTACCTGGTGACCAACTTGAAACCTAATAGGGCTTTTTTTTTCTTTCTTTTTTTTTTTTTTATAACTTTCTCAAGCTTTGTTCCCAAGCCCTTCCCTTTCTTGGGATGTGTTAACATAAGAGAATGAGACAGATTTGCCATAGTAGAAGCCCATCACGTTTAGGGAGCTGAGTGCTGTGTATATTCACATACATTATCTTATTCAGCCTTTAACAGTTCTGCAAGGGAAGCATTATCTTTATTTTCTAGAAGAGGAAAGGGAGCCTTGGCAAATAGTTACTAGCTTATAAGTTAGTATTAGTTATTAATATTATATTGTCCGTATTTGAAGTTAGCTCATCTGATTCTGAAATCCATCTTCCTCCCACTTGTATGTGCTGCTTCCATCACATACTTTCTGCCTTATCTGACTTAGGTTACGGAGACATTTACTGGGTGTCTGTGGGTGCCGGGTATCGCACTGTAGGCACTGGTGATGCGGTATTGCACAAGACACTCACATTAACCACCTTCACATGGCCCAGGGTCTGAAGGCAGACACATAATTGAACAATAAGTTGTAATTTTGAGCCCTGCTAAAGAAAGCACAGAATAGTAGATGACTCTGTACATGGTTCATCATCTGTGTATACTGAACAGTTTCTTCTGAATAGTTGACTTCTCTTGGTTTCAGGTTTCACAATATAATCTTACCACATTATAATCTTAAAGTAGTTCTGGCTTGGGGGTGAATGTAACATCATTTATTTCCATAATTTTAAAAAAACTTGCTAAAATATGCATAAAAGTAAATAACAGTTCATATTTCTTAAATGCTTACAATTTGCTGAGTGCTTTCCATGCATGCTCTCATTAAATCCTCATAATAACCTTGAGAGAGGGCACTATGGTCCCCATGGTACAGATGAAGAAACTGAGGCTTGCAGAAATTAAGTTGCTTGCCTAAAGTGATACAACTAAAAAGTGGCAGAATTCTTCTGATTCCAGAGCCTACATTCCTAAACAAATTCAATCAGATAAGTGTATGTATTAGAAAACTTTAAATCTATTCCTTTTCCAAAATTAAGAGATACCATGAGGGACTTCCCTGGTGGCGCAGTGGTTGAGAGTCCGCCTGCCGATGCAGGGGACATGGGTTCGTGCCCCGGTCCGGGAAGATCCCACATGCCGCGGAGTGGCTGGGCCCGTGAGCCATGGCCGCTGAGCCTGCGCGTCCGGAGCCTGTGCTCCGCAACGGGAGAGGCCACAACAGTGAGAGGCCCGCGTACCGCAAAAAAAAAAAAAAAAAAAAAAAAAAGAGATACCATGACTTTTAATCCTATTTTGTCATTTTTAGTTTATAGAAAATTCACTTTTTGTAACATACGGTTTTATGAGTTTTGACAAATGCAGGGTCACGTATCTACTACTGGAATCAAACTAGAGTTCCGTTAAGTCCTTGCAAATTCCCTTTGTAGTTAAACCCTCCTCCTATTCCCAGCCCTGGACAATGACTGATCTGTTCTCCATCCCTAGAGTTTTGTCTTTTATAAAATGCCACAAAATATAATCATATGATCTGTATCTTTTGGGGACTGGCTCTTTCACGTAGCTAAATGAGATTAAGTTTCACCCATGTTATGTGTATCAGTGACTCATTTCTTTTTTATTGTTGAGTAGGTATTCCATTGTATGACTGTTAACACAGTTTATTTATCTATTCACAAAGGATGTTTGGGTTGTTCCAGTTTTTATGATGATGAATAAAGTTGTTGTAAACATTTGCATAAAGGTTTTTCTGTGAACACAAGTTTTTGTTTCTCTTGGGATTGCTAGATCATATGCTGAGTATATATTCAGTTTTACCAGAAACTGCCAAACTGGTTCTCAGAGTGGCGGTATCATTTTGCATGTCTACCAGCAACGTATGAGAGTTCCAGTTGCTCCTCATTTTCACTAGTATTTGGTATTATCGCTATTTTAAAATTTTGGCTATTCTCTTAGGTGTTAGTGGGATCCATTGTGGTTTTAATTTGCATTTCCCTAATGAGTGGTTTATTTTAAGCATCTATTCATGTGCTTATTTGCCATCTGTGTATCATCTTTGGTAAAGTGGCTGTTGAGTTTTAAGAGTTTTTAAAGTATTCTTGATAACAAACCTTTTGTCAGATATGCGATTTGCATATGTTTTCTCTGAGTCTGTGGCTTGTCTATTCAAAGATTTTAATTTTGATTAAGTCTTCACACATCAGTCTTTTATGGATCATGCTTTACATGTCATATGTAGGAACTATTGCCTAACTTAAGGCTACAAGATTTTCTCCTATTTTTCTTTTTTGGAAGTTTTATAGTTTTATATTTTACATTTAGGTCTATGATCCATTTTGAGTTATTTTTTTCAAGGTATGAGGTTGAGGTTTTTTTTTTTTCTTCTTTTCATACAGATGTCTAGTTGTTCCAGCAACATTTGTTGAAAAGTCCATCTTTTCTCCATTGAATTACCTTTGCACCTTTGTCAAAAATTGACTGTATTTGTGGGATCTGTTTCTGAACTCAATCCTGTCTGAGTGTCTATCAACACCAGACTGTCTTGATTACTTTAGCTTTGTAGTAACTCTTGAAATCAGCGTGAGTCTTCCAGCTGTGTTCTTTTCAAAATTGTGTTTGCCATTTTAGTTCCTCTGCCTTACTACGTAAATTTTGCTCTTTTAGCTCCTTGGCTTTTGATACCTACAGAAAATCCTACTGGGGTTTGGATTAATACTGGGTTGAATATGTAAATCAGTTTGGGGAAAGTTGACATTTTAACAAAATTTTCAGGTCTTTCAATCCATGAAAGGGTACATCTTTCTCTTTAGGACTTCTTTAATTTCTTTCTTTTGTGTTTTATAGTTTTCAGTGTATAACTCCCACAATATATTGTTAGCTTTATACCTAAATGCTTCCTTCCTGTTTGTTGTTGTTGTTGTTAATGTAAATGATACAGTGAAAAAATTAAATACTAATTTTTCATGACTTTCACACTAATTTATAGTCTTTGTTTTGTGAAGGTATTTTCCCATCATTTAGGGTCTTTAGGAAGTAAAAGATTGTTTCTTTTTCTTTTTTAAAAGAAGATGTTGGGGGTAGGAGTTTATTAATTTATTTTATTTATTTTTGCTGTGTTGGGTCTTTGTTTCTGTGCCAGGGCTTTCTCTAGTTGTGGCAAGCGGGGGCCACTCTTCATCGCGGTGCGAGGGCCTCTCACTATCGCGGCCTCTCTTGTTGTGGAGCACAGGCTCCAGACGCGCAGGCTCAGTAGTTGTGGCTCACGGGCCCAGTTGCTCCGCGGCATGTGGGATCCTCCCAGACCAGGGCTTGAACCCGTGTCCCCTGCATTAGCAGGCAGATTCTCAACCACTGTGCCACCAGGGAAGCCCAGAAATTGTTTCCTGATGTTTCTTCTTTGAGTCTTCATCTGCTTGTGATCTCATAGCCCTTGCACCATTTTGTAACTATGATGTCAAAGAAGACAGCTTCAAAGGATATATCTGGGAGCATCTGAAAAAGAGGATCTTCTCTGTACAGGTGGATTAATTTTGAGACAGAATCCATGTTTCCTTCTTTCAACAGCTGTCACAGGCATTGCAGAATTTCTTTTGTTTTGCTTTGCATATGAGAATACAGTTCAACTTCTTTTACTTCAGAAAATCTAGTTTAAAGTATGGATATTAACTTTTAGTGTGATAAAAATGAGGCTCTGGGCTTCCCTGGTGGCACAGTGGTTGAGAGTCCGCCTGCCGATGCAGGGGATACGGGTTCGTGCCCCGGTCCGGGAGGATCCCACATGCCACGGAGCGGCTGGGCCCGTGAGCCATGGCCACTGAGCCTGTGCATCTGGAGCCTATGCTCCGCAATGGGAGAGGCCACAACAGTGAGAGGCCTGCATACCGCAACAAAAAAAAAAAAGAGGCTCTATAGTAGACACTCTGGAAAAAGAGGACATTTTCTGGGTTTTTACTCTTTGACAACTAAACAGTTTCAGGGAAGAAGAAGCAGCTGTTACCTTCATTCTAGTCCCTTCTGTGGCTCTGTACCATCTCCTGCTCATGTGTTGTTGTTGTGTACTGTACATACTCAGAGTGCAGCCAGGTAGAGAGAAGGTATCATGCCTAGCACTTTTAACACCCATTATCCCATTTAATTCTTATGACGACTATGTATCAATAAATTACAGATGACAACACTGAGCTTCAGAGTGACAGTGATCTGACCAAGGTTCAATGGCTGCTCAAAGGGCATGTCTTGAACACAGGCCCTTGACCACCAGAGTCCCTGGTCTTACCCACTCTGGTCTCCAAAAGGTCCTTTCCATTTTTAAAAAAATAAATAAATAAATAAATAAATTTATTTTTTGCTGAGTTGCCTCTTTGTTGCTGCGCACGGGCTTTCTCCCTTTGAGTAGGAGCCACTCCTCGCCACGGCGTGTGGGCCTCTCATTGCGGTGGCCTCTCCTGTTGTGGAGCAGAGGCTCCAGGTGCAGGGACCTCAGCAGTTGTGGCACGTGGGCTCAGTAGTTGTGGTGCACGGGCTTAGTTGCTCCGCGGCATGTGGGATCCTCCCGGACCAGGGCTCGAACCCATGTCCCCTGCGCTGGCAAGCAGATTCCCAACCACTGCACCACCAGGGAAGCCCCCTCTCCATTTTTAATACCTCACAGGGCTAACTTTTTTGAGTGATGGGTATCCTTTGAAAATCTGCTGAAAGCTCCAGCAACTGTCTTAAAGAAAAAAAATTTTTGGATGTCCTTATAAAGTTTTATAGACATTAAGGTTTTTCACAAAACCCTTTCTGTGGTCTCTGGAGCCCAGGTTAAAAATCCATACTCAAGACCTCTTTTTTTATGCACTAATTCCCCCCCCACCCCCAGTTATCAAAACCACCCAGTACTGTATTCTCTCCTTTGACACTTGGCGTCAACACTACCTATCCTGGGTGCTTGCATGTGGGCAACTGGTAAAAGCCTGAGGCTCTTCCTTCTACTACTCTTCATTCATTCTTTTCATCCTTTCATGCTGGGTACTGGGGATTCAGCTATGAATAAAGCCCTATCCCTGTCCTCAAGGGCTTCACGGTCCAGTGCATTTCGGAAATAGCCATGCTTGGAATGGCTAAAGTTCGTTCAAATGATGTGGAGAGGCAGCATGGAGCAGTGGAACAATCTGGATTCGTAGTCAGACTTAGATTAAATCTCAGGCTAGTTATTATTGAATTATCCTAGGCCTTTGTGTAGAGGGAATAATGATATTAACACCTGTCTTACATCATTTCTAAATGAGAGCTTTTCTTGGTAAAATGACTTTTTCCAAAAATTTAATACACATAAAGACTTCAGAAGAACGCCTGTTGAAATCTAAGCCTTTAATAAAGTTTAGTCATTATTAGCAATTAAAACTTTTTATTCAACAAATATTTGAGGGTGAGTGAATGCTGTGAGTCGGGACCCGTTAATGGAGACAGACATAGAAAGAAATGTCATAGTGTGACCCAAACTTTTTAAATTTGAGGTCTAATAAAAATATCCAGCAAGATTTTACTTAAAATTGGTTTAAATAGTGAGTAGAAATTATACTTGGCTGTACAGTTTTTCTTCCTTGCTAAAAGTTGTGCTTGTTTTTCTTTTGTTGTTTGCTGTTTACCTGTTAGAATCCAGTTTATAAGCGACCACATAGGTATTTATTTCCTCAGGAAGAAAACTGCCTCAGGATTTCCATGGCATAATTTGTGACAGGATTAAGTTATGCCACCTTTGAAGTCAGTCACAGCCTGAAAGCACAAGAAGTTGTTTACAAAGGAGCCCATCGATTCTCCCTCTTTCTCTGGAAGCATCCGAGCAGTGAGACTCGCACAGTCTGTTTGGCACAGTGGCCGCTCTCAGCTGGCCTGGGGCCCTCCTGCTGCTGGGCAGAGAGGATGCGCCAGAGCTCTGCTTGTAGCTGAGCAGAGCCCACCTGCAGGTCTGCTTGTGGTTAACTGGGGGCTTGCAACTGTGTACCACAGCCTCTGGTTTTGTTGCAATATCTTGTCCTTAATATTTTCTATCTGGCCAACCATGACCTATAAAGACAGACACAAACCAGGGTCTGAATTATGAGGAGTGTGATGCTAAAATGCTTCCAAATCACACTCTAGAACCTGTAGTCATGGGCAGCTGCCTTTGCATACTGGAGAGAAGGAAACTTTTCTCCAGTTGGTTTGCAAAGCATTCAGTCACATCAAAGACCTGAGCCACTCAGCTTTTAAGTGTCTTAAAAGGCTTTGTAAATTCTGTCTCTGAATGTCACTGAATTTTAGCATTTAACTCACAATTATGCTACTAATATTGAAACTTTTTGAAGAAAAATATAATGAGGGTCATGAGAGAGTTTTATATCCAACTTCTAAATTTTTAGCCATATCAAAATCTTTAACGATTACTGAGGCTTGGGGCATACTTAATTGGTGTCATTGCTCTCTGAATGGTATTACAATTACAGGGATGTTTCACTATAGACTTAGAACTCATTGAAACTGAGATCTCAAAAATGACTAAGAGTTGCTTTTGGATTTCTCTTTGCTAAGAATTTTCTTGTAGATAGATTTGTTAATGGCTTTTGAGCCAGATTGAAATGGTATACAATAAAGCCAATTTCATGTTTTTGAGTCATTAGAAATCAATTTAGAATACTAGTCAAAATTAGAATGCAAGTTCAGATTCTGACAATTTTGTATCAGCTGTGAGAGTACTGGGAGTTGATTTGTATTTTTACAGCTTGATTCTTATAGGAATTGCTAACAGTCTTTTGTCGCTTTATTCTTAGAACATCCTTTAGACTAAGAAACGTGAGTTGCTCCTCCCTTTTTTAGAGGACAGACCTGTGCTCAGAGAGGTTATGCTCTGGCTTCAGTGGCACAGCCTTGAAGAAAAGGCTAGGGAGGCCTGGCCAGGCATTTTGCTGCTCAGACCTCAAGTCCATGCTGCCACCTCCTGTCTGCATCCTAGCTTTCATTTTAAATCAACCAGGCTTTTCTTCTCAAGTGTGCTCAATGGATATTTTTGCAATTTTATGGTCCTCTGCTTCTCCTCCTGTTCTCTTCTCCTCCCCTTTCCTCCTCCTCACTTCAGGTGGTGAACTCTCAGTGCCAAAGGTGAGGACAGATTTGACCTGGAGCCGGCATTGAGAATGCAGTGTTTATTTTTCAGTACTTCTAAAGGATGAAGTTCATACTAATGTCTCGTTAGGAAAGTTTAGGTATGTGTGATTTTAGAAGTTGATTAGATGTTCCACATGTGTGATCTCTGGGATCCTTCCTCTCTTCTGAGAAGTGGTGCTTGTTTTATATTATGGCTCTCAATTTCCAACTCCAGGGGTAAGGATGAGAAATGCAGGTTCAGTGGAAGATCTCAAATGACTTTAAAGATGAGAGTGAGCACCAACTGCTAAGACTGCAAAGGTTGGACCAGTTCAAGGAAGGAAGAAGAATGAAGGAAGGAAGGAAAATTTGGAATTTTCTTTTTTAACAATCTGGGCAGCAAGCAAAGGTCAAACTGGAGTAGTCTGTTATTGCTGTATAAAATTGATAGTATGTTATAGTTATATATGCTGTAGTTAGTTATAGCCCTTTCATTCATTCAATAAATATCAGTTCAATAAACATTTATTGCATTCTACTATGGACGAGGCAACGCAAAGATGGGGTGTTCTTGTAGGAGAAGATGGTAAAGCTAACAATTTGAGTGTCATAAACGTATAAAACAACCAAGCCCTAGGGAAGGGTACTTAACTTGATGAAGTCAGGAAGTGAGATGACATGAAAAGGGCAAGTGAGAGTGTTACCCAGGTAGGTGGGGATTGGGGTAGGAACAAAGATTAGAAAGAGCAAGCAGAGGACCGGAACCAGGGGTTCCAGTAGCACACTGCAGAGCAGCAAGTCACTCAGTGTGCCTGCGGCAGAGTGGCCCTGGGTGGGGGGAGGAACAGAGAACAAGGACCTCACATGCCATGTGCGGCTTTTGGACTTGAACCTGACGTCAGTGAAGCGTGACCCGGAGAATCTTGGGGCAGTGGCAAAATCAGATGTGTGTGTTGGAAATTCTTTTGGCTCCATTTTAGAGGAGTTAGTTAATAGGACAGAAGGGAAGCTCTGGGGGCCTGCATTAGGGCAGAGAGGGAGGGGAAGAGTTGAGGTACAGAGTAAGTGAGCAAGTGAGTGAGCTTTGCAGTCTAAGGCAGAAGATAGTTCTCACTTAGTTATACAGTTGGAAGGACTATCATTTATTATCTAAATCTTGAAGGCTTATAATCTAAAAGGCCTATTTTTTGTACTTAAATCCCTAGCATTTGCCTTTAAATGTTCATGGGATGTTTTGTTGAATGAATGAATGCCGTTTCTTTTGGGCAAAGGCGATTAATTTAGTTTTCTGATTCCATCTTGCTTAAGCTAGTATTGTTTGTCTTCCCCAAGTGTACACTCACAAACAGCAGGACTGAGGCAATCCACATGGATACTGAGTGGCAACAGGAAGCCAGTCTTGGATTCTTAAACTTGCTGTAGATAAGCACGAGTTAGTTGTAAATAACCGCGGACCAAACCATTAAAAAAAAAAAAAAAGTGAAATTAACTCTGCCGTGATTAGTCCGAAAAGGTTTGAATGTATTTTAAATAGCCCTGATAGTTAGAAAAGAGGACGTTTGTGCTAGTTGTGGGCCAAGTGAAAAGACTGTATTTTGGTGACTGAAAGGATTGGAGGGGCAATTCTTCTGATCTTTTGCTAGACTGAGCTGGTCCTCTACTTTGATGACATTTGAAGTTGCAGGCCCATTAATGAGAGTAACTGGTCTCAACCTTTCTTCCTCCTCTTTTCACCCTTGTTCACCTGCCCCCCACCCCCTCCCACCACCACCTTGGCCCCTCAGCATGCACAGACCTTCCTCCCTTAAAGAGTAAGAGCATTTCCTCTAGGAGCTCAGGCCATCGGAGATTGCTGCCTCTTCTGTTCGCCCATCCCCTCTTGTTTCCTCTGTTTCCTTCAAGACTTAGCTGTGGGTTGCGGGGAGAGAAACCTTTTTTCCTCTCTTGCCAATCCATTACAGGTGCTTTCAGGGACCTTCCCCTGTCTGATAGGCGGTGGTTTTGAGCTACATTCTGGTGTAGGAGGTACACTCTTTAAAGAAACGTTCACATATTTAATTGATAATCATGGCATGGAGGGAACAGAGTAATTGAGTATACTGTCCATTCTCAGGATGGAAATTAGAGCCAGCCCTTAATTAAGAGCTGAGGTAGTGTGGCACAGTGAAAGGAGAGCGGCTTTGAACCCGCAGACTTGAGCTCAAGTGTTGGCTTCCCCATTTACCAGATTTGTGACTTTGGGCGGATACCTGAGTTTCACTTTCCTTCTCTTTAAAATGGAGATGAATAATTCCAGCAGAATCTCCGTTGCTATAAGGATGAAGATCAAATAAAATAACAGATGTTAAGTACTAGTTCTGTGTTTGACACCAAGTGAGTACTCTCAGGAGGGCAGTTGTCATCATGATGTCATCAGTAACACTGGCAGCGTAGCATGCTGTGGAGAGAATGGGCTTGGGAGTCAGGACAGGGTTTGAATCCTGGCTCAGCCACATTCTGGCAGTGTGTGTGATACTGAGCAAGGTACTCAGTGTCTCAGAGCCTTAGCTTATCAAGTGAGAGTGGCGATTCCTACCTTACAGGGCTGTGGAAAGTAGAGATAAGGAATGTAAAGCACTAGTACAGACCCTTGGCCAGTCGTGGACACTCCCATTGTAGTCCTTTGTTACTGTCATCTGAAAAGAACATTTTCCCAACAAAGCCTCTAATTTCAGTGGCATTCAATTTTGACCCAAATTTTGATTACTTTTAATGTTACTGCAGCAGAAGAGTGCTCAGAAAATAATCATCCCAGTGTTCCTCTGGACCTGGAATGTATGAGGAATCAAATGCAAGCATATAATCCCCAATATGAATCTTTGTAGGAGACTCTTGTTTCAACTGACTTGAGAAATTGCCCTGAGTATGGAATGGATGTCAAAACTTTAGCCAGAGCTGCAACTATAATCACATTATTTTGCTGCTACTCAGTGGAGCTAAGAAAGCTTAAGAGTATTACCATCTGGGCAAAGCCAACCAATGGTGAACTGTGAACTGCTTACCAAGTTAACAGAAACTCTTGCTACCTCATTCATTAATTAGGCCTTTATGGCACACCTTCTCTTGGTTGCCTGGCAACCGTAATAGCAGTCATTAAATTCTGTCATTTTGTATTAACCCTTTGGCCCTGGGTGGATTGGGAGCCCCCACCTTAACACTAATGCATTTTACATTAGTACATCTACCTGGGAAATCCCATTCCCTTGACACATAAGCTGTAAAGAGCAAATAGCCAGATTCCAAAAACAGAAAAATTTTCTTTTTTTTCTTCACATTAGTGTATGTGCTTTTAAGGCTTTGCAAAATGTATCTGTCAGGATGGAGGCCATCTCCCAATTTGCTGACAGACAGACATAGCAGACACCCAGCAAGATGAAAAGACAGCTAGTTTCCCAGAAAACAGGAGCTGCCTGTGACTTCTGCGGGCTTATGGAGGAAGGAGCCGGTGTGAAAACCAGATGGGAGAGTTGTTAAGAGTTGTATGTTTCCAAATTTGCTTTTGTAGCTGCTTTGCAAAAATTTGGACCGTGCATGCTAGAGCGATAGGGCCATCCCAACAGCACAGTGTTTGGCATTTCAGCAGTGGATTAGAATGGTAGGAATGAGACTGTGCACTCTGGCAAAAGCTGGAGGAAATGACGTGGCCACAGGGCAACCTGTGGGAGAGTGTGAAAGGCTCTTGCAATGCTCTGTCCGTTAGGTTACTCACAACTCCATACATGTAAGCAAAGTGTAAAAGTCCAAAATTAAAATGGGGTTTAGGAGTTAAAAATGACGCATATCCTGTTTTCTTGAGTGGGCTAAAATGATATGGGACATGTGTGGTATAGGCGAAATAATTCAATTTCACAGAAGTACTTATTTTTCTCTTAGTGGGAAAAAAATGGGAAGTTAGGTTTTGGTGTTAGACAAATCCCCACTCCACTCAGTGGCTGTGTGATCTTGCACAGCTGGCTTTCTTTTTAAACTCATTTCTTTATCTATGAAATGGGGATAATCATTTCCCTTCATGGTGTTGTTACAGGGATTAAATGAGTTACACTATATACATCTTGTAGTCAGGATTTGGCCCATGGTATGGACTTTGTTCGTTTTTTCAACAAATGAATATTGGGGCTACAGTGGTAATCAAGAAAATCTCCGCTCTCGTGAAATTTACAGCCGCACTTAGTATCAGAGCCTCTTTGTCCCTCAGTTTCCCAAAGAGGCCAGAGAAGGTGTTACTTGTCCAAGGTTGTTTGATCAGAGCTGAGAGTGGTATCTGGGTCACCTGACTCATCTGGTGGTCTCTCAGTTAAATCTTATATAGACTGCCACCAAACACTGCCAAGTTTCTTGGGCTGTAATGTAACTGCATATTTACTCTTTATTGGTATGTTTTACACAGTAACCTTAGCAGGCAAAAGGAAAAGTAAAATAGGAAGTAACCATATTCACTCACCAAGACAGAGTTATTTGTATCAGACTTAAAAACTAGATTATGGGGGCTTCCCTGGTGGTAAGGGGTTAAGAATCCGCCTGCCAATGCAGGGGACATGGGCTCGATCTCTGGTCTGGGAAGATCCCACGTGCCGCGGAGCAACTAAGCCCATGCGCCACAACTACTGAGCCTGTGCTCTAGAGCCCACGAGCCACAACTACTGAAGCCCGCACACCTAGAGCCTGTGCTCTGCAGCAAGAGAAGCCACTGCAATGAGAAGCCCGCACGCTGCAATGAAGACCCAACACAACCAAAAAACAAAAAAAGGCAAAGAACCAGATTATGTATTTGTATTTATGGTTCATGTGATTATGGTAAGGTGGTCCCCACTTTAAAATGTTGGCATAGTTTATTGAGAACAAAAATTTATTATTATTATTATTTTTAAATCCACTTTATTAATTTATTTATTTTTGCTGTATTGGGTCTTCGCCTCTGTGCAAGGGCTTTCTCCAGTTGTGGCAAGCGGGGGCCACCCCTCATTGCGGTGCGTGGGCCTCTCACCATCGTGGCCTCTCTTGTTGTGGAGCACAGGCTCCAGACGTGCAGGCTCAGTAGTTGTGGCTCACGGGCCCAGTTGCTCCGTGGCATGTGGGATCGTCCCAGACCAGGGCTCGAACCTGTGTCCCCTGCATTAGCAGGCAGACTCTCAACCACTGCGCCACCAGGGAAGCCCAAGAACAAAAATTTATTCCTTATTCCTCTGTCCCACCAAGAATATATGTGATACTAACAGCATCTGGGATTTTAAGTGGCTACTGTTTGTAACAAAGCAGTAACTTCCCTGAAGGAGTTTTGTGAGTTGGGAGAACTCACAAAGGCAATTAATTTTGTTCTTCAGAGCAGTGCCTCCACTGACTTAGTTTGCACTTCATGCAAGCTTAAATTATAACCCAGGAGCCAGCCATACCATGATCCGATTTGATATTTAGTTTTGATTTTATTAGTAGTTGTCTTTAATAGATGTCTTGTCATGTACGTTTTCTGATTATTAGTAATTTAAATTGACTCTGAGAATGAAAGGAAACCACAGGCATGAAACTGATGGACTGTGACTACAGCGGTCTTCCAGCTTTCAAAACAGCTGTGATGCCTCGGCAGGCTCCCTTCCTTCCGCCCTTCTCCCTTTTAAGGCTTTGAACACTCTTTCGTCTAATGCTGAAAATGAGAGCTTAATACTGTTACCGTATGGGAACCTTTAAAACACAAATGGGCATCACAAGTGTTCTTTCCTCTTTGAAGGTAAGTGTTGTCCTTGGGTCCACTCTCTACTTGATCAGATCTAATTTGACCCAGGAGTAGAGATCTGTGAAGATGCTAACTGAGAAACAATGATTGCAGGAAAGGTAATTTCCCTTGTTCTTACGCTGTGCCTTTCCATCACTCGCGAGAATTTCTTACGGTGTCTTTGTTAAGGGAATACATGAAAATATGCTTTTCTCTGCTGTGCTTTTGTCAGTGACCAAGATCACATATATCCTGAAAGAGGCTTCTCCCTAGGGTGGTCCAGGGCAGCACAAGGCATGCTCTTAAGGGACAGTTGTTGTGGCTTTAAAATCCAGTGTTGGTCGGGCTTCCCTGGTGGCGCAGTGGTTAAGAATCCGCATGCCAATGCAGGGGACACGGGTTCGAGCCCTGGTCCGGAAGATCCCACATGCCGCGGAGCAGCTAAGCCTGTGCGCCACAACTACTGAGCCTGCGCTCTGGAGCCCGTGCTCCGCAACAAGAGAAGCCACCACAATGAGAAGCCCACGCACCACAACAAAGAGTAGCCCCCACTCACCACAACTAGAGAAAGCCCGCACGCAGCAACGAAGACCCAGTGCAGCCAAAAATAAATAAATAATAATGATAATAATAAAATAAATTAATTTAAAAAAATCCAGTTGTTGGAGCATTAATTTCCCTGAGCTCCAGTCCTGAAGTTGATGGTCCTAGAATCTGGATACCTTGGGTTAGAATCAGCTGAGTTTAAATCCAGAGAAATGCTGCTTAACCTCTGAAAACCAACCCTAGGTAGTTTGCTAAAGAATTCTCCTCACTCACCCACTAACCAAGCATGTGTCGAACACTTCTTTTGTTCATGTGTCTCTGTAGGGGAAGGAAGGAAGTTAGTATAAGAGTGAATGAAGAATGGAGGAGCTGTGCTTTCTGTCTTCAGACAGCTCAGTCTCTGATAGGATCATCTGACCAAGGCAGATGTTATATGAGTGAATTTTAGAACCTCATGCCAGTGATATACTGCCAACCCAGGGTCTCTAAGCCTCAAAGAGTTACTTTTTGCAACAATGTTGTATTCTCATTTCTCTTGCTAATCCAGAAAACTTAAGCTGTGAACAAAACATATATTGGAAGTCAGTGAAAAATAACTTTTAAGAAGTCAGTGAAATCTGTTACTGAGAAATGTTTGTTCCTGGCAACCAACCTGTGAACTCTAATTAAGAAGGGAGAGCCTAGAGTGGAATCCATTTCAATTTATCTGTTCTCCACAATTTCCCCCATTGCTTTATAGTCACACTTTCTCAGCCTCCCCCACCACTGGTGCTAGTATCTGTGACTGAAGCATCACACAGAAGAGAACACCAGTCCCAGCCCACCAGAGTCACTTTTGGGAGTGTTCTAATGAAACAGTGCTGAGGGTGAGTGCTGGTCATCACCACCCAGGCTGATCCAGCCAGCTGTACATTTTCCAGCATAAAATGCCACTACTTTGTCCTTCCTTTATTTGATCAATTCCAACATGCCTGCTAGGCAAGAATGCTTCTAATTAAACACATTACTTTTTAAGTAATTTTAAAAGTAAATTCCAGTTTTTAGATGACTTTTGTCTGTAAGCCATTGGTCTAGCTTTATAAAGGGACATCATTTTGTGACTCACCCCCCCCTCCTCTCCCTATATGGAAGGGTATAGTGGCAAGTCAGATAGATCAAGGGTCCAATCTCAGCTCATCTTTTATGAACTATATGTCCCTGGGCAGGACGTTTCACTTCCGAATGTCAGTTCAGAGATAATAACACTATTAATTAATCAACTAAATAATTATTATCCTCTCACTGTGAGAGTTAAATATACTATATATGAGAATTACTGGCATATTAGGATGTTTAACATAGTCTAGTTTTTTTTATATTCTCACTCTTTGTCTTAATTTTAAAATTTATTCATTGTATTTACCCTGATTTGTGGGAGAACTGTGTAGTTTTAAATGCCATAATAAGGAATTTGTGTAAAGCTGTGATGAAAAGCCCAAAGTCCCATAGCCCTACTCGTATGAACAGTTTCTGTGGAGAAATAGAAATGCTATTCTGAATTGACCTAAACCAGTGGTCCTGCGCTCTAATCTCTGATTCCCAGATGATAACAGATGTCTCTTAAGTGATTCCAGGTGTTCTGAACATAGTGAAATCTCTTATCTGCCACCTCCACAGTTACTCCTTAAAGTTCTTTTATATTACCTCTTTAGTAGTATTTGAAGGATCGGGATTCCTTGACAGCTGTTGGAACTCTAACTCCCTACTTGAAGGGACGCTGCTTTTAGTCCTCAGGTGATCTCCAGACTTTCATGCTCTACCGTTTGATTCGGGCCCACATGCCAAATAGTTTTAATATGTTCTCCTTTTTTATTAAACAGATTTTGTCATGTCCAGGAGATTTCCTGCTGGTAGCAGCTCTAACTTTTTCTCACCATCAAGGCATTCCCTGCCCCTTGTTAACACTCAGCCAGGGATTTTCTGCATACTTCTGTTCACACACAGTATTCCCCTTGGCATCCTGTAGACTGTGAAGCCTTCTCTGACCACCTTCAGATTCGGTACTCCCTCTTCCATAATTTAGAGTGTTTTATGCATACTTGTAGTTTCAGGCCTTTAAAGGCCCATATTTACTTTGGAGGAAATACTCATTTGTCAGATCTGAGCTTCACTTCTGTAGCAGGAGCTGAAGTATTTAGGGAGAACTTTCTGTCAAATCTGAAGGAAATACGGAAGGCAGAATGATGTAGTTACAGAGTTGAACTTGATTTCTAATCCCAGCTCTACATTTTAATAGCCTTATGACCTTGGGCTAGTTACTTTTGCCTTTCAAGTCTTCTCACATTAGGCTGTATTTATTTTGATTTTTATCCTATTCTAAACCCAGTTGAAAGAAAGAGAGTGGAGGTATTTGCCTTAGATAGAGGAGGCACAGACATTTCTTATGTTGTAACAGAAGAGGAAGAGGAAAGGTTGGGTATAGATTTGTATACATCTGGTGCCTGGCCCATGTAGTTGTCATCATGGTGGTAGTAATGGGTAAAATTTATGGCATGCTTACTCTGTGCCAGGACCATTCTAAAAGCTCTAAATATGCTTCTTATTTAACTTTCACAACTACCCTGTGAAGTTGGTACTATTCTTATCTCCAATTTAGAAATGAATAAACGGAAGCACAGAGAGGTTAAGTGACTTATCCAAAGGACAAAACTGGAATAAGAATGTAGGTGATCTGGTTCCAGAGCCCAGATATCCAGTGGTGTTTAATAAATAATGAGTGAATGAATGACTATTGTTGGAAAGTTGAGGCAACTCCTGTCTGTTAGTTTCTATTTTCTTGATGAAGCAGATGGTGAGATCAGATACTGAGAGTAAGGAGGAGAGTATATGGAGAGTAGATGTTTGAGTGGATAACGGAGAAGATTTAAAATAGTCGTGTAGGCTGACTAGTGAAGAAAGAATTGCTGGGTGGTGTTGAAGGCTTAGTTGATGCTGCAGAATTTTTACATGTAGAATTTTTAGAGGTATAACATTGGTGGGGAATTTTTTCCCAGCTGTGCATATCAGCCTAAATGTAGATAGGTACAGAGAAGGTAGATAGTTGGATTCATTCAGGGATAAGGCATTACCATGCATACGTGATGAAAGGACAGGAGACGTGGACCTTTAGGGTCTTAATGTGATGGACCTCTTGGATAAGGTAGGAGTGAAGAAGATAGGGTCTGATAAAGGGAGAGAATGAAGAGACTATCAGTGATGAGGGTTAAGAATGAGAATAGCGGGAGTTGTAAGGTGAACAAACACCAAGGATAGGAAAGTAGGTTTAGAACTGGGAAGTCTTAATTTGGCAATGGGAAGGTCAAGGGGAGACCAAAGGAAGAGATGGCTGAGGTGCAGTAAAGAAGGTGGTCAGAAAGATGACGGGTCACTGAAATACCTGAAAGGCCAGGGTGTTGGATGTCTGTTTTTGTCAGATGTACAAATGGTATTTCTGCGTTTTGGTGGTATTTCATAGTAGCAATGGAGTTGAAAGACATAATTTTATTAAATTCATGTATAAATATTGATGGATATTTGTTTATTCCTTTTTGTATAAACGTTCTCAAATACCTGTTACTCGTCCAAGGTAGATGGGAGAGATAAATTCAAATGATCTCTTTCAAGATTTTTTAGTTACGTTATAATTTTTAGGGGGTGTGAGGACCGAACCTAGCAACATTTTTAAGTTATCAGAATTTTTTAAAAGCACAAACCAAATTTCTATGATGCTGAATTTTCTTTAGATAAATCACCTTTACATGACTTGACAGTAAAACTGCACTTGGGTTATCTTTCCTTGCCTGGTGAATGATCAGAAAGGATTGCCTAGAGTGTTAGTTTTGTTGAACTCAGCCTTCAGAATTTGCTCTTCAAACTCTGATAGTGATTTCCCAATTGCTTGTTACCTGTAACCAAACAAAAGACCCTCAAAACTCTTAATACATGGTGCCTTGTTATGAAATCTGCTTAGCAGTATAAGAAACAAAACAGAACAAACTCTTTCATTATATTGTTCTGTAATTACCTTTTCTTCGTTTTTATAATTTTAGTTGAATGCTTTTTAGCAAAAATAAATGTATGAATCTGAATATTATTTATATAGCTAAGGAATTATTTATATAGGTAAGGAATTTGGACTTTGAAATCAGAAAGACCTGAGTTCAAAACGTTGTCTACCAGTTGCTGGCAAGTTTGAGAAAGTTATTAAACCTTTCTGAGTGTTGGCTTCTTTATCTGTGGTGGTAATTCTTAATTCATTGAATTGTGGCAAGGATTAAATAGCTTGTATAGGTAAATGTCTGGCACATAGTAGTTGCTGAACAAATGTTAATTTTTCCCTTTAAAATACCTCTCTCCCCATATTCCATTGAATTTTAGATCATTTGGCTTGAGGAAACCTTGGTTTCAGGTTCCTTAGATTCTAGGTGGAAAATTTGCCATACATTTTCTAACTCTCATGAGTATGGCCAAGTTTCAGGGGAAACTTCAGTAGGTACTATCAGAAATACAGTCCACAATGTAGGTACATTATATCTGGCAGAACTGGCTTCTGCAGAGTTGGTGGGTGGACAGTAGCCATTGTTGAGCAGTAGGTCATATACCAAGGACATAGTAAGCTTTGATGCTAGTGGAAGGCGGGCCTTTGCAGAAAACTTAATGGGATATGGGAAAGTGCCTGGAGGTAGGGGGAGGAAGGTGGGGTATAAGAGGCCTCTGGCTTTCTGAGGTCAAGTTCAGAAGTTTAGCAAAACAGAATCAGTGCCAGGCCAATCATAGAGACCTGAGGGTAATCTAGTCTGGGGAGAATGAGGCAGCAAAGTCTTCAGAGCAGAACCGATCCCTATATGAGAATTGATGCTTGATGAATACAAGAAGCCCATCCCAAAGGCACCAGAACAAAGAGCATACCTTCTCACCTGGAAACTGGGGCACTAGTGCTCAGAGAGGGGCCAGAGGCGGGGATAGGGCTGGGGAAGAGAAGTCCCAGGAATTGAGGAGGCCGATGTAGAGGGCCCACTGAGCCAACAGGAGACTTGTCTTCACCATTTAGGCCTTCTCCCTGGTCTGGTTGCATAAATGCTTGGCATCTTCACTGTTAGACAGAACAGACCTGACCATTTAAAACCTGCTGGTTTGTGGAGTGATAGCTCTTGACATGCTAACCAGGTGGCTTAAGGTCGATTCCAGAGGAACAGAAGGCAACCTACCAAAAGGGCCTGAGGCAGGAGTGGTTATCCCAATGCTGTAAATGAAATTCAAGTCTTGTGTTTAACCCAGGGTCACCCATTTAGTAGGTAATACCTGAAAGTGGAGTGCTAGCCAGTGACATCATGAGGAAATCGAGTGATCATTTGTTAAGAGATTAGAATCCAGTTAAAAACAAAATTCAGTTTTGGGTACTGAGAATGCTAAAGGAGATGGAAAACAGCAGTCTCCAGGAGTTTTTCTTTTTTTCTTTTATTTTTTTATTCTATTTTTTATTTTATTTTTTTGCAGTAGGCGGGCCTCTCACTGTTGTGGCCTCTCCCGTTGCGGAGCACAGGCTCTGGACGCGCAGGCTCAGCGGCCATGGCTCACGGGCCCAGCCGCTCCGCGGCATGTGGGATCCTCCCGGACCGGGGCACGAACCCGTATCCCCTGCATCGGCAGGCGGACTCTCAACCACTGCGCCACCAGGGAAGCCCCTTAAATTTTATTCCCAATTATGTAATCAGTACATGCCGATTGCTCATCCTACTGCCCCTGCCAAAGTGAAGGTACAAAAGAAAATAGAAGGGAAACCCCACCACCACCACATAACCCTCTACTGTGTGTAACAATTATGGCATATTATTCTTTTAGGGTTTTTTCATATACATACGTACAATATTTTATATATGGTTATTGAAATTTTATTTTTCCAGCCATGAATATATTTAGGCTCTGATGCAAATGTACAGCATACCAGAAAATTGAAGAAAATGACCCATAATGTCATCTACCCAGAAAACTTAGGTGTTCAAAAATGTTATACAAGCAATATATCAGCATTTTCTTTGTAAATCATTTAAATCATGCATAAATATTTAAATAATATAAACATAATGCAAGTCTCCTTTGACTACCCTTCAATTCCAGTGCCCTATCCAGAACAGAACTACATAAATAATTATTGTATGTATTATTTGATGCACAAGAAAGAATAAAACATATATATAAGGAATGATCAAATGAACACCTGAGAATCTACTGCCTTACTTGAGAACATGACCAATGGCATTAAAAGTACTCCTGTTGATGGGCACGTGTCATTTCCACGTGTATGTGTGTATGTGTATGTGTGTATGTTTACTAGAATAAACACTGCTGTTATGAACAATCAGAAGATAAATTCTGCGAGCTGCTGCTACCACATCTTCTGACCCATCTGCAGGTTTGTCCATATTTTCTGCTTTCTCTCCTGTTATCACAGATGTACTTTCCAGATTCTCAGCAAGAACAAAACCCTGCATCTGTATACTAGATCCCATCCCCTCTTACCTACTCAAGATATGATTCAATTAACTCTTCTCTTTCTATTCTGGATTGTCATTTTACCCCCTCTCTCCTGTATCTTTCCCATCATTGTTCAAGCATGTGGCTATTTCTCCCATCTTAGAGGGGGAGGTAGGAAACCACTCTGTTGAACCAATTTTTGATACATTTCATCATATCTCCAGGGAACTCTACTTTCCTGTTTTCCTACTATCTCCCAGCCCTTTCTTTCTGTCCCTTTTTCCGGTTCTTCCCTAGGTCCCCAAATCTCTTTTTTTTGAAGATGTTGGGGGTAGGAGTTTTTATTAATTAATTAATTTATTTAGTTTTGCTGTGTTGCATCTTCGTTTCTGTGTGAGGGCTTTCTCTAGTTGTGGCAAGCGGGGGCCACTCTTCATCGCGGTGCGCGGGCCTCTCACTGTCGCGGCCTCTTGTTGCGGAGCACAGGCTCCAGACGCGCAGGCTCAGTAGTTGTCACGGGCCTAGTTGCTCCGCGGCATGTGGGATCCTCCCAGACCAGGGCTTGAACCCGCGTCCCCTGCATTAGCAGGCAGATTCTCAACCACTGCGCCACCAGGGAAGCCCCCCCCCCCCAAATCTTTTAACAGTGGTGTGCTCCAGGGCTCAGTCCTTGTCGTCTTTTCTTAAAATATATTTACTCGCTTGATTACATACAGTGTGGTGTCATGGCTATAAATACCATCTGACAACTCCCCAAATTAAATAACAGCCTCAAACCTGGGCTTTCCCTTGATCTCCAGTTGTCTGCAGCAGCTCTTGGCTGTCCGAAAGGCAGTTTTACATAACAAAGTTGAGCTTCTGATTTTCTCAGTCTTCACCATCTCAGTTAATGGCAGTGCCATCTTTGCATTCAGTCATGCCAAAAACCTTGAGCTGTCCTTGACTTCTCTTCAATATGCTGTGTATCAAATCCATTGGCAGAGTCAGCTTTAGCTTATATTCAAGTATATCTAGGACCTGATCACTCTCGTCACCTCCACTGCTACCACCCTAGTCCAAGTCACCACCGTTTCTTGCTGGATTGCTACAGCTATTTTCCCTGATTCCAGTCTTAACCTCCCAGATGCGACTGTTCTCAAACAGCATTCCTCTTTTGATCCCAGAACACAGAAAAGGATTTAAATGACTATTTTCTCAGTTCTCCCAAGGCTGGTCATAACTTGTATTATTCTTGATGTATAGAAGAGTAGTTAGTTCATTACCTACAAAGGAATACTTAAGGCGTTAAGCTTAACACCCCCCCCCAGTTTTATTGAGATATAATTGACTTGTGACACTGTATTGGTTTAAGGTGTACGACATACATAATGATTTGACATATGTATGTATTGTGAAATGATTATCACAGTGCATTGAGGCGTAATTCTTTTCTTAAAATCCCGGTTGAGAAAGAATGATAATGTCTGTATTTGGCACAGCATCTAGAGGGGGCCTTTGAAAAGGCTGTCAAATTAGACCACTCCTTGGCCCCAGGTCCTCCAGTGGTTTCCTTCTGAAGGAAAAGTCTTCCCATTACAAGGCCCTAGGCGATCTGGCTGCCTATTTACCTCTCCTTACTTCATTTCTATTATTCTTCATCTCACCCATTCCGCTCCAGCCATACTGACCTCTGTGTTGTTCCATCCGCTTGTATACTCTTCCGGATACATTACTCGCTCGCTCTTCTTCAGTTTTGGGTACTGAGAATGCCACCTTCTTAGTGAGGCCTTCTCTGACCCACCTGTTTAAAATTACCCCTTGATAAAAATGCTCCTATCCCCTTGCCCCGATTTATTTGTTTAATGCTATCTTTATTTTCTCTTTTTCTTTTCCTTTCATTTGCTCTCATTATCCTAGGAAATTTGATTTCCCTGTTACCACTTACCTCTTCACTTAGCCTTGCCTTTCTCCTTCCAGCGTTTAACACTCATGTCCATCACCTAGATTTTACAATTGACGTATTATTATACTTGCTCTATCACATGTCTGTCCATCAATATATCTTTTTTTAATGCATTTAAAAGTAAGTTGCAGACATTAGTACACTTCACCTCTAAACACTTCTACTTGAATATTGTTAACTAGAATTCAGTATTTGTTTCCCATTCTTTTTTCTTTCCCTCCCTAGAGAAAAGTTATATATTTGGTGAGTTGACAGTTGCATACACTTGTGTGATCCAAACCCTTATCAAGACATAGAACATTACCATCACGCCAGAAAGTTCCTATATGGTCTTTCACAGTCAGTCCCTATGCCTATCCCCTAAAGGAAGCTACTTCTATGATTTTTATTCAGTAGGTGTTTTCCCTGTTCTAGAACTTCATATAACTGAAATCGTATGTACTCTTTGGTGTAAGACTTCTTTTACTCAGTGTTATGTTTTTGAGATTTATGCAGGTTGTTGGTTTATTAATAGTTCTTTGCTTTTTGTTGATGAATATCCATCCATTGTATGATTATATCACAGTCTGTTTACCCTTTCTCCTATTTGATGGACAGCTGGGCAGTTCCAGTTTTTGGCTATCATGAACAAAGCTGCTATGAACATTCTTGTACAAATCTTTCTGTGACCACATATTTTCATTCTCTTAGGTAAATGCAGGAGTAAAAATGCTGGCTCATAAGATAGTTGTATATTTAGTTTTATAAGAAGTTGCCAGATCTTCTCCCTAAATGATTGTGCCATTTTGCACTGTCACCAACTACGTATGAGAGGTCTAGTTGTTCTACATCTTCACCAATATTTCATGTTGTCAGTCTGTTTATTTTTAGTCATTCTGGTGGGTGTAGCTTATTGTGGTTTTAATTTGCATTTCCCTGGTAACTAATGAGCAGTTTTTAAAATTAATTAATTTATTTATTTATTTTCATTTTTGGCTGCGTTGGCTCTTCGTTGCTGTGCGTGGGCTTTCTCTAGTTGCGGTGAGCAGGGGCTACTCTTCATTGTAGAGCGCGGGCTTCTCATTGTGGTGGCTTCTCTTGTTGCGGAGCATAGGCTTTAGGCACGCAGGCTTCAGCAGTTGTGGCTCGCGGGCTCTAGAGCGCAGGCTCAGTAGTTGTGGCGCACGGACTTATCTGCTCCACGCATGTGGGATCTTCCTGGGCCAGGACTCGAACCTGTTTCCCCTGTATTGGCAGGCGGATTCTTTTTTTTTTTTTTTTAACATCTTTATTGGAGTATAATTGCTTTACAATAGTGTGTTAGTTTCTGCTCGGAAGCTAAGCAGAGTCAGGCCTGGTTAGTACTTGAATGGGAGAGGGCAGGCAGATTCTTAACCATTGCGCCACCAGGGAATTCCTAAAGAGCATTTTTTAATGTGTTTATTGGCACGTGAAGAAAATGTTTAAACCTTTGATTTGTTTTTTTGAGTTGTAGCAATTCTTTATATATTTTAATTATACTGATCCTTTGTCAGATATATGTTTTGCAAATATTTTCTCCCATTCTAGAGCTTGCCTATTTTCTTTATTTTTTTAAAGCAATTAAAAAAATATCTATCTATCTATATTTATTTGTTGGCTGTGTTGGGTCTTAGTTGTGGCACATGGGCTTTTCTTTAGTTGTGGCGTGCAGGCTCTGTAGTTATGGTATGCGGGCTCTCTAGTTGTGGCACACAGGCTCAGTAGTAGTGGCACACAGGTTTAGTCGACCTGTGGCATGTGGGATCTTAGTTCCCTGACCAGGGATCGAACCCACATCCTCTGCATTGGAAGGTAGATTCTTAACCACTGGACCACCAGGGAAGTTCCTTGCCTGTTTTCTTAATACTGCCTTTTGGGGAGTGAAGTTTTTTATGTTGATGAAGTTTATTTATCAATATTTTCCTTTTATGGTTAATGCTTTCACTGTCCTAAGAAACTTTTGCTTACCCCCAAGTCATACTCCTATGTTTTTTCTTATGTTCTCATTTAGAACATACATTCTTTTATGTTTTCATCTAGAAACTTTATAATTTTACCTTTTGCATTTAAGTCTGTGGTCTACATGCAATTCACTTTTGTACATGGTGCAAGGTATGGGGTCAATGTTCATTTTTTTCCCATGTGGTTATCCAGTCATTTTAGCACCATTCGTTGTGAAGACTTTCTTTCCCCTGTTGGATTACTTCGGTGCCTTTGTAGTGATTGTGTTAAGTATGAATCTATTCTATGCCACTGATATATTTATTTATCCTTATGCCATGCTGTCTTGATTATTATAGCTTTTTTTGAATTTTATTTATTTTATTATACAGCAGGTTCTTATTAGTTATCCATTTTATACATATTAGTGTATACATGTCAATCCCAATCACCCAATTCATCACCCCCCCACCCCCACCCCCCACCGCTTTCCCCCCCTTGGTGTCCATACGCTTGTTCTCTACATCTGTGTCCCTATTTCTGCCCTGCAAACCAGTTCATCTGTACCATTTTTCTAGGTTCCACATATATGCGTTAATATACGATATTTGTTCTTCTCTTTCTGACTTACTTTGCTATATGATGGTCTCTAGATCCATCCACTTCTGTAAAAATGACCCAGTTTCGTTCCTTCTTATGGCTGAGTGATATTCCATTGTATATATGTACCACATCTTCTTTATCCATTT
The DNA here is from genome assembly GCF_964341445.2 of Mesoplodon mirus. NCBI lineage: Eukaryota > Metazoa > Chordata > Mammalia > Artiodactyla > Ziphiidae > Mesoplodon > Mesoplodon mirus. The sequence goes on from NC_138976.1 coordinate 11,534,605, forward strand.
GTCTGTCGATGGGCATTTAGGTTGCTTCCGTGACCTGGCTATTGTAAATAGTGCTGCAGTGAACAACGGGGTGCATGTGTCTTTTTGAATTATGATTTTCTCTGGGTATATGCCCAGTAGTGGGATTGCTGGGTCATATGGTAATTCTATTTTTAGTTTTTTAAGGAACCTCCATACTGTTCTCCATAGTGGCTGTATCAATTTCCATTCCCACCAACAGTGCAAGAGGGTTCCCTTTTCTCCGCACCCTCTCCAGCATTTGTTGTTTGTAGATTTTCTGATGATGCCCATTCTAACTGGTGTGAGGTGATACCTCATTGTAGTTTTGATTTGCATTTCTCTAATAATTAGTGATGTTGAGCAGCTTTTCATGTGCTTCTTGGCCATCTGTATGTCTTCTTTGGAGAAATGTCTAATTAGGTCTTCTGGCCATTTTTGGATTGGGTTGTTTGGTTTTTTAATACTGAGCTGCATGAGCTATTTATATATTTTGAAGGTTAGCCCTTTGTTGATTCGTTTGCACATATTTTCTCCCGTTCTGAGGGTTTTCTTTTCATCTTGTTTATGGTTTCCTTTGCTGTGCAAAAGCTTTGAAGTTTCATTAGGTCCCATTTGTTTATTTTTGTTTTTATTTCCATTACTCTAGGAGGTGGGTCAAAAAAGATCTTGCTGTGCTTTATGTCAAAGACTGTTCTTCCTATGTTTTCCTCTAAGAGTTTTATAGTGTCCAGTCTTACATTTAGGCCTCTAATCCATTTTGAGTTTATTTTTGTGTATGGTGTTAGGGAGTGTTCTAATTTCATTCTTTTACATGTAGCTGTCCGGTTTTTCCAGCACCACTTATTGAAGATACTGTCTTTTCTCCATTGTATATCCTTGCCTCCTTTGTCATAGATTAGTTGACTTGGTGCGTGGGTTTATCTCTGGGCTTTCTATCCTGTTCCATTGATCTATACTTCTGTTTTTGTGCCAGTACTATATTGTCTTGATTACTGTAGCTTTGTAGTATAGTCTGAAGTCAGGGAGTCTCATTCCTCCAGCTCCATTTTTTTCCCTCAAGACTGCTTTGGCTATTTGGGGTCTTTTTTGTCTCCATACAAATTAAAAAATTTTTTTTCTAGTTCTGTAAAAAATGCCATTGTAATTTGATAGGGATTGCATTGAATCTGTAGATTGCTTTGGGTAGTATAGTCATTTTCACAACATTGATTCTTCCAATCCAAGAAAATGGTATATCTCTCCATCTGTTGATATCATCTTTAATTTCTTTCATCAGTGTCTTATAGTTTTCTGCATACAGGTCTTTTGTCTCCCTAGGTAGGTTTATTCCTAGGTATTTTATTCTTTTTGTTGCAGTGATAAATGGGAGTGTTTCCTTAATTTCTCTTTCAGGTTTTTCATCATTAGTATATAGGAATGCAAGAGATTTCTGTGCATTAATTTTGTGTCCTGCAACTTTACCAAATTCATTGATTAGGATTCTCTATGTATAGTATCATGTCATCTACAAATGGTGACAGTTTTACTTCTTCTTTTCCAATTTCTATTCCTTTTATTACTTTTTCTTCTCTGATTGCTGTGGCTAGGACTTCCAAAACTATGTTGAATAATAGTGATGAGAGTGGACATCCTAGTCTTGTTCCTGATCTTAGAGGAAATGCTTTCAGTTTTTCACCACTGAGAATGATGTTTGCTGTGGGTTTGTCGTATATGGCCTTTATTATGTTGAGGTAGTTTCCCTCTATGCCCACTTTCTGGAGAGTTTTTATCATTAATGGGTGTTGAATTTTGTCAAAAGCTTTTTCTGCATCTATTGAGATGATCATATGGTTTTTATTCTTTAATTTTTTAATATGGTATCACATTGATTGATTTGCGTTATTGAAGAATCCTTGCATCCGTGGGATAAATCCCACTTGATCATGGTGTATGATCCTTTGAATGTGTTGTTGGATTCTGTTTGCTAGTATTTTGTTGAGGATTTTTGCATCTATATGCATCAGTGATATTGGCCTATAATTTTCTTTTTATGTAATATCTTCGTCTGGTTTTGGTGTCAGGGTGATGGTGGCCTCATAGAATGAGTTTGGGAGTGTTCCTTCCTCTGCAATTTTTTGCAAGAGTTTGAGAAGGATGGGTGTTAGCTCTTCTCTAAATGTTTGATAGAATTCACCTGTGAAGCCATCTGGTCCTGGAGTTTTGTTTGTTGGAAGATTTTTAATCACAGTTTCAATTTCATTAGTTGTGATTGGTGTGTTCATATTTTCTCTTTCTTCCTGGTTCAGTCTTGGAAGGTTATACTTTTCTAAGAATTTGTCCATTTCTTCCAGGTTGTCCATTTTATTGGCATAGAGTTGCTTGTAGTAGTCTCTTAGGATGCTTTGTACTTCTGCGGTGTCTGTTGTAACTTCTCCTTTTTCATTTTTAATTTTATTGATTTGAGTTCTCTCTTTTTCTTGATGAGTCTGGCTTATGGTTTATCACTTTTGTTTATCTTCTCAAAGAACCAGCTTTTAGTTTTGAGCTTTGCTATTTTCTTTGTTTCTATTTGATTTATTTCTGCTCTGATCTTTATGATTTCTTTCCTCCTGCTAACTTTGGGTTTTGTTTGTTCTTCTTTCTCTAGTTCCTTTAGATGTAAAGTTAATTTCTTTACTTGAGATTTTTCTTGTTTCTTGTGGTAGACTTATGTAGCTATAAACTTCCCTCTTAGAACTGCTTTTGCTGCATCCCATAGGTTTTGTATCATCTTGTTTTCATTGTCTTTTGTCTTTAGGTATTTTTTGATTTCCTCTTTGATTTCTTCAGTGATCTCTTGGTTATTTAGTAACGTATTGTTTAGCTTCCATATGTTTGTGTTTTTTACGTTTTTTTCCTTGTAATTCACTTCTAATCTCATAGTGTTGTGGTCAGAAATGATGCTTGATATGATTTCAGTTTTCTTAAATTTACTGAGGCTTGATTTGTGACCCAAGATGTGCTCTATCCTGGCAGATGTTCCATGCGCACTTGAGAAGAAAGTGTAATCTGCTGTTTTTGGATGGAATGTCCTCCAAATATCAATTAAATCTATCTGGTCTATTGTGTCATTTAAAGCTTGTGTTTCCTTATAAATTTTCTGTTTGGATGATCTGTCCATTGGTGTAAGTGAGGTGTTAAAGTCCCCCACTATTACTGTGTTGCTGTTGATTTCCTCTTTTATAGCTGTTAGCAGTTGCCTTATGTATTGAGGTGCTCCTATGTTGAGTGCATATATATTTATAAGTGTTATATCTTCTTCTTGGATTGATCCCTTGATCATTATGTAGTGTCCTTCCTTGTCTCTTGTAACATTCTTTATTTTAAAGTCTATTTTATCTGATATGAGTATTGCTACTCTAGCTTTCTTTTGATTTCCATTTGCATGGAGTACCTTTTTCCATCCCCTCACTTTCAGTCTGTATGTGTCCCTTGGTCTGAAGTGGGTCTCTTGTAGAGAGCATATATATGGGTCTTGTTTTTGTATCCATTCAGCGAGCCTGTGTCTTTTGGTTGGAGCATTTAATCCATTCACGTTTAAGGTAATTATTGATATGTATGTTCCTATGACCACTTTATTGTTTTGGGTTTATTATTGTAGATCCTTTTCTTCTCTTGTGTTTCCTACTTAGAGAAGTTTCTTTAGCATTTGTTGTAGAGCTAGTTTGGTGGTGCTGAATTCTCTTAGCTTTTTCTTGTCTGTAAAGCTTTTGATTTCTCCATGGAATCTGAATGAGATCCTTGCTGGGTAGAGTAATCTTGGTTGTAGGTTCTTGCCTTTCATCACTTTAAATATATCATGCCACTCCCTTCTGGCTTGTAGAGTTTCTGCTGAGAAATCAGCTGTTAACCTTATGGGAGTTCCCTTGTATGTTATTTGTCATTTTTTCCTTGCTGCTTTCAATAATTTTTCTTTGTCTTTAATTTTTACCAATTTGATTATTATGTGTCTCGGCGTGTTTCTCCTTGGGTTTATCCTGCCAGGGACTCTCGCTTCCTGGACTTGGGTGGCTATTTCCTTTCCCATGTTAGGTAAGTTTTCAAGTATAATCTCTTCAAATATTTTCTCTGGTCCTTTCTCTCTCTCTTCTCCTTCTGGGACCACTATAATGCGAATGTTGTTGCGTTTAATGTTGTCCCAGAGGTCTCTTAGGCTGTCTTCATTTCTTTTCATTCTTTTTTCTTTATTCTGTCTTGCAGCAGTGAATTCCACCATTCTGTCTTCCAGGTCACTTATCCGTTCTTCTGCCTGAGTTATTCTGCTATTGATTCCTTCTAGTGTAGTTTTCATTTCAGTTATTGTATTGTTCATCTCTGTTTGTTTACTCTTTAATTCTTCTAAGTCTTTGTTAAACATTTCTTGCATCTTCTCGACCTTAGCCTCCATTCTTTATCTGAGGTCCTGGATCATCTTCACTATCATTATTCTGAATAGTTTTTCTGGAAGGTTGCCTATCTCCACTTCATTTAGTTGTTTTTCTGGTGTTTTATCTTGTTCCTTCATCTGGTACATAGTCCTCTGCCTTTTCATCTTGTCTATCTTTCTGTGAGTCTTGATTATTATTATAGCTTTAAAGTGAGTATTAAAGATTGGTAGTAGGGCTTCCCTGGTGGCGCAGTGGTTGAGAGTCCGCCTGCCGATGCAGGGGACAGGGGTTCGTGCCCCGGTCTGGGAAGATCCCACATGCCACGGAGCGGCTGGGCCTGTGAGCCATGGCCGCTGAGCCTGCGCGCCCAGAGCCTGTGCTCCGCAACGGGAGAGGCCACAACAGTGAGAGGCCCGCGTACCGCAAAAAAAAAAAAAAAAAAAAAAGATTGGTAGTAAATATGCTCCAACTTTTGTGGTCTTTTTCTAGATTGCTTTAGATATTTTAGATCCTTTGCATTTCCATGTATGTTATAGAATCAGCTTGCCAGTTTCTATAAAAACATCTGGTGGGATTTTGATTGGAATTGTGTTGAATCTGTAGCCCAATTTAGAGAGAAAACATAACAGTATTGAATCTTTTAATCCTTGAACATGGCATATGTTTCCATTTATTTATGTCCTTAATTTCTGTCAGCAGTGTTTTTATTTTTCAGTTTAAAGGGCTTGCTTTTCTTTTGTTACACTTATTCCTATGTATTTTATGGTTTTTTTTTACAATGCTACAAATAGAATTGTTTATTTTATTGTATTTGTCAATTGCTTGCTGTATATAATGCACAATTGACTTTTTGTAAATTGAGCCTGTATCCTGTATTCTTATATCCTTTGACCTTGCTAATTTCAGGTATCAGTTCTTATAGTTCTTTTATAGATTCTCTAGGTAAAGTAAACAATCATGTCATCTACATATAGCGACAGTTTTACTTCTTCCTGTTGGATTTTTATGTCTTCCATTTTTATATCTTTATTACACTGGCTAGGACCTCCAGTGCCATGTGGAATGTTAAACAGAAGTGGTAAGAGAGAATATCTTTGTCTTGTTCTCAGTCTTAGGGGGGAACAGTGTTTTACCATAAAGTAAGAGCTGTAGATTATTGTAGAGATGCCCTTAAATTGAGGAGGTTTCCTTCTATTCCTAGTTTACTGATGGTTTTTGTCATGAATGGATGTTGAGTTTTGTTGTTTATTCTGCATCTATTGCTATAAACATCTCTTTTTTCCTTTCTTCTTTTAAAATGGTAACTTACCATTGATTTTTTAATGTTCTACCAATCCACTTGATAATTATATTTTGTTCTTTTTATATATTACTTGTCTTGGTTGGCTAATATTTGATTTAGAATTTTTGTGTCTGTGTTCATGAGAGATATTAGGTTATATGTATTTTTATAATGTCTTTGTTCTGTATTGTTATCAGAGTTATTTTTCTTCCAAAATTTGACATTTCTTCCTTTCACATTTAAATCTTTAATCCACCTGGAGTTGCTTTTTTTGGATACTATACAGTTGGGATCCATTTTCTTCCCCCCACCGTGTGCGCAATTTGGATATCCAATTTTCCCTGTAACATGTCTTGAATATTCCATCTTTCCCCTAGTGATTAGTAGTGCCCTGTCATAGGTCAAGTTTTCCTACATGCATGGTCTTATTTCTGGCTTTTTATTCTGTTCTATTAGTTAATTTGTCTATCCTTGTGCCAATAACTTGCTGTGTTGATTATGATAGTCTTAATTAATACCTGTCAGGAAAGTTTCCTCACTTTTCTCAAAAAATATCCTGCTTTTCTTGTTCTTCTACTCTTCCATGTAAATTTTAGACTGATATTATCAAGTTTCATAAAAAATCATGGTGATATTTTGATTGGACTTTTCATTGAATACAGAGATAAGCCTGAGGTGAATTGACATCGTTTGTAATTGAGTCTTCCTACCCAATTTTTGAACATGATGTAAGATTCTTCAGGTCTTATTTTAATATTGTTTAGTAACATTTAAAAGTTTCTTGGGACTACCCTGGCAATCCAGTGGTTAGGACTTGGCGCTTTCACTGCTGTGGCCTGGGTTCCATCCCTGGTTGGGGAACTAAGATCCTGCAAGCTGTGTGGCATGCCAAAAAAAAACAAAAAACAAAAAATCTTACATAATGATCCTGCATACCTTTTTATCATTTTTCCCCTAAGAACTTTTTTTAAATAGCTTTTATAAGTGACATCTTCTTTTCTTCTGTTGTTTAGAAATTCAATTGATTTTTGAATATTGATCTTTTTGCCCAGCTGCCTAATTAATTCTAGTAATTTATTATAGTTTCTTTTGGTTTTCTGATAGAAAATCTTGTAACTTATAAATGACTGTTTTGTCTTTTTTTTCCTTTCTGTTCTTTTTACCCTTTATTTTATTTTCATGTTCAGTTGTGGTGCCCTGTATCTCCAGGGCATTGTTGAGGAGAAACAGATAGTGAATATCCTTTTATTGTTCCTGATTTTAAATGAAGTATTTTAACACTTTTCCAGTAAGATGGGTCTTAAGTATTATTCTTTATTAGATTAAGGAAGTCCATTGGTGTTTCTAATTTGCTTTTACTTGTTTGTTTAACTTACTTGCCACAAATGAGTTATATCTAATTGTTGTTCTTAAATGAAATCACTTATTCTCTCATGCTGGTTTTTTTTTTTTTTTTGGTGGTATGTGGGCCTCTCACTGCTGTGACCTCTCCCGTTGCGGAGCACAGGCTCCGGACGCGCAGGCTTAGCGGCCATGGCTCACGGGCCCAGCCGCTCCACGGCATGTGGGATCCTCCTGGACCCGGGCACGAACCCGCGTCCCCTGCATCGGCAGGCGGACTCTCAACCACTGTGCCACCAGGGAAGCCCTCTCATGCTGTTTTTATTTGGAGTTCTGCAGTTTCACAGTGCTTTGCCTATGGTATGGATTTCTTTTGTCTTGCTTGGGATTTCTGGATCAGCAGTTATGGAATAGCAATTCTGGAGTGTTCTCAGCCATTATTTCTTTAACTATTGCCTCTTCTCTGTTCTTTTTATTATATCCTTCTGGAAATCTGATTAGAATGTATTCAACTTTTTCACTCTCTTTCATGTTGTTTATCTTTTTTCTTATTTTTTTCTTCTATTTGTCTATTTAAATCATGTTATGGGTAGTGTATCTGGGTTTATTTTTCAGTTCACTAATTCTACCTTTACTTGTATCTAATCTTTTCATTTTGTGAAGTTCCATTTCATTCTTTTATAAATCTACGTGGCTGTTCATAGTCTTCTGTTTTCTACTCATTTCCATTCTTTCTTTAGTTTTTTAACACATTAAACACTTTTTTATATTCTGTACCTGATTAGTTTAGTTATTCATAAAGCATATTTGGAGGTTTTTTTTTTTTTTGAGGCCTTGGTTAAATTTTAGTCCCTCTCTTCTGGCTGTCACCTAGGAGTCCTAATGATTACTGTGCTCTATATATTATCTGTTTGCCATTTTGTGCGACTTTATAGGTAAATTTGGATTGCAGATCTATGTGAGAGCATACTTTTAGTTAGAAATTGTCAGTGGAGACGTTTGCCTTCCACCTTGTGAGAGCATCAAGAATGAAAAATTCTCTACTGGCAGAATGCATTCAAATTTTTTTATCCTTCCACTAAAGATGTAGTCCACAAGCTTTAGGTTGTAGTGTCCTTAGGAGGTTTCTAGGCTTTACCTCCTTTCAATTCTGCCTTCTATGTGTATTAGCTGGAAGCTCAAAGTGCCCATAGTTTGGCAAAGAGCTTCAGGGTAAAAGCCAATTTTGTTGCTAATTTTCCTCTCTGAGTTGGAGTTTCCATTTCATTTTTTTTGCTCTCTGGAGCCTTTACTTTTTGCCAGATTAGCAGTGTGTTTAAAGTTTGTGTGTGTGTGTGTGTAAATATATAATCTGTGATTTCAATTTTATTGATTGGGAGGGTTTTTCAAAATATCTCCATATGCCAAAATGAAAGATCTAAAGAAATGTAAACACATACATACACACACACACACACACACACACACACGCTCTTTCTCTCTCACCAGTTTTAAGTGTATACTTTAGCGAGTTTGACAAATGTATACAGATGTGTAACCACGACTATAGTCAAGATATACAACATTTCTGTTCCCTCAGAAATTCCTTGTTCCCCTTTCAGTCACCCCCAGCAACTCTATGCAACCACGTATCTGTTTTCCTTCACTATAGATTTGCTTAGTCTTTCCTAGGATTTCACATAAATGGAATCATACATTATGTTCTCTTTCAGGTCTAGCTTCTTTTGCTCAGCACAACATTTTGTGGTTCATCCATGTTACGTTTATGAGTAGTTTGTTCTTTTTTATTGCTGAGTAGTATTCTGTTGTATGGATATATCCCAGTTTATTTACTTCTTGATAGACATTTGTGTTGTTTCCAGGTTTTGCTTGCTGTGAATAAGACTGATGGAAACATTCATGTTTAAGTTTTTGTATGGACATATGATGTTTCTGGGTCTTATGGTATGATAACTTTACAGGAAACTGCAGAATTGTTTTCCAACAATATACAAGAGTTTCAGTTACTCCTCTTCCTCACCAACTGTTGATACTGTCAGTCTTTTTCATTGTAGTCATCCTACTGAATTATGGCAGTATCTCATTGTGGCTTTAATTTGCATTTCCCTGATGACTTATTATGTTGAAAGTCTTTTCATGTGCTTATTTACTAGAAGATATTGCATATCATCTTTGGTAAAGCATCTGTTTAAATCTATTGATCATTTTTAAGATTGGGTTCTTTGCCTTATGATTACTGAACTAGGATAGGTTTTTTTAAATATGTTCTGGCTATAAGTCTTTTATTAGATACGTGCTTTGCAAATATTTCTCCAGTCTGTGGCTTGCCCTTTCATTTTCTTAACAGCATCTTTCACGTATCATAAGGTTTTAATTTCAAAGTCCAGTTTATTGATTTTTTTTCTTTTATAGTCCATGCTTTTTGTGTCCTGTGAAATCTTTGCATAATACAAGAGCACAAAGATTTTCTCCTATATTTTCTTCTAGACACTTTATAGATTTATCTCATATTTAGGTCTTTGATCCATTTCTATTAATTTTGTATCTGATGTGAGTTAAGGAAATTGGTATTAAAAGTATAAATTATAATTAATAAAACAGTGCTTTTATAATAACATCAAAATAGTAAATACTTAGGGGTAAACTGAACAAAATATTTTCATGACCTGACCTGGACACCAAAAAGTATAAAACATTGCTGAGATATGTTAAAAGAAGATCTAAATAAGTAAAGAGATAAACCATGCTCCTGGATTCAAAGACTCACTGTTGTCAGGATGTTGTGATGCCTAATTTGGCTAGGCTGTGGTGCCCAGTTGTTTGGTCTAATACTAGTATAGATGACACTGTGATTAACGTTTATAATCAGTTGACTTTAAATAAAGGAGAAAACCCTCCATAATGTGGGTGGGCTTCAACCAATCAGTTGAAAGCCTAAGAGCCAAAAACAGGTTTCCCAAAGAAGAAGGAATTCTGCCTCACAATTGTAAGAGAAATCCTGCCTGAGGGACTTCCCTGGTGGCACATTGGTTAAGAATCTGCTTGCCAATGCAGGGGACATGGGTTCGATCCCTAGTCCGGGAAGATCCCACATGCCGTGGAGCTGCTAAGCCGGTGCGCCACAACTACTGAGCCTGTGCTCTAGAGCCTGCAAGCCACAACTGCTGAGCCCGCGCTCCGCAACAAGAGAAGCCACCACAGTGAGAAGCCCGCGCACTGCAGTGAAGAGTAGCCCCCACTCGCTGCAACTAGAGAAAGCCCATGCGCAGCAGTGAAGACCCAATGCAGCCAAAAATAAATTAATTAATTAATTAATTTAAAAAAAAAGAAATCCTGCCTCAGTTTCCAGCTTGCCGACTTGCCCAGCATATTTTTGACTTGCTTGAAGCAATCCCTTAAAATAAATCTCTTTATTTATATATGTCCTATTGATTCTGTTTCTGTGGAAGACCGTTAATGGTATAGATGTCAGTTCCCTCAAATTGATCTACCGGGTCAGTGCAATACCACTAGGCTTTTTAAATAGAATTTGACAAGCTGGATTTTAAAATTTGTATGGAAATTCGTATGGCAAAGGACTTAGCCAAAATAAGTTTGAAAAAATAGAATAAGTTTGGAAGAACCATATTGCCTGATTTCAAGTCTTATTGTAAAGCTATAGTAATCAATAGTAGACATTGTGGTATTGGCACAAGGATAGATGTATAGATCGATGGAACAGAATAGAGAATCAATTGATTTTTTTTTTTTAATAAAGGTGCCAGGATGATTGAAAGGGATGGGGTAGGATTGTCTATTAGGAGAAAATGTTGATGGGACAGTTGGATATCCACAGGAAAAAAACGCAGCTGGCTTTTGAATGATTGTGTTTTTCAGTACAGAAGAAGAAAATATCTTTAATTCCACCATCCAAAAGTAGAAATTGTGGTGCATTTCCTTTTAGTCTTTTGCTAATAATATATGTAATATGCATATAATACATATGCACATAATAAACATTTTTTCCACTTTCTTTTATGTGGCTACTAGTAAATTTTAATTGACGTATAGTTGATTTATAATATATTAGATTGTACAACATAGTGATTCAATATTTTTATAGATTATACTTCATTTAAAGTTATTATAAGATATTGGCTATATTCCTGTGTTGTACAATACATCCTTGTTTATTATTTATTTTATACATAGTAGTTTGTACCTCTTAATCCTCTATTCCTAACTTGCCCCTTCCTCCACGTATTCTAAAATTTACATATTTGAGATCATATACAGTTTTTATTTGATATTCTTTTTACATATTTTTGTAACATTAAAATATTCTCTCTGAAGGACATTTTAATGGCCACATATAACTAAATCGCAAAGGAGGCCCATACTTAATCTCATGATCTTTACTGTTGGAATTAATAATTATAGTAATAGTAGCTGCCATTTATTGATTACTTTCCTTGTGGAAACTGTGCTGAGCGTGTCACATGAATTATACTGTTGAATCCTTATGACAACTCTTTCAGGCAGTTAGTTCCATTTTAAAGAAAAGGAAACCAAGGGTTTTTAAGTAACTTGCATATCTCTAATGTGTGAAGCTTGGTTTTATAATCAAGTGTCTTTTATTCCAGTCCCTAAGAAAAACACACTGCTAATTTTTAAGCTCTTTAAATTTTTTTGCTGCCATAAGCAGCTCTGAGGTAGATATCACTGTGTAAAAATCATTGTCTGCATTTCAGGCATCTGAACTTCTTTTCCCCTGCCAATCCTTCATATATTTTATCCATTCTCATCTAATGAAATATTTTCAAAGCCAGTGTGGTTTCCAACATAGCACGCAGGGCGAAACAGTGTACAAACTGCAGAGCTGTCCTTTTGGTTGATGAAGGCCGAGGCCAAATAAGCACCAGGCCAGGACAGGCCTTTCTGTAGGAATACAAACCTGCAGGGGAACGGATCTAACTAAATATTTGGAACTAACTATTTGGTGGTTACTCGTTTTGGAAAACAAAGGGGGAATAATTTTTAGTAGTCTGCCCCCGAGGACATTTAGTCCCACTTTAAAATGGAATTACGTAATGTTGGTCAAGTCACTTAACCCCTCCCTCTCTACCTTGTTTTCTCCACCCCAGAGAAGGCCACTAAGTTTATGGCCAAGTGAAATGTTCTAAAGAGGTAGTGTAGCCCAGTGGACAGACTCTTCTCTGTGATTTAGAAGTCACTAAGGAGGCAACAAGGTCTTGTGGCTTTGGAGGGACTTGGGTTCAAATATTTAACATTTATCAAGTGATCTGAGCCTTTTTGAGCCCCCCTGTTCTAATTACTTAGAATGTAGGGCACACACACAGTGATCTTTTAGCAAAGGGATCTTTTCTCAAAACGCCTCGGTTTGTTCCCTGGATTCATCCTTATTAGGGCTTTGATTCTGTAGAAGAAGCAGGGTAATCTACCACTCCCACTCATGTGATTCAAGTCTTCTTTCCTCTAAGGCGTTACTGAGTTCCACCTCTTCTGTATGACTTGGTAATGATAGAGTTAAATCATCTTGGTCCTTAACTTCTGTTTTCTGCAGGTCTACCTATCCGTTGCGTTCTCTTAACCTGTTGTTGAGAGCACAAGTGACCTGAGATAGGAGGTCATGTCTAAGTTTGTGAAAGGGTTGGTTTTTTTTGTGTGTGTGTGTGGTATGCGGGCCTCTCACTGTTGTGGCCTCTCCCGCTGCGGAGCACAGGCTCCGGACACGCCTGCTCAGCGGCCATGGCTCACGGGCCCAGCCGCTCCGCGGCATGTGGGATCCTCCCAGACCGGGGCACGAACCCGTGTCCCCTGCATCGGCAGGCGGACTCTCAACCACTGCGCCACCAGGGAAGCCCGAAAGGGTTGTTTTTAAGCAGCCTAAAGATGGTGTTTATGTTTAGAATGTCCTTTCATTTTCATTTCCAAGTTTAAGGCTTAAGTACCATTGGTGTTAGGGGAGAAAGACGAAGCAGCTTTAATAGTCTCTCTGTTATTCCTTGTGTCACTCTACAACTCCCGTGGCTCTTGGTTTTTATACTGAGTACTGAGGCTCCAAGAATCCTGGAAACCCACCATGGAAGAAGAGGAGGAAGACTGATAGATTAAAAGTTGGAGAAAACTGGTGGGTAGAATAATGTCCATCCAGTTTCTTTCACCTCTGCTAATGGGAAGATGTCCCTTTAAATTTTCTGTCTGTATTGATAGGAACACAGTGAGTTTTGCTTGGAGAAACCTCTGTTAAAATGGCTGTTTTTAAATGCAAGAAAAAAAAATAATATGGAACCTAGGTGGAGATGAAATAAATATGTATGTGTACATATTTATAAATATGCATACTTTTTTTCCTTTTCTCTTCTTAAAATGGCAAGAGGGATATCTGGGGAACAGGATATACTCTGCAAGCAGCTCTTCACTATGATGGAATTTGGGGATTCCTTTTAATGAATGCAAAAGACATGCCTCTTTCATTGTCTGTATAGCTCTGATTTCATTTTAAACTTAACAGGCACTTGTTAAGTTAGTGTAGTAGCAGGTATTTTGTAAGGCGTGCTGTTAACATAGCATCTTACAAGGTTTGTTTGGAGTCACAACGGTGTGCTGGTCAGTAGAAACCGTTTTAAATTTGTGTTTCTTATTTTTTGTTTTCCTGTGCCCCACCTAACTAACCTTGGGAGGATATGATATGGATAAGATCTCCGTCATAATTTAGAAAGGAACATGCTCAATCCTTGCCTCTTCTCCGTCTAATGAGTTCGTGTAAAAAATATATCAAAAGAAATTCTCATAGCGAATCCTCACATTTCAAAGGGGAGTATATTTATTATAAGAACTGCTGATTCATTAGGAATGCTTCCTAATTCGAACAGCAACAGCTGCTTCTGGTTAGAATAAACTCCATCTCTTTTGTGCCCTCTCTCTCCAAGGAGAAGTTAAATTTTGGTTTAAGATTTTTCCCCTGCTTTAGCTTTTCTTCTCCCTTTTTTCACTCTTTCTCAATTATGATGCTTTATCCTCCTCAGCGTTCACAACCCACTATACCCACCCCCCACCCTTAAAAATGACTTAAGTTAAGGTTATAAATGCTAATAAAACTCTTCTGATAATGTGAGTTTTTTTGCATTCACAGCAGCAATGGAGTGTATTGTACAGCAGTAAGAAAAAAGTTGAGACACGTTGTAGTCACGAATTCTAAGTGTAATAATTTAAAGTACAGGGAGCATTTCAGAAACTGCCATTGTCCATTAAATGAAACCACTGTATTAATGTATCATAGCATGCTGTTCTAATCACTTTTCTCTAAATACCAGCTTTTGAAAGAAACACGGCTGTATTTTTTATACAAAATCTGAAATCGTGTAATTGAATGGCTTGGCAGAATAGGTAAATGAATGTAGCAACATGCATTCAAATGTGTCCCTTTGGTTTGTAATGAGCTGATTGAAGTTCACAGTTGTAAGACTTGCCATTTTATTTCCTGATTTTACATTCTGGACCCAGACAAAGGTGTCAGTTTTTCTGTATTAACAGGAAAAGGAAGAAGAAAATTGTTCATAAAAATCAAGTGGCCCTGTTTGGCGATCACTATTGGATCCTGAGCTCCAGTAGCCTTTGTTCAACTGTTCTCTGTAAAATAAAGGTTCTTCTAATGTGACCATTTCTATTTGATTTTAGAATTATTAAGCCCTGTTAGGATTTAAAGAAATTCTGTCACATATGATGGGGCCAGTCATCTGCTCTGTATGCGTGTGTGTGTGTGTGTGTGTGTGTGTACACGCGCGCACGCAAGGTCGTGTGACAGATAATCGGTGCCTATGCACACTTCTCTCATAGCACTTATCTCAGTAATTACCCTTGTTGATTTATGTGTCTTATTTCCCCTCTAGACACTGAGCTCCTTAAAACTAGAAACTACATCTGATTCACCTGTTAGCCCCAGGACCCAGCAAAGGGCCTCACAGTCAATACATTTTTGATGTCCATATGAGCCATAGAACACTAAAACCACATGTGCATCAGAACAGATATCAAAATATACAGTAGACAGAAAGATCATCAGGTTTGGAGCTAAACAGACATTATTTCAAATCCTGGTTAGTAAGAGACTGTGGGACTTCTCTGTGGAATCCGATTGAAATATTGATGTTTCAGGACAATTCCAGATATTGAAGACAGCAACTACACTAGATTCTCTCACACAAGAGAAGCCATATTCTTTTGCACCCTAGTTGGTAGGAAGTATAGCAGAAAAAGAAAGGAGAGAGTAATACTGAGGGATTGCTAATCCATTCAGTGAGGACAACATTCTGGGTTTGTTGAGATACCCTTTTGACTCTGCAAATGGGTGGCTCTGGATAAATCCCTTCCACTCTCTGGACCTCCCTTCTTTCTGCTACAAAATGAGAAGGTTGAACAGTTTAGAGCAACTGGCTGCTCTCACACCCCCTTTGCCTCATCTGGTTGGGCAGGTGGCAGAGAGCTTGGGTTCTGCTTTTTCTGGTCATGGAGCAAACCCTTGGCACTACCCATAGTATTATGGTCAGACCTCCGGGCTGGGCATGGTTTCATAGCTAGGAGAAAGCATGGTGCTACAGAGGTAGGATGTACTACAACCCCAGTGTAGACAGATTAGTTTCTTTCATTCATATGTGAGATGTGTCTTAAGTAATTTATTAGTATTAAATAACATAGCTAATGAAGTTTGTAAATAACATACTGTTTTAATGCATTAGGTGGACTGAAGGTATTCCTATAACATTTCCTCACTTGGGGCAGAGCAATAGCTAGTGCCTTGGTGTTGTGATATATCGGAATGTCCATGGGAATATGTCACTATAAAAATTTGTCCTTCATTGGTCAGCAGTGGGGAAAAGGCTAAAACATACAGTGTGGCTTAAAAGTCATGACAGAAGCCATGATAGATCATGATACTGGCTACATACTATATTACTTCATTTATATGGCATTCTGAAAAAGGCACAATTATAGGAATAGGAAACAGATCAGGTGCTGGGAGTGGGGGAAGTGTTGACTACAAAAGGGCAGCATAAGCAGATTGGGTGGTGTGGGATAGAAGTGTTCTGTGTCTTGATCGTCTGTGGCTGTTACACAACTGTGTGCGTTTGTCAAAGTTTATAGAACTATACAACCAAACGAGTGAATTTTAATTGATGTTAAAAGGAAGTAAATTTTAAAATGGTAATGGTGGGAAGAACAGGTGGTAAAGAGGTGATCTCAATATAGTGTGGTAGACACCCTGCAGGGGCTGAGGGGGATTGATGGGGGTACAAGGGAGCATTTTGGGGTCCTGGAAATGTTGTATATACTGATTGTGGTGGTGGTTAAACAGATATATATGGTTATCAAAACTCCTCTAGGGCTTCCCTGGTGGCGCAGTGGTTGAGAGTCCGCCTGCCGATGCAGGGGACGTGGGTTCGTGGCCCGGTCCGGGAGGATCCCACATGCTGCGGAGTGGCTGGGCCCGTGAGCCATGGCCACTGAGCCTGCGCGTCCAGAGCCTGTGCTCCGCAACGGGAGAGGCCACAACAGTGAGAGGCCCGCATATGGGAAAAAAAAAAAAAAACTCCTCTAAATGTGCACATAGAATGGGTGGGCTTTATTCTACATAAATTATAATTTGAAGTTGGTTTATGAAAAAGAAAAAGGACCATGAGCTTTGGAACCAGAAGACCTTACTTCAAATCCTGACTGCTGCTTTACTAGCTTGGTGATCTTGAGCAAGTCACTGTACATCTTTGAGCCTCCATTTCTTCATCTATTAGCTATAGCTGAAGATCTCCATGTCATGTAGCTCAGGTAAGGAGTAGAGATGGGGAGTAGAGATAATGCCCTTGAACTGCTTGGTCACTGCCTGACATAGCTGAGGGACTAGATACTTTCATCCCGTGAATGGCTCAATGTGGAGAACTGATCTTTAAATTAACTGAAGCTGCTCTATTTTAGAATAGAAGTTAAGTTCAAACGTTTGTGAAAGGTAAAAATGTTAACGTCCATATGTTTAACGACAGCTCTTAGAGTCTTATTACTGTTGCTATCTTTTATATCATTAGAGCATACTAAATCTTCTAGGCTTAAGTCTTATTTAATTAGTCAAGAACAATACATAATATTCCTTCAGTCAGGAAAGCCTAAGGAACTATTTACAGTGTTATCTTGAGAAGAGTCATTCATTGAGGAATGATTGGAAAAATACTGGTGACACATTTATGATCCCTATCTTTTTTTCCTTTGTTTTCATTCTGTCTTTGAAATGAAATCATCTTGTATCAAGTGGATAAATATTTTTTTTCCTTTTTTAGGGGGGAGGGATAGTGTATTTCTTTTTATTGAAGTATAGTTGCTGTATAATACTACATAATTTATAGGTATACAATATAGTGATTCACAATTTTAAAGGTTATACTCCATTTATAGTTATATTCCCCATGTTGTACAGTATGTCCTTGTAGCTTACTTTATACCTAGTAATTTGTACCTCTTAATCCCCTCTCCCGTTATTGTCCTCCCCTCTCCCCAGTCTACTTCTTTTTTGTTATATTCACTAGTTTATTGTATTTTTTTAGATTCCACATATAAGTGATATCATACAGTATTTGTCTTTCTCTGTCTGACTTATTTCACTTAGCATAATGACTTCCATGTCTGTCCATGTTGCTGCAAGTGGCAAAATTTCATTCTTTTTCATGGCTGAGTAGTATTTCAAGTGGATAAATATTAATACAATTTCTATTGACCCTAGTACCCTCTTTTATGACAAATACAGTGTGAAAAGCAATTGTAAGGAACATATATATGCTTGTGGTGCTCAGCATTTTAAAGGCATTTAAAATAATCCAAAATATGGCTTAGAACCACTCCTTCTGCTGAGAGAACAGGTGGACATCTCCTACCTAACAATCATAACAGAAGCTGTCTGTTTGTGAGTGCCTGGTATGGTCTGTGAACTCTGATGGGCACTCTGTATTATTTGTATCAGAAAGTTATTATTAAATTTGTACTAAGTTGCCTAATTCGTTCCATACCAATGGCCTTGTTAGGTAAATAGGAAGTATTGCCCTTTGGCAGAGGAAAGTGGGCTTGTAGAGATGAAGTCAGAGCTCAGGGGGAGCCCTCTGATAGGTTGGGGAAGCACACCTGTTGCTCCGGGCTGTCCTCCTCTCCTACCATATCACACAGTGGATACTGCTTCTGCAGGAGTCTCGCTCTTCAGGCCAGCCTTTGCCTAATAGGAACTCATTTTTTAGTTCTTCTCTTGGAGCCAAATCCTCTTTTTAATTGCATTCAGTAGTCTCTTTAAGTGATTAAAAGAGCATTAACATAAGCCTTCACTATTAGAACCTTCTTCCTAGAGGACTTTGCCAGCTACCTGGGTCTTAGAACCTTTGAGTTTATCTGCTTCCAGACTTCCCCTTTCAGTTCACCTCCCACTCTGCCATTAAAGTGTGCTTCTAAAAAGACAAAGCTGATCAAATCCCTCCTCTGCTTAAAACTCTTCTTTGCTTTTAGGAAAAGAGCTAAACTTCCTAGTCTTGCACATAAAACTCCTCACAAGCCGGTCTTTTTGGATTTCTTTAGTCTCAGCTTCTTCTGCCAAGAATCCCATCTGCACCCCCAACAGAACCTCCCCCCAAAAATCATGCAGAGAAACATCTTGCCCTTACCTTTAAGTGGAAACCAACCACCCCAAGCCATTTGTAGTCCATTGTCTCTATGCCTCTGGAATATTTTGTCCCCTCCAGATGGAAGTGCATTTTTCTTTCATCTAACTTCTCTTCCTCATTTAGCTAATATCCCAGTCTGGTTGAGATGCTTTTCCTCAGTATTCCCGCAGCTGTCAATGCCCCGTTGTATCACAGCAGCCTCACATTGCATTGAGATTAACCGTTTACATGTTTGTCTTACCCTGAGAGACCTAGGTTCCTTGAGGACAGTGAGTGCTGTGTTTCGCTCATGTATTTACCCTGGCTGTCTAGCACAGGCTGGCATGTATTGATGCTTGCTAAATGTTTATATGAACCATCCAGCCTTGAGGATTTGGCCTCAAAATCTAACAGGGATAAAAAAGACTCTGACCCTTTTTTCTTCCCCCTTTCAACTTAGGGTGGCCTTGCACAAGTGAGTGTGTCTCCTTTCTGAGATCCACCAGGGTTTATGGAGGCTGACTGCTCCCACAGTGAGGAAGGTCACTGAAACCCTTAATAACCAACCACCGCTCCCTGGAGCTGAGATCCATGTTAAGCATGGTGCAGTGGAAGGAGCATGAGACTGGTGTGACAGTTTGTTAAAGAGTGCAAACTTCCATTTCAGCTAGAGAACCTCTTTGGGAACTGAGTCATCACAGTTATTAAGCACACTTAAGGAAACAAGAGGATAGGCTTTCGATTCTGCTCTCCCTAACCAATCCACCTCCCTACCACCAAACAAGATGACTTGGAAGTTGGTAGGCAGGGAGGATCACACATGTTGCTTTTTTTTTTTAACTTAAAAGTGCATTAAATTAATACATATTTATTGTAGAAAGTTTGGAAAATAAAGGAAAACACAAAATGAAAAATCATCTATATATATGATAGAGCCTGCTTTTATATCTAAATATATAGTAAATATTTTTCTATGTTGAAATACTTCTCTGTAGTCTGATTTTAATGAATATATAATATTCCAAGGGGGGAGGGGCAGTATAGGGGTAGGGGATTAAGAGGTACAAACTATTATATACAAAACTACAAGGATAGGGCTTCCCTGGTGGCGCAGGGGTTGAGAGTCCGTCTGCCAGTGCAGGGGACACGGGTTCGTGCCCCGGTCCGGGGGGATCCCACATGCCGCGGAGCAGCTGGGCCCGTGAGCCATGGCCGCTGAGCCTGCGCGTCTGGAGCCTGTGCTCTGCAACGGGAGAGACCGCAGCGGTGAGAGGCCCGCGTACCGCAAAAAAAAACCCAAAAAACTACAAGGGTATATTGTACAGCACAGGGAATATAGCCAGTACTTTATAATAACTATAAATGGAGCATAACCTTAAAAAATTGTGAATCACTATGTTGTACACCTGGAACTTATATTGTATATTAACTGTACTACAATAAAAAACAAAGTAAAAAATAAAATTTTATGCTTATAATTATAAGCTTGTGATTTTTTTCTAATAATATCAAACTTGAAAAAAAAGGAATTTTACACCTGAAAGTTTAAAAAAATATTCCATTATTTTGATAGTCCAAATTTGTGAACTATTATTGTACATTTAGCTTGGTTCCAAGTATTTGCAACCATGAATAAGATAAAGTACTTAAAATGCAACACAACCTTTTTCTAATTTTTAAGGCACTGCATGCTCAATACATAAGCCTTAGAAAATGTAGAGAAGAATGTAGAAGGAAACAAAGATTATCTGTAATTCCACAACCTAGAGATAACCACTATTAATTTTTCATCTTCTAATCTTTCTATGAGTGTGTATGATTGCATGTGATACATAATTGCGAACATTGTTTCTTTTCAAGCTACAGTTGACCCTTGAACAACATGGGGCTAGGGGTGCAACCCCCATCGCAAGTTGAAGATCCACATACTGCCTCAAAAACAGAGGAAATGTTAAAAGACTCACCCAAGGGCAGGAAGCTGAAACAGTTTAGATAGAAGCAGGGTTCAAACCCTAGTTCTTTTGATTCCACATACTATGATCAGTAATTGAATGCAAACTTTTCCCTTCAGTTAGTTAAAACTCTGTAAAATGAAAATACAGGTACTGTATTTATTGGAAAAAATTCATGTATAAATGGACCTGCACAGTTGAGTCAACTTTATATTATTTCAT
Source organism: Mesoplodon mirus (assembly GCF_964341445.2). Classification (NCBI taxonomy): domain Eukaryota; kingdom Metazoa; phylum Chordata; class Mammalia; order Artiodactyla; family Ziphiidae; genus Mesoplodon; species Mesoplodon mirus. Next base: position 11,555,453 of record NC_138976.1, read on the forward strand.
GGGCATTTTCCTATAGAATTACTAAAAATATTCTAAACCCTTATTTTCTGTTGCCTGGATTTATCATAATTTATTTAGCCATTCTCTTAGTACATACTTAGATGTGAGTACATATGTTTCGCTATTATACACATGGTAAGGAACTTGCATTTACAATATAGTACCAAAAAATTGTTACAGCATTTAATGCTGGTGGAAATAAAGTAAAAATAATTCCTGCATACATTTTTTTAACCTTCATATTCTGCTTTAAAAAATAATAATAATTAATTAATTAATCTTTGGCTGTGTTGGGTCTTCGTTGCTGTGCGTGGGCTTTCTCTAGTTGTGGCGAGTGGGGGCTACTCTTTGTTGTGGTACACAGGCTTCTCATTGAAGCGGCTTCTCTTGTTGCAGAGCACGGGCTCTAGAGCACAGGCTCAGTAGTTGTGGCTCACGGGCTTAGTTGCTCTGCGGCATGTGGGATCTTCCCGGACCAGGGCTCGAACCCGTGTCCCCTGCATTGGCAGGCGGATTCTTAACCACTGCGCCACCAGGGAAGTCCCCATATTCTGCTTTTAATAGTTACTCGCTGAAAGATAATTTTCCTGCTCTCTTTCATATTATATGAGTTTAAGAATTTATGTCAGAGAAACCTGTTTCTGCCAGCTTTGCTGGCCAAGCTTCCTTTCTCTAAGGATTAGTTTTTCAGGTTTCTTTTGAGGGAGACACACAACTGGTGGTGTTACTGGGGACTGATGACTTATGACTTGTTTAACCAAACACTTGACCTTCCTCTAACCTACCATACTTTAAGGGAGTTAATAACACCAATTTTAGGCTTTTTTAGCATTACGGACTCCTCCTGGATTATAATAAAACATCAGCCATAAGCACAAAGATTGTTTTAAAAGTAAGGAGTGGCCGAGGGGCAGGATTTTTTGTCAGGGAAACAACAGAGAGTGACTAACGGCACTTTATGGTTCAAACCTGATCACCCGGTAGTGGACGCCCACCTTCTCAGGCTGCTCAGGATTGGGTTCCTCCATCCTGTTGAAGCGCTCAGCTGAGGAAACTGCTCCAGGCTCTGGCTGTGTTCTGTGATTATGGTGCAGAGAAAACGCATGCCTTAGCTCCTTGCATGGAGGCCCAGCCATTGCTTCCCACATTTTCCAAGTTTTGTTTTTGTTGCCTCTATCAGATCATTCCTAATGCCATAATGGTTTCACATACAAATTTAAATTAGGGACCTACTTTAGTGGAAGTTATGCCTTAGTCAACTCTCTGTCCAGTGCCTGGCTTATATCAGGCAATGAATGAATGAAGGAAAGAAGGAACGAACAAACGAACAAACGAGAGCTAGCTATGAAACAAATGAGCATTGTCGCATTTTGACAATTTGAAAACACCTGATCACATGTAAAGTGTATGTGCTGTCTAGTGCGTACTTCACTGATACTGTTCCCTGAGGAAGATTTTTTTCAGAAAAGTACCTACTGGTATAGCAAGTCACATAGACCTGGATCCAACCCTGATCTACTCTGTGGCTGTGTGAGTCTGAGCAAGTTACTTACTTTTTCTGTGCTTCAGTTTCGTCATATGTTATCTGGGGATGTACTGGTACCTACTTAATAAATTACTATGAGGAGTAAATCAACAAATGCATGTAAAGCTCCTGGCATTTGGTATTCCAGAATAAATGGTGGTCTCTACTATTATTTTTTTTAATCAGTTTGGTACATGATGAGTGGTAAAGGTACTTGGTACGAGGTGGATCTTGCAGTTGGACAGATTATACCCTGTTCAGCAGGGTAGCTGTGCCTCTGTGTGTGTACAAGAAATTTGCTTCCCTTGTGCTAGCCATGGAGGTTTTCTTTGGAGTAGGAGAATCTGGTGGGCAGGACAGATGCCTGTGGCAGAATGAAGCAAGGAGAAGGGTTGTTTGGCTTATACGAATTCCTGTTTTACCTTCCCTTAAAACCTCAGTCTCATTTCCAAAAACATTTTGGGAGAAACCTCTTGGTGAGAGAGTTGCTCTGTCACGAAAGGTAACTTGAGAGCAGTTTCCTGTCCACCTTTCTTGCCAGCTCCCTAGTCGCAAGATCTGCTTTGTACCCAAAGGAGTCTTTGAGCATCAGCTGTCTTGAGCAATCTCTAGTCTTATCACTTATTTTAACGTTCCTCGCACAGGTCACTCTTGGATGTGGTGCTCTGGGCAATCTCACCCCAGAATGCTTCCCTTCCTTTATTTAACCTCTGACCTGTGAAAACAAGAGTTAATCAAGAGTTCTAAGGTAGCAAAGAGGAAGGGGAAGTGTTTGGTTACAAATTAAATATGAACAAGTCATAAGTCATAAACCCCCAGTAGTGCTACCAGTTGTGTGTCTCAAGTTGCATATGGTGCAGGGTGTTTGGGTTATAAATTCAAGTTCAGAGCTCTCTGGTTGCTTGGGGGTAGGTGGTTGGTTAGTTTTCGTTTGGCCTAAAGCTCTCTGCCTTCTAAAACATGACTTTTATTGGACCAGCTACATTTATATTCTACTTTCTCTCTATGTGCCCGTCTCTCCTTTTTCTTTTCTTTACCTGCCTGCTTGCTTGTGTTGATTGGTGTGCTGTCCTGTGAATTGAGACAGAACTGCTTTCCTGAAAGAAGTTAAGCATATGGAAAAAGTTGCCAAGGAAAGGCATTGAAGCATAGAGCGTAAATGGTTTTAAGAGACAGCCAGACACTTTTATAGAGAGATTTGTGATTGAATGACGTAACAGAGATCTGCAGGGATCTGGGGTGGAAATGAACTTAAATGAGTGCTATTCGTGGAAAACTGATGCCCTGTCTAATCTAGTATTTCCTTAATTGTCACCATAAGCATACATTTAAAGCTTTATGCTTTAAATTTTAAAAAAGGCAACAGTCTGTTTAAGAATCTATGACACAGGCCATTGTTTTTTTAGATAAGTTCTTAAAAATACACCTCTAAGGTAGCAGAGGCATTGGGTTTTGACACGCAGCACTGGAAACTTAAAATATCTCTTTTGCCATGCTTGATTAAAACATTTTAAATTGAGCTATTTATATTTGTGTTTCCGAATATAACATGTACGCTAATTCCTAAAGCAATAAAGAGCTGACACATGACTAGTGTCCCTGGAGCTGGCAAAGTAAGAAAACATGCTGAACTGTTGGGAGGCAGCCAAAGTTGGATTGCTCAGAACGCTTCGAGCTGAGGGACCTTTGGAGGCAAGCTTTCATTTTATCAGGGCATTACAGTAAGAACTGCAAGGTAAGGATTTAAAATCCTAATCTCAGGACTGACTATTGTACTTGATCAGGTTGTACAACTGACACTGTGTTGTATGGAGTGAGTAGGATAGAAATCACATTGGACTAGTTTTGTGTCCGAGCTGTGCTTTTAGTAACTGTGCTGTCCTAGGTAAGTTACTTCACTTCTCTGAGACTCAGTTTTCTCATCTGTAAAATGGAATGATAATTCATCTCATAGAGTTGTTGTAAAGAATAATAGTTCAAAGCACCTATTGCTTGATAAATCTCCTGCTTTTCCCCATTAGCTTCCACTTCCTAGCTCTGAAATGAGAATAATATCAAATGGTGTCTCAGTAGGATAATTAATTTTGTTGTTTACTACTGAAAGTAGGACAGGACTTCTTGTGTAGCCATTTCTTCCTTTTGTTGTGTTTTTCATTTTCAGTAGAGACAATGTGTTTCTCTTTTAGTCTGTGAAAGCTTCTGTAAGGTGGGCCATGGTTAGACCCTCACTAACCCATTACATTATATTACAGTAGTAATTTAAACCATAAAATAAGATGCTCTGAATGGGGAAAAAAACTTGCAGGTGTGTGAATACAAGAGTGGGCTGCATCATAAACTCTCAGGAAAATGATGAAAGGCCTATGTGCTCATCCTCTCTGGGCTCAATGGAAAATATCTGAGAATTACACTGAATTGTCAGTGCAGGTGTCATTACTCCACAGATCTTCTGTTACCAACACTTCACCGGTGATAACAGAAAAGTGCCTCCTTGCTTTCCTCCTGAGCAGTCTCCCTCAATCATGGTAATACTGTCATAGAAAAGAAGACGACACATCCGCCGTCTAAAAGCAACAATTATTGAATACCCATCAAGAGAGAAAAGAGCCTTGTTTCCAGAATCAAATCCAAGTGTATGTTTGGGTAGATTTATGTAAGCACAGATGTTTTATGGGAGCTTGTTGGGTTTTTTCCTAATGCAAATTAATATTTCTGCTCATTCAGTGCATATAACATTTTTTCCTGCATAGATGTAATAGGTATCACAATGGGATGTTAATTATGGACACAAGTCAGAGATTCTTGAGCTTAACCAGATGCCATAATAAATTTACAATTTGAGATTAGCAACTGTGAGCAAAGCAGAATGCTCAGATTGAGTGAGACTTGCTCTGATCTCCCAAAGGGGATTGTTCGTTTTTTCTTATTTAGGTTCCTCCAACTTTTAATCTTAATGGCAAAAGAGTACAATTTCATCAGGGAAAACCATTGTTTATTCTGTTCCAGGCTCAATGGTGGGTGCATATGTTTCCCCCTAACAACAGCCATGTGAGTATAGATAATATATCCCCATTTCACATGTGGGGGAGAAGAAACACAGTTCAGGCCACAGCTAGTGACAGAACAGTGGGTCTCCTGACTTTGCAGTCTGTGTAAAGTTGATCAGCGAAGTGTCATTTCCTGTGGGAAGACTTTCCAGAACCTCTCCTCTGTTCCCTCTATGAACCTCTGTCATAGCACTGACCCAGTGCTGCTGACAGTATTTGTCAGTATGTCTGCTTCCTTCATGAGACAGTGAGCTCTCCAAATGCTGGGTCCTGGGTCTCATTCCCCATTCACCTTGCAGAGTGCCAGCCATATATTGGATGCGGCTTAATAAATATGGAGGAATATGTGATTTCATGGATGATTGACTGCAACATTTGAAAAGTGAATGATCTGGAAATGTGTGATGTTTGGACTGTAAACATCACCTCAATTTTAAATTCCAGAGTATGTTCATTGAAGTTTAGTGTGGTTAGCTCAGGAGGATGTGGTATGTTTTTCTCATAGGGAGGAATGTGTGCACCTTGGTGCTAAGGCTGTAGTTTGAGAACTGTAGACTAGCACACAAGGGTGGTTTTTGTTGGGCTTAAAGATGGGAATGCTTGTTGGCTGAGTGTAATGAGAGAGAAGATAAGTCTTACAGAAGGCAGTGTGGTTGGAGACTAGGGTCTTCCCACTTTCCATCTCCAACTGGGAGGGAAAGGGGAGGGCATGAGAGATGTAGGAGTGGGAGAAAGGAAAGCTCATGTTAGAGCTTTTCTCTTCAGTAAGTTTGGAGAGAAGAAAATCTTCTGAAGAGCAGTAGAAATGGATTAGAGATGGGAGAAAAAGAATAAGTTTAGAGTAGACTCTGTGGGAACATGGGGCCTGATACACTAACGGATTAGAGGATTCTTGAGCAGTTTTAGAGGTTCACCTGTGCCTGAAAAATTAAATTGCCAAACTACAATAATCAGCTTGGTTTTTGACATTTTCCCATATTACATCTTCCCATAGTACTTGAAGTAGAAACAAAAAAAGTAGATAGCAGGGTTTACTTGTGTTGAAGGGATGGACAAGGAGCAAGAAATCTTAAGTTTGTGGGTACTTCTTGATCTGCTTTGAATATTTATTTGCTCACTCTATTTTAAATTATTTGTCACTCCAGCAGTCCACTGATAGGAATTGTTTTTGGTTCTGGATCATTTTTCTAACCAAAATGCTGCCTCCTAAATTTGGAACCCCACCTCCCAGTAAGAGTTGGTTGACTGTTTCTCTGTGGCTCTAGTGGTAATGGCCTTAGTAGAAACTATAGGGATGAGTTACATCTGTCAAGGGAAGTTCTGACTTAGTGGATGTCTGATATGTGCCAGGCACACATTAGAGATTAAACAGTCAATATACAGTCATGATCCTTGCTCCCATGGAGTTGATACTAGTCAAGAACTGAGGTGAGTCTTCATATAGGGTAAGCCCAGGATGGCCTCATATTCTGGGACTAAAATGCATTTGTTTAAGTGGGACCAAAATTTTATAGTAAAAATGGGGTTATTTAGAATTTTTATCTAGAAAAAATGAAACAAACTTTGAAAATAAATTCATTTTGACAAAATCTAGCTTTTATTCCAACACATTAATTCTTAGAATAATGAGTCAAGTGGGTTTTTTGTCAGGGGTGGTATGATTTTTCAGACATAATAACACTTCATGTTTGACTTTCATAGCATAATCATAAAAGGAGTCATTTTTCCAAAGTGTTTGAGGACGTCATCAATTTCCCCAAGGCCTCTCTTAACCCTTTGATATTGAATTCATTTTCTTTTGATGTGCCACCATCCTTGTTTTTCTTGATTTTTCTCTTCGTCTCTTGTTACCCGGTCTAATGCTGCCAGGCCTTCATTTATCAGTCACTTTTCCTTAGCCCTGAGCGGTTGTCCAGCATCTCTAACAAGGGTTTCATGAAATCCTGCATCCGTTGCAAAGGTTGAACTTTTATTTGCATTTTTTAAAATAAATTTATTTATTTATTATTTATTTATATTTTTGGCTGTGTTGGGTCTTTGTTCCGGTGCACAGGCTTCTCACTGTCGTGGCTTTTCTTGTGCAGCACAGGCTCTAGGCACATGGGCTTCAGTAGTTGTGGCACACGGGCTCAGTAGTTGTGGCTCGTGGGCTCTAGAGCGCAGTCTCAGTAGTTGGGACTCACGGGCTTAGTTGCTCCACGGCATGTGGGATCTTCCTGGGCCAGGGCTCGAATCCATGTCCCCTGCATTGGCAGGAGGATTCTTAACCACTGCACCACCAGGGAAGTCCTTTATTTGCATTTTTTTGTAGACATTTGACCAACGAGACACTGACAGAGGAGTAGGTATAGATGCTAGTCAAACTGGAAGGGCTAAGTGGGGACTTACTGGTTTAAGCGGTCATATCATTTGTGAGTATCTTCCTCTTATAACAGGTTGTAATTTCCTGTCTGCTCTGGTGACTGCGGGGCCTGATGAATTCCTATACAGAGTCCTGGAGGAACCTCTGAAGCAGACACCAGGAATGTTAGGCAGAGAGGGACAGGAAGAGTATTCCATGCCTGGGGTTGGGTGTCTCTGTATACATCAGTTACATTAGTTAGATGGTGTGTATCTTTTTGTAGAAGAGGAAACTGAGTCTTTGAGAGATTGCTTCCCTGAGGTGTCACAGCTACTAAGTATCAGAACTGAGATTCATACAAGGTTATTCGACTCAAGTCTGTGTTCTCCCGATGTCCCATGCTGCTCTGCTTGTTTAAATTTGGGGGTTGGGGGTTGGTAATATGCCAAGTAGCCTTAGCCAAGGGATGCTTTGTCATCCAATGAATCTTGGCAAAATCTGCTGGCAGGAAGTAAGAAAAGAAGGGATACCTCTCTTAGAGTACCTGCAATGGAGTTTTAAGAGCTTCTTAGGCAGTGGAAATCACAAAGAAAAATTGAAAGACTGTATTGCATGTCACTCTTCTTAGCTTTAAACTCATCATTCCAAACATGAGTAGATGCACATCTGCGGCAAGCCCTCAGGGAGGTACTATTTCATTATATCTTCTAATATAATGGTGCCTGAGTGTTTAAATGTTAAATTTTTTGTTATAAAGTACTTTTTCATTTCTCTTTCATACTCCAGCCAGAGCGTTTTGTTGATCTTTTTCAAGTTATGTGTATAACTAGATCATATATATATATTTTTTTTTGGGGGGGGTGCTTTGTTGGGTCTTCATTGCTGTGCGCGGGCTTTCTCTAGTTGTGGCAAGCGGGGGCTACTCTTCCTTGCGGACTTCTCATTGTGGTGGCTTCTCTTGTTGTGGAGCACAGGCTCTAGGCACGCGGGCTTCAGTAGTTGTGGCATGAGGGCTTCAGTAGTTGTGGCTCACGGGCTCTAGAGTGCAGGCCCAGTAGTTGTGGCTCATGGGCTTAGTTGCTCCTTGGCATGTGGGATCTTCCCAGATCAGGGACCGAACCTGTGTCCCCTGCATTGGCAGGCGGATTCTCAACCACTGCGCCACCAGGGAAGCCCATAACTAGATCATATTATCGAAGTTTTTCTTTTTAGGGTAGCAGAGTGGACAGTGGTTCTGGTAAGGCTGAGATGACCCACTGGGCTATGGTGAGGGGGAGACAATCACTTTCCGCCTGGCTCTAAATACTCATCTTCAGAATGTTACTTCTCTTTAACTGGCCCTTTGGTTCCCCACCGATTCCAGAATAAAAGGGAGGCCCGTGCATTTGGCATATGAGAGCCTCTCCAGAGCCTGGCCCTTCTGTCCCCTGCCTCATCTTTGTCCTCCTGCAGCCTGCGCACCCTACTCTTTGGCTATTCCAACTGCACCAGTGGTTTGTGCCTACAAGCCCTTGCTCATGAGTTTTCCCTGCCTCTAATGCTCTTTATCCCCACCGATTCCAACCTTCTTCCCTTAGGCAGAGAACAACCTCTTTCAAGACTTAGCTGAAGCCCAACCTTCTCTCTGTGATGCATATTGACTCCCACTCACAGTTGCAACCAGCTCTTCTCTCCATTGCATGCCCCTCCCTATAACCATGGTTTTAAATTTTTTATTTTATTTTCCCAACTCATGTCATTATTCTGTATACTCTAGTTGGTCTACTGTTTATTTATTTATTTGGCTGCGCTGGGCCTTAGTTGTGGCACATAGGATCTTCTTTGCGGCATGCGGGAATTTTTTTTTTTTTTTTTTTTTTTTGCGGCATGCGGGATCTTTGTTGTGGCATGTGGGATCTAGTTCCCTGACCAGGGATCGAGCCCAGGCCCCCTGCATTGGGAGTGCAGAGTCTTAACCAGGGAAGTTCCTACTTATGGTAGTTTTTATGGAAGAAGAGACTCTTTAGATTCTCTCCTCCCCATTTTATTTTTAATTTTGAAACAATAACAAACATACAGAAAAGTGTGAGTATAATACAAATGCCCCATTTGGGAGATGTTGCCAAAATAATACCCAGTAACCCTCGAATACTTTAGTATGTGTTAAAAAAGATTGTTTCTTTTTACCTAGCTACATTACAATCATCAAAATCAGAAAATTAGTATTAATTTTGATGCAGTACTGCCGTGTAATACTTGGACCTCCCATTTGTGTGTGTGTGTGTAAGTGTGAGTGTATATAAAGGATATAGTTCAGAATCACATGTTGCATTTTGTTGTCACGTCTCTTTAGTCTTCTTATTCTGAAATAACTCCTCAATGTTTCCTAGACTTTTAAGAACTTGACATTTAGGCTATTCATTTGTAAAAGGTTCTTCAGTTTGGGTTTATCTGATGTTTCCTCAGGAATTAAGTTCTACTCTGTGGCAGGAATATAATAGTATTCTGCGTTCTTTTCATTGCATTCCTCCAGGTGGTACACTATTTCAGTTTGTCCCACTCCTTGATTGAGGACATATCTCCTAGGATTCTCCATTCTTTTTCCCTTTGTAATTAAGAAGTATACTAGGAATATCCTCATCCTATCCTTACCAAACTTTTAATTTGCTTATTTATTCCGGCATAGACTCATGATTTCCTGTTTTAGTTATTATTAAATGATCTCTTTCTATCCTTATTTGTTTTGATGCTCAAATTGTCACAGATACGGTCAGTAGGAACCCATCCATACTAGCTTTTGTGTCCCATTGGTATGTCCTAAGCATATGTTGAGCACTGCCTTTTTTCTAGCACAAGGTATTTCCCAGCCCTGGCCCTGGAATCAGACATTTCTTCCAGGAGCCCTGGTTCCTTCTAGTGGAGAATGGTACTTAGAAGCCAGGATTTGGGCATTAAGTGTGCTTATTATAATTGGGATGTCTGTGCCAGGCCCTTCAGTGGCTAGAGCTAGAGAATATATGTACCTGTATATGTGTCTGTAATATCTGTAATAATGTACATACATACATTTGTATTTGTATTTCTTTTCTCTCTCTCCATGATTTCACATAGTTACATGTAATTCCAGTTCAGTGTGGCAGGGTTCATTCTATTTTCTCCCTATTCATATTTGTAACTCTCTTCTCTAATAGTAATGAGCTTGGTTTTCATTATATATTTACTTACTTGATCAGTCTTGATCTATTCCCCTGTGTATAACCAGTCTCCCTCTTTTGTAGCCCCCTCCTCTGTGGCTGCCGTCCTCACCCCATTTGAACTCTGACATTGTAGGCAAGGCAATCACTGCTGTCTCCTCCTGCCATGGACATCCTTCTCAACTGCTTGGACTCTGCCTGGCCATCCTTCATGGAAGCCCTCCTGTCCACTTAGGCTCTGGCATCCCACACTGGACTGCCTTCCAGATGCTCTTTTTTAATCCTCTTGGGTTCTAATACTACTCTAGTCAACTTCTTTCTACTGACATAGATGCTTTCGTTACCCAGTGCCAGGCCTTTCCCCTACTTATACATCCTTCTTACCCCTTTTGAGTTCTGACACTGCAAGCCAGGCCACCTCCTGTATAGACACCCTCCTTATCCTCCTGGAGCCCTGACTTTTCCTTACCAGGGAACCCTCCTCACCCAACTTGGGCTCCAAAACTCTGTGCGAGTTTGTTCCATCTGGGGGATATCGTCCTCTCCATGCTTGTGCTGTGACATCCTGCTCACGACTACTCTTCTCCCAGGTGGTCACCTTTCTCGACTTGGTCTGCTTCTGCCACCATTGCACCCCATCTCTCTCTCTCTGTCTCTCTCTGTCTCTCTCTGTCTCTGTCTCTGTCTCTCTCTCTCACACACACACACACACACACACACACACCCTCTACCTTGCTTGGGCTCATTTAATGGCTTTGAACTAAACTATTAGCAAGTGAAGTGGGAGAGCTTTTTAAAACTTGTAATGGTTTTCTATTTTAGTACTTAAGACACTGGAGTGGAATCCCATCATATACACACTATTCCAGGTCACTCGTACATGTGTGGGAATGATTATACTGAAAGTCCATTCAGTGGAGTGAGATTAGAAAAGTGAGTCATCTATCTATCCTCTGTTGGACTCAGTTCCTAAGTTCACCTGGAGGGTAAGCAGCTCACCAAGCTGACAGATTTGAACAGAGGCAGTTTTCATTCAATAGGTCCCCCAAACTTGGGCCATCTGCTTTGTTTCTATACAAACCAAGTCTGCTGTACATTGGAGTCATCTTAAGGGCATTTTTACAGGTGATTTTGACTGTGAGCCATTTGACTCTATGTGCAATCTCTGGGACCTGCCCCTGCACTTCACACAAAGGCTTGTGATAGCCCACATTAGTGAGGTCATGTGTGTAGGAATACTTGAGTGCTGCCTGAGCTCTTCTCAAGTTTAAGAATTTATATTGCCTCACACGAAACAAAAGCCTCTTCATTTGACTTTCAGGTCAGGGAGTAAGGACAGACCCTGGGACAAAGTTACCTGACCTATGATTTGGCAAGAGAATCTTGGATCAAGGCCGGTGCCTGGGAAGCAGACTTTTCCCATTTTGGCTTTTTCCCATCAAGGCTCTGCTGATTGGGTCATGATAATGCTCCTTTTAATTTAATAATTTGATCCAAAAGCCTACGCTAAATAAAACACTTGGGAAAGAGTTCCAGCTCCCCCACCTAAACTATTAGTCCTTGTTGTATATGTCTTTTTCCCACGTAGGACCGTGGCCTTCTTGCAGGGACCCTTCGTGCAGGGACCCTTTGTGGTTGGGATTTTTGGCCCCTGGACTGAGCCCACCACATGTTGATGCTCTGCATTGCAAACTCGAGCGGTTGCATTAAGGTAGCAAGTTGAGCAGGCGCTGAGATGTTTGGAACTCCTTTAGCTGTCCCGGGAGGAGCAGCGTAATGGAGTGTTTGTTTCCTGTCTCTGGGTTGGGAAGTAGTGTTTACTCCATGCTGACAGACAGGCACAGAATGGAGTGGAGGGTCTCCATATCCTCACCTGCACCCTTGCAGGCAGTGTGAAGCTGTCGTGTCCGCACTAATGAAGCAGTACAGGAAACGCCACTGGATGAAGTTCAGCTGTGAACCCTGGCCTCCCAACAGGGGAAAAGAGGGATCCTTTGAAGAAGACAGCTGGGTTTTGGTTTCAAGACCTTAACACTGCCATCACTAGATATTCATCTGTCAGTGCACAGGGGACAACATGTGGGGAACAGTTGTGTCCAGTCAGGCTGAAGGAAGAAAGAGATGGCTGATTTCCAGGGTAACTACAAAACCTCCCATGGCTGAGGGTTCTGCTTAGCGTAGCCAAAAAGAATCGATTTGGTGAGGTCGAGGCTGAGTGTGAGAACCTGGGCACAGTCTGCTGCGGGCTGGGTGGCCGTACCATGTCAACCTCCTGCATCCTCACAGCCCGAGAGGACGCGGAGGTGTGAGGTTCTGGGCCCAAACTATGTTGGTCAGTTGAACCTAGTGGCCAAAACTGCTTCCTACATACCACAGTCCTAAGTTATCAGAAAAGCCAGCCTGTCCCAAGTCACTTGATCAGGACTTCCTAAAATAACTCCAGCTTTTCTCTCATTTACTTGAAGCCATGGTTTCCTTACAAGAAAATATTTTCTCTTCTTGCTTCCCCTCGACCCCTTCCTGCTGGATTTAACTAGTGGTATTTTTTTCTTTCAGGGGAAAAAAAAAGATATTTGTAATCCTTGGTTGAATTTGTTTGCTACCAGTCCTCTAATCTGGGCAGGAGTTTTCTTCTGAGGGGATTTATTGTTCCTTCTATAATGGCTTTTAGCTCAGCCGAGGTTTATTTAACAGAATAGGAAGGGAGAAACTTATCTCCTCCCTAATCCCTCTTGAATGTTTACATTACTCTGCCAAAGGAAATGCTGTGTAAAGTGGTAGCAGTCATTTGCTCTGTAATAATCAATATGCAGCTGCCAGAGCTGATTGAAACATATTAACATAAGTGATAACACTGTCATAGAAGTGAAAAGTTAAGTTGCTTATCAGTATATTGTGATAAGCTACTTAAATTTTACAGTAGCATGTGCTGGCTTCAGACAGACGTTAATGACAGAGAACTGTGCGCTTTATCTGTCCTCTCTATTGCCTCTCACTTCATTTATTACCCTCAGCGGTACAGCTGGTAATCTGTCCAGGGCGCTGATTTCCCTCTGCTTGGCAGGATGGAGTCAGTACTCCACTCTATCAGTAACGGATACTGTTAGCGCAGCAGGGCAGATGTGAGCAGGACGGCAAGCGCTTGGTATGACGCTCTTCCCACATGAGTATTTGATACTGCTTTGGAAAAGTTTCTTATGGAGAACAAATCCATTTAAATTTTAAGTGAAAAAACTTCTTGGGAGTAGGGGTATGTTTCAACAATAATTCTGTAGCAACAATGCACCTTCGTTGTTAGTCTTTGTTTGGTTTTGTTTGTTCTATCAACACTGAGCCCTGAGGGTCTGCTAGGCTCCATGCTTGGTCCTGGGAAGACAAAGTAAAGAAAGATGTGATCCTTCCTTTTCGTCATGCTCAGTCTGCCGGGAAGACAGACACGCCATTGAGTGCCACATGGTGTGTGGACTGAGTTTGCACGTGACAGGGCAGCACAGAAAAAAGGGAATTAGGGCATGAGAGGCGGGGAGGGGGAGGGGGAGGGGGGAGGGGCGGGGAACTGTTAGGAGGATGAGTAGAAATCAGCTAGACTAGATCATGAGGGTCAGAGGGAGAAAAGTGCCAAGTGTATGCAGTGTAAGCTCTGGCAGGCTTGAGGATGCCTGGACATTCCTCGGAGCGTGGCTACAATGAGAGGAGTATGTATGTGGGCTGCAGGGCGAGGACAGCCGGAGACACAGTCAAGGACCTGACAGAGGAGCCTTGAACACCGTCCTAAGAAGTCCCGTAGTGATGGGGCACCACTGCAGGAATTTAATCCAATGTGCCACTTAGATTCGCACTTTAGAAAGACCATTCTATGAGCCACACAGAGGGTGGAGCAAGGTCAGGACCAGGCTCTCATCAGAGTTAAGGGACATGATGTTCAGAACCCGGTGGAGGGCAGGGTGGGGTGCAGAGTTAGAGCTCTTTCTGCAGTAAGTACAGGGAAGGGTGCACTGTAATAGAAGGTTTGGTGAGTGGTTTCAGGCTCATGGGGCCTTTGAGACACCTTGCACATGGCGGCAGTGGAAGTGCTGTGCTGTATGTGTGTGTGGCTGTGTGTGTCCAATCATGAGAAACTTGAACAGAAGCTCTCCTGGAAGGGGTGGGTGTGCGGCCTGGGGGGCTATTCAGAGATGGTTCCTGATTGCAGAGTCTGCTTTGAATTTCTTCTCTGTGAACCTGTTCTAGCTCTGAGGCATGGGAATAATTTATAATGGACATTCAATCTTCTGCCTTACACAGGCAATTTTTAAAATCTCAGAAATAATTAACATTTTACCAGTCTGCATTTCCAGCACAGCCTATGACAGGAAGGCTCTTCACGATGTAGAGAGAAACCGAAATGTACCATCTTGAATTAGCTCCTGGTTAAAGTTTTTGACCTGCGTACTAATATTCCATGTGTTTCCTCTTCTTCCCCCAGCTATCTCCCCTGGTTCGAAGTATTTTATAAGCTGCTTAACATCTTGGCAGATTACACGACAAAAGGACAGGTATTTGCCTTTTATTTTATTCTTTTTAACAAGTAAACTTTAACTTTGCTGCCGTGTATTTCACTAAAACGTTTACTAAAAAAGTAATGCATTCCCGTTACAGAAAGTTTGGAAAATTCAGAAAGCAGTAGGAAGGAAGAGAGAAATCACTCCTAATATGTGTCCCTCCCCCGTCCCCTCCCCCCACCAAATAAATATTGCTAGCATTTTGGGATGTTTTCTTCCTTTACTTTTTGAATTAAATAAATAATAATAGACCCTTAGCATTCAGAGTTAATAGTCACCCTCTTACATTCCCAAGCAGCTCCACAAGTTCATCGTATGTATTAAATAATAATTTTGCTGAGGCACAAATTTGAATTGCTGGGTATTGTGAGTAAAACACTTAACTGGCAAGTGACCTAACCAGCTGTCCCAGTTCCCATTTCAGTAGGGCTTTCTTGTGCTTTTACAGTAATTTTTTTAAGGGTCTGAAAATCACTTTAAAAGTTCAGCTCTACCTCACTGTGCTTTTGGAAGAAATGGTATGTTGAAGTATCCTCCATGGGCGTCAAGGGGCAACTGGATCTGTATTTAGACTTTTGACGCCCACAGTTTTTAGGTACCATAATAATAGAAGCATTTCGCCCATGCTAATAAAAACGTTGTAAATCTTTTTCATGGCTGCATATCATGTACCATGTACCTTGGTTTACTGAGACATTTCCCTATTACTGGAAATTTTCATTATTTGGGAGTTTTTTTCACTATTATAAGTATAGCTATGAGCATCTTTGAGCATAAAACATTTTCTTCATTTTGGAGTGTTTCCTTAAGAAGAGAATCTCAGATGGGCCATTTTAAGGTTAGTGGACATAAACATTTCAAAAACATTTGCCAAACTGCTTTCCAAAAGAATTGTACTGTTTTCTTAAAAGATAGATACCCTTTACTGGCAATGTACAAGAGTGCCTGGGTCACCATACTCTCACCAGTATCATTTGTTGAATTCATTGTGTTCTTGACAAGTGAACAGTTCTCATTGTTTTAATTGCATTTCTTTGATTATTAGTAAGTTGAATATTTGTCCATATATCTAACTTCTTATATTTTCCTTTTTTGTAAATGGCCTAAGATTTTTAATTAAAGAGATATATTATTATTAAATGTTAGAGAATTTTTTCATCATATTTTCTACAGAACATTAGTTCTAAGAAATGCTCCATTCAAAAAGGGTTACCGGGCTTCCCTGGTGGCGCAGTGGTTGAGAGTCTGCCTGCCGATGCAGGGGACATGGGTTCGTGCCCGGGTCCGGGAAGATCCCACATACCGTGGAGCGGCTAGGCCCATGAGCCATGGCCGCTGAGCCTGCGTGTCCGGAGCCTGTGCTCCGTAACGGGAGAGGCCACAACAGTGAGAGGCCCGCGTACCGAAAGAAAAAAAGAAAAAGGGTTACCATAGTTGAGTGATATTGGGTCAGGGAAAGGGAAAGCTGTGTCTCATCTTTGTCTCCTTAGGATTCATGTAATATAGGCTCTGAAAAGTCCTACAGTGGAGAAATCTGTGTCACCCAAATATTCCCAACTTATTTGGTCCCATATGCTTTTAATTCCATGACAAGTATTAACATTCTGAGATGCCAGTGTTTCCTGGAACATACTTTGGGAAATGCTATTTTTGGAGAAAAGGTGGAAATTGTGTGAATAATGGATAAATCTTTAGGTTAGATTTACTTACTGGCAAATGTATTCCAGAGACCACAGTAAATGGAAGGAATAACTAATAGAAATGGCTCCCTAGATCACTACACTCACTCTGAAAGGACACTTAGATATCAGGGAATTCTGTCCTAAAAGAAGTGAAGTACTCTTTGATGAATGAGTTAAGAGGCCACCTTGGGTCTGTTTGTTGATTGCTGATTCACAGTTGACTTTTGTCAAACATTCAGTTTTTCATTCAAAATTGAAAGGGGTCTTTAGTAAATAAAATTATATAGCATGTAAGCTCTTAACAGTCTTAGAATTGGAAGTTAACTCACATTTTTTTTCTCCCATATATAAGCTCCAGTCAGTTAAAAAAAAAAATTTACTAGACTTTGGAAAACATGTCTTGGGATACAGGAAAGATTGGGTAGGTACAAACTATGCATAGGGGAGATAGGATTATTACCCTGTAAAATTGGTGTATCCATCCTCTGCGCTGTTGCCCCAGATAAGGACCCTGCCTCTTGGAGTGTTAAAGACTGAGATCAGTGATGTGTTTTAGTGAAGTCTGTTTCCCTTATACAGAGGACTCTTTTTATTAAATTTCTTCTGGTTAAAGGAATTATGACACAGATGATAGGTAGTCTGCCTACAGCTGGCTTAATTGTTTGCAAGGTGTGGGTTATCAGATTAGAACATGAGGAAAGAGATTTCATTAAAAAAACAGAATCCCTTCCCCAAGTCCAGAAGTCATTGGGAAAGTTGGGCAGGGTAGGTAGGCTTCAGCTGGAGGCGTGGGAAGTGACCATGATGGCTCAGCATGGAGTGCCTGAGCCTAAGCTACATTATGAGAGTGTCTATTTAATTGACTGACACAACAGGGTTATCAGGCCCTGAATAGGGCAATGATGGCATCCCTATGGAAGGGATGGCAGAGGGTGAGGAGGGCATCTAAGCCAGAGAGCAACCTGGCTGAGGGTGTTGGAGGCTGAGGAGTGAGGCATTTATTTATGTGGAACAGTGGTGACAGTGGCTTGGCATCATCTGGGCACCAGATATCAGAACTTCAATGGGATCTAGAGGAGCCACGTGGGAAAGAGGACAGCAACAGTGGCCCAGCACTAGGGTGTTGGAGCCTGGGGTGAGGAGGGCATTTTTTATTGGTGGGAGGTCTGAGGGAGGGAGGCAGACATTGGTGGCCTAGCATTGGATGTCAGTGTTCGAGCAGGGCAAGGAGGGCATCTAGATGTAGAGGGAGGTAGGGGCAGTGAAAAGAGATTGCTTACATACAAGCAAGTAAATATATTAAGAAAATAGGGGCAGGATTTTTCACTTTTGTTAGATTATTGTTACAGATTTGTAAAGGGAGGAAACTAGAATGATTCCCATGTTGGATTAGAATTAGAGCCATGGGTGTGAACCCATGGCTTTCAACATATGTGATATAGAAAACGGAGATGTAACTGTGTACTGTAGGTCTGTGTGTGTGTGTGTGTGTGAGAGAGAGAGAGAGAGAGAGAGAGAGATTCCCTGTCTCTATCCATGGAAAGGGTCTGGGGTCAACTATACACAGGTAGGAATGAGCACACCAAAGTGCCCAAATCTTGGTTTCTAAATTCATTTCCTACTAAAAGGAGCCAGGACTCCCTGAAGAAATGTCTAGTTCCAGAGCTGAGGCAGGGAAAAGTATGAGCCTGTAATACCTTTTTCTGCCAAAAGTAATGTAGTGCTCAAAACATGATGGAGAGAGGGGAGGAATCAGGATAGCGGAAGAGGAGGATGTAGAATTCACCTCTCCTCATATGGACATCAAGATACATCTACAAATGGAACAGTTCTCACAGAGCACCTGCTGAACACTACTGGAAGACTTCGGACACCTAAAAGGACCAGAAAAATCCCCACGCAACTGGGTAGGACGAAAGAGAGAAAAAAAGAAAAGAGGAAACAGAAAGGGACCAGCACCCCTGGTGGGGAGCTGAAGGTGAGGAGAGGTTCCTGCACTCAGAGAAACCCCCTCAGGGCAGGTAGATCAGCTGGGACAGAGAGGGAGCTTCAGGGCATCGGAGGGGAATGCAGCAACCGGTCTGTGGAAGGCGGGAGAGAGTAAGATGTGCGTGCGTGGTCTCTGCTGCAGCCCTGCGCACCCCAGCCTGAGTCGTGTGTCTCCTGGTATGGAGGGGTGCTGGGTGCTGGAAAGTGGGTTTGGAGAGTGGACCCACGGAGGGGACAGCTGTTGTCTGTGAAGAGACAGCCTGAAGGGACGGGAGTAAGGAACTCCACAACCGGGCAAGTTTGCGGAAGCCCAGGCCACCATAGAAGCAAGGCGCCGTTGTTGAGTGGTGCATAGGGGGCAGGGCGGCCAGGGCAACCCCCTTCCCCACCCATCGGCCCCTACCTCCACAGGCACTGGGAGGGTCACCCATCTGAGCAGGATTGCCCTTCCCTCAAGCCAAGGCCTCCTCTGCCTGCGCAGGCTCCGGGATCCTGAGCGCTGCCCCCACCAAAGCCTCCTTGGGAATCAGCCCTGGGCGCCCCAGCCTGAGACAGGAATCGGCAAAGGCAGGCAGGTGCTGAGTGCTAAAGCGTGGGGTTAGGAGAGCGGACCCAGGGTGAGAACTGCTATTGGCTGCGTGGAGACAGGCAGAAGGGACTGGAGTGAGGAGCTCAGCTGTGTGGAGACAACCTGAGGGGATGGGAGTGAGGGGCTCCGTGGCCAGGAACACTTGTGGAGGAAGAGTGGTCTGCCTTGGAAGCGAGGCGCCATTGTTGAGTGGCACACAGTGGGCGGCGCCGCCATCTTCGGACTCTCTCCCCACACGCCAGCCCTTGCCTCCGCAGGAACTGGGAGGGACTCCCACCGGAGCGAGCACGCCCCAGTCTGTTGCAACTTCCTGCCAGTCTCGCCCCTGCAGGCACTAGAAGGGGATCCCATTGGAGGAAGCGCAGGCACCCCACTTGTGGCCGCCTTATCCCTCCGCAGCCTGAGCCAAGCAAGTGTGCCTCAGTCAGCCGCTGCTTTCGCCCCCTCTCACCTGGTCGAGGACCAGATGCCTGAGGGTGTCCCACATGCAGAGGCACAGGTGGGACCAAAACCAAAGCTGACTCCAAGGGGCTGTGCAATGAAGGCAGAGAAACAGAAATCTCTCCCTGCAACTGCACAAGCTGCAGATTAAATCCCCGCGATCGGCTTGGTAAAACCTGCGTCTGTGGAATATCTGAAGGGACAATGAGTGCTTCCACAACTAAGACTGGTCTAGCTTTAGCAGCTGTGGACTTTGGGGGCAAGTACACGCGGGAGTTGGACCAGGCCAGAGTCTGAGCTGCCCCCACTGTGCCCACAGCGGGCCCAGAAACCTGCCTAAAGGTATTGGAGGGCTTCCTGGAGAGGCGGGGGGTGCTGTGGCTCACTGTGGGGGCAAAGACACTGAATGCGGGGGCCCCAGGAAAATATGTGTTTTTGGTTTCATTTTGTTCTGTTGTTGTTTTATTTATTTTTATTTTTTTAACATCTTTATTGGAGTATAACTGCTTTACAGTGGTGTGTTAGTTTCTGCTTTATAACAAAGTATATCAGCTATACTTATACATATATCCCCATATCTCCTCCCTCTTGCGTCTCCCTCCCACCCTTCCTATCCCACCCCTGTAGGTGGTCACAAAGCACCGAGCTGATCTCCCTGTGCTATGCGGCTGCTTCCCACTAGCTATCTGTTTTACATTTGGTCGTGTATATATGTCCATGCCACTCTCTCACTTTGTCCCAGCTTACCCTTCCCCCTCCCCGTGTCCTCAAGTCCATTCTCTACGTCTGCATCTTTATTCCTGTCCTGCCCCTAGGTTAGTCAGAACCTTTTTTTTTTTTTTTTTTTTTAGATTCCATTTATATGTGTTAGCGTAGGTATTTGTTTTTCTCTTTTTGACTTCACTCTGTATGACAGACTCTAGGTCCATCCACCTCACTACAAATAACTGAATTTTGTTTCTTTTTATGGCTGAGTAATATTCCATTGTATATATGTGCCAAATCCATTCATCTGTCGATGGACACTTAGGTTGCTTCCATGTCCTGGCTATTGTAAATAGAGCTGCAGTGAACATTGTGGTACATGACTCTTTGAATTATGGTTTTCTCAGGGTATGTGCCCAGTAGTGCGATTGATGGGTCATATGGTAGTTCTATTTTTAGTTTTTTAAGGAACCTCCATACTGTTCTCCCTAGTGGCAGGGTCAATGTACATTCCCACCAACAGTGCAGGAGGGTTCCCTTTTCTCCACACCCTCTCCAGCATTTATTGTTTGTAGACTTTTTGATGATGGCCATTCTGACTGGTGTGAGGTGATATTCATTGTAGTTTTGATTTGCATTTCTCTAATGATTAGTGATGTTGAGCATCCTTTCATGTGTTTGTTGGCAATCTGTATATCTTCTTTGGAGAAATGTCTATTTAGGTCTTCTGCCCATTTTTGGATTGGGTTGTTTGGTTTTTTTTGATATTGAGCTGTATGAAATGCTTGTAAATTTGGAGATTAATCCTTTGTCAATTGCTTCATTTGCAAATATTTTCTCCCATTCTGAGGGCTGTCTTTTCGTCTTGTTTATGGTTTCCTGTGCTGTGCAAAAAGCTTTTAAGTTTCATTAGGTCCCATTTGTTTATTTTTGTTATTATTTCCATTTCTCTAGGAGGTGGGTCAAAAAAGATACTGCTGTGATTTATGTCATAGCGTGTTCTGCCTATGTTTTCCTCCAAGAGTTTTATAGTGTCTGGCTTTACATTTATGTCTTTAATCCATTTTGAGTTTATCTTTGTGTATGGTGTTAGGGAGTGTTCTAATTTAATTCTTTTACATGTAGCTGTCCAGTTTTCCCAGCACCACTTATTGAAGAGGCTGTCTTTTCTCCATTGTATATTTTTGCCTCCTTTATCAAAAATAAGGTGACCATATGTGCATGGGTTTATTTCTGGGCTTTCTATCCTGTTCCATTGATCTATCTTTCTGTTTTTGTGCCGGTACCATACTGTCTTGATTACTGTAGCTTTGTAGTATAGTCTGAAGTCAGGGAGCCTGATTCCTCCAGCTCCATTTTTCTTTCTCAAGACTGTTTTGGCTATTCGGAGTCTTTTGTGTTTCCATACAAATTGTGAAATTTTTTGTTCTAGTTCTGTGAAAAATGCTATTGGTAGTTTGATAGGGATTGCATTGAATCTGTAGATTGCTTTGGGTAGTATAGTCATTTTCACAATGTTGATTCTTCCAATCCACGAACATGGTATATCTCTCCATCTGTTTGTATTATCTTTAATTTTTTTCATCAGTGTTTTACAGTTTTCTGCATACATGTCTTTTGTCTCCTTAGGTAGGTTTATTCCTGGTATTTTATTCTTTTTGTTGCAGTGGTAAATGGGAGTGTTTCCTTAATTTCTCTTTCAGATTTTTCATCATTAGTGTATAGGAATGCCAGAAATTTCTGTGCATTAATTTTGTATCCTGCTACTTTACCAGATTCATTGATTAGCTCTAGTAGTTTTCTGGTAGCATCTTTAGGATTCTCTATGTATAGTATCATGTCATCTGCAAACAGTGACAGCTTTACTTGTTCTCTTCCGATTTGGATTCCTTTTGTTTCTTTTTCTTCTCTGATTGCTGTGACTGAAACTTCCAAAACTATGTTGAATAATAGTGGTGAGATTTGACAACCTTGTCTTGTTTCTGAGGAAATGGTTTCAGTTTTTCACCATTGAGAATGATGTTGGCTGTTGGTTTGTCATATATGGCCTTTATTATGTTGAGGTGAGTTCCCTCTGTGCCTACTTTCTGGAGGGTTTTTATCGTAAATGGGTGTTGAATTTTGTCGAAAGCTTTTTCTCCGTCTATTGAGATGATCATATGGTTTTTCTTCTTCAGTTTTTTAATATGGTTTATTACATTGATTGATTTGCATATATTGAAGAATCCTTTCATTCCTGGGATAAACCCCACTTGATCACAGTATATGATTCTTTTAATGTGCTCTTGGATTCTGTTTGCTAGTATTTTGTTGAGGATTTTTGCATCTATGTTCATCAGTGATATTGGCCTATAGTTTTCTTTCTTTGTGACATCTTTGCCTGGTTTTGGTATCAGGGTGTGGTGGCCTCGTAGAATGAGTTTGGGAGTGTTCCTCCCTCTACTATATTTTGGAAGAGTTTGAGAAGGATGGGTGTTAGCTCTTCTCTAAAGGTTTGATAGAATTCGCCTGTGAAGCCATCTGGTCCTGGGCTTTTGTTTGTTGGAAGATTTTTAATCACAGTCTCAATTTCAGTGCTTGTGATTGGTCTGTTCAGATTTTCTATTTCTTACTGGTTCAGTCTCAGAAGGTTGTGCTTTTCTAAGAATTTGTCCATTTCCTCTAAGTTGTCCATTTTATTGGCATATAGTTGCTTGTAGTAATCTCTCATGATCCTTTGTATTTCCGCAATGTCAGTTGTTACTTCTCCTTCTTCATTTCTAATTCTATTGATTTGAGTCTTCTCCCTTTTTTTCTTGATGAGTCTGGCTAATGATTTATCAATTTTGTTTATCTTCTCAAAGAACCAGCTTTTAGTTTTATTGATCTTTGCTATTGTTTCCTTCATTTCTTTTTCATTTATTTCTGATCTGATCTTTATGAACTCTTTTCTTCTGATAACTTTGGGGGTCTTTTCTTCTTTCTCTAATTGCTTTAGGTTTAAGGTTAGGTTGTTTATTTGAGATGTTTCTTGTTTCTTGAGGCAGGATTATATTGCTATAAACTTCCATCTTAGAACTGCTTTTGCTGCATCCCATAGATTTTGGGTCATCGTGTTTTCACTGTCATTTGTTTCTAGGTATTTTTTGATTTCCTCTTTGATTTCTTCAGTGATCTCTTGGTTATTTAGTAGTGTATTGTTTAGCCTCTATGTGTTTGTATTTTTTACGTATTTCTTTTTTCCTGTAGTTGATATCTACTCTCATAGCATTGTGGTTGGAAAAGATACTTGATACGGTTTCAATTTTCTTATATTTACCAAGGCTTGATTTGTGACCCAAGATATGATCTATCCTGGAGATGGTTCCATGAGCACTTGAGAAGAAAGTGTATTCTGTTGCTTTTGGATGGAATGTCCTATAAATATCGATTAAGTCCATCTTGTTTAATGCATAATTTAAAGCTTGTGTTTCCTTATTTATTTTCATTTTGGATGATCTGTCCATT
The DNA here is from genome assembly GCF_964341445.2 of Mesoplodon mirus. Classification (NCBI taxonomy): domain Eukaryota; kingdom Metazoa; phylum Chordata; class Mammalia; order Artiodactyla; family Ziphiidae; genus Mesoplodon; species Mesoplodon mirus. The sequence continues at coordinate 11,578,972 of NC_138976.1, forward strand.
GGTGAAAGTGGGGTGTTAAAGTCCCCTACTATGAATGTGTTACTCTCGATTTCCCCTTTTATGGCTGTTAGCATTTGCCTTATGTATTGAGGTACTCCTGTGTTGGGTGCATAAATATTTACAGTTGTTATATCTTCTTGGATTGATCCCTTGATCACTGCGGAGTGTTCTTCCTCGTCCTTGTAACAGTCCTTATTTTAAAGTCTATTTTGTCAGATATGAGTATTGCTACTCTAGCTTTCTTTTGATTTCCATGTGCATGAAATATCTTTTTCCATCCCCTCACTTTCAGTCTGTATGTGTCCCTAGGTCTGAAGTGGGTCTCTTGTAGACAGCATATATACCGGTCTTGTTTTTGATCCATTCAGCCAGTCTGTGTCTTTCGGTTGGAGCATTTAATCCATTTACATTTAAGGTAGTTCTCGATATGTATGTTCCTATTACCATTTTCTTAATTGTTTTGGGTTTGTTATTGTAGGTCTTTTCCTTCTGATGTGTTTCCTGCCTAGAGAAGTTCCTTTAGCATTTGATGTAAAGCTGGTTTGGTGGTGCTGAATTCTCTTAGCCTTTGCTTGTCTGTAAAGGTTTTGATTTATCCTTTGAATCTGAATGAGATCCTTGCTGGGTAGAGTCATATTGGTTGTAGGTTTTCCCCTTTCATCACTTTAACTATGTCCTGCTATTCCCTTCTGTCTTGCAGAGTTTCTGCTGAAAGATCAGCTTTTAACCTTATGGGAATTCCCTCGTATGTTATTTGTTGTTCTTCCCTTGCTGCTTTTAATACTTTTTCTTTGAATTTAATTTTTGATAGTTTGATTAATATCTGTCTTGGTCTGTTTCTCCTTGGATTTATCCTGTATGGGACTCTGTGCTTCCTGGACTTGACTATTTCCTTTCCCATATTAAGGAAGTTTTGAACTATAATCTGTTGAAATATTTTCTCAGTCCCTTTCTTTTTCTCTTCTTCTTCTGGGCCTCTTATAAGTCGAATATTGGTGCATTTAATATTGTCCCAGAGGTCTCTGAGATTGTCCTCAATTCAATTCTTTTCATTGTTTTTTCTTTATTCTGCTCTGCAGAACTTATTTCCACTATTTTATCTTCCAGGTCACTTATCCGTTCTTCTGCCTCAGTTATTCTGCTATTGATTCCTTCTAGAGAATTTTTAATTTCATTTATTATGTTATTCATCATTGCTTGTTTACTCTTTAGTTCTTCTAGATCCTTGTTAAACGTTTCTTGTATTTTCTCCATTCTATTTCCAAGATTTTGGATCATTTTTACTATCATTACTCTAAATTCTTTTTCAGGTGGATTGCCTGTTTTCTCTTCATTTGTTTGGTCTGGTTGTTTTTTACCTTGCTCCTTCATCTGCTATGTGTTTCTGTCTCTTCTCATTTTGCTTAACTTACTGTGTTTGGGGTCTCCTTTTAGCAGGCTGCAGGTTCATAGTTCCTGTTGTTTTTGGTGTCTGCCCCCAGTGGCTAAGGTTGTTTCAGTGGGTTGTGTAGGCTTCCTGGTGGAGGGGACTGGTGCCTGTGTTCTGGTGGATGAGGCTGGATCTTGTCTTTCTGGTGAGCAGGACCGTGTCTGGTGGTGTGTTCTGGGGGTGTCTGTGACCTTATTATGATTTTAGGCAGCCTCTCTGCTAATAGGTGGGGTTGTGTTTCTGTCTTGCTAGTTGTTTGGCATAGGGTGTCCAGCACTGTAGCTTGCTGGTTTTTGAGTGGAGCTGGGTCTTAACGTTGAGATGGAGATCTCTGGGAGAGCTTTCGCCATTTGATATTACGTGGATCCGGGAGGTCTCTGGTGGACCAATGTCCTGAACTCGGCTCTCCCCGCTCAGAGGCACAGGCCTGACACCCGGCCGGAGCACCAAGACCGTGTCAGCCACATGGCTCCGAAGAAGAGGGAGAAAGAAAGAAAGAAAAAAAGAAAAGAAAATAAAGTTATTAAAGTTTAAAAAATATTAAAAGTTAATAAATTAAAAAGTAATAAAAAAAGAAAAGAGAAAACAGAAAGAAGAGAGCAACCAAATCAAAAAATAAATCCACCAATGATAACAAGGGCTAAAAGCTATACTAAAAAAAAAAAAACCCTAGGGCAAATGTTAAAAGCAAAGCTATACAGACAATATCACACAAAGAAGCATACACATACTCACTTACAAAAAGAGAAAAAGGAAAAAAAAAATCTATATATAAAAAAAAGGAAGAGAGCAACAAAATCAATAAACAAATCTACCAATGAAAATAAACTCTAAATACTAAACTAAGATAAACATAACCAGAAATAAATTAGATGCAGAAAGCAAACCCCAAGTCTACAGTTGCTCCCAACGTCCACCACCTCAAGTTTGGGATGATTCTTTGTCTATTCAGGTATTCCAGAGATGCAGGGTACATCAAGTTGATTGTGGAGATTTAATCCGCTGCTCCTGAGGCTGCTGGGAGAAATTTCCCTTTCTCTTCTTTGTTCACACAGCTCCTGGGGTTCAACTTTGGATTTGGCCCCGCCTCTGCATGTAGGTCACCTGAGGGCATATCTGTTCTTTGCTCAGACAGGCGAGGGTTAAAGTAGCAGCCGATTAGGGGGCTCTCACTCATTCAGGCCACAGGGAGGGAGGGGTATGGAAGGCAGGGTGAGTGTGCAGCGGCAAAGGCTGATGTGATGTTGCAACAGCCTGAGGCGTGCCATGTGTTCTCCCGGGGAAGTTGTCCCCAGATCACGGGACCCTGGCAGTGGCAGGGAGCACAGGCTCCCGGGAGGGGAGGTGTGGATAGAGACCCGTGCTTGCACACAGGCTTCTTGGTGGCTGCAGCACCAGCCTTAGCGTTTCATGCCTGTTTCTGGTGTCTGCGCTGATAGCCATGGCTCGCACCCATCTCTGGAGCTCGTTTAGGCAGTGCTCCGTATCCCCTCTCCTTGCACACCCCAAAACAATGGTCTCTTGCCTCTTAGGCAGTTCCAGACTTTTTCCCGGACTCCCTCCGAGCTAGCTGTGGCACACTAGCCCCCTTCAGGCTGTGTTCATGCAGCCAACCCCAGTCCTCTCCCTGGGATCTGATCTTTGAAGCCAAAGCCTCAGCTCCCAGCCCCAACCCGCCCTGGCCGGTGAACAGACAAGACTGTCAGGCTGATGAGTGCTGGTCAGCACCAATCCTCTGTGCAGGAATCTCTCCGCTTTGCCCTGTGCATACCTATTGCTGCACTCTCCCCTGTGGCTCTGAAGCTTCCCCCCTGCCCACCACCCATCTCTGCCAGTGAAGGGGCTTCCCAGTGTATGGAAACTTTTCCTCCTTCACAGCTCCCTCCCCGAGGTGCAGGTCCTGTCTCTATTCTTCTGTCTCTGTTTTTTCCTTTTTCTTTTGCCCTACCCACGTACATGGAGAGTTTCTTGCCTTTTGGGAAGTCTGAGGTGTTCTGCCAGCGTTCAGTAGGTGTTCCATAGGAGTTGTTCCACGTGTAGATGTATTTCTATTGTATTTGTGGGGAGGAAGGTGATCTCCACTCTTAAACCTCTGCCATCTTGGAGGTCTCTCCCTGTTTTTATTTTTATGTGTTCTTTAAGAAAAACGTTTTAAAATATATTTTTTATTTTTCTATCTTTATGTTACTTTTTTGTTGTTTTGTGTTTTTTGGGGTTTTTTGTTCTTTGTTTTCTGTTTTTATTAGTTTTGTTTTTATTGTTTTCATTTTGGGGTTCAGTTGTTTGGTTGTTTTTTTGGGGGGGGGTTGGCCTTTTTTTTTGCTTGTTTTTGTTTGGTTTTGTTTTTATCATTTGTCTTGGGTTTTGTTTGTCTGTTTCTCCTCTTTTCCTTTTTTTCTTTCCTTTTTTTTCCTTTTTTTAGCCACGCCATGCAACTTGCAGGGTCTTAGTTTCCCTGCCAGGGGTCAGGCCTGAGCCCCTAGGGTGGGAGTGCTAAGTCCAGGACTGCCAGAAAATTCCCGGCCCTGGGGAATATTAATTGGCATGATCTCTCACGAGGTCTCCACCAAGATCTAAGATCTCACAACTGCCTGCAGACTCCAGTGCTGGATGCCTCAGACCAAACAACCACCAAGACAGGAACACAGCCCCACCCATCAGCAGACAGCCTGCTTAAAGTTGTACTAAGCTCACAGACACCCAAAAAAATACCCCCTGACGCAGCCCTGCCCATCAGAGGGACAAGACTAAGCTCCACCCACCAGAGCTCAGGCACCAGTCCCTCCCTCGAGGAAGCCTACACAAGCCCCTGGACCAACCTCACCCACCAGAGGGCAGACACCAGAAGCAAGAGGAGCTAAGACCCTGCAGCCTGTAGAAAGCAGACCACAAACACAGTAAGTTAGACAAAATGAGTTGACAGAGAAATATGTTTCAGACAAAGGAGCAAGGTAAAAACCCACAGGACCAAATAAATGAAGAGGAAATAGGCAATCTACCTGAAAAATAATTCAGAGTGATGATAGTAAAGATGATCCAAGATCTCAGAAATAGAATGGAGGCAGAGATCGAGATCATACAAGAAATACTTAACAACGGCCTAGAAAAACTAAAGAAAAAACAAACAGTGATGAACAGCACAATAACTGAAATGAAAGACTAGAAGGAATCAGTAGCAGAATAACTGAGGCAGAAGAACGGGTAAGTGAACTGGAAGATAGAATAGTGGAAATAACTGCCACGGAGCAGAATAAAGAAAAAAATAATGAAAAGAAATGAGTTCAGTCTCAGAGACCTCTGGGACAACATTAAACAAACGAACATTCAAATTATAGGTGTCCCAGAAGAAGAGAGAGAGGGTCTGAGAAAATATTTGAAGAGATTATAGTTGAAAACTTCCCTAACATGGGAAGGGAAATAGTCACCCAAATCCAGGAAGCAGGGAGAGTCCCAAACAGGATAAACCCAAGAAGAAACATGCCAAGACACATATTATTCAAACTAACAAAAATTAAATACAAAGTAAAACTAAAAGCAACAAGGGAAAAGCAAAAAATAACGTACAAGGGAATCCCCATAAGGTTATCGGCTGATTTTTCATCAGAAACTCTGCAGGCCAGAAGGTAGTGGCAGGATATATTTAAAGTGATGAAAGGGAAAAACCTACAACCAAGATGACTCTACCCAGCAAGGTTCTCATTCAGATTCGACAGAGAAATCAAAAGCTTTACAGGCAAGCAAAAGCTACGACAATTCAGCACCACCAAACCAGCTTTACAACAAATGCTAAAGGAACTTCTCTAGGCGGGAAACACAAGAGAAGAAAAAGACCTACAAAAGCAAACCCAAAACAATTAAGAAAATGGCAACAGGAACGTACATATTGATAATTATGTAAATGGATTAAATGCTCCAACTGAAAGACACAGACTGGCTGAATGGATTAAAAAAACAAGATGCGTATATATGTTGTCTACAAGAGACCCACTTCAGACCTAGGGACACATACAGACTGAAAGTGAGGGGATGGAAAAAGATATTCCATGCAAATGGAAATCAAAAGAAAGCTGGAGTAGCAATACTCATATCTGACAAAATAGGCTTTAAAATAAGGACCGTTACAAGAGACGAGGAAGAACACTCCGCAGTGATCAAGGGATCAATCCAAGAAGATATAACAATTGTAAATATTAATGCACCCAACATAGGAGCACCTCAATACACAAGGCAAATGCTAACAGTCATAAAAGGTGAAATCGACAGTACCTCAGTAATAGTGGGGGACTTTAACACCCCACTTACACCAATGGACAGATCATCCAGACAGAAAATTAATAAGGAAACACAAGCCTTAAATGACACAGTAGGCCAATTAAGATAGACTTACTTGATATTTATAGAACATTCCATCCAAAAGCAACAGAATACACATTCTTCTCAAGTGCACATGGGACATTCTCCAGGATCGATCACATCTTGGGTCCCAAATCAAGCCTCAGTAAATTTAAGAAAATTGAAATTGTATCAAGCATCTTTTCTGACCACAACACTGTGAGATTAGAAATCAGTTACAGGAAAAAGAAAAACTGTAAAAAACACAAACATGTGGATGCTAAACAACATGCCACTAAATAACCAGTGGATCACTGAAGAAATCAAAGAGGAAATAAAGAAACAAATGACAGTGAAAACATGATGACCCAAAACCTATGGGATGCAGGAAAAGCAGTTCTAAGAGGGAAGTTTATAGCAATACAGTACCACCTCAAGAAACAAGAAACATCTCAAACAACCTAACCTTACACCTAAAGCAACTAGAGAAAGAAGAACAAACAAAACCCAAAGGTAGTAGAAGGAAAGAAATCATAAAGATCAGAACAGAAATAAATGAAATAGAAACAAAGAAAACAACAGCAAAGATCAATGAAACTAAAAGCTGTTCTTTGAGAAGATAAACAAAATTGATAAGCCATTAGCCAGACTCATCAAGCAAAAAAGGGAGAGGACTCAAATCAATAAAATTAGAAGTGAAGAAGGAGAAGTTAGAACTGACACCACAGAAATACAAAGTATCATAAGAGAGTACTACAAGCAACTCTACGCCAATGAAATGGACAACCTGGAAGAAATGGACAAATTTTTAGAAAGGTACAACTTTCCAAGACTGAACCAGGACAAAATAGAAAATATGAACAGACGAATCACAAGTAATGAAATTGAAACTGTGATTAAAAAATCTTCGAGCAAACCAAAGTCCAGGACCATATGGCTTCACTGGTGAATTCTATCAAACATTTAGAGAAGAGCTGACACCTTTCCTTCTCAGACTCTTTCAAATAATTGCAGAGAGAGGAACACTCCCAAGCTCATTCTATGAGGCCACCATCACCCTGATACCAAAACCAAACAAAGATATCACACACACAAAAAGAAAATCACAGACCATAATTTTCTGATGAACATAGAGGCAAAAATCCTCAACACAATACTAGCAAACAGAATCTAATAACACATTAAAAGGATCATGCACCATGATCAAGTGGGATTTATCCAAGGGATGCAAGGATTCTTCAATGTACACAAATCAATCAGTGTGATACATCATATTAACAAACTGAAGAATAAAAACCATATGATCATCTCAGTAGATACAGAAAAATCTTTTGCCAAAATTCAACACCCATTTATGATAAAAACTATCCAGAAAGTGGGCATAAAGGGAACCTACCTCAGCATAATAAAGGCCATATATGACAAACCCACAGCAAACATCATTCTCAGTGGTGAAAAACTGAAAGCATTTCCTCTTTGATCAGGAACAAGACAAGGATGTCCACTGTTGCCACCCTTATTCAATATAGCTTTGGAAGTCCTAGCCACGGCAATCAGGGAAGAAAAAGAAATAAAAGGATTACAAATTGGAAAAGAAGAAGTAAAACTGTCACAGTTTACAGATGACATGATACTATACATAGAGAATCCTAAAGATGCCACCAGAAAACTACTAGAGCTAATCAATGAATCTGGTGAAGTTGCAGGATACAAAATTAATGCACAGAAATCCCTTGCATTCCTATACACTAATGATGAAAAATCTGAAAGAGAAATTAAGGAAACATTCCCATTTACCACTGCAACAAAAAGAATAAAGTATCTAGGAATAAACCTACCTAGGGAGACAAAAGGCCTGTATGCAGAAAACTGTAAGACACTGATGAAAGAAATTAAAGATGATACCAACAGATGGAGAGATATACCATGTTCTTGGATTGGAAGGATCAGTATTGTGAAAATGACTCTACTATCCAAAGCAATCTACAGATTCAGTACAATCCCTATCAAATTACCAAGGGCATTTTGTACAGAATTAGAACAAAAAATTTTACAATTTGTATGGAAACACAAAAGACCCTGAATAGCTAAAGCAATCTTGAGAAAGAAAAATGGAGCTGGAGGAATCAGCCTCCCCGACTTTATACTACAAAGCTACAGTAATCAAGATAGTGTGGAACTGGCACAAAAACAGAAGTATAGATCAATGGAACAGGATAGAAAGTCCAGAGATAAACTCACATACTTATGGTCACCTAATCTATGACAAAGGAGGCCATAATAAACAATGGAGAAAAGACAGCCTCTTCAATAAGTGGTGCTGGGAAAACTGGACAGCTACATGTAAAAGAATGTAATTAGAACGCTCCCTAACTCCATACACAAAAATAAACCCAAAATGGATTAAAGACCTAAATGTAAGGCCAGAAACTATAAAACTTTTAGAGGAAAACGTAGGCAGAACACTCTGACATAAATCGCAGCAAGATCTTTCTTGACCCACCTCCTAGAGTAATGAAAATAAAAAGAAAAATAAACAAATGGGACCTAATTAAACTTAAAAGCTTTTGCACAGCAAACAAAACTATGAACAAGACGAAAAGACAACCCTCAGAATAGGAGAAGATATTTGCCAACGAATCAACTGACAGGGATTAATCTCCAAAATTTACAAACAGCTCATGCAGCTCAATATCAAAAAAACAAACAACCCCATCAAAAAATGGGCAGAAGACCTAACTAAATAGACATTTCTCCAAAGAAGATATTGAGATGGCCAACAAACACACGAAAAGATGCTTGACATCACTAATTATTAGAGAAATGCAAGTCAAAACTACAATGGAGGGGGCTTCCCTGGTGGCGCAATGGTTAAGAATCCGCATGCCAATGCAGGAGACATGGGTTCGAGCCTTGGTCTGAGAAGATCCCACATGCCACGGAGCAACTAAGCCCGTGCACCACAACTACTGAGCCTGCCCTCTAGAGCCTTCGAGCCACAGCTGCTGAAGCCCGTGTGCCTAGAGCCCGTGCTCCACAACAAGAGAAGCCACTGCAATGAGAAGCCCGCACACTGCAACGAAGAGTAGCCCCCACTCGCCGCAATTAGAGAAAGCCTGCGCACAGCAGCGAAGACCCAACACAGCCATAAATAAATGCATACATACATACATACATACATACTACAATGAGGTATCACCTCACACCATTCAGAATGGCTAACATCAAAAAATCTACAAACAGTAAATGCTGGAGAGGGTTTGGAGAAAAGGGGACTCTCCTACAGTGTTGTTGGGAATGTAAATTGGTACAGCCACTATGGAGAACAGTATGGAGGTTCCTTAAAAAACTAAAAATAGATACATGCACCCCCGTGTTCATTGCAGCACTATTTACAATAGCCAGGACATGGAAGCAACCTAAATGTTCATCAACAGAGGAATGGATAAAGAATATGTGGCACATTTATACAATGGAATATTAGCCATGAAAAGGGACAAAACCGTGCCATTTGCAGAGACATGGTTGGACCTAGAGACTCATACAGAGTGAAGTAAGTCAGAATAGAAAAACAAATATAATATCACTTATATGTGGAATCTAGAAAAATGGTACAGATAAACTTATTTGTAAAGCAAATATAGATACACTGATGTAGAGAACAAACATATGGATACCAGGGTGGGAAGGGAGGGTGGGATGAGTTGGGAGGTTGGGATTGACATATATACACAACTGTGTATAAAATAGATAACTAATGAGAACCTACGCACAGGGAACTCTACTCAATGCTCTGTGGTGACCTAAATGGACAGGAAATCCAAAGAAGAGGGGATATATGTATATGTAAAGCTGATTCACTTTAGGGAAAATGAGTGATCTCACAATAGAGACCTCAGATGAATTAATCGAATGATTAAAGTGAACATCATCAGAAATGGGATGAATTGAAATCTGAATCAATAGAAAACATCAAACAAGTGAGTGTTATTTTACAAAATGGTTGGTCTCACTGTCAGGTTCATACAAATCTAGGAAAGACTTAGGAACTGTTCCTGACTGATGAAAACTAGAGAGTCACAGCATTTGAAGGCAACATGTGATTCTGAACTGGATAATTTTGCTATCCAAGGACATTATTGGCACAGTTGGCAACACTTGGTGGGAACTGAGGATTAGATGGTAATGTTGTTTCAGTGTTAATTTCCTGATTTTGATGATTAATTGTTGTTATGTAGGAGAATGTCCTTTTTATTTATGGATGTTGGGGCATAATGTTGGTAACTCACTCTCAAATGGAAATAAAGTTTTTTTGTGCTGTCGTGTGATTATTCTGTAAATTTGAGATTGTTTCAGAGCAAAATTAAACTTGTGTACCTGCACACGTTCATTTCTACCCCCTGAGAAATTTGAGTAACTTATGAATTCAGATTGAAACAGGATTTTACTTTGGGCCCAACCTCTTTTTCCTCTCCTTTAAATTCACTAATAAAGACAGCTGTGGAACAGCTGGGCTCTGGGTTTGAACCCAGAAAACCTGTGATTAGGTCCTGGCTGTGCAGCTTACCAGCTGGATGATTTGAGTCAAGTTCCTTTACCCTTTGGAGCCTTAGTTTTCAACCTGTAAAGTGAGGTAGTTGTGAGGCTCAAACACCTACCAAGTGGGTACAAATGTAAGCTTATTACTGTTTTATCAGCACAGAGAATTCCACAGGGTGGGAGAAATAGCTTTTGGATAATTCCGTAAACTGTTCTTTTGAGCATTTTAAAGGTGAACCTGTTTTCAGTCGAAGAATTTGTACTGCTTTGCATTTCATTTTGTGGCTCAGTTTCACTAATTAAAGTGCACAGCCACCATCCTGTATTCCATGCTGTTGTAGTAGTTCATTTTTAACTTTCCATAATTGGAGGCTGCTGTGTATCCAGTGAACACTCAATAAAATTAATTGAGGATAATGATGATGAAGACAAGATCTATAGTGTCATCGTTATTTCTCCCTACCACCCCCGCCCTGTGAGCTGAGGTTGTTTGCATTTAAAAGTTGTTGCTATGGAGTTGAGAGGATAGATTTGCTGAGAGCTTATGGTATATGATCCATAAAAGGCGGTCATGGTAGGTGTCTCACTAAGTAGAAAATGTCAAACTTGGTGTGGGCGGATCTGTTTGGCTCTTTTATTGAGCCGTAAGCAGTGTCTTTTGTCCAACCCTACTTGAATATCAAACCTATTTCTGTTGTGTGCCCAGACCTCCCTGCAGGTCTCTGACTAAGGGCTCAGCCCTGCCTTTGTTACTTAGGCCTTTTATTTCTTTCAGGAGAGTCAGTGGAATGAGCTTCTTGAAACTCTGCACAAACTTCCTATCCCTGACCCAGGAGTATCTGTTCATCTCAGCGTGGTAAGTGGCGGCAGAATATTAGCAATCACTGAGAAACCTTTCCATTATTAACAGTAAGAAAGAGCCACATGGGATTGTCTTGTCATCCGCACCTTCCCCACCTCCAAGTACTCTGAGACCTCAAGACAGGCCAGGGAGATGTATTTCTTTCTTTCTCTGGGATTCCATGAGGAATGGATCCCAAATGCCCCCAGGCTCCTCTCTTCCTGGCTGTCATCCCGTCACTAGCATCTCCTGAATGGCAGATGCTGGGCTTGGAATGGGATGGCTGACCCCTGCCGCCTCAGCCCCTGTGGGGCTCCCTGCCTCATGCTTTGCCCCCCTTCACTGAAGCCCACCCTGCCACCCCCGAACCTTCAACACCGCCTTTCCCCTGTTCACCAGGGTAACCCCCCTTAGCTAAGGTTTTCTTTTTTTGCCCCAAGCAGCTTGTACACTTTGCAGTTCTTAGTCACAAAACACGTTGGAACAACCTGTTTTCCTATCTCCGCCACTGGACTGTACGCCCTCAAGGACAGGGATAGAGACTGTCTAGCGCGGTTCCTGGCCAGATCGTTGCCTTGAACTCTTTTATGTACATGCTATGTGGTCTGTAGTGTGCCAGGGTGGAAAAGCCTCTGAATTACAAATTGGGAGATTTCAATCCCCAAGTCATAGTTTTGCCGATGACCTGAGTGATCTTAATCAAAACCTTTAACTTCGGGGGTCTCAATTTCCTCATCTGTCAGATAAGGCATCAGATAAGGAGTTCTTTTCCATATTTCAGTTACTGCAATTCTCTAGGTCAAACCCTTGTCACCACCTTCATCAGAATTCTCAGATGGATCCCCTTTGACCAGCTATTGATTATCCAGGGGCTATTTCCCCCATGTTGTGGGGTCTGAATGTTTAAGAAGTTTTGTCTTTCACCTTCAGTAGAACCAGGTACAATGTTGGTATTCAGTGGTAATTAACTTGGTATTTTCCCTCTTAAAGAAAATGAACATATAGGGGTTTTTTTTTCCATGATGATCACATTGAAAGCAATATTACTGCCAATAACTAATAATAGATCTGTTATATACTAAGTTCCTAATTTATGCCAAGTATGCATCTCTAATGTTCAAAACAACTCTACAAATAGATATTAGCATTCTCATTTCATAGACGAGGCTTAGAGAGAAAAAGATTCTTGCCCATCCAAGGTCGTGTGGTTAATAAGTGAGATCGGGGCTTTTAAACCCAGAGCTGACTTCCGAGCCTATGTTCTTTCCACTAGGCCACGAGTGTTGAAAAAAGGGAGGAAAGAAGGAACTGGTAGAGGTTTTTGCTCATTTTAATGGAGCATAGGAAGGAAAGAAACCTTTTTCCAGAAATTTGTGTAAGGAAGAGTGTCTGGAAAAGATGAAGAAATGAGCTTTAGACCTGCCCCAGTCATTGCTGCATAACGAAGCAACTTTGCCTTTGTCTCTGTCTCTTTTCCTAAGCAGCTTGATCTCACCGTTTCAGTCTGTAATGACATCTGACAGGTAGCTGGGGAGTAGCCTGGGTGGGTCACCAGCTACTGGGGAGGAAGGGTCTCTCCTTCCTTTGAGTGGCTGCCAGGCTTCAAGGACAAGCCATCGCAGGGGCAGGAAGAACTGTTGGTGGGGGGGGGGCGGGTTGCAGCTGTTTCATGCCAGTGGTTTCTAGGAATGTTTCTGACCTCCTCTGGTCCCAGCATTTCATGGGCGATGGAGCAAGACAGAATCTCAAAGGACAGCCTGGGGAGTAGTTGGTTTTGGAATTGCGTAGGCTCACTATTTACAATCTGTTGCATTTGTAAAGGCAGATATTTTCTTCTTTCCTCTTCACAAGGAATTCCTTTCTCCATGTTGCATTTCTGAAGGGTTAGTCTCAACTGTATTATAGAGCCTGAAAAATTGATAAAATGGCAGTCTTGGACTTTCTGTCTTGAGTCACAAGAGAATGTTTCTGTGTGTCTTCTATAGGTGATTGAGAAAAATAGGAATATAAACTAACAGTTGAGAGAGTAATAATAATTTTCTATTAAAATACCATTTATGGAATGCTAGGCACTTCATATATATAACATTTATTCTTCACAACACTTCTGAAGTAGATATTACAATTCCCATTTACAGGTTAAAAAATTGAGATTCTGAGCTATTAAGTGAAGTCGCCTAAGATCACATAACTATTAAGTGGCTGACTCTGCGGTCCCTGTCCTTTCTCCCTCACTGTGCCAGTCCTTATTCTGGGACTCCATCACCATGTGGACTTCCATTACTGAACATTCCCTGGGACTCCCTTCTAGCCATTTGGTATAGAATTTGGTATCTCATGGCATCAAATTTAACCTTGTGTTTTGCTTTTATTATTTTAATCCTCATTGTTGACTTGAATTAATTAACTAGTTTCCAATTCGTTTCCCATAACTAATATGCTACATAATCTCTGTCGTAACACTTCATAGATAATGTTTTGGCACAAACCCACAGATTTTGGAATAGTGCACTGCAGGGGGTGTTTTTTAAGTTATCTTTTAATTTTTTTTTCTTTTTACTTTTCAGTTTATTGGTTTAATTCAAATGGCTTTAGCTGTAATTTGCTCATTAAAAAGCACAGGTATAACAATCTGTTATCGTGGAAAGAGCATAGCTCTAGTTATGCAGACCTGGTTTCAATCCTAGTTCTCTCACCTACTAGCTGTATGACCTTAAGTCACTTTACCTCTCTGAGCCTTAATTTACCCATTTGTAATATGGAGATAATATCTATCTTAAATTTTGCTATGGAAATTAGAGATACCATTTATAAAGTACCTGGTATAAAGCCTTCCATGCAGCAGGTGTTCATAAATATCTGCTGAATATTAGACAAATAGCTTATACTGTTATTGTTACTATTTTCATTATTGCAGTTGTCCCCCAGGCCTTTCATTTCAGGAAGCCTGTACAACTCATTTTTCCAGAAACCTACTTATTTTGCAATTATCCAAGAATGGGGAGTGGGGAAAACTTCCTGAAATGTCACTTGGGGGTCTAGGTTTGAACTTTGGCCATGGCTAAGCTGACTTTCTCTGTATGTGACCTTTCCTGGCCTTTGCACAATCCCTTCTTTAATTGGCCAGCACCAGGCTCTCTCCATTCCTGCTTGCCATTGTTCTCTGAGTCTTTAGTAGCACGAAGGAGGTGTCATCAGTTCAGCCTGTTTTCATTTAACTCAGAGACACATGCTTGTTACAAACATGGAGATGCCTCCTTGAAAGTTCTCTGAACAGGTCAGGTTTTCAACTCCACTGAGTCTCCAGCTCCTTTCACTGGAATTTGCACTGGAAGTCAGCAGGCTTATTTGCAGAGCATGCATAGTGGAGAGACTTTCTCCACTGTTAGCCATCTGCAATGTCTCAGGGCAGCAGTCCTTGCACTGGAGCTGTCCTTAACATCCCTTGGGCCTTCAGGGCAGATTTGGCCCGCAGCTTGTAGATGGATATAATCTCAGATGCTGAAATGATATGGCAGGTTTGGTTGGTAAAGACCATTCCTGAGTGAACCTAGTGATATTTGGTCCCTAGTGTCCACTTGCCTCACTGAACAATAAATTATGAAGTCTGCAGCTTTCATGTGTTCAGAAACCTGCGAACATCGTAAAAGAATTTAGCCTTTAACTTCTTTGAGCTGTTCTTTTGTATCTCAAAGAAGTTCCTCTCTCATAGAAAAGAACTCTATCTACCAAACCAATGATTTAATGCATCTGGCTTTAATCCAACATTATCCTAAGGAAATATTCCATAGACTATTCTCTATGAGTGAAACTCTGTTTCTTCATCTGAGTGAGGAATTATCTTCAGATCATTTACCTGATTTCTGAATAATGTGCTTGTTGCATACTTTTGCAGAAATAAATAGCTTTTGTTTGTCTTTTCCAGCATTCTTATTTTACTGTGCCTGACACCAGAGAACTTCCCAGCATCCCTGAGAATGTGAGTACTTGGGCAGGGGTGGATTAAATTTTTATTCCTCTTTGTTTTTTTACTAATTTTGAAAGAAAATAAAAGGATATATTTTCACATTATAAAAATAATGCATTATGAAAGTAAAACCAAATAGAGAATATTTTAAAAATATAAAAAGTATAAAGACAAGGAAAGATCATTATTCATACTTCTCAAAGGTAATCAATCACCTATTAACATGTTGATGTCTCATTGTAGTCTTTTTAGAATGTATTATTTACATAGTTAGAATCATCTATTACATAAGCATTTTGCCATTTCATTCACAGTCATTTTTGTTAGCTGCATAATATTCAATTTGCCATGTAGCTTATTTAGGTATTTCCTCGCTGTTGTGAATTTAGGGGTTTTTAGTTTTTGCTGTTGTAAATAAAATGCTTCTATGTAAAGAACTTGCCATATAAAGATTTCTTTATTAGGGTAGATATACTCAAGTAAAAATTTGCTCCTACTACATTTCTATATTGACTTTTAAGAAAGTAAAAGTAATTGTGGGTAGAAGTGTGAGGACCCCCATCCCCACCTCTTAAAGACTTAGCAGTGAACTTGAGTCTGAGGGAGCAGAGGGTGATATTTGCCCTCTGAACAAGCCGAATGACATATCTAGCCTAGGCTTAAGACGTATTTTCAAAATATTTTACTCAGATTGTAAATAGTACTATGTAGAATTAAATATAGAATCACCACCACTAAGGCACTTGGTTGCTTTTTAAGTTGTGGCAAAATGTACATAATGTCACATTTACTGTTTTAACCGTCTTTAAGTATATATTTCATTGGTAAACACATTCACATTGTTGTGCAACTGTCACCAACATCCATCTCCAGCATTTTTTCATCTTTCCCAACTGAAACTCTGTGGCCATTAAATAACCCTTTAAACAACAACTCATTTCCCTCCTCCTCCCATTACCTGGCAACCACTATTCTTTCTGTCTCTATGAATTTGATTACTCTAGGCACCTCATTTAAGTAGAATCATACAATATTTTTCCTTTTGTGTTTGGTGTATTTCACTTAGCATAATGCCTTTGTGGTTCATCCATGTTGTAGCATGTGTCAGAATTTCCTTCTTTTTTTAAGGCTGAATAATATTTCATTATATATACGTAACATACTACATTTCACTTATCCGTCGATGGACGCTTGGGTTGCTTCTACCTTTAGGCTATTGTGAATAATGCTGCTTTGAACTTTGGTGTACAGATTGAACTTCGTGTTTAATCCTTTTGATTCTTTTGGGTATGTACTTGATTACTTTTTTAAAGTACTGGAATAAGTCAGGTAATCACATTTAAGTAATGAAGTTAGGCTATAGTGTTGTGATTAGGTAACAGTCTTAATAAACTGGGATTGTCGAAGATATTCACAAAGTTTACTATCTGTGTGATTAGGCTCTGGTGGAAAATATTGCACTTTTTTTGGTTTGACATTAAGTATTAAAAAAATCCAGACCACGGTTACCATTTTAACAACAATAGCTAATGTTCATTGAGTACTAGTGCTTGTCAAATAAGGTATTCAGTGCTTTACCTGTATTTTCTCATTTACCTCTCTTAATAAGCTTAGGTAGTCAGTACCCTAATTATTATTTTATGTAAGGAAACAGAGGTCCTGAAAACTTAAGTAACATATTCAAGGTCCTACAGCACAGAAATGGTAGAACTGGACTTCAAACATTGATCTTTCTGATACTAGAAACGGAGTTCTCATATATTGTGCTACACTTTGAGCCCATAATTTTACCTTTCATCTCTCAAAAAATTCCATTGAAATGATAAGAGAACTATAAAATTAAGGAGAAAAATGTCCACGTAATGGCAGAAGGAGCGACCATGAGCTAGAAAATTTGAGGAATTTCTGCAACGTAAAGGAGATGGTTATTGAGCAGTCAATAAGGTGTAGACAATGAAGGAACCCAAAAAGAACTGGAAAAGTCCTGCAGAAAGAGCAGAAGCCAGGGCTCTGGCATGGAACATTTATAAAAATTGATTATGGGGCTTCCCTGGTGGCACAGTGGTTGAGAGTCCGCCTGCCGACGCAGGGGACACAGGTTCGTGCCCCGGTCCGGGAGGATCCCACATGCCACGGAGCGGCTGGGCCCGTGAGCCATGGCCGCTGAGCCTGCGCATCTGGAGCCTGTGCTCTGCAATGGGAGAGACCACAGCAGTGAGAGGCCAGTGTACCGCAAAAAAAAAAAAAAAAAAAATTGATTATGTGCTAGATTGCACTGAAGAATTCAAAACAGGAAAACTCAAACTCTTACAGGCCACTGTCTTTTATTACAATGAAATAAACCTAGAAATTAATGATGAATAAAGATTTTAAAAATATTCATCTACTTGAAGGAGTGGTTGGGTCAAAGAAGATAAAACATTGAAATTGGATATTATTTAGATAATAATAATTATCTAATAATTAGTGAGGACACTGAACAACAAAAACCTAACAGATGTGGCCAAAACTACTCTTGTGAAAATTCATAGCTTTGGATGCTTTCATTATAAATAATAAATTTAGAAAATCATGAACTTGACTTGCAATTCAAGAAGCCAGAAGAAGGATAGCAATAAAAAAAAACCAAACTAGAAGAGTAAGTTACAATTTAATTAGTTAGAAAATATTGTTAAAGTAAAGCTGAAAAATAGACTTTTTAAAAACTAAATTTCTAAAAACAACAAAATAATCTTAGACGTATCCAATAAATTTGAAAATTGTGACAATATAAAATTTTCTAGAAAAATGTAACTGATCAAAGTCACCCTAAGAAATAGGAAATATGAGTATAGAATCATAACTTGGAAAGATTAATGAAGTTCTGTTGACCTTCTCCACCCCTCGCTGCTATGAATGTGTCAGGTTTAGGTGGTTATATAGGCATGATAAGGAACAGATATTATTACCATTTAAACTGTTCCAAGTCATAGGAATGATACGTATGTATGTGTATTATAAGAAGCAAAAGAAAAAATCATTGTAATCCTAGAGAAAGTCACGTTCTGAGTTTTTCTTTTCTTCATTTCTGTGATAGTAGTAGTTTTCAAATTGTTCTGCCTGGAGCCCTGCCTGAGGTTCTTTGGGACATGGGAAGGACTGAGGGAGCTAAATGGCTGACCCACCAGGGCATGGATGCTTCTGCTTTATTCAGAGCAGGTTCATTTCTATCTACTTAAATTGGGAATCCAGTAATATTTTGTTTGAGATAAAAGGGTTCTTTTGATTTTTTTTTTTTTAAAGCTTGGAAGCTACATTTTAAAAAACACAATGGGAGGATCATATCAATTATATACCTTTATACCTGCTTTTTCTATGACAATGTATTATGAACATTAACCTGTGTTATGAAAAATTCTTTACAAATATCTTTGTTGTAAAAAAAATTAAACAATTCAGAAGTACATATTAAAAAAAGTGAAAGGTCCCACATTACCACCATCCCAGCCCCACCATCCCTCCCCCACCCCAATCCCATTCTCCATCCAGAGTTTGATGACTGTCATTTCAGACCTTTCTCTATGAATTTACATGTTAAATGTATGAATCCCTGTGTGTTGTAGACATTTTTTAGACATAAAACAGTACTATTCATACTGTTTGGCAACTCATTTTTTTAATGTACTCTCAAAACTGTTCATGTCTTTCATCTATGTTAAGTGATATTTTTATTTAATGGTATTGTATTCTTATGAAAGTAATACATATTAATGACTTAAAAAAACATGTAGGGCTTCCCTGGTGGCGCAGTGGTTGAGAGTCCGCCTGCCGATGCAGGGGACACGGGTTCGTGCCCTGGTCCGGGAGGATCCCACATGCCGCGGAGCGGCTAGGCTTCCTGTGAGCCATGGCCGCTGAGGCTGCATGTCCAGAGCCTGTGCTCCGCAACGGGAGAGGCCACAGCAGTGAGAGGCCCGCGTACTGCAAAAAAAAAAAAACACCATGTAATATCACATAATTGTTGATGAAATTTCCAAATTTTCCTTTATTTCCATTCCCCAGAGGCAGCTACCTTCAAGTTTTTAGCAATTGTAGTATTTCTCTCCATATTTTTAACTGACATGCTCATATTGCTGTTCTTAATTTTTCTGTTTCAGATAACAGTTATTGATTTTCTCATGGAAGATGAATTTAGGTCTTTTATTACCTCTGATCCCCTCTCCCCCAGAAACACACATATACATAAAGTATCTTTTTCTCACTCACGTTTCCCCTCCCCCATCCTTTCTCTGTCTTCAGGAAAAAATTTAAATCAAAAGTTAATGTTTACATTTCAATGAGCAAGCTGAATCATATGATAGATTATGATATGTTTTCTTTCTTATACATTTGTCAAATAAGAGTTCCTGGATTTCGCATCTTACTGCTTATCTTATTCCTTTATTTTGGTGAAACATTTTCCAGTAGTTTCCTGACAGTGTTGGAGGCAACACTTAGACCTCGCATGACTGTGAGTGACTTTATTCTACTCTTGATAGGGTTGGGAATTACCTTCAGGGCTTTGAAGACATAGCTCCATTGACTTCTAGATTTCACGTTGAAGCTTAGAAGTCTTGATCCATTCTGATTGCTGGGGTCTTTTTTTGCTTTTTATTTTGGGTGGGGGTTTTTTTGGATCCTTTATTTGTCTCTAGTATCTTGAAATTGTACAGTGAGTTGCCTTGCTGTGGGTCCATTTTCATCTACTGTGCTGGACATTTGGTGGACCCATACAGTCTGAAAATTCATGTCCTTTAGAGTTGGGAAATGTTCTCACATTATTTCTCTGAAAAAATTCTTCTTTATTTTTTTCTCTTTTCTTTCTCTGGGGTCTCTATGGTGGCATGTTAAGCTTCCTAGTGTTGATCCTTTAATTTTCATAACTTTTCTATTTTCCATCTCTCTTTTGGTCTTCTTTCTACTTTCTTCAACTAATCTTTCCACCCTTTTGAATTCTTTACTTCTGCCATCACTGTTAATATCCAAGAGCTTTTTGGTGTTGTACAATAGATTATTCATTTTTTAATGGCATCTTGTTTCATGGGTGCAACATTTCTTCTTATTTCTTTGACACTGTTATTTCATAAATTAAAAAATTTTTTCTTCTCTTTGCATTGTTTTCTTCCTCAGCAGTCCTCTCTTCTGTTTGTTTTGTTCTGTATCTTGATTGTAGAGGCCTTTCCTCAAATAGCTGCCCAATCCTATCTGCATGAGGCCTTAAAAAGCTAATTGGAAGCTCTGTGTTCATGAATGGGGCTTGTTACCTGGTGGGCTTTACTGTAGATCATGGCTTAGAGGCCTAGCTACTGGGGAGGAGGGGAGGATTTTAAATGTCAGTATCAGAATCTTTTCTTTTGGACTAGTCAGTTTTCT
This sequence comes from Mesoplodon mirus, assembly GCF_964341445.2. Classification (NCBI taxonomy): domain Eukaryota; kingdom Metazoa; phylum Chordata; class Mammalia; order Artiodactyla; family Ziphiidae; genus Mesoplodon; species Mesoplodon mirus. The sequence goes on from NC_138976.1 coordinate 11,599,471, forward strand.
CTTGCCAGTGACTGTAAGCTTTATAACACATGTTCTGGAAGCTGAGTGGGGTGGTAAGTTATAGGATATGAACATTTAGCATGTATACTTTAAGCTCCCCTCCCATTTTTTGTTTAATTCTTTATCCCCTGTCCTCAGCTGTATGTACCTAGTGTTCCCAAACCTTTCTGGTTACTAGAAAGTAAACAGTTTTTCCTCAGGAGGGGTGCCAGAAGGCCAGTTGACTAGCCGAGTGAGCTGGGAGAGGAGAATCTTGGGATCGAATTACTCTTATTTTTATTGGCACCCTTCCCCTAGCCTTTAGAGGTGCTCGGTGTCTCCAGTTCCTGAACTTTTTTGGAGTTCTGTGGTGTGAGTAGGGTTGCATGCTTGCTGCCCTGTGCCCCGGGCCCAGCCTTTTCTGGGCTGCCAAGTCAGTCTTCTTTAGTTTCTCAACTAAAGTTTCGGTTGACACTCTTGACACCTTGGACCAGATCATTCTTTGTTGTGCAGGATTGTTTTGTATGTTGTGGGGTGTTTAACAGCATCCCTGGGCTCTCTCTACCCACTGTAAGATGGTACCCGCCCCCCCAGCTGTGACAACCAAAAATGTCTTCAGACATTACCAGAAGTCCACTGGGGCGAATGACCCAGGTTGAGAACCATTTCTTTAATAACATCTGGCTTCCAAAAAATTTGACATCTCTCTTCCATTACTATCTTTTCTCCTATTCTTTGAGGTTTACATCTTTTTTTTTTTTATTTTTTTATTTTTTTTTTTTGCGGTACGCGGGCCTCTCACTGTTGTGGCCTCTCCCGTTGCAGAGCACAGGCTCCAGACGCACAGGCTCAGTGGCCATAGCTCACGGGCCTAGCCGCTCCGCGGCATGTGGGATCTTCCCGGACCGGAGCACGAACCCATGTCCTCTGCATCGGCAGGCGGACTCTCAACCACTGCGCCACCAGGGAAGCCCTACATCTTTTAACATTATTTCATTGTGACTTTTCCTGGCAGGGGGTGGTGAGGTTTGCATGGTATCAGGAGAGAGAAAAGGCAAATACATGTGTTTAATCCACCATATTTTACTGGAAATCCCCACATATTTTAACTATGTTTCACCTACTAACAGACATTTAGATTGTCTCTAATGTTTTGCTATTATAATAGTGTTATAATAACAATTATTGCCTAGGTTAAGTTCATCTTTCTATTTTTTAATTTTAAGGGCTGAGAATTACTCAAGAACTTTAAGGTACCTGAAAGTCCTGACAGTTTCTCGATTTTCAAAACCACAATTACTGAGATTAGAAATAGTGTAGGAAAAAAAAATTTTATCTTCTGCATAACCCCACCTCCAATTCCTGTTTGCACTGTACACTACCTCCCCTGCCCCCGCCATTTAAAAAAAATTTGCATTCCCTCTGCTGGTTTTGCCACTAATGAACCAATTCCCTGTGTATGACCCATTGTCCCCTAAACCTTCCCTTGCAGACCAGTAAAAGGCTGGCCTTGTTTGTTTCTAAGTGAGAATAATAAAAACAATCTGCCAGACTCCTAACATCCATGGTTCCATTTAAATCCTTACAGCTATGCTGTGAGAGGTAGACGTGAGCCTCAGTTTACATGTGGGGACCCAGGGCTCACAGGCCTGAGGTTATAGCTCAAGGTCTGCTTCCAGATGGGGTGTAGTGACCCGGGTTTGTAAGGAACCAAAACATTTTGTTTCCATTATACCCCCCTGCCTCCCTACAGTTGACCTTTGATATGCATGAGGAATGGAAAAAGGAAAAGAAATGATTTTTCCTATTTCAAGTATGAAATGAAGCAGGAAAGCTTTTCCTCTAAGGAGAATCTGAACTTCTGTAGGATCAATTTGTGTGAATTTTGACATAGAATCACTGTTGAGCTCTAGCCATGTTGAAATTTGCATTTTAATCTCTTGGCAGTTTTTCAAGGATTAATTTAAAATGACTAAATTGCTGCATTGCAAATTGAAACAAGCAATAACGAAGGGGTTGTTAATATGATATAGTCTGCTGTAGTGGAAAGAACATGAGTTTTGGAGACAGCCAGACACTGGGCTCCACCACTCTGGGACCTTGGGATACTTACTTATATTCTCAAGCCTCCTTATCTAATAAAGGAAAGTGGGAGGAACAAGTGAACTATTACATGTGAAGTTCCAAGTTCAATGCCTGGTGCAACAGAGATACTGCTTTTGATGGTCCTTTCTTTCCCTTTGTCCTTCAGCTTTCCTAAAATTCTAGTCTTAACCTCTCTTGAGTTGTGACCAAGGGCTAGGGAGCATTACTTCTTGAGCTTCTCTTTTCTTGGGTTTTGCTGACCTTTTTGGTTGTGAAGAGCAACACTTTTCATGGAGGGTATGTTTGGCCACAAATGTCTCTTAGCAGCCACCATTGACTGGAAATGGTACAAGAAATAGAGTCCAGGACTCTAGTGCCTGTCATGTGGGAGGTGTTGTGTACACATTTATTGATTATCTCCTCTTAGGGACTTCTGAACTAAGAGAATAAGCAAAGAAAAGGGTAAAAGGACTTTGGGATATGGAACTTGATTCTGTCAGCAGATAATTATATTCTTCTGGACAGCTTCAGAGAAGGGTTAATGTGAGAGAGAGAAAGGAGGTTGTATTGACTGAACACCCACTGTGGATCAGATCAGGTACTGTTTGTTATATCATGAAATCTTCACAGCAGCCTTACAGTATGGTTGTTATCCCTGCTCTGAAGAGGAGATAGAGCCCAGAGACGTGAAGTCACTTACCCCTAGCCACCCAGCCAGTAAATGCTAAACCAGCAGTCACACTCAGGTCAGTCTGATTCCATCACCGAGACGCTGCTGGGCCCTGGGCCTCTGCTCCTTGCCTCCCAGTACCTTCCTAAGAAATCACTCATCCTAAGTGTAAATTATATAATTAATTGTGTGACTGTTTTTATCAGTTCTCCTTCCATAAGGACAGGGATCAGAGTTTTTCATCACTGCATCTCCGTAATTAGCACTGTACCTAGAACAGAGTAGATGTTCAGTATGTATTTATGGAATGACTGAATGATTGAATGAATGAATTAGCAGTGCAGTCACTCTCAGGAGAAGGAAAAATAACAGTTCCTCTCACTTGGCTTTTGGGCCAGTGAGTCTGCAGATGTTAATGAAAAGCAAATGGAGAAAATTAAGTCTTTCCACTTTCAGATCCCTGTTGAACTTAATTCTCATTATTTCTACAATTTCTGTGTAAAAATATTTTCTTCTTTTTCACTGAAAAACTATCACTATGTAACTGCTCTTCAGGGTTTTTTCTGTCTATCAAGATAACACATGTAGGAGTGAATTTTATACAGGCAATAATTAAATGAGCATAAATCTTTATGAATGTAAACAGTTGACCTGCATTTTAAAAAAAGTCACAGATCATGAACAGATATGTATTCATAATTACATTGTAAACTGGCTCTATAAGGAATTTTTTTAGTGGCCAGGGTTTGAAGTTTACTTTTGATTAATGGATAATCATATAGACCTTCTTTTAGAATATTAAACAAACCTGTCTTAATTATCTGGCCTGTGTCATACCAAGTGGTTAATGATGCAAGGAAAGCATTTAGAATGGACAGTTACATATAACATTGCCCAGACTCCACTTTGTCAAAAGATGCACCATGATATAGAAAAGATTTATGAACTCATCGTGACTTTCAAAAATAAACAAAGTTGAAGTGGTAGTAGAAGACCTATTTTCAAGTACTGAGATTATAGAGAATTCCATTGTTGCTGTTAAGAGTTGTCAGGTAATTGTTTATTCTAATCGTTTTTCCATTCATACAGAGGGATAAAAGTTGACCTCCGGGTAAACTCTGCTTTCTTTCCTATAAGATACTTCTCTGATTTGATTGCTTATGTGAGTTTGTGGGATTCTTTCTCAAACAGATTATTTTAGAATCCAAATTTATAATTCCTTTTTAAGAATCCTACACAACTAAAATGACCTAAATTCTTATTTTAAAAAATTAATTGAGGATTTTAAAGGTTTACATTATGGTAAAATAATCTGAGCAAGAGTTATTTCAGGAAATAAGGCCCATGGACAAAACCAGCCTCTTGCCTTAGAAACCTCCTCCAGACACAGTACAGTAAGTCTTTATCATCTATACTGTGTATAAAGCTGAGAGTGACAAAGACTAATAAAATGACAGACCGTGGGGCGGACTAGCATCTGTTTCGAAGGCTCCAAGGAGTACCCAGCTTAGAGTCAGTTCTTTAGTTTGGGGATTATCTCATTTCCCTAAGGTACTGAACCTAAGACCCTTTTTCTCTGAGCCCCACTGTATCCCCTCCCATCCAAGGCCCATTCCACCTCCCATCACCACCCCCACCCCCACCTGCTTCCTCACCCGGGGCGTGGATCGCAGTGAGCCTGAAGTCCCCAGCCACCTGGATCAGTGCAGGAGCCAGCAGGGACAACTAGAAGGGAGCAGCCATTATGGGGCTTCTCCTGGGGGAAATGGGGTTTTGCCAAGTGTCTTCCTTTCTTCTTTGTCTGGATTTAGAGCCACAGAGAGTTAGAGCTGGAAGTGTTCTTCCACGCTGTTGCTTTGTGGAAATGAAAAGCCTGGAGAGCCTTGTACGTGCCTCTTCTGAAGCTCAACTTCCGGGCTGCTCTTTCTCTGTTAACCAGAGACCTTCCTCGGACTTGAGCCCTGTTCGGCCTGGGAAGTGGTCAGCTTTGTGTCCCTGCTACCTAGCCCTACAGAGTGGGCCCAAATAATAATTACTAGGCATATAGGAGGATGCTCAGAGGCACATAACTGTATGTAACTGAAAATATACTTAAACTCCATGAATAGAAAAGGAATGTTCTTCCTTAAGCCTAAAAACTTACTAGCACTGAGAAAACTGAGCCCTTTTGAGCATGGACACTGGGAAGTAGTCCGTCTAAGCAAGGTTTTCCTTTTTAGCAGGTGAGTCACATGGAGGAGTAATTGTCAGGGAATAAAAGGGGTGGTTATTTAGGCTTAACCATGATGGCATTATAACCCAGGACACTGGGCCTAAGACTAGGTGGATGGCAATACCATGTTTGACAGGATTGATGGTTCTTTAGAAGGAGGATTGATCCTTCATTAAAAGACTGGACTCTCCTTTTTAAAAAAAAAACTGGTTGGGCAAGTGGACAGATGTGGAGCACAGGAACCTGGAAGTCTGGGCCTTGTCCCAGATCCTTCCTGCCCCCTTTCAAAGTCTGATCCACTGTCAAGTCCTGTGATTCCACTTTACAGAGATCTGTGACATTCATATTCAAAGCTTTTATCTGAATAGCTTGTAATCGTTCTTTCCCTGAATGTAGCAGTAGCCTGTTAGCTGCTTGCCCTGCCCCCTGCTTGCCCTCTCTTGTGCATCCTCTACAGGACCTCTAGGAAGATCTTTCTGCAACACAGATAGGACCATCCCGATTCTTCAGCAGCTCCCGGTTACCTCCCTGTTATTATTAAGTCTAGGCTCCCACAGGATCTGAACCCCAGCACGCTCCCTGCCCTGCACCCCGCCCTTCACTCCACTGACCTGCATAGAGCTGCTCTCTCCCCCTTGCCTCTGGCTGGAACACGCTTCTCCCCCTGTCCCCTAAGTGAACCCCCTGTTGGGAGGCCCAGAGAAGTATCTTCTCCTCTGTCAAGTCCTCCCCAGCCTTCCCCCCATATCCATCTGGCAGAGTTGAATCTTCCCTTCTCAGCCAGCCCTGGCGCATGTCTAGCCTGGATCACAGTTCTTGGCATGTGAGGTTTCTGGGTCTAACGTTGCTCCTAGAAAATGGGGATCATGTTTAGTTAATCTCTGCACGCCTAGCTCCCAGGGTGGTACTAAGCACTTAGTAGGAGTCAAACAGGTGTTTGCTGACTGGCTGATTATAGGAGACAGAAATGGAAGATTGAAGACTTAGTTCCACTGAAGCCAAGTGCTGGGAGAAAGTGGTGTACCTGTGTTTTTTTATAAATATAAGCTCACAATGTGTTCTGGCTACAGTCTTAACTTAGGACAACTTGCCATGGAAGCCTTCTCTTCTTACTCCTCGTTCCCTATACTGTGTTCTTGCCTATCTGAGAAATATGATTAACCTGGCTGTGAAATGTACACCTGCCTCTGTGCACAGTTCTCCCTGCCCCCCTGCCCCAGTTACCTGAAGAACAAACCACCTATTTCTTTACATTTTAAATGAATGTAGGGACTTCCCTGGTGGCGCAGTGGTTAAGACTCCGCACTCCCAATGCAGGGGGCCCAAGTTCAGTCCCTGGTCCAGGAACTAGATCCCATATGCATGCCACAACTGAGAATTTGAATGGTGCAACTAAGGAGCCCACTTGCTGCAACTAAGACCCAACACAACCAAATAAATAAACAAACAAACAAACAAAAATGAATGTAGCCACTGATACCTTTAAAAGCTCCCCCTCCTCCAGCTACCTTACCTGACTTTGTGAGTCTCCAATGTCAGTTCTTTTCCTGTGGGCCCTTCATCATTACTAAGTAATTGATCACTTCATCCAACTCAGACCCAGGTTTTCTGAAGTCAAGTGGTCCATTCTTCCTAACATACCACATTGTCCCCCTTTGAGGCCCTTGTGTTTCTCTTATACCACCCTGCTCACGCCTGAGCTAATGAGCAGTAGTCTTCAGTCAGTTGCTTTCTCCACCCATTGATTCTCTTTCATCAAACTGCTAAGATGATGGGATACATCATTTTACCCAAAGGGATCTCAGTCTGGTGGCAAAAACATGCTTGTAACTGAGTGATTATAAGATAGAGACAGATTGTCATGGAAGCACAAAGGGCAGCTTGACAAATGAGGAGTTGAGGAAGACTTTCAGGAGAAGGTGACATTTGAGCTGAGTCATGAAAAGTAAATGGGTGTCCTCAGGAAGAGAAGAGCCTTCTAGGCAGAGGAAACAGAGGAAGTAAAGGCCTGGGGGTGTGAAAAGCATGGCAGGTCTGAGAAATTGAGGGTGGTTGTAGCTTAAGCCACCGGATTCTTAAGCTAGGGGGAAGGAGGCCCCTCTCTCTGAGGGGTTTTCTTCTGAGATAAGGCTTGATGGGAGCGGCAAGGGCTCCCTCGAGGTGTTCCCAAGGTCCGTTCTGCCCCACAGGTGCTCCTATGGCTGATCGAGGTTCCCAGTCCATTCCCACCCACTCCCACTGCCTAGGCGGGTGGCGTCCCAGAAGGAAAGAGGCAGGGAGGAAGCAGATAAGAAAGACAGCTTCTGTTTAGACACAAATATCTTGGTAATCAGCACAGATGGGATGAGAAATACCAAAAAAAGTACATGACAGTTTAGAGAGAATTTGGTTAAATGTTACATATTTTTAACATACCTGTGTAGAGTTTTTGGACCAAGCACCTGAATCCTTCAGAACCTGGTTGGCCTGGGGGTTATGCCTCAACCAAGTGGTGTTTTTATTTCAGAAATGTTCCCTTCCCCATCCACTAAAGTATCCTTGTGATTTTTTTTTCTCCCACCAAAATAAGGCGCAGGATTTGTCTCTGACGCTGTGTCTCCCTATTTGGACGGCAAGCTGTGTAACATATTTCTACCCAGCGTGAAGCTTCTTGGCAGACTCTTGAGGCCACGTTTTGGTGGCTTCAGAGTTATCTTTGGATCTGTCAAAAGTGCTAATGGGCTTTCTGGCCTTCTTTAAGCTCCTCATTTCTATTTTCTTTTTACTTCCATCCTCTCCTAAAAGAAAAATTCATGTAATTCATCAGCAGTTAAGCATTTTACTGAAATGCTCAGCTGAGGGCCTTGTATTTTTGTTTGCGAGAATAACTCTGCCATGTCACTGTCTTCAGAACAAACCCCACCCTAACTTCATTAGCTCAGCACTCCTCAGTCCACTGGGCCAGAGGTATACTTGTTGACTAATTTATACTACCTTTCTTGTTTGCTTGCTCAGTTTTGTTTTTCAAGTTTGTGTGGTGGTTAGAGCAAGATTCTGGGTTCAGGAAACCTGGTTTTAAAACTTGGCCCCTTCCAGCTGGGTGACCTTTGGAAGACTGTTTAACCTTCCCGAGCCTCAGTTTTCCCATCTATAAAATGGAGATGATAATGCCTTCCTCAGGGTTGTTGAGAAGATTAGAGAGAATGCAGGTAAAGTACCTATTTTCTGGCCCACAAGGATTACTCAATAAATGGAATAACAATTTTTAACAGAAACACTTTTTCTTTTGCCATACTTTGATCCTGCATGTTCTTTCCAAATACAAGTTTTATCTACTATTTTTAGTGGTGGTTAAAAAAAAGAAAACAAAAAACACAGGTTTAAAGACAAACCTACCCAAGACTGAACAATGCCTTATCCGCTTACTATATGACCTTGGTCAAGTTACTTCTCTGTGCCTCTGTTGTCTTATCTGTATATAGAGATGATAATGTTTGTTCAAGGAGTGGCTTCAAGATGAGTGAAATAATATATGTAAAGCCTCATATATTGTAGATATTTAAAAGTATTTAAGAGGGAGAATGTAATGTAAGGGAAAGTATAGGGCTATGGTGTTGCGTCTGTGTCCAAAATCTGACTGTACCAGTTACTGAATCTCTCCCAGACTTAGTTTACCTATATGTTGGAAAGAATAATACCTCATTGGATTTTTGTGAAGATTGCTTAAAATTACATGTTTAAGAGTACCTGGTCCAGTGCCTGGGACTTGGTAGGTAGTCAGTATGCAGACCTATTAATTCACTCATGCTTCATTTATAAAGGTCGATAGTTAACCTGGTACTCAAATCAAACAATAATAAATCATAAGTGCCCATTCTTATTCCCAACCCATAATATTGTCGAAAAGCACTTTATGCTATTTTGCATATAAAATCCACCTGGTTTACTTGAATTTATGGGTTATGGATCTTTCATCATTATAAACTGCAACCCCTGGCAATAGCGTTCCTTCCCTCTCCAACCCCCTTCATTTTCAGAGGATTATATTGTATGGCATTGAAAACCTGTAACATTGAAGAAATTAGCATATTCATGTGTATTATTAAAGTCAGATGGGTATAGAAAAGGTTGCAGAAATGAAACACATTACATTTTTTCTGAAATCTGAAGAGTACCAATCTACAGTACTAATAAAAGGAATGAAGCCCAGGCTACACACAAAAGCTAGTCTAAAACACTGCTTTGTCACAACTTGCTACTGCTTGTCTTCAATGGTTTTTTACCCCTTTTGAGTGAAATACCTGGAAATTGTAGATATCGGAAATTGCTTTACTTCCAGCCGAGGCATTTTAGAGAGTGTAAACTGTGGAGGAGGGGACCCCAGCAGTGATGACAGGAGAGGAGCATGCCTGGCCTTTGCAGGTGGGGCCTGTTGGACAGAAACAGGCTCTGTGCCAGAAGCATTTTGGTCCCTGGGTACTTTCTTTTGCTTAGACGTATGGCACAGTGCATTGGGAAAGTTCTAGGACCCAGGGTCAGAGGATATGAGCTGCGGTCTCATCTTCACTGCTCATTGGGTTTTTTGATCTCGGCATCTCTCTCTTGCCTTGGTTTCCTCATTTTTAAGATTGCAGACTTCTTGTCCTGCTCACCTTTCGGAGCTGACATGAAGAGCAAGCACAGTGCTGCATGTGACTTCACATTGCAAACTGTAATCACCACCCAGAGGTGTGATTGCTCAGACTCCTTCATCTCTAAGGTTTCTTCCAACTTTACATTTCATGATTTACATGTGAGTGAGATTTGGTCTCCCAGGGAGAAAGCATAGGACTGGGGATGAGGGGAGTATACTTTCTGATTATTTTCTGTTTCTCGTGCTTCTGTTAGATACCGTTTGTAATAAGAACAAACAAAGTAATCCCCAAACCTCCCTTCTTCTTTCTCCTAGAGAAATCTGACAGAGTATTTTGTGGCTGTGGATGTAAACAACATGCTGCATCTGTACGCAAGCATGCTCTGCGAGCGCCGGATCCTCATCATCTGCAGCAAGCTCAGCACCGTGAGTAGACAGTCGAGGCGGGCTTTTGAATTTTATTTTAATTGAAAGATGTATCAGAAAGATTAAAGAAAAGTTTAGAAAAAGAAATCAGCCACAATCCCCTCAGGTAGTAACATGTCATTTTCATTAATTATTCATGTTCCGTCACAGTGTCAATGTACATTTCATTTATTCTTGTAGTTTCACAATCAATTATAAATAGTTTCCCATTTGATCGTGTGTTATGAACACTTTACATATTTCCACACTCTTCCATTATTGTCATTTTTTATATGTCTGTATCATATTCCATTATACTGATGTGCCATCACTTGCTAACTCGTTTTTCTCTTCATGGCCATTTAGGTAGTTCGTAGTTTAATCCTTTAGTAGGTAACACTACAGTGAACATCTTTTGGCTGCATTTGACTGATACAGTTTGTATTCTAAGCATTGGGACCACTGGGTCAAAGGACTGAATAAGTGCTATGACCTGTGGATGCCAAATTGCTTCCCAAACAGGCTATGCTTTTTTATAGTGGCTGCTGCCAGCTGTGCATTAGTGTACCATTTGCACTGCAGCCTTGCCAGAATTATGTATGTGCCTGTGAACATGTGCTTTAATTTACCTAATAAAATAGGCATAAAATGGTATTGCAGGTTTGCTTTATTTTTAATTTCTTTGGTTAGAGGTAACTGAACATTTTCCATGTGTTTTTTTTCCCCCCATTTGCATTTTGTTAATATCTTTTCTCATTTATCTTATAGGGCTCTTGATTTAAAAAAAATAAAATGGGATGAGCTCTTTTTATATTGTAAAAACTTTTACTATATAATATAAATACTTTTCATATTCTTTTTATGTTAGCTTTTTTAACTTGCTAAGTATAGGAGTTTATATTTTTCCCAGTATCTATTATGAAAATTCTCAAACACAGAAAATTGAAATCAGTTTGCAGTGAACATCCAAGTAATTCCATCTAGATTCTGCCATTAACATATTTCTGTGCTTGCTTTGGCACAACTTTATCCATCTATCCATCCCTCATACCATCCATCAAGCCATCTTATTTTTTGATGCATTTCAAAGTAAATCACAGACATCACTATGCTTCCCCCCAATAATTGCATATGTTTGTTATTAACTAAAGTTCAATATCTGTTTACAGTATTTTTTTTTCTTTTTGAGGTAAAACTTACATAAAGATATTGACTAGGAGAAGTTGACTGTTTGAGAGGGTAGAAAGACCTTCTTATGGTGGGAATTTCCCTATTGAAGTTCCTATGGATAGAATCATAGGCCTATGATTTACCTATGTGTTTACCTATGAATTCAAGGCACCTAATAATGCAAACTTAGTGAGACCATTAGAGTTTTCTTTATGGTTTTCATTGTAATTTTATTATTTTATTTTTTCGGTATTGTTTGCTTGTCAAGAATGCACAATTTTTTAATTGCCTGCTAGGTGCTAGGCTTACAACGAATGCATAGTAGGTGATAAAAGCATGGCCCTTACCCTCAAGGGAAAAACAGCCCATAATAGACCTCTTGATTTGTTTTGCATTTGGTTTTAAACTGGTAAGTGTAGTTCGTAATCTCAGGGCCTGAACACCCAGACTGAGGTTCAGAATGAGAATATTGCCAACCAGATTTATCATTGCCTGTTTATGAGGCTGGATAGATTAAGAGTACATTTGAAAGGGTCTAGTCCATAACCAGTTACTGTTGCTTTGAAGAATTAAACTTAAGTAGAACGAAAGTAGGATATCATAACAGTGGAATTGAATTCCCATGGTGTTTTTGAGCCTTTAATATGTGCCAGGCACTGTGCTAAGCCCTCTTCATCTATTAACTCATTTAATTGTCACTACAGCAGTTTGTAGTAGGTTCTGTTATTTCTCCATATTATAGATAAGGAAGAATGTATCTTCTGTGTGATTTTGTTTAGATAAATGTAGGGGATTAAACACACAAAGTTATTTCTGCTCCTTCCCAAAACTAAAATGAAATAAAGGAGTAAATCAACAAGCACAAAGAACAGATGCAGCAGAAATCTTAGATATTAAGAAAATGCTGTTATCAATGTTATGCCAACATTCAAAAACTAAGGTGAAATGAAGAGAATAATATAATTCACCAAAATTGAATTAAGAAGAAATATAAAAATTGAATAGGTCATTTAATTTATAAAAATTGGATCAATATATAAATTTCTTTTTTCCAAAACACTCAGCCCGGATGGTTTTACAGGTATGTTTTATCAAATATCTCAAGGAACAGGTAATTTCAATCTTAGACAAACTCCTTAAGAGTCTAGAAAAAAGAAGGAACACCCCCTGAGCTTTTCTTGTGACACTTGTATAATTTTGACATTCAACTACACGAAGAGACACTACAAGAAAGAAAAGTTATCAGCCAGTCTCACTCAGTAACATAGCTGTAGAAATCTTAAACAAAACAGTAGCAAATACATAAAAAATATAATTCATAATAACTGAGTTGACTTTATTCCAGAAATGTAAGGCTGATAATACTAGAAAACCTGTTACTATAGCTCACCACATTAACATATTGAAAGGGAAAATTCAAATGTTCAATATGAATTTTCAATAGAGAAAAAGCATGACCATGTTCATGAATAGGAAGACTCATTATATTAAAGGTATAAATGATGTATATTATAGATTGCATACAATTTCATTCAAAATCCCAATAGGATTTTACATAGTACTTGGCAACCTGATTCTAGAATTAATATGGAAAGCCAAAGGGAGAGCCAAGATATACTTGAAGAAAAAGAATGGGTGATAAAGTTTGCTTTACCAGACATCAAGATTTTTATAGACCTCTAGTAACTAAGATGCTAGTAACGGCATAGGGATACACAAATGGACTGATGGAACGGAATAGAGATTGCAAAAGAGGACCGTGTGTGGGTTCTTCATATACAACAGAGGTGGCACTGTAAAATCTGGGGGAACGGGTGGACTTTTCAATAATTGATTATCCACTTGGGGAAGAAAAGGGAGGTAATTTATATCTTACACAACTTGCAAAACTGAATTTCAAATGGATCACGGACTTAAATGTCAAAGGCAAAATTTTAAAACTTTTGAAGACAAAATAGGAGAATAATCTCTGTGATCTTGGAGTAGAAATGGATTCAGTTAAATAATCCAAAATATGCATCGTATAAAGGAAAAGATTAAAATTGTGAATTTTGTTCATTAAAAAATACCATTCAGGGGCTTCCCTGGTGGCACAGTGGTTGAGAATCTGCCTGCTAATGCAGGGGACACGGGTTCGAGCCCTGGTCTGGGAGGATCCCATATGCCGCGGAGCAACTAGGCCCGTGAGCCACAACTACTGAGCCTGCGCGTCTGGAGCCTGTGCTCCGCAACAAGAGAGGCTGCGATAGTGAGAGGCCCGCACACCACGATGAAGAGTGGCCCCTGCTTGCCACAACTAGAGAAAGCCCTCGCACAGAAACGAAGACCCAACACAGCAAAAATTAATTAATTAATTAACAAACTCCTACCCCCAACATCTAAAAAAAAAAAAAATACCATTCAGAGAATGGAAAGACAAGGCACAAGCTGAGATGAGGTATTTGCTATATATAAAACTGACAGAGAATTAATATCTGAAATATATAAAGAACTACTACAGTAAAAAAAAAAAAGCAGAAGACAAATCTATTAATAGAAACATTGGCAAAAAGCACAAATAGGCATTTCACAGAAGAAACATAAATGGCTAATAAATATATGGAAAGATGCTCAACCGCTTTAGTAATCACAGAAAAGCAAATTAAAACTACAGTAATTAAAACACTAGGTTTGCAAAAATTAGATGTCTGATAAAGTCAAGTGTTATATTGCCGATGTATTGGAGAATTTCATGTACTACTCTCTGAAGAGTATGTGGCACAGAACTATTTGCATATGCCCAACACTCAGCAGTTCCACTCCTGGGTGGAATTGTGTGTGTGTGTGTGTGTGTGTGTACATACACATACCTACACGCTCTTTTTGGTCATGTATAGTGGGATACATGTGCAAGCAATGTTCATAGCAGCATTGTTTTGGGTTTTGTTTTTTAAACCTGGAAAGAGCCCACATGACCATCAACAGAGAACTCATAAATTGTTGCATAGTCATACAGTAGAATACTGTGTCAGTGAAGATGAACTGCACTATCAGCATGGTGGGGTCTCTAATACAGAATTCTGAGTAAAAGAAACAAGCTACAGAAGAATATACAGTATGATTTCATTAATATAAAATTCAAGTAAGAAAAACTAAATGGTATATTATTTAGGGATACATACAAAATATGGAGGGGGGAAATGATTAACACAAAATTTAGGTAGTAGTTTCCTCAAAGGGAGTGAAAGGAGTATGGTTGGGAAGAGGCATACGTGGGACATCAGAAGTATTATTTTCTGTCTTGAGCTAGGTTAGGGATCAGCAAACCTTTCTGTAAAGGGTCCAATAGTAAATACAGTCATTATTGCAACTACTGGACTCTGACCTTGTAGTTTACAATCAGTAAACTAGTGAGTGTGACTGTGTTCCAAGAAGCTTTATTTACAAAAAGAGGAGGCACACCAGACTTAGCCTTCGGGCTGTAGTTGGCCAACCCTGAACTAGGTGCTGAGTTTCGGCATGTTAAGTTTTTCTCCTTTAAATGTCACTTATATGATCTACATACTTTTTTTTTTTTTTTTTTTTGCGGTACGCGGGCCTCTCACTGTTGTGGCCTCTCCCATCGCGGAGCACAGGCTCTGGATGCGCAGGCCCAGCGGCCATGGCTCACGGGCCCAGCCACTTCACGGCATGTGGAATCCTCCCGGACCGGGTCACGAACCCGTGTCCCTTGCATCGGCAGGCAGACTGTCAACCACTGAGCCACCAGGGAAGCCCAACCAAACCCTTTTATCATGAAATTTTACAATACAGGGATAGAGACAAAGTAGTTCTTGTACAAAGGTTAAGAATCAAACTTGCACGAGATTTTGCAATGGCAATTGTAGAAACCAGAAGATAGTGAAGCAGTGTCTAAACTTCTAAGGGAAAATTATTTCTAACCTGAAATTCTATCCTTATCTAATGCAAGCGCTCAGGAGAGAGTGGCACCAGCCCCCACCACACCTGTCAACCTCCTGTCGTCACTAGTCCTCCACTCACCTTCTCTATTGTGGATGAACTGTCCATCCTTTCTAGGCCAGCCCCTCCGCTTGTCCACCTGACTTCATTCAACAAATATTTTTTGTGGCACTTTCATAGGTACTGGTGATACAACAGTGAACAAAATAGGCAAAAATCCCTGTCCTCATATGAAGCTTACATTCTAGTAGGGTAGATCTTCAATAAATGAGGTGAATTAAATATATGATACAGTAGCTAGTTCTAGTACAAGGAGTACAGTAAAGCAGAGGAGGAGAGTGGATAGGGACTGGTGAGGTGGCAGGATTGCAGTTTAGATAGATGGCCAAGGGGTGCCTCATAGAGAAAGTAACACTTCAGCGTCCTTCCTGTTACCTTACGGAAATTCCTCCAGCACTGAGCTCCTCTCTCCTGCATCATTATTTTTTCTTCTCTACTGGTACATTCTTAGGCACTTGCTAACACGGTATAGCGTCTCCCAAACTTCAAAACAAAACATCCTTAACCACATTCCTTTTATCCTATTTGTTTTCTTCCTTTTAGAATAAAATTCCTCAAGAGAGTTATTTCTGTTTCCTGTCTAATTCCTCTCCTCTCATTCTATCCTCTGTCTTGTGTTAGGATTTAGCCCCCACCTCCACTGAAACGGCTTTTGTTCAGTCACCAGTGACCTCGTGTCAAATAAAACAAGTTGATATTAATACTTGCAAAACTCTTAGAACAGAGTCTGGCATAAGGTGTATGTGTATGTTTTTGATAAATTATTAACATCTGTAATGGGAAGTCAAATGTTAATGTTTAAAAAACATTTTTTTTAATAAATTTATTTATTTTTGGCTGCATTGGGTCTTAATTGCTGCCCGCAGCTTTGTCAAGTGGCAGCAAGTGGGGGCTTGTCTTTGTTGTGGTGCACAGACTTCTCATTGCCGTGGCTTCTCTTGTTGTGGAGCACGGGCTCTAGGCGCGCGGGCTTCAGTAGTTGTGGCACACAGGCTTAGTTGCTCCGCGGCATGTGGGATATTCCCGGATCAGGGCCTGAACCCATGTCCCCTGCATTGGCAGGCAGATTCTTAACCACTGTACCACCAGGGAAGCCCTAATGTTTAAAATTTTAAATCAAGAAATAGTTAATTAGAAATAAGGAGATAAATATTGTGTTGAATGGGATTACTTTGAATTAAGGGTAAGGAGTATCATGAGATGGACTGCTATTTGCCAGTGGTATAAGCCTTCAGCAGTTTTTGTTTTGTTTTTCAGACTATAAACACATTACTTTTACTCAAAAAAAATTTTTTTTAACAAACAGTTGATTCTTAACTGAGTTCTGAGTTTTACTAATTGATGGTAGAAATCTCTTTAGGGAAGGGGAGGGGTCTCCTTATACCTCACATGGGATCAGCCTCATCCTGATCAGTTATGTGTACTTTCTCTGAGGATAAGTAGCTGAGCAGACGTCAGTTTTGTCCAAGCCTCTGGACCCCTTCAATTTCAGAATTTAAAAGTTTTCTAATTGTTGTCTTTTACTTCCTTAATAGTGGCCTTTTATTATCTTCTTGATGAAGGAGAATGCAAAGGCTACTTTAGCCTGAAGTTTCTGATGACCCTCTCTTGACAGATCCAGATGTGGCCTGTCATACCTTGACAAACCAGATTTTTCTCAATTTTGTTTGATAAGATGTAGGCTTAATGCTTCTCAGAGCCGTCAAGAATCTGAAAGATAAAAGCTGTTGAACACCCCAGAGTGCCGTCTTCCATAAAAATGACCGTGCGTCAATAGAGACAAACCCAGCCATATTTAGTCCAGAGTCAGGTAATATTCATTTCAGGCTTTCTCGGCCAATAATGTTGTCATATTCTGTATAAGAAAAATGTTAAGTTTTTGTTCTTTTTGTGCAGTTAATGTATATTGATCGTTTTCCTTTATGATAAATAGGGAAGGCTTAACTACATCTTGTTCACTAATGTAAATACTTCAGTGAGATTTCTTCTAACACAAAGGCCCTATTTTTCTTACAGATTTTCATATCTGAGTTTAACTCATATTGCTTTTTTGATAACTCTTCTGGATAGCAAGTAGGTCTAAAATAAGACCTTTATAACGATAATATCATCTAATTGCAACAGAAGTCCTAGAAGAGCAATATTATCCCATTTTACAGACTGGCCCATCCACTCCGAGAGATGGGTTAACTTGCCCAAGGTCACGTCCTAGTCATAGAAGAGACAGATATGCAGGTGGGTCATTATGATGCAGTGTCAGGGGAAGGGAGCCTTCGGCTTCAGGAAAGGGAGAAACAACCAATAATTACACGTACAAATGACTCTTAGCCCCTTCAAAGTGCTTGCTGTGGGGACCAGGTTATGTTTGTCATGTGCCACCTCTCAAACGAACATCAGAATCCTTGTGTGGGAACTGTCACAAGAACCAGAGACACATTGTTAAGAATATTTGTCACACTTGAGGTAATCTGAAAGTTCTCATAAACAGCCAAAAAGATACTCTGAGTCAAAGCTGGTGGATAATGTGGCTGGTGGAGCTGGTAAGGCTGGTTTGGGTAAAAGGTATATCCTGATTGTGTAGTATTTAGGGAAGCTTCTTATGTAGCCTGTAAATAGCTCCAAGACTACCAAAGGCATATTGACAGCATCTGTAGATTAAGCATGTAGGACACCCTTCTTTAGATTTGCTCTATATTTTATATGGCAGGTCCCCAATTATCCCCCCACACCCTTTAAAAATTCTCTTAAGTTAACCTTTTTGAGCCACCTACTATGTGCCAGTTACTGTGCTAATCTTTTTTTTTTTTTTTTCTCATTTGTTCTTGCAGGAACCCTAAGAACTAGTTGGTTTTATTTTCCTTTTTCAGATGAGAGAGAATATTGGCAGTTGGAAAGTTGAAGTGCCTTGTCTAAGATGAGCAGCGGAGATGGGATTAAAACCCCCTTCTCTTGGCTCCAAGCCAACCCCCTTCTTACTATCTCATACTGCCCTCTTGGTAGCTCGTTTATCAGGAGTTCCCTTTGACACTTGTACCCAGAGAAATATTTTTGGTATGATTCTGTTGACCATGGATCTGAAATCACAGAAAGAATTTCAGTCTGGATATTGCCTTGGAATGCACACCTAAGCTTTTCACTTCAGATTTAGTGAGCATTTTCTATGTGCCTGGCACCAGGGAAGCAGAAGGCCAATATGTGAATTTCTAACTGGCATACTGACCCTATTGGCCAAAGCCCCATTTCCATGAGCACCATTCAGATTCAGTCCACTCTGTCTGCATGTTGTTAGACTCTCCCAGCCCCACCTGTGCCGCTCCTCTGCTGTGAGCCCAGCCTTGGTGCGTCCCTGGGGCATGTCTCCCCCAACTCACTGTGGCTTCAGGTTTTGTGTACTGCAGTTCCTTTCAGCCCCTGTGTGTCTTGGCCCTAATTGCTCCCTCTGTGACATAAGGGTGCTGCAAGAAGTTGTGAAAACTAAGAATATCCAGTTAAATGATGACAAAAGCATATTTACTTTACAAAGGAATGTGTATTTGTTTTATTCAGCAGATGCTTTTTAAAACAAGTTCTTAGGAAGGAAGCACAGTTTAGTGGCAAGACTGTTACCTAGTTAATTGAGCCTCCACACCTAATTATTTGTGTGGTACCCATAACTGTGAAAAGAATTACTACTTTTCTGATAGTACGTCATGTAGAGAAGGAAAAAAAAAACAACCTAATATCTTCTCCCTGTCAGTGTCTTCCTGTTAGTCCCAGAGAATGTGGGCTTTGGGCAGGTCTTGGACATTGGTGGCCTGAAGAGTGGGGTGATACTTCTGTCTCTCCCCCACCCACCCCACCCCCCGCACCCTCAGATCTGACCCTTGGTAGACACTTCAGTGTTGGCGTGAAGGTATGGGTAACTTCCCAGCCTTGCTCCAATCCTGTCCCATCCACTTCCACTGACAGCATCCACTATCTTATCACCACCTGGTCTTGTGACCTAAGAAGGGCCAATTTGTGGACTAGGGAGTTTTTCAGATTTAGCTTCATCTTTACTTCTTTCCTGATGAACTCCACCTGGCCGTGACTACCCCGGCCTGTGTAGTGGGTTGGGTATCTAAATGATGTGTGTAAAGCTTTCCTAGCTCTTCTGGGCTAGAAGTAACTAATCCTGTTTGCTTATCTGCAGCCCTTGAAGCCTAGATGAGAGTGGCAGTTTAAGAAGGTTTGAAATACTGGACTAGAGCCAGGGCCTCTTTGCCTGCGCACTCCACTCTGCATGTTCCAGCCGTAGGAACAAACTGCATTATTTTGTTTCAAACTGTGCTCAAGGGAAGCCAAGACCTTGTAACTGGAAACTTACCAAACAGAGAACTCTAAGACTAAATTTAGTGTTCCATTTAAAAAATAAAATAAATCGAACATTTTGTCTGTTCATCTTTTATATGTTAAAAAAGAGAGAGATTAACCTAGTTCACACTAACAACCTAAGAAGAGTATTCAAAGAAGTGAGAAGAAAACTAATCCCTTTTGGTGAAGAGGGAAATCCTTAACAAAATGTAATGAAGTGGCATGAAATAGAGACTCTGCAGCCAAACTTTCAAATAGCATAACCTGTCTAATCTCCATCACATAAAATTTTATTGTGGCTCAGAGAATATTAAAAACTGTTAGAAACAGATGAAAGGAGCTTCCATTGGCAGGAAATAGGAGGAAAGATTGGTATGTTTTATTTACGTGGTTTTTCTCTGGTTTTTAAATGTAAATACAATTAACTGCTTTTTGAACTATGTTCTCCATGTAATTATGTGTGAGTTCGTTTTCTCTTGTTCATGTTGAACTATAACTAGAATGAAGAACCTTGATGTTATGGAGACTATATAAACTATGTAATATATAGAGTAACAACAGTTTAATTTGCAATACTTTAAAAATTGTTGTGACGTCAACCAGCCATGGTCTCCCTACTATACCTTCCTCTCCTGCCTCTTGCTTCAACACATTGAGCACATGTTTTGGACTAGACAGAGGATTCAGATTGTTAGTGATTCCCAAATTCTGATCCATGGACTAGTTGTGTTAGAAATCACTCAGAGAATTTGTTAAAAATTCAAGTTCTTGGGCACCACCTCCAGACATTCTGATTCAAAAGATCTAACATGGGACCGTGGGATGTCTATTTTTTTAAGGTTCCCCAAATGATTGATACACAGGCGGATTCAGAACCAGTGAATAGACAGTTCTCTAAGACAGTATTTATTCTTTGATTATTTTGCATCATTAGTTCTTTTCATTTTGAGACTATGTAATAGAGGCTGATTAAGTTTGTTTAGAAAATATTTGTTAGTACAGATTAGCACTAAAAAATTTGTTTCCATATTTCTCTTTGAGAGAGCTCTGATTTTGACATTGGCATGTCTAGAACAGAACAGAGCTAAGTATAATCTACTTAAGGTCTCAGTAATGTTGGGTGCTGATGTAGTCCACCAGTGTAATTTTAGATACATGTGTATAAATAGATCTAGAGAGGTGATGTTTCTTTTTAGCCATTGCACTGAGAACATTGGCAGGGTATCTTGTTTATTATTTTAGTAGCGTGGTCAATTTGTGAAACAAATGGTATGTTCTTTAGATTATAAGACTGATAGCTTTTTTATATGACTCTTATGAACCAAATCTCTACTAAAAAACACTAACAGGTAATATTCAAGTCACTGACATCTTAATATACTTGCAAAAGACCTAAATGGCACTCAACATTGGCAGGCATCTGTGTGGATTTCGTTAAAGAAATTGGAGCACCTACTATGTGCTGAGTCAGTGAGAACAAGAACTCACAATTTCCTATGGCTTCTGCAAGCTGAAAGTGTGGTCACTGGTGAGCAAGTGTCGTGTGATGTGAGGTTAGACTAGGTAGTTAGGGGCTAGTATAGACCTTGTGAAAGTTCACATTTTTTTCTCTTCTGCTATCTCGGTATCTATGTGTTCTCCCAGCTAGATGATTCAGACAGCCCTGCTTCTGCTGTCTTTTCCCAAGAAAAAGGACAGCAGGGCTGAAGGAGAGCACCAGACTTCAAGTCAGGATGGTTTTGTTCAATTTCTACCTGTGTAACTTAACCCTCCCTAGCCATGTCGCCTTGGGCAATTTACTTAATCCTTCTGAGACTCTCTGTCCTCTTCTGTAAAACGAGGGTAGTAGTAATACCCCCCTCAGGGTTGTTGAAAGGATTCAGTGGTCATCGGTATGAAAGCAGGTAGCCCATTGCTGGCACATACTACTCATTTAGTAAATGTTGACTCTGAATCCTACCTTTTCAGGGCAATAAGGTCTGATTTGACTTTCAGAAGCAAAGAAGGCAATAGAGATCCTGGAAGAGCTCTGAAGATTTAATTAGTACAACTGGTGAGAGTGGATGGTGAATGAATCCAAGCAACAGAGAATAGTCATGGCAACTCGTATGAGATTTTCCATATCCACCCACTTCTCACTAGTCACATAGTCATTGACTAAATTGTCATTTCTTCTTCAAGTCTCCAGTCATCACTACGTAGAGCTGGAGTGGCCTAAGAAGCTGCTATGTTCGCTTGACCTAGCATTACCACCTGACCAGCCTCCCAGGGAGGAAGACTGACCGCTTCCTGTCTTCATCTTTCCAGGCTCTGCTCTCCTGCCTCTCTCTCTGGGAAGCAGGCCTGATTCTTGCCCCAGGCAGAATTAACGATTCCTTCTTTATATGCTAGCACACTTGAACCTCTGTTACAGCACCTCTTTCCTAATGCGTTTGTGTTGAAGTTGATTGTTTGCATTTTGATCTTTTTCTATTTTAAATTGCTTGAGGGCGTGGCATGTACACATAGTGGATACTCAGTAATTGTCGGATTAATACAGATCATAGCACTGAGGCAGTTTCCTATGAGCTAAGAGCACGAACTCCAGAGCTAGACTCCCTAGGTTTATAGCCTACTTCTGCCACTACTGTGACCTTGCACAAAGTCCTTAATATCTAGGAATCTTAGTTTCCTCATCTGTAAATGGGAACAACAATGCTACCTACCTTATAGGGTTGCTGTGAAGATTAAGTGAGTTAAATAGTACATGTAAATCACTTAGAACAGTGCTTGGCAGATAGTAAATGCTGAGTAAGTGGTCATGGTGGTGTCTGTTTATAGCTTCAATCTTTCTGAATTTACTGTCACTTTCTGAGGTTGGATTTGTCTGACAAAACTGTGCAGGGGAAATTTTTTTTTTTCCCTATGCCTTCAAATCTAGTAACTCCTACCACCTGAAGGTTTCCTAGTTTCTTTTTCACGTGTGGATGCCTGATAGATAGGTTCTCATGATTCTATGTTCAGTTATGCTTTCTTTCTTTTAAAAAATGAGATTCTTTATTAAAGCAATATATAAATTAGCTAAACATAAATTATGATCTTAGAAATATTTTCAAAGAAATGTAAATATCCACTTATACTAGACTTGGGGATGAAAATAGATTTCTTCTTGAGTGCCAACTTGGATCCACTGCCAATGATTGCACTTTCAGAGGGATCCGCAGGCCATGTCCTCACTCCACAGTCAGTTAGAGTATCTGTCCTAGGCACAGAATGGAGAAGTAGCTGTCCATGTATTTAAATGAACTGTTATCAATCCCAATGTAATTTTACCTTTTTCTTTTTCATCTTAAAAAAAAAGTCTGCAGTTTCCTCACATATGGTGCTATAGGCTTATTTACACTGTAGTTTACTATACCATAGTATCTGCCTCTGCTTTGGTAGCTAAAGCTTTTCTCTGGCAGTTTTATTTGCTTTGATGTTTTGAAGTGTCAGATCTTGGCACGAAACTTGTTACCCTTGTTAATAACTTACTCTGATTACTCTAGTTAGTAGGTAGCTTTAAGAAAAAAGAAGAGAAGGCGGAAAGAGAAGTGATTGAGTAGGCAGGTGATTGCCTGGAAAAGCTTCCTTCTTGCCTGGATGACCTTCCTCTTAGTGTAGGGCACTCGACTTGACTCCATGTTGCTGTGTTGGTTTTTGTGGGAATTTTTTCCTTCCCTTTCCTCAGAGAATAGTGGAGAAGCAAGAGGTATGATGAGTTCCACCCAACTGAATGAAAAACTACTTGAAGATAGATTGCCCTTCCCACCCTACAAAAAATAAATACAGAAGCATTACATTTCAACTTCTAAAAAAAGCAGGACATTCCTTCTTTCTACTCACATGTCCGGCATCTGTTTACAAGAGCTGAAGGCCTTTGATTTCTGAGGCTTTCTAATTTCTCTTTCTGCTAAAGCATCTTTGATAGTTTCTTAAAAAGCCAACTCTCCCCTCACTAACTATAGTAAACACAATTTGAACCATTTATAATTAAAGGTTTTTCTCATACTCTTCGAAGGGTTGAGTACATTAACTTTCAGAGTCCCTGAGGTTTTACTTAAAACTTTTTGCTGATCTTATAGTGGGTTTTACATGTACGAATAAATAAAAATTAAAACACTGTTTGAATCGCTTGTCTGATTTCCTTATGACTACAAGGGTGGTTTATGATTAAATAGAAGAATCTAGTTCTCACATTGAGAAAGCTAACAACTTCTCTAAGACACGTACGGTTTTCTACAATTGTTCTACATAGGATTATTTTTGGTTGTAATGGGTAGACTGAAAAGTGACCCGTCTTTAAGGTTAATAATGTGGTACTCTTTCTATATTCTTTGTTTTATCAGTTTCCTGATGTTTGTGTTCAGAGGAGAAATCCAAATGGCTCTAACCCTGTGATGAAGCAGGTGTCAGTTTAATCTTTTAACATTCTGAGTTCTTGGATGTGAATAGTGACTCTGACCTCTGGTTTGTTTTTTTTTTTTTTTCCTCTTTCAGCTTTTGGAACTTGGAATCTCATACCTCTTCGTAATTTACAGCTTCTAGTTGTGATCTATTAAGCAATTGCAATTTGTTAAATGTCTGATAATCTTGTCTACCATTCCTCATGATGTTAAGCTGGAGGCATTCTAGCATTCCCCAAACATTTACTCAGCACCTGCTCTGTGTCAAGCATAGTTAGAGATAAGGAGAGAATCAAATGTGGTCTCTGTCCTTGTGGAGCTCACATCTTTAGTCTCATGCCGTTGGTCTCCTGAGATTATCTACCTCTGAGATCTTTAGAGTGTCAGGGATCAAGCATGGAGGAAGGCTGTACTCTGCACAGTCAGGTGATGGAGATGGGGTGGCTGAACAGTGGTGGTTCCTGGATAGCACATGAATTTCAGGTGCGCCCCTGTGACTGCAGAGATGAGAAAGCAAGACCAACTTTGAGACTGAGTCTGATGTACTTATGCTTAGTCAAGTATGGCTGAGGAAGGGAGCTGGGGCAGGGGAGGAGAATTCTATATGTCAAAGGATGGCAGTTGCTCTAGATCAAAATTGTCAGAGCTGGAAGGGGGGACCCGGATCATGTAGTCCAGCCTCTTGTTTTCCATATTGAGACCCAGGAGAGAAAGTGATCTGCTCAGATCAAAAAGAGATTTAATGGAAACTCCATGAAAGTATGTGAAAAGGGACATGACAGAAAGCCAGACTTTCCAGTAGGTGTGCCCACATTGGAATCTAAACCTTTTAACACTCGTTACCTCAATGTCTAGAATTTCCTATGGATTAAAGATACTATACCACCTTACTTAAATGTAACTAATCCTCAGGAAGTGATCAGCTCTGTGTTTGTTTTCAAAATGATTATTTTCTGTTAATTGCCATTTTGCTTTAGATATTTGGTTATCTAACAGCAAGGCAAATTCTACATAACTTTCTACATAATTTGGCCATGCCAACAGGGTCAGTATTTCACCTAGCTCAGAATCCTGAGCATAATGTATTGGCACAGCATAGGCACTCAACACAATAGTTAACTTGTGCATTGTGGAGATGGCCATTATAGTCTGACAGACCTGGATACGAGTCCCAGTTCTGTCACTTACTAGCTGTGTGGCCTTGGGCAAGTTATTTCACCTCTGAAACTGTTTCCTTATCTGTGAAATGTGGTGTTGAGTGTATATGTGTGTACACACACACACACACACACACACACACACACACCCCAACTCTAAAATAGTACTTTGCAAGATCCTAAACCCCCAGCATGGTGCGTGGCACATGCACTGTTGAAATTCCTTTTTTTTTTTTTTCCCCCATGTTAATTGCAGAGTTACTCTTAGGAATCAGCTGAATTGGTATCTAAGATTGTGACAGTCTGGGCATTATCCCTAAGTAATACCTCAAACTGAAAAAAAAAAAAGTGTCTTTGTGATTTTTCAAACCCTATCATTGATGGCTCTCCATTCATGTCCTACCTCCACTGCCTTCTCCTTTCTCTCCCTTTGCCTCAAAGGAAACTATGGAGCCATATAGAAAGCTCCAGAATCAGATTGACCTTATGTACCTTTAATTGAGGACAGAATTTGCTAAAAGTGAGTCCAAAAACCCACCAGTGGTTTACTTTACAATTTGTGTCCTGGCTAGACTGGCTGTTGGCTGTGTAATTTGTCTAGTTTTGTCTGGAGTCTTAAGACTATTCAGCTGCTTCAGGGCAAAATCTTTTGGGGTGTCATTAAATGGGATTGATAATTGGCTTCTGATGAATATTCATTGTGACTAATGACTTTGGGCAAATTTTACACATACTATCTTTCTATTCTCCCACTGAGTGAGATTTTGATAGGATCATTTTCCTCAACTTGCACTTCAATTAAATATTCACAATACCCCTTTGTTGACTACAATCCAAATTGTATACTTTCATTACTTTTAAATTTTGTATTCTGTAAGGAATGAGCATAGGCCTTTAGGACCCTTCTTTTTTCTTAATGGGTTGGTTTTAGAGTTTTGTTTTTTTTTAAGTAAGTGGCTAATGATAATTTATGGGATGTATGTTATTTCTGATTAAGCATAGATATGTCATAACACTTTTCTGTGGTCCACTTAGCCACTATTTCTAAGAAATGATGCACACTGTTTGTGCCATTTAGTATTTTGGAAAAGAGCCAAACAACTCCTTGTTTGTTTTCTTAATCAAATGAGTAAAAGCATTTTACTCCAATTGCAGAGCTTTGGCCCTCAGAAAACCCCACAATGGAAATGATGATCAGACATCTTAAAAGTTTGATTTTTATGAGGGATAAGTAATTTTAAAACCTTGTCATTTAGCTTGCTAGGGTTTTTTTTGAGGCTAAAGAGACATGAAAAGAACATTGTCTGAAAATAAGATCTCTGCCACTGTGTCGCTTGAAATAGGATTTTGACTCAAACCAATTTAAGCTAAAAAGAGACAGGTATTCAAGTTCTATCTCAACCAGGAACATTCTATTGAATGACTTTTTCAAAGAGAATTACCAGTGAATACATGTGATGATGATACCTTACATTTGTATGGCACCATATAGATTTTTAAGTGCTTTTATTTATTTATTTATTGTGTTGTAGAGTTACAGAGTAGGCATATTATTGAATAAATGGATGGATGAATCCATTGACTTGATTTTCCAGAAGTGGCATATTTGTATGTCTAAGCTTGCTATTATCGTTTTGGAATTTGAGTCATATATATATATACCCTACTCTGTGAGACTCATGAAAATGTTGGTCCAGTACTATGAAAAGCCAAGCCACTAACTATCTTCATATTGTGAATATATTCCAAGTGTGAATTGTTTTTTATTTATTCAAGAAACATTGCATTATCTAGCACATATACATACATGCATATGTATATATACATTGTGCCACTGAGCAAAAGAGAGACAGGGTCTTTCTGTACTTTACAGTGAGAGTACAGACATACAGTCATAGTCCCATTAATAATGGGGGCACACGCCCAGTGGAGCCATGCAAGGCTTTGCAGAGGAAGGTAGTGCACAGAGACCCGGGGCAGGAGGAGTTCGCTAGGGGCACAGATCTGGGCCAGTGGGAATACAGAAGGGAGGAAAAGGAGTACATAACTACTCCTAAATCTGCAAATGATTTATTCCAAGGATAAACTTGGAGGAAGTAGTAGAGATTGTGGCTGGAGATGCTTCTCTACAGGTAGGGAACTGGTGAAGACATGAAGACATGCCTGTTCCAGGTGTGCCCCCAAGTACATTTCCGAGCAGGATGTTACATGACTGGACCTGCACTTTAGTAAGAGTACTTTGGCAGTTGGTTAATGGATGGGGAGGAAGAGCTGGGGCCAAAGGCCAGTGTAACCCTCCAGCCTGACTTGAGGGTGGAGTTGGAGTAAAGTTGGTTCATTTTCCATTCACTCAATACCAGCAAAGATTTTTTATCTCTCCTAAGCCCAAAGAGATTAGTCATGTATACTATGACAGACAGCCCTGTTATGTTGTAACCTACCGAAATGGGTTGAGAAAAAATGTATTAAACCTACAAGCCTTGGCGGAGTCACTGGGATCTGCTCTTGCGAGCTTGTTGGTTAAGCTTCTGTTCATGGCATGTACCTGATTTAAAGAACAGGGTCTGGAGGGAAAAGGAGGGGGAAAATTAGGCCCTGGATTTAATACACAGCTCTCACAACTGTGAACCATCAGCAGAATATCCAATTTAAAGCTGTTCATGTTACACTAACCTCTGGGATTCTTTTAACTGGGCCTTGGCGCGTCACTCTTGCCACGTAAATGTCCTTCTGTCAGCAAAGGCCAGTTAACAGCTTCCAAAAGAAGCAAAGTCCTCAGGGGAACAGGCTTCCCAGAAACCAAAGAAACATTAAAGAAAAAAGGCAGAAAGAAACATTTGTTGTTGACTTTTGTCACTTTATAGTCCTATCTCCAAAGGTGTCGGTTTTTTTCCTTCTTTCACTATATTGAATTTTGTAGCAATTTTATTCCATTGTATCTTTGTTTCCTAATTTTTCTGTTATATCAAATACTGATTGTATGATGTGTCTAGCTCTTAAGAAAAAAAAGAAATATGACATAGGGACAAGTCAAAAGAGGAGGGAGTGGAAGGATTAGTCAGTAAACAGTGCTGGAGCAATGGATTAACTAAGTGGAAAAAATAAATTCTCACCTCAGTCCTTAAACCTAAATTAGTTCCAGCTGGATTAAAGAGTTAAATGCTGAGGAGAAATTTGGAGGACTTTCTTAGTATAAAAGAGTGGAAACCATCATGAAGGAAAATATTTGCCCATGTAATTATTTAAGGCTTCTCTTTACCCAAAAATTCAAAGAGAATTAAATAAGGATAAATTATTTTCAAAAACATTGCAAAGGATTACTATCCTCTGCATATCCAGTATTTGCTTTTAAATCAATTAAAAAATGCTAATTCTCATTAGAAAAAGTGGACTAAGAATATGAACAGACCATTTACTTAAGAAATATAGTTTAGAACGTATAACAAGATGTTCAGCTTCAGTCATGATCAGAGAAATAAAAATAAAATGAAGATAGGTACAGTGAGGTACAGGGAGGCCAGCATTCCAGTGCAGGGGTGGGGGGTAGGAGGAGCCTCAATCCTTCATCTATTTATTATATTAATACATTTATTATATCTATTAAGTGCCTTAAAATATTTATAACCTTCGTCTTTAAATTCTGCATCTAGAAACCATATATAAAAAGTATTGACCTGATCCGATTATATGAATTAATGATGGAAGAGTGGTTAAATATAGTATGGGAAATTCATTGAGTGGCATGAAAAGATGTTTTCTAAGAATGTTTAAAGATATGGGGAAAATGCTGGCAAATAATGTTAACTTAAGGGCAAATCAACACTGTATTTACAGTAATCCTGATTTTTATTAGAAAAATCCATATGCATGTAATACCCCAAAATGTTCAATTATTTTCAGATGGTGAAGACTTTCCTTTTATCCCTTTCTCCATTTTCTAGATTTTTCTACAGTCATTGTGAATTACGTTCATAATCACGAAAAAAAATACATTTTTTGGAAAAGGAAGCTCTTATTAAATTTGAATTAGGGTTATTGAGTTAACTTATAATTTTAAATATGTTGATAAATATATATTTAGATTTATTGCTGAACTCAAATGACAGTGTCTCCTGACTTTAATTGTTTAGCTCTGAATTTCTAATTTGCTTCCGTTGCAGTTGACTGCCTGCATCCATGGGTCTGCTGCGATGCTCTACCCCATGTTCTGGCAGCACGTGTACATCCCCGTCCTGCCTCCACATCTGCTGGACTACTGCTGGTAAGGCCACTGCTTACCCTGTCCTCTGCTTTTCCTTCTCCAGAGAATGACCAGGCAAGTTAGGTCTATAACTTGTAATGCAGTTGGTGACTCTAAATTTAAAATGCTAACTTCATAGTGATCTGAATTTTAGATCACCTGATTGCATGGCCTGTTTGTTTCCAAACAGCTTTTCATATATGTCATGGCATTCTTAAGAGTTCAAGTGGGTAGATAATACCTTCTGCTTTCCTCAGTGTAGGGAAACCAAAGCACCAAGGAGTTGTGTGATTTTTTTTTTTTCCTAAGACATGTTGGAAACTGGTGTCAGGAACAATTGAGATCCCCAAGGTCTTCAAGTTTCAGCCGTGCCGTGGCACGTTTTGTAAGACTTGCCCTCAGCTGTGGTTTGAGAGCACAGACCAGCCTTCAAAACTCTCTGAAGTCTTTTGAGGGGAATTTCACTATTCAGTGAAATGTGTTTTAGTGGAAGGAGGGAGGGAAGGAAGAGAGGGGAGGAGGGAGGGAGGGAGGCTGACTTGCTTTAGAGTCAGCTAACCACTTGGGCAAGTCACTTGGCTAAAAGCTTTGTTTTCTCATCTGCAAAATAAATTTGTTCTATACATAATTATGTAAAGATGAAATGAAATGAAATAACATGAAAGGATACCATGTAGAAAAGCTGGCTCATAGTAGATGCTCAGTAAATGTTTCTGCAGAAGCATCATCTTCATCACTATCTGTCTCCAATAGATTAACAAAAAAGACTGTGTGATCTAATGTCCTTATAAATAATTTCTTTCTCCAGTGTATTATGATTAAAGACATTATCTCCATACAGCTCAAGTCAGCAGAAGTTGATAAGGGAGTGATACACATGTATAGAAAAGGCTCTGCACTGTCTGCCAGAAATTGAGAGCTTCAGGAGAAAGGGCCCCATTTGAGGGGTCACAGCCCTGTTACTTAAGAACAGATGATTCAGGACATTTACCATTGGTTCAGAGAGATTGAGTCCAGGTCAGTCATAATTTTTGCCAGGATCTCCAGCCCGTTTTGCAGTCCTCTCAGTGAAAAGGTTCACCCAGGTAGCCAAATTATCCTGGGAATTTAAAGGTATTCAAGAGTCCTTCTCACGTTATGTGTTGGGCTCATCCTCATCCCAAGAAGCCATGGGTTCAGCAAAGATTTAGCTCAGGGCCGTGAAGTGAAGATCAGCGGCCCTCTCTAGTGCATAGCACTAAGTGAATTGGCTCATTTCTCTCTTTAGTGTGTATCTTTCTTATCAAGGTGGGTCTCTTTATCCATGCCTTTCTCCTACCTCTCATGAGATTAAAGGGCAATTTCTCTGTATAGATTTGTTGCTTCTTTTGAGCTTCTGAACCAACTCTATTGGTTTTTTCTGCTGTCACGTATCTCAAAGGAAAGGACCGTGTTCTCTGTCCAGTTCGCTGTTTGAATGAAAGACTGGGGGGCTGGGCAGAGGCAGACACAGCCGCCAGAGAGGAGGAAAGAGGCAAGGGGAGAGAAAGAACAAGCACACCCAGGGAAGGTGGAAGGGAGATAGAAAGAAAAGGTGGGAAAGGGGACATATGTCCCCCGACAGACTCACACAGTGACACCCAGTCCCCTTAAGCACAGAGGATCTGCTGACACAGTGCCCCAGCCCTGACATACAGCACCCTTCACAGGCACCACCACCCCCCGCAATACATGGCCCCATACTTACACACACAGACAGAGGTCCCTTCCCTACAGACATGTGCCTTAGGGTCCCCCACACACCTCACCCCAGACATGTGCTCTACAGGGAAACCTTAGGGTTCTCCCTGGAAGAGACTCACCTGTGTGTCTCGATGCTTCAGGTAGGAACACCCAGGGGCTTTTGTGTGCAGGGATTGGTGGAGCTGAGAAAGTCATTGAAGTCCCTCTGCCTCCCTAATGGTACAGCTTTCACTTTCCATTATTTGGAAAGTTTCAGTTGCCAAATTGTTAGCTAGTTGAAAACCAGCAGCTTAGAGCCCCAAAACTATGGAGAAGAAAATGCTCTGTCAGTAACATCAGTGATAACAGTAGTTGCCACTGCTGAATCTCTCCTTTGGCCCCCACTCGTTGGACCATCTCCTTACATCTGTGATCTCATTTAATTCTTCCAGCAACCCTGTAAGGCAGGTATTATTAGCTCCATTTCATAGGTCAGTAAACCAAGGCCCCTAGAGGCTTAATAACTTACCCTAAAATAGATGTTATATATGTATAATTCCATTTTTACAAAAACAAACGAAAATTATGTGTATATATAACACAAAAATTAGATACACACACACACATACATACATACATACATACATACATACATACATACATATAGAGAGGCAGAAATCTGAAAGGAAATACACCAAAATGTTAACAGTGATTTGTGTTGGGGAGGAGGGGAAGAATTCCGCATGATCTTTATTTTCCATGCTTTCAAATATTTCTATCGACACAATGAAAAAGTATAGTTTTTTTTATAATTGAAAAGTTTCATTTAAGAAAAAAATCAATGTTTATTCTGGCCAGTTGTTCTTTCCCGCTGCCATCTCAGGTCGCAGCCCTCCTTTCTTGTTTGCTTAGAGGATTTATTAGCTGTTTCACTCTTTCCCGTGGAAGCTGACCCAAGATCCTCTTTTCAACTTCCTCTCAAACGCTAACCCTTTCAAGAACTGTCACCAGCCTGACCGAGAGCAACGGTGCTGACAGCTCTAACCGAGAAGGGGACACTTGGCAAGGACGGCTGCGAAGCCCTTGTCACCCCAAACTTCCACTCCAGAAACTCAGAGTTAAGGCTGGTAATTTTTGGAGCCTGAGTGGGTTTTGTGATTAGGCTCCATATTGGAAGTTTCTGTTTGTGTGATAGCAGTCTCTCTCCTGTTCTCTTGTTTTCATGAAAGGACTTTTTGACATCTGACCTAAGGATGATTTACAGGCCTGTGGAGATTGGTATCTGTTTATTAACTGCAAGATGTAGGAATGATGAAATAAAAGACCCCAAGAGAAAAAACAGATCCTCTATTCAAGGCTTGATTTGATCACCTTCAGCCTACTACCACTGCTTTGGTCAAAAACTACAAATGTCATGAAATTTGTGTCAATGCTAATAACTTTATTCTATTGTGCTCCGTGACTTTCACCACCGTTGAGTTTAATCTTTGGTGGTAAGAGCCAGCAGGGATAACTAGCATTTTAAATAATGTGCTAGGAGCCTGAAACATGTAGATTTGAAGGAGGTTTGTTCCTCTGCAGATGATTTAAATGTTAAGTACGTCCCCATGCAGGGGATACACGAAATGGAATCTGAAAACTATTATCTCCTGTAGAAATGAGCTCTCAATTTACTCACTGCACAGGAAGGGCAGATTCTAGTCATTTTCACTGCCAGCAGGTGCCCTTTCTATGCATAATAGACTTCACAAGTGTAATTAACACATGAAGACCACTGCTGCCAGTTTTTCTTCAGGTACATGCTGCTAGGGGTTTTCAGGACAACAGTGTAGGTTGTAAGAGCTTTTTACATTGCAATTGAAGATGAGGTGTTCATTGACTTTTGGACAAAGACATGCTAAATGGGGCTGAGCCTAGACCCTACTATTGGTATCATAGGTCATGGTCCTTGGACCCAGAGACCCCGAGAGCTGTAATGTGGCCTTTGGTAGAACAGAAGTCAGTGTAGCAAAGCTCTGGGATGCAGTGAATAAATGGAAAGTATGATGCTGAAACCCTGCAATTATGTGGAAGACTAATTGCACATTCACAAATACAACAACCAAGTATTTAAGTTAACTTTAATTAGATCTATAATCACAGATTTTAACTATCTGAATAAATCCATTAAATACAAGTAGTCTGCCCTAAATATTTCGCAAATTAATTTTTTTTCATGTTCCTTCCCATTTTTGGAGAGGTGGTCAAGAAGGTGCCTGGGCTTTGTATCCAGACACACCCAAGTTCAAATCTGTTTCATCTCTTATTAGCTGTGTAACCATTAAAAGTCTGTTTTACCTCTCTGATCTGCCATTTCGTTTTCTGTGAAATGGGTTCGATTTACCCACTTTGAAGAGTGGCTTTAGGAATTAGAGATACTGATCATCAAGTGGCACATAGGGGCCGTTTAATAAATGATGTTGCTCTTATTATGGTTATTACAAACATGGGGCATGGATTTTGGTTTCCAGAAGGTCTAACTCACATCAAACGTTCTTCTTGCTTCTGCTGCCTTGTGAACTCAAGGGAAAACTTTATAATTCATCTTCTCTTTTTACCCATCAGATTGTTTTTATTTTGATTTTTTTTTTATTTAACTTGGGTTATTGTATGGTTGTTTTCATTTGCAGCTGTGGCATAAGAATGAAAAGAAAAGAAACAAAAGCAGATGGCAGAGAAAACGAAAGGAGTAAGACATTTCCAGCCCTTATGAATATTTAAAAACATGTGCTGCTGGTTCCTTTCTACTTAGATCTGTGCCATTCTCTTGATTTTGAAAGTGAAAATGAGAATGTTCCCTACCTTGGCTGATGGCAGCCCTGACCTTGGCCAGTGTTGGAAGAGCTTTCCCATTTCTGGGACAAAAGGATTAACTTGCTGATGAAAATCAGTGTTCCCTTTTATAGTAATAATCATCATCTATCGAGTACAGCATGCAAGTCAAGCTCTTTATAAACATTATTGCAAATCTTTAAAATCAAACTGTAAGGTAAATACTAGCTCCATTGTCTAGGTTAGAAAATTGAAGCTCAGAGGGGTTTAGTGACTTACCCGCCATGACACAACTAAGAAATGGTAGAGCCTGCGCTTGAAATCCAAGGCCATCTCATATTAAAGCGTTCCTTAGTAATATCCTTTAAAGAATTATGGAATAAGTTGTACCTATCACCAAGATTTTGAGAAAAAAATCCTTTACATAGGCTTTTTGATGACTTGCTAATAATTGCGGACTTATGTTATCATTCATTATATTCATTCGTTCAACAAATATTTATAGAGCACTTACTATGTACCAGGCACTATGCTATGCTATGCTAATTAAATGTTGCTAACGAAAGGTCCCAGTAGAAGCCATATGGTATTTCCCATGCAAATACCTTTTTCTCCCTACTCCTTCAGAAGTAGTCCTAAATGAGGACCACAAATCAGTTCCCGAATTGAATTGTATGTTTGGGTTATCCTGGATACCTGTTAACATATTTTCAAATAAGTGATAAAATTTCCAAAGCAGATCAGAACAAGTTCATATTTTACCCCAAAAGAAGGCAGCCAGGCCAAGAGCCAAGTTAGTAGCTAACTCCTGATGTTCTCTGAGGGCATGGTTGAACCGAAAAGTTAAATCAAGTGTGTACAATTAAGGTTTGGATTTTGTATCTGACTTTGTAAAATACCTCATATTTTCTGACATTTGTAGGTGCCTCTGGAGTCCATTCTTCCACCCAGAGTGGAAGATTCTCTGTGAGACAGATTCTCTGTGAGACGCCCTAGTCCTAGGCTCTTTATCTGTGCTGTATGCGGGGTTCTGAATCAACCCCCACAGGCTGCATCATGTATCCCATCTAGGATTTTTAGCAAACAGTCTTAATATGCCTTTTCACAGGGTGCGTAGTCCATGTGGGCGATGGGGCATCAGTCCAGACACAGCTGTGAAGTGACAGCTGGATGATCAGAGCTGGGTCCATTCTAATCTCTGTCTTCACTGATGCCATGAAATTTTGCGCAGGGAATAGATTGATGCTAAAGTAAGTGGGATTGTTGATATTCTTGGTGGCAGTGATAGAAATCAACAAAGCGTGGTGTGGTAGAAACAGAAAAACCCGGCTTTGGCTCTGGCTTCCCCATTTACTAGTTTTGAGTTCGCTGAACACCTCTGAGCCTGTTTTCTCTTCTGTTGAATGTGAATAGTAATAGCTACTGATAAAAAGCAGGTGTTCCATAAATAGTAGGTACTATTTTTATTATTACTGTGTGTATGTATTTGTAGTCAATGTATATTAACGTGTATGTGTTTGTATATGTGTGTATATATAAATGATCCAACAATCCAGTTCAAGTTCACAAGACCCAGGTAGGTTGGAAGTGGATTAGGTAGACAGGTATGACCGAAATTCTTTTCTGTTTATCAAACCCTGGGCTGTGCAAGTTTTGTTCAAGATTGAATTCTAACACATAAGTAAAAACTGTGTCGTTTCCATTTTGCAGCAAGTATTTATGAGTACCTTTTATGTCCCTGGCATTGGGCATAGGGAGATAGGAGCTTATAGATGGTTCTGGATCTGAGGAAACACTGCTTTACAAAAGAACTCAGGTGTCCAGGCAAGAGTTGGGAGGTTTTTTTTTTTTTTTAGCTAAGAGGCATCAAGGGGCCATGATAGGTCCATTGCTCTGGGGGTACAACCACTGCAACAGGAACTCATCTGAGAAGGTAGGAGGGGATAAGGACCAGGATTTCAGTTTCAGACAGAAGGAGGAAGGAAGTTGGGTCTGTGCTGGGCCTGATGGTTAGAAAGTTCACAATGTGTGTTGGTTGAACAAAGTGAAATTATAGATTCCTGGGTAAATCCCTTAGTAAGATTTGGCTGAACTTGACCTTGAGGTTTCAGCAGAGAGGGTAAGGAGTAGAAAATAATTCAGGCTTGGAAGTCAAAGCTCTGGGTCTAAATCCTGGCTCTGGTCCTACTGAATTTATGTCTTTGGGTGAATCACACAGTCTCTCTTTCCTCATCCACAGAATAGAGCTAAAAATATAGTTCTCCGTAAAGAGCCTGGCATCAAGTAGGCACCTAAAAGGAAGTTGTTAGGTGATGACAGTCACTGAGCCCTATATTGAGGTGCACCTTCATTTCCTTCAGCAGCACCTAAAACTGAAAATGCCAAGAGCCTTTGGAGGAAGCTTTGGACAATTTCTGAGTAAACTGTCTCCCTGGTGGAAAAATGGGGGAGAGAAGAGATGGCTCTTTGCATTATCTATGCTGTGGATTCTGTAGGAATCTATATCTATACTATATAGGTTCTATAGGAAAACTGCCTTTTCAGGTTCTCCATTTGATTTTTAAAAATTGAAATGTAATTCATATACCATAAAATTCCTTTTTAAAGTGTACAATTCAGTGGTTTTTAGTATATTCACAAGGTTGTGCAGCCATCACCACTATCTAATTCCAGATCCATTAGGTTTTCTTTTTTTGTGTGTGTGGTACACGGGCCTCTCACTGTTGTGACCTCTCCCGTTGCGGAGCACAGGCTCCGGACGCACAGGCTCAGCGGCCATGGCTCACGGGCCCAGCCGCTCCGCGGCATGTGGGATCTTCCCGGACCGGGGCACAAACCCGTGTCCCCTGCATCGGCAGGCGGACTCTCAACCACTGCGCCACCAGGGAAGCCCCCATTAGGTTTTTAATACCTAATTTTTATTGTCGTTAGTAAGGTAATCCACCCTTATTAGTTAAAATAATACTTTTTAACCTTTCAGAAGTATATATAGCAAAAAGCAAATGTTCTATAAAAATGAGTAGTCTGTGTAGATGGTTGGCATCAGACCCTTAATCTGATCCCTCCAAGGTGCCCCTGCTGGCACAAATGCTAGGAGTACAGTGTGTGACAATGCTCATCCAGACTCAGCATTGACATTCCTGTGAGGGTGCTGAGGCTTGCAGGGTTAGAGAAGACATAGTGTCCCTTTACCATGGGAGTGACCCTTCTGCAGTAGGGGATGCTGGTTGTTGGCTCGCCCACCCACCCTTCAGGGAGCTCTCCTGACTGCAGCCCACTGCCCCATGGTCCTTCACATCCTTTGCTGCAGCATCTACATCTGAGTGTCTGGACCCACCCTGCCAGTCCCACCTTCCCAGTCCCCTTTCTGCTGCCTGATGTGGTAAGGGGCAGCAGCCTGCCTCCCTTGCCCCAGTTTCTGCCTGGCCTCCATGGGACATAGCTGTTTCTTATCTGTTCTTATATGACCAAGCCTTGGCCTGGTTTTCCATTTCTTGTGACACATCCTGTATGTAATTCCTCACTCCTCCCTGACCTGGAGCCTGTCTTGAATCCAACACTTAGAAAACTGTGGAATTTCTAAGACATAGTGTAGTGGTCTCTGCAGCAAAGACATTCTACATATGTTCATGGTCACCAGTAGAGCAGGAGCCACAGACCATGTAATGTCATCCTCAGAGAAGCTTCAGCTCTGGAGGAGGTTACCTTGTGGCAGGGATTTGCGGTTGTGTCGCTACCTCTCCCACAGCGAGAATCCATGAAGCACCAGCGTAGTGCTAGGCTCAGAGTCATCTCTCAACAGATGTGGGTTTGTCTTCCCTGTGAATATTGGAAAGACTGAGAGGCTAGGCTACGAAGGTAATTGGACGCTATGCACCTTGGCATGTGACGTATCTTAGTCCTGGAAAAACAAGAAGAGATGTTTTCCCCCTTGTTACCACTTGGGTTTTCAACGTTTACACTCTTTTTGGGGGTTACTTTCTCTTGGTTTATTTATCCATAAGCCTCGTTTTCTCTTCTTATTTCTTCTGTACATCATTCTTTCCTGGATTTCTACGAGGGTCTCATGGGTTGCTGGCGGCTCAAACCTGAGACTTCCTTTTGTGACCTGGCTCTGGCTGTTAACGGTTCTCACTGAACTCTCTGGGGCGATAGAGAGCCCTGTCTCCTGACCTTTCCTCTGTGATTAACTTCTCCTGCTGCAGTGGTCTTAGCCATGGAGCCCTTCCTGATGTTTTCCAAGTCTGTCTCCTTCCGGTAGACTGAGGAGGCATAAAAGGGCGGACTACTCTAGGCTTTGATGTTGACCCCTCTGGGTTTTCGTCCAGGCGTTATCTTTATAACTCTTGTGTTTGTTTCGGTTGGGTTTGGTGGCTTGGAGCGCTTTCCCAACCCCCAAGGTTACCCCAGGCAGCCACAGGGCCACACTCAGGAGGGCATCGTCCCCCCTCCCCACTTTCACCATCAGCTCAGATACACACGTCTCACATTAGCAGGCCATTTCCAGTGACCAGCACCGCGCTCCCAGCTCCTCCACTGCTGTGAGCCCCATGCTCTGGCTGTCGAAACCACAGATGGAAATGAGGCAGTCTGTGCCGCCTCTCCTAATCTGGGGTTGCCCCTGTCCTCACGTAGGGATCCTCATCCTCCGCTATTGCTCATAAATCAGGGAGGGCCGGTTGGAAACCAGGCAAGAAGTTAAATACTTTTTCCCCTAAGAAAACCTCGATTAACTAATGGCATTCGCACCCCTTCTACCTTTCAAGTCATATTTTCTGCCTCTCACCAGCTGTGACCTTTGTCAAGTCACTTAACCTCTTGGAGCCATGGGTTCCTCTGTGAATTACGGAGATCAGCCTTTCAAGATTGCTGTGGGAACGAGATGAGGTCATCTTAGGTCTGCCCCACAGCACTTTGTAAGTCTCCTGGCGGCAGCCTACACACGTACAAGAATATGCTTATTGGCTGTCCGCTCTTAATGGTAATCTCCACATAGGTATAGGGATCAGGACTGTGTTTTCTCTCCTCTGTCCTCAGGCCAAGGTGGTGCCCAACACGTAGTGATATTTACTGACTGACTGGCCGGCCCACGGAAAACACTGAGCACATAGTAAGTGCACCATAAGTTGTTAGTTTTCTCTCTTTCCCCTCCCCGGTTGCCTTTTTAAAATGGAAGCTCCTGAGAGCCTAGTTTATTTTTCTCTATGGACACCGTGAGTCACATTACAATCCTGTTTCCCTCTTTGGGTTGGCAGCTGGAGGACTCAGAGCCAAACCTGCGGCCGTCCCAGCAGGTGTGCAGCACCTCACAGCACACGTAGAAGTGCTCACCTCGCTCCGACTTATGCTTTTTCCCTTTGCCCCTATTTTTTTTTTTCCTATTTTTGCTGCTGTATTGAACATATTTCTATAAACTGCCGTAAATTCTATTTAGAACAAGAAAGGGTGTCAATTCATTTAAGCTAGTTGGAAAATGTAGTTTTATTCTGGCTACAAAATGTCCACTTGCTATTTTATCTTTCAGCTGTAATTATCAAATACCCATTTTTTTTCCTTAAGTGTAACATAATGGTTAAAAAAAAGTTAATGTAAAGCAACAGTAGTATGAGACTCTTGAAGTAGGAGGATGTGGGCTGGAATCACCATTAACTGTGACCATGGGCAAGTTTCTGAGAATCCCTTTTTTAATCTATAAAATGGTTGGTATAAATTGGAATATTTGAGGATTAAATGAGATAAGGGCTCCCGCACAGCCCTTGGTATTTGGTGAGCACTCAGCACATACCCGCCTCTTTATTCCTCCTGCTCTGCACACAGCCCCACCATGGACTCTAGGGAATCAGAAACAAAGTTTGGTTCTCCTGTGACTGACAGTCTGGAATAACCATACAAATTAGCGCGTGCTTTATGCCAAATGGGCAACCCAGACAAAAGCCTCTGAATAGGGAGGTGTTAGCAAGCCCGGCGTGATCTGAGAAGTGGGGCTTGGCGGACAGCACAGGTTCAGTAGGACTTAGAGGAGGCGGGGACTGGGGCCCACAGGGACACTCGTGGCTCAGCTCAGAGGCAAGTTGGGGTTCCTGTGGTGAGGGGCTGGCCGGAGTCTCGGACAGAACATGGAGGGGCCCGGGACTTGGCACAGCTGCTGGCGGGCCCCCAGGGAGCAGGTTAGAGAAAACCTCCGAACCTCCTTCCACTTTTCTTCCACAGCCGGGCACGTGCTGGGCTCCTGGGAAGCAGTGAGCTTGCTCTCTCTCAGTGTGACAGACTTGGGTTCTAGTCTCAGGGCTGCTGTGTGACCTCAGTGAGTTGTTTAGCTTCCCAGCCCTTGTTTCCTCATCTGTATGGGGGGCGGTGGTGGTACCTAACCTCATACCGTTGTCCTGAGGGTCCAGTGAGAAAGTGCCTGTCAAGCCCTCAGCCTAGCGCTGGCTATGGCAAGTGCACCATGAACAGCACTGGCTCTGCCTGGCTCCCTGTGCGACACTGGCCATCGCATTAGCCTGCGGCCCATCTGTCTGGTCACTTTCAGGAAGATGAAGACTAGGATTATCTGTGTCCTCCAGCAAGGTGTGTTGTATGCTCTTTGTTCGCTTTCCTTCCCCCGTTCTGTTGTCCTTTAACCTCTCTAGCAATGCCAGGCTTCGTTATTTCAGAGCAGAATTTTAAACTGTAAGACAAACTGCGTTTACACGTTTGTTTCTTTTCAAAAAAGAAGGAGGGGAGGGAGGGAGGGAGAGAGGAG
The DNA here is from genome assembly GCF_964341445.2 of Mesoplodon mirus. NCBI lineage: Eukaryota > Metazoa > Chordata > Mammalia > Artiodactyla > Ziphiidae > Mesoplodon > Mesoplodon mirus. The sequence continues at coordinate 11,640,013 of NC_138976.1, forward strand.
GGAGGAAGGAAGGAAGGAAGAAAAGCTCAAATGAGTAAGACCCAGAGTTTTCCTTTCCTTTAAAGACAGGGAACTGAGGAAAGACTTGTGGGCTCCCTTTGCAGATCTGGGTATTTGGCTAAAAAGGTGGAGTGCCTCTGAGAGGCGAAATGGGTGTTGTGATGTGTACACTGTAATGCTCACTGTGCTTTAATATGGGAAAAGAAAAAGAGTAGACCTTCCAAACCCCTGGGTAGCTCTACGCTGTATCCTTACTGAGGTCAGAGAGGTGTTGCTCCTGGGGAGGCGGGAGTGGGGGCCCTCCTACCTCTCTCCACATCTCATCTCACCTCCCCTCCCCTCCTCTCCTCTCCCTCTTTGTCTTGGGAAGCTGCCTTTTATATATTTGAGCAGCCAGTGTTCCTTTATTTCACCTGACTCTTTTCCAATTAGTAGCCGCTCACCTCAGGGGAACATAATTAAAAGGGCTCTAGTTATCTGGGGGAAAGGAATTAACAAATTGAGAAAGTGCAGTAATAATGAACGGGGACCATAGGAGCATTAATAAGTCTGCAGTATCCATATTCATGCCTGTCCATTGCTAGGAATGAGCTCATGCTGCAGGACTTACCTATAAGAGCAGTGCTCTGCGTTGCAGGTCTGGAGTTGGTGAGAGGATTGGGTGACTAGCCCCCTTGGTTTTCCAGCACGCCTTTTCTTTTGGCTTAAGTTCTGAGTATGTGCTGTGGGACAGTATAGGCTTTCAGTCCAACAGCCCTGACTTTGAATTACAGCTTCACTCTAGCTTTGTGACCCTGGGGCAAGTTACTTCACCTTTCCAAGCCTGTTTCCCAATCTGAAAATGTGGTTAGCAGTGATACCTTGCAGAGTTGCCTTGAAAATTATGTATAAGTGATGCACAAAAGCACCTGGGTTTTAGTAGCTCAATTGATAATGAGTTCCTTTTCCCCTTAAGAGGATTCAAAGTAAACATACCTTTCAGGTAAAGGTCATTATATTGTCACTGCCTTGACACTACCAATATAACCCCTCTCCTTTTCAGGGGAGAAGGAAGAAAGAATAGCTTTCACTCTTCCAAGATGACAGTGATGAAGTCAGATAGTGCCGTAATTCCCAGAGAACAAAGGCCTAGGGCAGGTACACCCTATCCCGCTACTCAGAGATGTACAGTGGCATCCCACAATCGCCGTCAGCCATAGGGCAGTTGTGACACGGTTGTGATGGCCCACCTGTGCATGAACTTGGTCGTAGCTGTTAATATTATCACCCCTTTGGTTTAATCATGTGCACTGTTGGTTCTGCACATGTTGTGTCTAATTGCCATTTAAAATGTCTTCCAAATTGCAGTCAGGTTCAACATTGAAATGTAAAGTCAGTGTGAATGTTTGAAAGGCACCAGAGCAGAGAAGCATGGTGTTCATTTTTTATTGGTGAAACAGATATTTGCGTTGGTACTTTCTTGATAAGCAATAAACAAGTTCTTTCTGGGACCTAACAAATGAAGATAGCATCTAGATAAAGTATTATGTTTTGTTACTGAGAAACCTTGGAAAAAACAAGGGCATTGATGACTCTGAATCAGAAAATGATTCAGAAGAGTCAGGTTCTAAATGTGACGTTTTTTAGGACTACCTTAACCAATTTTTTGCTATATTTTCTTTTTAAGAAAGCGTGATGAGTGGTTTTACAAATTTGTCATTCTGTGTGATAAGCAAGTAATGAGTCATAGTTTACTTGGTGGTTTTTGCATTTTGGGTGGTACATAAAATCAAGTTTAAATGTTACCCTCTGAAGAAAGCGATAAACAACCCTCCTGAGCTCAGTAAGTAGACAAGTGACAAGGGAGTGTGCTTGGGGTCAGAAACTCACGTATAGAGGTGATGCATGTCAAACACCTCACGCTCATCACGGAGTCTCAACTGTCCTCACCAACACTTTGCCAGGTATCCTTCAGAACCAGGGAAGGAACAAGAAACCATTCTTTGGGCACTAAGAGAATGGGTCCAGTCATACCAGCCATGCCAGGGCTGTGAAGAGAACCCACTTGGACATAATAGCTTACTGAGCCTACCGTGTGCTGCTCCTGTGCTAGGCACTTCATGGGTTCTCTCTAATCCTTGCAACAATCTTGAAAGATTTCCACTGGGGCTGGTACTGCCCTTTTAAAAGACACTTTGCCAAGATATAACAAAAGATATTAAAAACAGTCCTGCCCTTTGACTTGGTAATTCCATATTTGGGAATTCATGCACATGAAGTTGTTCATTTTCATTACGATGTTACTTATAGTGAAAAGTTGGAAGTGGCTTAATGTCTAACTCTAGCAATAGGGTTCAGCAAATTAAGGGACATCCATACTTGGTTGAATATTACATAGTCTTTAAAATAATCACCAAGTTTACAGTATAATATGGGAAATGTTAATTAGCCAATGAGAAAACAATAAAATATATGCACTCTATAATTTCAAAGATATTTTTAAATATTAATGTTAATATTGGAGGAGAATAATACAAAAATAAAAGTAGTTGTGGGGCTTCCCTGGTGGCGCAGTGGTTGAGAGTCCGCCTGCCGATGCAGGGGACACGGGTTCGTGCCCCGGTCCGGGAAGATCCCAGGTGCCGCGGAGCGGCTGGGCCCGTGAGCCATGGCTGCTGAGCCTGCGCGTCCGGAGCCTGTGCTCCGCAACGGGAGAGGCCTCAACAGTGAGAGGCCCACGTACCGCCAAAAAAAAAAAAAAAAAGTAGTTGTGATAAGATGACTTGATCATGGGTGAGTGTTTCCCTGCCCCCCAAATTTCTCTTTACAACAACAAGAAAAAACAAACAAAAGAGAATGATTCAGTAGCTGCCAAAACTATTGAGGTCTATTGAGAATACAAATTGTTTTCAGAATGCAGGTAGAATTACCCAGTTACATATTTGCTACATTGAGATGTTAAGGAGTCTCTGGGGTTTCTTTTTTTCCTCTCTCCCTCTCCCCACTTAAAATTTGTAAAAAGTGTATTTGCAGAGCAAAAATGCAGTAGATTCAAGGGACACATTTGAGGTTTTGTAAGCAAATGATGACACAGTAAAAGGTATTTGTCCAAATTTGCATTCATACAAAACATGGTGTGCTGTGATTTCAGAATAAATGTGTTTTAAATATTTTCTAAATACAGAGCTGTTGCAGCCCTAAGTTGGCTAAGAAACTACATTTCTATGACAGGCCATAATTACTCTTTGGTAAATTATTGGGCTTAAAAAAAAAAAAAAAAAGCCTACCTAATGGTACCTGAAGAGTGAGTCTCACTTTGTCCCTTTCTACATCTGCCATCACTTCTAAGACTCCTTTTTACTCTCTTTCATTGATTTTTATTGCAGGACAAAAGGGCATGGCATTAAAACCTACATATTTAAAATACTAGAAATTTTTTTTTTAGATAAGAGCCTATAGTCTCAGATAAGAGCCTAAATTATACAGAGGCTTTTGCTGTAGGTATTTATTTTTACCTTTTTCTCACAGTTGTTTGAATGTCCTTTTCTATACCTTAATTCATTTGTTGGAATTTCAGTTCAGAAATTCTAATTAAAACTCAGGGTCATTTGTCACTTGCATGACAGTGCTGGTAGGAGCTGGGAAAGTTTTTAAGATTTGGTTAAATATTATGGATTTGAGTTTTCTCCCTTCTATGTGTTTGGCTGTACTTCTGGACACATTAATAAGTGGCCATTTTTCTGGAATTCTGCACTCTTCCTGCTTCCTTTCATTACATTAGGCAAGGTTCCACTAGATGAGGCATTTGCAGTCTTAAGACTTCCTGCCAGGGTTCAGACTTTGTATTTTTGACATTGAAGCTGTCGTGTTCCTGAAGCTACTTAATTAGAAACACATTCATTTCAGCGTACACTGGAGAAAGCTTGGACAGCAGAGCCAGGCACACTGGGAAGTTTGAGCATTTGTGTAGCTGGCAGCTAAACTAATGGTTTACAGTTTAAGGGGAAAAAATATCATAGGGCATTTCCTTGCCCCTAGAAGCGAAGGGAAGCTGAATGTGCACAGCAGATACCTTTTTTAAAAAGGAGAGAAGAAGAAGAAGAAGAAGAAAGGAAAGACAACTCCACTTTCACTGCAGTTTTGTGTCTAATTTTTTCTTTGACTATTATCACATACAAAACTCTTCTAGAAGAATAGTTGCCAAACTGTGCTGCTAATATTCAAGACTGTTTTACAGGCTCCCAAGATATATTACTGCAGAGGTCTGTAGTAAGGAGAACATTTTATATTCTGGGGAAGGATTTTTGCTTGAAGAATTTTATTTGTTGAATGGTAATGAGGGAATTGTGCTCTTTCTTATTTTTAAATGTTTGAGCAATTTTAAAATGCACATATGATGTTTAAAAAACCTTCGTTGCCCATCCATTGCTTTCAGGATAAAGCCTAAACTCCTCAGCATTCAGTGGAAAGCAAACCTCTCCTTTTTCATTTCTTACCACTCCTCGTTTCCCTACGCTGTCCCCAAGAAAGCCACCCTCCTAGGTCCACTTCCACGGCACCAGCTGCCCCGGAGGAAAGGTACCTGGGCACCTCAAGACTGAGCCAGGTATCTTTCCACTGGGCTCATAAAATACCTTTTCGTACCTTTCTCAGGATGCTGGAGAGACAGATGGAAACATTGTCAATGTCTTGCTTCCTCTCTACTCCTTGACCTCCCTACCTGCAGGAAAAACACTGGGTGGGAGGCAGGCCTGGGGATTTTAGGTCCAATATTACAAAGTCAATGTGGCACGGAGGAAGCAGGTTTGGAGTCAAATCCTAGGGTTGCCGCTTGTTTTATGGCATTAGAGAAGTGATTTAAGCTCTCTGGGCCTATTTCCTCCTCTGTAAAATGGGTATAATACCTACCTTGTGAGGTTCTATGGCTTAGGAAAGGTGAATTTCAAGTTCCTTGTATAATGGCTAGCCCATTTATCATTGGTAAGTAGCATCATAATGATAATTTATATGTGTGCCCCTGAAACCAAAGGAAGTCAATCCATGATGCCCAGGTTTTAAAGCCCCTGGAGTTGGGTTCTCACCTCCTGCTCGGTCACTAACTAAGGGAACCCATTGCTCTGGGAATGAAGCAGTTGGAAGGGGCTTTTTGAATTACAGTGTCATCAGATGGCATGTGTGCAATTGGGGTTGAGATGCTTGCTGGCTTTGATGCACTTTGTCCAATCAGAATGGACAGTTAGATCACATCTCTTGACGGCAGGAGGAAACAGCAAATAAAAAATCATTCCTCTTTGAAGCACATCATGCCCTCCATCTGACATCGTTAACTGCTTTTTCTGTTGTAATCATGGCAACAGTGGTTCCCATTTGTACCAGGAACTGTACTAATCACTCGACGTATATTTTCTCATTCTGATAGCAAGCTGCCAGTTAGATTCCAAAGTGCCATTTTAAAGATAAGGCAACTGAGGCTATGCAATCGCATGGCTGCTATTTAGGGACTAACGCCAAGGTCAGTGCTCTTCCCGCCACCCATGCTTTTAAGGCTGCCCGCATTTTGAAATTCTTCTGAAGTTTCTAGGCTTGGGAACAAAATGTCACATTAGGGTTTTTGTTGTGAAAGGAAATGTAACTGTGCATACGTTTATTAAAACAGTTTTTCTCCAAATAGTGAACCATGTGTAATTTTCTGTCAGAAGCAACAGACATTAAAGCAGCTGTGTGTCTCTGTTTCTCTTCACAGCGCTCCCATGCCCTACCTCATAGGAATCCATTTAAGTTTAATGGAGGTAAGTGGGCTCCTCTCCTCCCCAGATATCTCTGTTTGCGGTTGTGTTTTGCTATGTGGCAGTGGAAAAGACGCAGTCTCTGGATTCACAGCTCTACACACGGGAGCGTGTCAGAGCAACGCCTCATGCACAGAGCTGAGCGTTCAGCTTAGACCCTTTCCACTGGTCTCTTGTTCCCAGTGTTTTTCCACTTTGTTTGGAGATTGTCAATTTTCATGGGTGAGGGAGTGAGGTTCAAAGAGGCAGGAGGAAAGGGTTCTTTAAGGGTTTGAACGAGGGAAGGGAAATGATTCACTTTTCAAAATGATGTTTATTCTAAAACACTGCAACAATATGATATTACATTTTTTCTCTGTAGAAAATGTGGTATAGAAAATATACAGAAGTGTAAATAGGAAAATTAAAATTATCCACAATACCATTACTCCAGATTCAGCCACTGTTAGCACTTTATTTTTCTTCATCCTCGTCTTTATTCTGTGAATATATATTTTGTATAAATGTACTTCACTGATATGGTATAACATTTTATGTCTTTATTTCATTTAATATTATGGCATGGGGATTTCTACATGTTTTTGTCTACTCTCAGTAATAATTTTTAATTTGCTACCGGTCCTTCCACTGTTTGGATATGCCACAACTTAGCCATTTTCCTATTACTGTTGGACACTTAAAGCTGTTTATAATTTTTCATTATTATAAATAGCATTTCAGTGAACATCTTTATGCATAAGGCTTAATCTGCATCTTGACTTACTTCCTTAGCGTAGAACCCCTAAAGTAGAAATGCTTGGTCAAAGCTATGAATCTAAGGCCAGATTGCTTTCTGCATGGCTGTACCGGTTAGATAGCAATTCTTTTAAGGGACTTTTCTGTGCTTTGTAAGTGCCACTGGTTTGTAGACATGAACCCTAAGCTTTTCCCTCCTCAGGAGAGAGCTGAAATTTGCACTAGAGCAAAATGGGGCAGGAGGTAGGGGGCTTGGCTGTTTTGCACAGGAGATAAGCTCTCAGAGGGAAAAGCTAAAGCCATGTCCGTCTGGGATGATGCTTTGCATGTCTTAAAGGAAGTGCTACTTCTCTTCTTCTGTTGCCTTCATTTCACGTCGACGAGGACCACCTGCTTCTTCACTGTTGCACACTGTGCTATTGTGCTTACGAAAATGAAACAAGTTGGTTATCGAAAAACCTGTTTGTTTGACATTGAGAATCTTGATCAAAATAGACCACAGAAATCTGCTCAAATTTCTAATTTGACAGGACGGCCATGTGGCTCCTGCATTCTGTTAACAGTTCCTCCTTGTCATCACCCAGCCCTGAGCACATACAGTACACAGTTTATGGACTATCTTGGATGGTGTATTTAGATCAGCTTGAAGAGATTTCTTCTGTGTTTTACCTTTGTTTGTCAAGTTTGGGGGTGTATTCAAAGCTCCTGCGTGAAAAATTGAAAGTGAGTACTTGCTAATAGAACTTTCGTGTCAATTGTTGGACAGTTGGAAACTCTAATCTAAAGACCATTTGGTCTGTCGGCATCCACAGCTCGTTCCTGCCTCTTCTGCCTTCCAGGCTGTTCCAGCACGGGTTTTTTCAGGCTCCTTTTCACAGCCCTTTACCTTGAGCATTGTCCAGGTTTCTTGTCTTGGCTTGCTTTGCTTTTCTATATGCCCTCTGGCCATCTTTTTTAAGGCTTTTTGCTTTTGCCACCAGGGTAATGTCAGTGACTCCCAACTGTGTTTCTAACACTGGCATGCCTCTCTCTGAACTTCAGGCCCAGAGTTGCAAATGCCAGTTGAAGGTCACCAAGATGTACTGTCGATGTCTCAAACTCAGTCTTCCCCAAACCCCTTATTATCTGTACACACACACCCGTCGAGTGACTCCACTCCCCTTCCGCTGTTCCCGGTCCCTGTGAGCAGCACCACTGCCTGAAAAGGCACCAAAGTGGGTCACGCCGAGCATGGCTGAGTGTCCTCTTTCTCATTTCTTTCTCTCTAAATAGTCACCAAGTCTCTGACATGTCTCTCGCCCTGTTCCTTCCTCGCTGCCTTCGTTGACATTTTACCTTGCTTTCTTAGATTTTTGCAAAGCCTTATTCGTTCACTCGAGAAGCAGGATCAAGGCCTCTTGTTTTCCAGACATTTTGCTAGGTCATGGAGGTATGAAGATGAGTATGAAATTCAGTCCCTGGTTCCAACGTTTAGGGGTTGCCTTCTACCTGGTCACTCTGCCTTTAATAGCCTGCCTTCCAGCCTCCTCTGCCCTACCCCCGAGTTCTGCTCAGCCTCCCTGCTGCTGTCAAGCCTTCTGTCTTCTCACTGTCCCTTGTTAGCCGGTGCTCTGGCTGGTCTCTAAAACACCCCCACCCCCATGCTCCTGCATGGCCAAACCTTCTCTTCCCCAGCTGTTTGAGGAAGTCCTCCCGTTGGCCGTTGTCTTTGCTTGCTGTACCTCTTGCTCAGGATGACAGCTATCTGCGTCCCTGTCCTCTCCATCAGCCCCAGGAGCAGGAGCTCTTTGGGGACAAGGACTGTGCTGCATTCACTGTGGTGTCCTCAGCACCTAGCAGGGTGCCCAGCAGGTGCGTTCTGAAAAGAAGGATTGAGTGAGTGCTTGGAAAGCTGGAATTTGGGACACATTTAGAGCCCTCCAGTGGGCATTGCTGTTGTCAGGGGACCCAGCACCATAACTTTACTTAAAGGTGGAGGGAGTAAATGTTTTTACTTTTTATGTGATTGTAAGTAATTTAAAACAAGGGTTTTTTGTCATAAAACATGCCGTGCACAACAGGCATACGTTTTGAAGCTAAAACTTGAGACAGAGTTTTGCACTTAGGTGAATGGGTGCAAGTCCACTCTCCTTGGCCTTTGAAGGGTTTTAAATGAGAAGGTTCGGGAAGCACTGGCCAAGATAAATCTTAGCCCTGCTGATTTAAATTAGGGAGGGTTTGCCATGCCGAACTACTATGTGGTCAGCACTAAAAGAAAAACAAAAATAGTCGTTGTCCCACTCTTGAAGCCAGCTAAGACACTTTCCAAACAAAATAGCGTTTCCTGCATGTGTGAGGCAGCTGTGAACTACCGAGTCATGAAATACAGTCTCCTGATCTCCTCCCATGGATTTCAGCTCAGACTCGGAGTCCTCCGCTCATGCTTTTTGATTGGGCTTATCTGGTTCTATTATACCTTCAAGTGAGAGAGATGGTTCCCTGAGATTTCTTCCAGGAACCATGGGCTATAATGCTTGGGGGTGGAGCTCATACCTGGGGCCAAAGGAAGGCTCTTTAGGGAAGGAGATTGGGAAGGCCCATCTCCTCTCGCACACTAGTTTTCTTACTGGCAATTCAGCAAAAGGCTTATTTTTGACTGTCTTGTTATTTTTTCTTGAAAGCTATAGGCACCTTATTATGCCTTTGCATATGTGCCAGAATTTTTTAAACTTCAAATGAATGTGGCAGATGTTCATAAAAGTTTAGAAAAAGCTACCATAGGAAGACTTTTTAACCATTTTTATGACACTCAAATTTGTTGCACAAAAAGAAATATAAATTATAACCTACTGTTCTCATTTGAAAGAAGGTTATTTGGGGGGAAGATCTAATTCTAGCCTTCAAGCTCTTACAGGCTGTCCTATCTGTTAAGTGGTAACCTAGTCACCTAAAAGAGTACACCTTCCTTCTAAAGTGACAAGTTTCTAGCTGATCGTCATTCTGATACCTCCACTGCCTTTTTATATCCTTTCTCTCATTTAAGCAAACACTAATTTGAGGCTGGTGGTAAGTTAGCAGGATAGCCAAGGGCTTTGGCATAGACCTAGTTTCTTCTTGGAGAGAATGATCATGTTAGCTGGCAGCTAGGAAACACCAAAACGCGGCCAGATTACACAGTGACTGTTTCCTTTCGTTCCCTCCACCTCAGTTGAGTTCAGGAGATGCTCTGCAGCTCCTCCTCTGTGCCATGTCTGGTAGCAGGTGCCAGGTCAGTTCTGGTAGCTGGGTTCCTTTTCCTTTTTGATAAATGAAGACCTTCCTTTCTGAGCCTCACAAATAATGCTTTGTGTACAGACCTCAGAGCCACATGAGGGGTGCATGCAGAGGTGTTTTGTGTCACTCCTGGTGATGGAATGGTCAGGAAGGAGGAAGGAAAGGCGATAGCAGTGACACAGCGCAGACAGAGGCTCAGGTTAGACTGCAGATGAAGCTCCACCTATATACAGAGGCAGCAAAGTGTGGTGGTTAGAACGCGGGCTCCGGGTCCTGGCTCCCCTACTTCCTGCTTATTTGATCTTGGGCAAGGTGATGGACCTCTGCGCCTCTGTTTTCTCACCTGTAAAATAAGGGCAATGGCCATAGCTCCCCCCTGTAATATCATTGAGGGATCTAGTGAGATAATGCTTATCAGGTACCCAGCCCAGTGCCTGGCACATAAAGAGTTCAACAGAGGTCAGCAACCATTGCCATTTTTATTTCCTCAGTGGCCTTAAAGCCATTTACATTGTTAAGTTGATGCCTTTGAAATTGTGTTTTAGGGACTCTTGGGTTCCAGGGATCATCATCTTCATTCCCTAGGGAAAGGATTTCACTAGAATTGGCTTGTGCCTGCGCTGTTTTCTTCTGGTTGACAATGCTGGGGGCACTGTGTCAGGGATGGGAGTGGCATTTTTAAGGAACTTGATAAATGCACTTCCAGTTCCCTGCTTGACCACTCCCTTGCAGTAGTAATTTCAGGTGTGGTACTTTGTCTCTGCATCTTACTTTCTTCATCTATAGGAGTGGTTAGTCCCCATCTCTTAAGATTGTGGTAAAGATTAAATAAATGAGTCCTGTATATGTCCAGCGTATCCCAGTGTCTGGCCTGTGGTCGGTACACAATACACATCCCCTTCTATAGTCATGTTTTGGTAGCCTTCTGTGTACCAGGCATTGTATCAACCAGGGGTTCTACATAAAAAAGGTGAATGTGACATAATCTGTGCCTTCAGAGTTCTGTCTAGAACATATGCAGACAAGGAGAAAGTAATTGCAGGGAATTTGAGAGGCTATAGGCTCTGATAGGGAAGACAGTGAACTGAGCCTTGTGGGCTCTGCTTCTCAGAGGAGAGGAATGCCTAAATGGAAACCTAGCAGATAAATTTGAGTTCCACCAGGAGGACAGGGAACAGCATCTACAAAGACTTAGAGTGTAGACCATGGTGTTTCCCAGGAAGTATGAGCAGCTCAGTGTCTGGCAGGAGCGTGGAGCTGAAGCGGGAGAGGAGCATTGAGGCAGGCAGGCAAGGGCCAGGCCATCCAGGGCCTTGTAAGCCGTGTTAAAGAGTTTCAACTTTACAGGGCGATGGAGAGCCATTGAAGGGTGTAAATAGGGGAGGGTCAGGCCTCCTTCTCCTGGGCCATTAGAAACACGGCCCTTCCATATAAAATGCTTGGAAACAGCTTAACCATGTTAATAAAGTAAACTGTTGTTTGTAAGGATCAAGGTAATTCTTAAGTAAAATTACACACCACAACCATGTACCTAAAATTCAGACGTGTTAGCGTCCCAAACCCAAGCTTCCGAATGGTTTCCTTGCTACCTAACAACCAAACTGTGGCAGAGGTGTTTGTAGTGATGACTTACTTTGAGGTTTCAGGCACCATTTTTACTAGATTTTTGCTTCCTCTCTGTTTCCAAGTACTTTTTATGAATTAGATAATCTTTTTACAGTGCAGTTTGAGAGGATAAATTTAGGTTATATACTAAGTGCTAAGTTCCAGGCAGTAGGAACAGGGGAGTGAGACCCAGGTACCAAGTTCACAGGCCTCTACCTACCTCTCCCGCCAATGCAATTTCAAGAGACATGTGATGGGGGCATGAGGAGACAGGCCCAGCTCACAGCTTTCCTCTCTCCCTCACCATCCTTTATGTAGGAAGGCTCAGCTGGAGCGCATGGAAGCCTGGTTTTACAGATGCACCAAGCGCTTGGGGCAGCGCTGAGCCACCACTCCAGGGACACATCCCTGTCCACACTGCAGCACCTCTCCGTCTCTGGGATCCAGAGGCCGTATTTGTCTGTGTCTGCAGTGGTTTAACTGTGGAGCTTTTACATAAAATAACAGCATTGACTTATTTACAGACAAAGAAAAATAACTTTTTTTTTCCCTTTTCCTGTCAAAGAACCTGAATTGCTGTCAACTGAACTGGTGCCATTTTAACTAGTTTTTTCTTTTCATTTTTCTCTGGCATAGGAAGTCTCTAATCCCTTGTTCATTTTTTTATGTTTTTTTTTTAAGTTTCACGGTCAGTGTAGAAGAGTGTTTTTTGTTTACCATTTTGCTTCTTCACAGGACTCCACAGGTAGACAGTATAAGATGTAGTTTGCCCTTGTTAATACTGTGATTGATGCAAAACTCTCAGCCATAATTATATGCAGGTATAGGTGGTGACTTGTGCATGTGTTCTCACGAGAATTGAGAAACTCCATGTGAGATCTCTTTGTTAGTGATAAGTAATCAAAGTCCTGCTTTTGTAAGAAGGTGATATTTGCATGAAAAATTCCACCTGGTAGGGCTTCCCTGGTGGCGCAGTGGTTGAGAGTCCACCTGCCGATGCAGGGGACACGGGTTCGTGCCCTGGTCTGGGAAGATCCCACATGCCGCGGAGCGGCTGGGCCCGTGAGCCATGGCCGCTGAGCCTGTGCGTCCGGAGCCTGTGCTCCGCAATGGGAGAGGCCACAACAGTGAAAGGCCCGTGTACCGGGAAAAAAAAAAAAAAAAAAAAAAAAAAATTCCACCTGGTAGTTTCAGTCATAGGTTCATGGGAAGAGATTTAGCAAGAAAGGGAGAGGGTTGGGAAGAAACTGCCGTCTTCTGTGTCCTTGTTCCATGCCAGACACAGTGCCCTGTGCTGTACCTGTTCTCACTTTTGCACATCCTAAGAATCTCTCTGCCAAGGAGGAGATATCCATATTTGCAAATGGGGAAGCTGAGGCTCAGAGAGAGAAAGTAATTTGCATCCGGTCCCTCCGCTGTGCTGGGTTTGTCAGACCCCAGAGCCCCTGGATCAGGCTGTGTGGGTTACGCCTAACCCTGCCGCAGTCCCGGCAGAGGTTCCCAGGACCTTTGCTTGAGCTCTTCCTTCTCGGCGCGGCCTCCAGGCCATGCCCTGAGCACTGTGGTGAGGGGACGGAGGGCTCACGTCTGGCAGCCTCATATTTCTCCAGAGGAAAGCTCTGAGTACACTTGAGACTGGGGCTGGGTTACTTAGCCTCTCCGAGGCTCCATTCTCTAATCAGTGGAATTAAGGTAATATTATCCATCTCAGAGAGTTGTGAGAACTAACTGATATAATGGATGTGAAGAGCTTTTTAAAAAACTCTACCAAACATTATTCTTCATAGTGAGTAGTAAAAACAAGAGACAAAGTTTAGATCAATGAAACCCTGACGCTTGCTTAATTATATAACGAGAAAAGTAATTGGACTGTAGCTTGGTCTTGCTGGAATTCCCTTAGCATGCTATTATCAAGCGATATCATCACATGTGAGTCTGTCACATCCAGTGCATTCAGAGTGAAAATTCAGGAGCTCTGTTCAACTTAGGGCCTGAAGAATGTTCTGGATTTCGCCTGGTGGATTTCCCCTGGAAGCTCTCTCCTCCTCATGTGGCGTCTGCTTTTAAAATGAGTGTGGTTCTTAAATGCCACTTATCCTAATGTTGGAATTAGTTAATATGAAACAACTTAAAGCCCTAGTAGTAATTTATGTTATCAAAGGGAACAAGTACTTCTGGCTGATTTAAGTATCTCTTGCAGTCAGTACATTTTCAGTCTAATTTGTCGTGACTGAAATGTTCTCTTGTGAGATGAGATAGCCCTCTGTTATAGATTAGAAAAATTGAGTAATTTATGAGGGAGAGTCCCAGTAGAAAATGTGAAACCATCATTGATGCTTTTGTTTTCCAATTTTCCTATCATCACTTAGCCAGTCAATTTAGCAACGTTAAAACTGACTTCAAAGAAGACGCAAAGTTTCTAAATTGTTACTAAGAGAAGCTTAAACTAACCAAATTCCTGTCAGATTAACACAGGAGCAGCATGCAGGAGGCTGTGGAGCACAGTGGAAGAGCTCTTGAGTTCTAGAGTTGTGGGGACCTGGATTCAAATTCTAGTTCCACCACTACTGGGAGACCTTAAACAAGCTCCTTTGTTTAAAGGAGAAATCAGTATAGCAGGGGGCAAGGTACGGTTACTAAATCTCACGGTTCGACCACTCCGTACAAAACTACTACTATGTTATTCTCTGAAGAGATGCCTATTGGAAATATTTAATAATATCAACCATTGAATGAGCTTCTACCAATACACATGGCACTTGAGCTGTATAATTTTTAATTGTCACGCCTTTGTGAGGGGCGCTCCTGTTTTTCAAATGGGGATGTAAAGGTGTCTCTTTGAGCTTCAGACTCCTTGGGTAGATTCTCCACTTCATAGGAGTTTTTTAATGAGGAGTAAATGAGAAAATTGGTACCTGACACGTTGTAGGCGCCAAGTAAATGGAAGTGATTATCAGTATTGTGTGTGTGTGGAACTGGTAAATTTTCTTTAAAATAAGCTGAGACATCTACCTAAAATTGGCTCTGCCCTTTTCTTCAGCCTCCTTTTGTAGTTTTTATTGAGTGACTTTTTCGAAATCAACATTAGCTTAAAGGCACTCTCAACTGAATACAGCCACATGGGACTGGTGACTTCTTTTCATAAACTCCTTGCAAGTGATTAGGGGCGGGGCCGTTGTGGGCGCTCAGAGACCAGCAGCATAATGATTGAAAAGCGGCGCCCTTGGCCTAGTCAAATCCTACTTGGAATCAGGGCACATGTGGTTTTGTTTAACACCATGCTCAGCAGACTCATGGTACAGGTTTGTGACCATGAGACATTTGTTGTTGATATGTGAGGTCACCACAGTAGGGGTGTTTGTCAACCAAATTAAACTTCCTCTTAATGACCTAAAATAATTGATTCGGAAGGCCTTTAAATGGGCCATGGCAATGTGTAAGCAAGCTGAAATCTGGCAGTTTCTGCACAAATTATTGCATATTGTTGTTTTGTTTTGTTTGTTTTGCTTTTGTTGGGGAAAATGTGGCTGGACCAAGGGCTGAGAAGGCAGGCAGTGATCCTGAGTTTGAATCCCAACTCCACTATTTGTCCCTCTGTAACTTGGGCAAGTCACTGAGCATCTGTGCGTGTATGCCTTAACACCTCCATCTGCAAAATGGGGTCACCTGACTCAAAGTGATGACAATTAGAAATAATATGGCTAAAGTTCCATGCACATTAGTAGGCCCTCACCCAATGGTAGCTATTATTATTAATAAAGTATTTCCAATAGGCATCTCTGAAGAAGAGAGCTTAATAATAATTTTATACAAAGTGGTCAAACTGTGATATAGTAACTATTCCTTTTTTTTCCCTTTACTAAACTGATTTCTCCGTAAACTGCTCTCCATACTAAACTTAAACATCCATAGAGAAAAGTGACTAAAATTGGAGCCTATAAACCTCTCTCTACATACTGTCTGATTCTCAGCTGATTTCAAAATGAATTTAAAGTTGAATATTTAAAATATATGCCATTTAGGCTACAAAAGAAGTGGGGTTTTTCTTTGCCCGTTGGGCTCAGACATTTTTGACCTAGGCTCAGGCCATTGCAGGTAAGGAATGGGGCCACTGTACTATTTTTGTTTAGAAACAAAGGCATGGGCTCAGGGCTTTTCCTAAGTATGATCAACAGTGGCAGTTAAGTTGGACGTTATCAACATCCCACAGAATGGTTTATGTGCCCTGCCTAAAATCCTTTCCTCCATAAACCCAAATATCTGACAAAAACTAAAAGCTTCAGACTGGGGCTGCCTAGACTCCTGGACACGTCCTTAACCAAACAGAATATCTGTTAAACCCTGGTGCCTGGGAGTCAATTGTTTTAAAAGATGCAGTGGTAATAAATTTATATCCTGCCTCTTCAGCATTTTATTGAAAGTATTTTGTACTGACCGAACGGGTTAAATTATGAAGCTTGATAAGTACATATGCACGTTACCCATCCTTAGCTTTAGAAGAAAAAAAAAAGGAAGAAAAAGATAGCTATGATTTTGGAAGTCATCCCAATTTTTAAAAATAAGAGAATTTGGACATTTTGGCATATGGGGTTTTTTAAATGAAATTTCATGGAACTGAAAACAGTCAATTTTAGGTTTCCAAAAATTGTTTTGATTTTCATTGGTATAAATTTGCTGCACATGGTTTTAGGGAAGTTCTGAGAGATGCATTTGGGACTTCGGGGTTGATTTTTTTTTTTTTTTTTTTTTTGAGCTTTGCGATTTATTTTTAAAAGGTGATTTTTTTTCTAACTCAAAGTATAAATCGGAGGAGACCAGAGTTCCATTTCTAGGACAGTTTTTGGTAATGAAATCGTTAAGCATTTCCAAACAACTGGACTTGGGGCTGAACTATTGGGCATCATTTCAGCACCGTTGGGACACTGCACAGCAGATCCCTCTCCCCCCCATCTCCGAGTTAGAATCTCGAGGCCAAGTGATTTGGGCCATTCCATTAGCAGCAGCTGCTGGTGATAAGCACTGTGAGAGTCACCTGTGTAGGGTCAGGCTTATTGCACATCAAGGTTCAGCAGTGTCGGAAGAGAGGGAAGATGCCCAGGAGGGGGCTCCAGGCCACCTGCTGTGTGAGGATCAAAGGGTTGAAAGGTCAGAAGGCACAGCTTCCTTAACCATATCTGTCTGTGCAATAGCTATTTCAGATTGTAAATCTTGGCGATTTCATTAAGTCCTCCTGGCTGCTACTGGGGCATTGAAATAATAAAATTTTATATCTGTTGCCTTTCCTGCCTCTGGCAGCCAGGCTGATACATTCTCTGCAAAATGGGGCATCTTTATGAAAACCTTTCCTGGAATGATCAGAGCAGCCTTAATGAAGCCTCCCTCAAATTAGGAAGTTGGGGTTCCTAGGACCGATCCTCATGTTTTTTAAAAAGAAAGAAAAAATCACACAAACTGTTTAGCAGCCTTTGGGATTTATGTAGCACCTCTCTTCTGAAAAGCTGGTCCCAAAATACTGCCTATTGCTAAATGCTTAATCGTACAAACAGGATGAGAGGTGAGCTTTCCCAGTGCTGCTGCTTATTAAACAGGCCCTGTTCTAATGACCACAGGGTCCTTTCTTTTAGGCAGCCCCAAACAACTATACAGATATTACTTCCCACTCAGCAGACCTTTCGGGTGTTTTGAGAGACAAGTCTCCTGAATATGATTTTCCAAATATTTTTCCTAGATCTTAAAGTTGTTATGGACCTTTAGGGCTCCTTGGCTCTCGGGCAAGACAAATCACAGTAATGGCTGCCCCTTTACTGCCCATATGTTTAAGACCCCCTGTAGTTTGTTTGAAAAGTTAAGAGATTTTCACAGTGAAGGTGCCATTTCTGAAATTTAAAGTGTTCCTTTTCACTGGGAGATAAGTTCACTCTGATTAAGTCCGTAATTCTCCCTAAGCCATATTTATGGGGGCAATAAACAATGTTTCAGCATGCTTGTTAAATTGGGTTTCCAACCTCTCCACTCTTTAAAAATTGACATTTCAAATAAAAGGCAGGTGGAGATGGGAGTCCAGGTTTGCTGTGCTTAGTGATGAAAGAATGACGGCAAGTGGCAGTTGTGGGGGAGGAAGGAAGGCCCTATTTTATGAGAGGGTGACTCCAACCATTTTGGGACTAGGGAATCAACATCCCCTTAAACCCCAAGTGAAACTCTTAAATTCAAGTTGCGTCATTTCAAATTGGATGGATACTATTTTTGAAATACTGCTGGATGCACTACACTCATTATTTAATTTTCACAAGTCTGTGCTATAGAAGTGGTGGCTTTGCGTTACAGATGATGAAATTTGGGCACAGAAAGGTTAAGTAACTTGTCCAAAGTCACACAGCTAATAATTAGCAGGACCAGGATTCAAACCCAATTATTTTGTTGTGTGAAGTATTTTAGTGTGTACAAAATAATAATAATAATAATAATAAGACCCTGCCTTTAGGGTCTTTTTGTTATTATATATCTAGCCTATGATAAGTCTGTGTATTGAGGTTACAAAAGAAATATGTGATCTGGTCACTGTTCTCAGTATTTGCTAAACCAGGAAAGTAGACGGGGCTCCATAGAGAGAAGGGGCCCAGGCTTTGGGGACTGGCAGTCCAAAGCTCAAATCCTGGCTCTGTTATTACTCTGGACCTGGAGCAAGAGCTTCATTTTTCTCTTCTGTGAAATGAGAATAATAATGCCTATTCCGTGAGGATCCAATGAAATCAGGTATTTAAAAATACAGTGTTTTCAAACTCGATATTTTATAGATGACAGTGGTGACTGTTATTGCAGTATATGTAAATATAGTATGGTTAAACCAGTTACTCCAAGGGAAAGGTGACGGGTACACATGAAACAATTAGAAACATCACTAATCAGGTTTTAACTGAGGATCCAAGTATGTGTTGCCCACTGTACTTGCTTAGGACCAAAGAAGGCCACTTGCTGTGGGAGCAGGAATAGTCAGGGAGGTTTCGTAGAAGAGCAGGGTTTTGCAAGATGGAGATCGTCATGGTGACCCATGTCTGGGCCATCTTCACATCTTCCCAAGCGCTCTGCCACCTCATCTCTCGTTTGCGTTTTGCAGCAGTGGTGAAAGGTGTTGACACCTTCCTTGTCCTCTTTTTACACATGAGGAAACTGAATCTCTAGCAGTAGGAAGGGTGTTTCAATTTGGGACAAAACCCCAGCAGTGTCAGGCGTGTACATGGGCTCACCCCTCCATTTCGGGGGCCAGAGTGGAGGCCAGAGTGGATGGTGGTGCTGTGTTGGGTGGACTTGTAGAGTGAGCCCCAGAGCTGGCAGAGCTGGCAGAACCAAAATCTCAGAGGGAGGCTGGCTGGCACTGACTGAGCTTCTGCCCTGTGGCTGGCCCTTTATGAAGCACATGTCCTACCGTAACTCCTTTTAATCTTCTCAACAATCCTGAAGGTGGGGATCAAGACCCAGTCTCACAGAGAAGGAAACCGATGCTAGAGGAGGCAAAGGGCCTTGCCTAAAGCTACCTGGCTAGTAAGTGAGTAAGCCAGGACACCAACCTTGGGACTCTGCAGCTCTGGGCCATGACCATCCTGAGGAGGCAGCTGGGCAAGCTCCGTGTGAATGGAGATGTTCCACCAGATTGAGATCTTTTCCACTCCATAGGACTATGCCTTTTCTTATTGATTATAATTTATTGATTTATAATTTCTTATTGATTATAATTTACCCCACCCCGCCCTACCCACACTCCCACACACAAGTGGGCCGGGAGCCCCTTGAGTTTAGAGATCATGTTTTAGTCATCCATCAGTTTGACATGACTAACTAAATGGGTGAATGAATGAATGTCCAGTGGATGGATGGTCAGGAAAGGAGGGAAAGCACTATTGAAGAAATAGCCCCTTTGCTGACCTGGGTTGAAAATCTCTGGACTTGTTAATGAGAGTCAGTGCTTACTACCTTGTGAGGAGTGGATTTGGCCTGACCTGTGAGGTGCTTACACCACTTCCCTCCCCTGCCAAGCTTCTGTTTCTGTTTAAAGCACACTGGGAAATTCCAGCAGTGTTTTCAGGGGTCCTCTGAACTGTCAGGCTTAGATTTTTAATTTTGCAGAGCAGGAAGGAGCAAATCAGTGACTCCTGGCTCCAAAGAAAAGCCACTACGTTTATCAACTGCTTGGCAGCTCAGTGACCTTTGGGGCCAGAGGAGGGGAAGGAAAATGTCACTCTTCCCTCTGTGTGTATCTGAGATTTCAGGAGGGAATAGAGAGTTTAGACTACCTGCATATTTGCCTTTCCTCTTCTTGTCCTTTCCACTTTCCTTCTGATTTCTCTTTCCCTTCCTCCTAGGAGGCCAGCAGCTCCCCGTGCTGTTCTTTGTTATGTTCTCATATACATGCGCATGCATTTGAGTACATTTGTTGTGGGCTGTGTAGTGGAAAGAAAGAACGTTGGCATGGAGAACCCAGATTCAAATCCTTTCTCTCACAAACATGTGAGAACATGGGCAGACTGTTTAATCTCTTTAGCCTCAGTGACTTCATCCATCCAATGGGTACAATATTCCATAGGAAACCCTCTCCCTTGAGAATTTTAATGGAGTCTGGACCAACCATCAAGTCACTTGGTATGTCCCTGACAAACATCTATTAAATTACAGTTGCTCAGTATGTTTGTGATGGAAACAACGTGCCAGAGCAATTAGTAAGGTGCATTGAGTAATACAGAGTTTTTGGTGTCCATCTGGGTTCAACTGCAAAGCTCCACTGCTGCTAAGCCATAGGACTTTGGACAAGTTATTTCACCTCTCTGCGCCTGCATTTCCTTGTCTCTTCACAAGGGTGTCGTGAGGATTGCGTTAAATGGTACGGCGTGTAAGGGCTGGGCCACGGGAGGAGCACATCAGCTAGCAGCTCTCATTTTGTTACTGTGGGCGTCAGGCATGTGATGGATGCGGAGCGTGTAACACAGTTCCGGGCCGTGCAGGCCCCTGGGAAGTTAGCTGTGCCTCAGCCCACACGTAACCAGGAGTACAGGCAGCCTAAGAGGTGACTGTGTGAAGGCCAGCAGTAGTCGTTTAAGGTAAAGTTTAGATGGACGAACTATGAAGATGTAATTTTTGGTTTTGTTTTAACCATATTCCCTACCTTTCAAAACTTGAAGAAAAAAAAAAACTGCCAAGAAGTCATACTTAAGTGAGACATAAACTATAATGCCAGGAACCATATTAGTGTGCCTTCTTCAGAGAGAAACGAACACTAGACTTTCTCTGAGCCAAAGCAAAGCACTCTGTGGGCTTCGTAATGCTCTGATTTAAGAGGATGATGCATCCTCTTGAAGCAGTGTCTTTGCAGGAAGTCGGTGTAGACCCGTGCCCTTTGCTTGGTGGTCTAGATGCTGGTGTCAGAGGTGCTGGCGTGGCCATAGGAGCGGAGACTCCTTACAGGCCTCAGGAGTCACTCCAGCAAGGAGAAGGCCTGCCTGTATAAAATGAAGAGCAAGGACTTGCACTGGTGATGTAATCCAGGGGATCCAAAGAATGGTCAGGAGCATGTGCTGTCTCCCTGGCTGAGCACGGGCCTGCCTGTAGCCAAGACCAGTACCCTGGGCAGATGGGAACATGGCCACATAGGTATAAAATAAAGTTCTCCATTTTTTTTCTTTTTACTTAATCCTGTCACAACCCTATGTAGCATGTGGTCATAGCCCCATTTTATAGAGGAAGAAACGGAGGTTCAACTGTGTTTAAATAACCTGCCCTGGGTCCTGTAAGTAGGCATTAAAGAAGATAAAACTCAAAGCCCAGTCTGACTCCTACTCAGTTCTGCTGCTCTCCCAAAGCAGGTTGACTCAGGACTGCAAATGTCCCTCGGAAGGTACCCAATAATATTGCTGCTTTGCTCCTCAACTGGAGAAGGGGACAGGACTGATTGGAGAAGCAATAGGTGTCCAGGAAGTGTCTACCTTTGCAAACAAATTTCTAACAGTGAGATATATCCTAGATTGAATCCTTTTTATCCATAGAATTATTGTTATGTTGTTTTCATAATAATAATAGTCAATACCCAGTGCTTATTATATGCCAGACACTATTCTAAGTACTATACGTATATTAACTCATTTAACCACCATAACAATCCAGTGAAATCCACATTATTTGCTTTTCCTAAACGTTTCACTGAAGTATGAGATTTATGGGAAGGGTACGCTCATCCAAAGTATAGAGCAGGATGAGTTCTTAAAAGGCAGGCATACCACGTAACCACCACCAAGATCAAGAAGCAAAACGTTACCAGCCCCCAGAAGCCCCTCTGTGCCTCCTAGTAGTCATTCTCCCTCTGACCCAAGACTAACCATTGTCCTGGGTGTCAGTACTATTTTAATCTCATCAGACAGATGCGGAAACTGAGGCACAAAGAGGTTAAAGGGTTTGCCGAAGGTAACACAGTTATAACTGGCGGAGTTGGGATTCGGACTCGGGCAGTCTGGCTCCAGAGAATGTGCTCATGTCCCTGAGACATAACCAGGAGAAAACAGTAGATTGGTGGTAGTTTTTAATGGCACAGAATCATAATAGTGGAGTCATTAGCCTTTGTCTTTGGTCTGAAAATCAGTTGTTCAAATTCGTATAGTCTTGGAACTCTAATCCTACTTTCAAATCGCAAGGATAGAAACTCGCTTTTCAGAGCCTCCCATTCATTGTACTTACTGCACTCAGGTTCTTTACATGTATTATCCCGCTTAAACCTCCAAACACAGCTGGACAATAGGTAGTATTATCCCCATTTTATAGATGAGAAAACTGAGGCTCAAAAGTGAAGAACTAACTGAAGGATACTCTGTGCCAGAGGCAAGGCTTGAATCTGGCTGTCTCATTCCAGAACCCCCATCTTAAGCTACCATGGTAATGCCTATCTTACTTCCTGTGTCAACTGTGAATTAATTCTACACACGTTAATCATGATAATTTTATGTGATTATTGTCATTGCCATTATTATTGTTATTCCCATCATACTTCCTTGTGCAGACTCTTACATTGGGCTTACATTGTCCATTTGGGCTCACATTGACATCTGTGCCAGGCCTGCCTCCCAGTAGAGTGAGAGGCCACAATATTTAATTCATTCTCCAATTAATGAGCATTTGCCCTGTGTCAGGCACTGTACTGGGCACTGGGGATGCAGAGACAAATAAGACATAGCTCTGCCCTGATGATGGTCCTGGTGAAAGGACAACAGAAAAGATTCACCGTGTGCTGGCTCATTTACTCCATGCATGTCACCTCACTGACACCCCCCCCAACAACTCCCATACAAGATAAGGACCCCCGTTCTCAGCTGAGGCAGCAGAGGTGGATCTGGGCCCCTGCTCCTCAAGGTCCAGGACCAGCTTCTTTCCTCCACCTCCAGCCCCCGGCTTCCTCAGCCAGGGAGACAGCACATGCTCCTGACCATTCTTTGGATCCCCTGGATTACATCACCAGTGCAAGTCCTTGCTCTTCATTTTATGACCTGGTTCTAAGTCCTGTCTTTTGTCACTAGCTGCCCAATCCCCTCCCTAGATAGGCAGGGTGAGCCCCGTCTGTGCAGAGGACTGGTGTGGTTTGAAAAAGTGCAGCTGATACTTTATATTTTAGCACAGGAGTTGAGGGGACCCATTGTTTTCATACAACCAACTTCAGAAAGTAAGGTTCAGTAGAATCTTCTTGACTCGAGAAGATACACCGAAGGTACAGTGATCCTCAAGTGGACCCCACTTTTACGTAGGGATGTATATCATGGGCATTGGATTCTATATTTATCCTAGGAGGGTATGAGTAGAAAAAAAAAAGTTTTAAAAACCTTAGGCTAGACAAAAAAGGAAGGAGACAGGGAGCCAAACACAGCTGCAAATCAGAATGTACATTGGTGATGGTTCAGGGCAGAATTACCTTGTCGTGTGGCATTTGGTCACCATCATTTTTCACTGTCTGTTATGACTTTATTCTGTGTTCTGGACATAACACTAATATGTTTATCAACTCATTGTGCTGTAATTTATACACAGCAAACCATCCATTTAAAGTGTATGATTCAATGAATTCTGAGTTTTATACATTCATGAAACCACTACCAATAATGATATAGAATATTTCCATCACCCTCAAAAGACCATTCTTTTTTTAAAAAAATATTTTGTTGCAGTGTTTTGTTTTTTTTAATAAATTTATTTATTTTATTTATGGCTGCATTGGGTCTTCGTTGCTGCGCACGGGCTTTCTCTAGTTGCAGCGAGTGGGGGCTACTCTTGGTTGTGGTGCGTGGGCTTCTCATTGCGATGGCTTCTCTTGTTGCGGAGCACAGCCTCTAGGCAAGTGGGCTTCAGTAGTTGTGGCTCGCGGGCTCTAGAGCGCAGGCTCAGTAGCTGTGGCGCACGGGCTTAGGTGCTCTGCGGCATGTGGGATCTTCCCGGACCAGAGCTTGAACCCGTGTCCCCTGCATTGGCAGGCAGATTCTTAACCACTGCACCACCAGGGAAGCCCCCCATTCATTTTTGTTTAAATTTTATTTTGAGCTTCTCATGTGCCAGTCACTAGCCTACGTGCTTTAAAAATGTTAACCCATGTAATCCTCATCACACGCATGAGGTGTAAGCACTGTATACAGAGGAGAAAACTGAGGCACAGAGAGATGAAGTGAAATGCCCAAGTTTACACAGCTGGTGAGTGGCGGAGCTAAGTGAGAACTCAGACAGACTGGCTTCCGGATCCTGTGGGCTTCCTCTCTAGGCTCTACTGCCTCTTGTTCATTCATGCATTCATTCAGAAATTGCCTGCTGTGGGCCAAATATTGAGGTAGGAGCTGAGAATACAGAGATCTGTCTTGGTGGCCCCAAGAAGCCCACAGACCAGGGAAGGAATCGAATGCCTGTATTAATGACTGTAGATCGACGTATTTTTCTGGTTGTGGGAGTAAACCATAGGCTACCATAGGGAAAGGGAAACTTTCTGCTCCCTCGGGCCCTTTGGGGTAAGGTTAGCCAGGCTCCACTGAGGTTCCAAGAAACGTTGAGGGAGACGGGACAGACTGCAAGAGAGCTGCTGTTGGTTGAACGCCTCTTCTGGGTGTCCTGGCAGTCTTGCTAACTCTTCTACGTACATTCACTTATCGAATCCTCATGACAACTCTATGAGGTGGGTACTATCGTGATCCCCATTTTACAGATGAAAACCTGGAGATTTATGAGGTTGAGCCTGTATCCACTCAGCCGCCCTGACCACCTCCCATTCTGATTTTTCCTTTCTTGTCCCGAAAGGCAGAGGTCAGACTAAGTCTGTCCGTGACAAAGTATAAAGGGAAAGACATTTTTGATTAATAATATTTATGGGAAGATGCCATTTTTGTGTGTTTCTCTGTGTAAGAAATGCCATTTGGAAAGCCGGTGTGCATGTCAGTATCATTTTTTTTTTTTTCATTCTGAGAAAAAGCCTATAGAGTCTGGTGGGGGGAGGGTTTGCAGCTGGCAGGAGCTTTGGCATATGTTGTAACTAAAAAGAGAGGGAATGTGTTGGTGGGACGAGCTACCGGAGAGCTGTCTCGGTGTGCTGCGGTACTAGTAAGTGTTTTAATTGGGTAGGGTTTTTGGAGGACTATTTTGACATCTGCTCGTGTCTTTGCTGATTTTTCTTCACTTAGAGTAGGAAACACAAGCTGTGGATAAAATGACTTTAAAATAATTGGAAGTAAAGATATCTCTCTCAAAGTCGAATTTGAGAGGGACATTCTTTAAGAAGTGGAAAGGAAATTCCACTTCTAGGAATCCATCCTAAAGCACAAGGCTTTATGCCTACAGATTTCACAACAATATTATTTATAATAATTTCTCAAAAACTGGAAATAGCCAACAAAAGGGGCTTGGTTGGGTTTGTTTCTATGAAGTGGAACATTTTGTAGCAATTAGCAATGATCTTTACAAAGCTTTTAATGAAGTGAAATATTGCTTATATTGTAATAAATGAGAAAATCAGAAAGAAACATTACGAATTGTTTCAACTGTGTTTTAAAAAGTAGGGATTGGGGCAGAAGGTTGTGGAAGGAAATACACCAAAACATTATCTCCAGGTAGGGATTAGGGTAACCACAGTTTTCTTCTTTGAACTTTTTTGTCTTTCCCTTTTTTTTTTACATATGTAATTTTTATGATACAAAAGACATGTCATTTTGCATAAGAGAAAGCAAGCCCTCAGAGTGTTGGTGTAGCTGCATGCCCTACATAGATGCTTGTTCTGAAGTCTGAGCAACTGGTTTGAGGACATCTTCAGAAGAGTCAGACTGGGTTCAAACGTCAACTCTGCCGCTCCCTAGCTGTGTGATTTGGACCAGTTTCTTTGACCTCTCTGAGCCTCCTCCTTACCACAGAGCTGGTGATACCTCCCTCACAGCATGGTCAGGGTTAAATGCGGTCACCCAGTAATGGCCCAGTTTCCTTCTCCATCAGCACCGCCCACTCCATCCCCCAGTTTGAGGGGTTTTGTTTTGTTTTTTGCCTTTCTTCATTCTTCTTGTTTCCTTGAGCCTTTCAGGGATAGGGCACCATCCGGCCAAGCTGGCCTCCGATTCTTTCCTTGGGAACATGAGCTTCAGGAAGGCCCTTGAGTCCATGCCAGCCCCTTTGGAAGAGGCCTTACCACCAGGAGGGCAGCATTGTCCTATGAGAGGAAACTGTGCCGACCCAGCTCCTCCTGGAGCCTGGTGCACGGGCATTTTGGTTACTAAGGGGACCCTGGCCTGCTAAGTCAGAAGAAAGAGCCAGGTTTTTTCCTCTTCTTCAGCCTGCTGCCATTGTTCAAAAAGTAAACACTCCACACAGCTTAAGCGGCAAGTCCTCCAACCAGGAGTGGGAAGAAATCAAAAGCCCATTCCAGCCCAGCCGTGGAGAGCCCACAAGGACTGGTCTGTGTCACTGGGCCCCCACTGGGAACTCAGAAACAACACCCAATTCTGGTCCAGAATCAACAGCCCTGTCTCTGGGCCTTTCAGCCCGAGGCTTCTCTCCAATGGCCGGGCCCCTTGCCCCCATCTGTTTGGGGCTCTCTGGAGCTCTTTGGAGGTCAGATGAGGCAAAATTGGCGATTGTGAGATGCAGCGACCCTCAGCTCAGTCCTCAAGGCCTGGAGTCACCGGCTGAGTTCCAGAGCCCCTCGTGGCCCCTTCTCCGATTCCGTGTCCAGTGCCAGTCTCAGCCTTTGAAGTGAGAGCCCAGCAGTTACCAACAGGGGCCAGAGGATTTTTGCCCTTAGGCCACTGCCGCTACAGTTTCCAGACTGGCCGTGGGTGACGTGTATATTATAAAAGCAATAATAATAGCGACTGTAAGGCCTACTGTGTGCCCAGTGCTGTGCACACACCACCCCTAATTCGCACAGCAGCCCCAGGGAAGAGGGCTGGGGTGAGGTGAGCAGTCACAGTTATCTTCTCGATTTTACAGATAAAGAGGCCAGTTAGTAGCCACATAACCTTGGGCAAGCCACTTCACCTCTCTGAGCCTCAGTTTTTCATCTCTGAAATGGTGATCACTCACCTCCAGCTACTGTTGAAAATGAAAGAATCTGTGTGAAAGTACTTGAGAGCTCTGAAGTGTGATGTAAGTGAAAAAGGTTCTTGTTGAGGCTGTTTTGTAACTTCCTGCTCGTACACTGCGAAGTATTTAACCTGTTGGACTGCAAAGTGAGGCAGCTAAGGAGCCCTGGACAATTCATCATGAGTCTTAATGTTCTCAACTGTAAAATGGGATTGTGCTTTGTAAAACACTAGTTATCAGTGCTGTTTGCTGATAGCATTTTACCCTGTGAATAAAGCAGTCAGTTAATATCAGTTTTGGGATTTGGAGGAAAGAATAAACTTCTAAGTAGGCAAACCTGTTCCTCCCCTGCGGCTCTCAGCCCACAGGAAGCATTTAGTAAATGTATGAATTGATTGATAGGTTTGTGGACTGACTAGCCGCTGGAAAAGTCAACAGCAGAAGAAATTTGAGGCTCCTGGTCTTGTTGAGCGGAAGGGTTCCAGGATCCTGCCCTCTGGGAAGTGTTATTTCAACCCTAGGAGGCTTCTGACCAGCATGGTTCCAACCCTCCTGCTGGGAAGAATCTCAAAATGTTTACTTAGGTACGAAATTCTGTCCTAGAGGCTGGGATTTGAGACAACAAACATCAACCAATATTAATGAGCCCTTACCAAGTGCCAGTCATTTTGTTGGGTGCTGGTTATTATGCAGTGCTGAACCAAACTGATGAGCCCCTGAGGGAGGGGGCTTCTGGAGCCAGCAGGGAGGGGGGAGGCAGGCAGGCAAAGGGGTGCTAGGGCTCAGAGCGACAAGGGTGGCAGAGGTCAGTTTCACTGGGGGTGTCTGATGACGAAGAGGTTGAGGTGCAGTGCAAGAATATGAGCTGTGGAGGTGGGTGGCCGGTGCTGCGTCACCTCTGCCACTCACCTCACCTCTCTGAACCTCATTTTCCTCAAGTTACCTAAAATGAAGGTAATAGTGTGCACTTTGCAGGATTTGATAAGAATTAAATGAGAATTAGTAAGTAAAACATAGAGCAAGCGCTAGTAGGCATCTACTACACTTTAATTGTTGTCCATTTCCAGGGCATTAGCAAACTTAGGCTTAAGCACCCATTGGGACGTCCAGCTCCATTGCTAACCTATACGGTGCTCTTGGATGAATTAGGAAAAGGTGTCCTAATTCCCTCCCTCCACCAGCACCCACCCCCGCCTTCAACTGTTGCCACTCAGCAAGCACATGGGTTGGCAGATCTCAGCCTCACTTTGGCTGGCTGGGCGTGCTTAGGCAGTGCACCCCTGCACAGTCGTACCCAGTAGCTCAGAGGGTGGCTAATAATGAAACTGACCCCTTCTACATAGGGTGACCACTTAGCCCGTCTTACGCTGCTGCCCTGGTGTAATATGCTCGTTCACATCCACAGCTGTCCCAGTTTGGACCACAAATTATAGGGTCTTTCTGCTTAATCAGGACAAAATGAAAGTTCTAGACTCTAAAGAAATGAGCTTTGATATATGATGGGGTAAGAGGATTGAATGAGATTGGAAGTGTTAGGTAGGCAGGAGGAAAGTAGAGATGGATTCTAGCAGTGGGTAAACAGTGTGATTGAAAACTAGCTTACATACAGTCTTATACTTCTACAGACGATGGACAGTTGCTCCCAGATGGTGGGCTCTTCTTTTCTCATGTTTGGTGAGACCAAACACGAACACCTAGTAGGCACAAGTCTCCCTTACCCTTCCTACTACTGTACCAGTAGAATAACGGGTTATGGCCAGAGCTTCGGAGCCATGATTCACTAGCTGGATTTCTATGGAAAATGGAACCAATTTGAAAGTGTGACCTTTCTACTTAATGTTAAAGAGAAATGTTAATGTGTTAACACTAGGCTATACAACGTATTCCATACCCAGAAATACCAAGATCCGAAGGAGATGGGCAAGTAGTCTTTGGTAAATGAGAGGGGATGGATTGAGTGGGGCTGTCATAAGACCCTAGCTGTATATCAGAGTTCCTGGAGCCAGAGGTTTAGACTTCAGCTTCTTCTTCTTCTTCTTTTTTTTTTTTTAATTTGAAAATATAGGAAAAGAAATAATGTTGGGGTATAAAGATCTCTCCCCCTAGCTGTGTGACCTAGGGCATGTTAACTTAGTCTCTGAAACCCTTTCCACTCCTGGGGCTTGGGGATGACCATACAAGCTCACAGAGTTTTTGTCACAGTTAAATGGCCTCAAACATGTGAACTGCCTGGCACTGAGCCTGCCACGGAGTATACCTTGGTCAGATGTCACTTTTCTTCCTTACTCCCCTTTCCCAGAGAAAGCCAGAGAAGTATCTGTGTCTTCGTGGGGCTTCAATGATTTTCTCTTCTGGATTTTTTTCTTACTTGCAGAAAGTCAGAAACATGGCCCTGGATGATGTTGTGATTCTGAACGTGGACACCAACACCCTGGAAACCCCCTTTGATGACCTCCAGAGCCTCCCAAATGACGTGGTGGGTAATGAGCTCTTGAGTTCTGACTCCCCGGAGCTCGTGCAGTGAACGTGCCTTTGGGGAGGAGAAGGGCTGGATACAGCTGTGGTTTTCCTGTAGCCTAAGAACTGCGGTTGGTTTCTGTTACCTCTGGAACCTTTGTCTCGGTGAAGGAAGTTGGGAGGTGGTTCATTTTTTTAGTCTTGTTTTGCTCTCGTAACCCTCATCGGAAGTGACCCCAGGGTCTAGGCGGCCCCTCTTTCTGTGGAGCCTGGGGGTCTTGCCATCCTCATTGCCATTGCTGTGTCCAGAGAGCAGGACGGCCTCCCGGGGTAACCCCACTGAAGGCGGGTGGAAGGGCTTCAGTGTGAGCAATTTGGGGCACTTCAGGCCTACACTGTTTTTCCTGTGCCATCATCAAACGCAGCTGTTTCCCACGCAGCAGGGTATCTGCTGCCAGTGCTCTGAATGTGGCTCCACGTGCCCTAAATCTTTCTTAGTTACCTCAGGTCTAGACGGAAGGTGGGCCTATTTAGCGAAAAGCAACTGGCTGCCACATTTGCCACGCTGACATCTGACCACACACCTGTCTCATGTTGCCACTCAGAGCTGCCTTGTGGGTAGCTGTTCGAAGTAGACCCAGCCTCCCCCATTGTTTATACGAATGAGGAGGGTCGGGGTTCCCTGGGAAGTACAGTTCTGATGTTTGTGGTTTGGCCTCCAAAACTCTGCTTGCAAGAAAGTCTGTAAAGTCACACTGGCTTACAGGCTGGAAGGAGTGGGTGTTCCTGGCCATGTGTGCTGATGCGGGGCTGGGCTTGCGTGGTGGCAGGTGGCCACTGCCGCTGCATTCCTGCCAGGAGTCCCAGTGGCACGTGGGGGTTAGCTGTCTGGGGAGATTGCTGCTTGTTGGTGGATGGTTTGCAGCAGGGTTTCAGACTCCTCTGCTCTTAACTCACTGTGAGATTTGGGGGGTCCTTTGTGCCATAATTAAACAGTGGCTACGATTCATGGACTTCTATGCGTTAAACACTCATCACTGACTTCCCATTTACTCTTCACACAGCTCTGAGGAAGGTATTTTTCTTATCCTCACTTTACCCACAGAGCTAAAAAGAGGGGGAGCCAAGAAGTGAACCCAGCTCTGTCACTCCACAGACCCCCCCGAGCCCCGCCACCCCCTAGGTGCCTTCTGCATTCGGGGTCTCATTCAGTTGGCATCCTAGCCCCATGGAGTAGGTGAGGGAGAAAAGAACCTCAGGGAGCACGTGTCTTGCCACAGATCATACGGCTGGCGGGGGCAGAGCTGTGATTGGAGCCTAGTCTGGATGACACCCAGCCCATGCTGTCTCCAATCCGTGTACACGGTCCCACTCTGAAGCAGAGAGAGATGACAGCGTAGGAGAAATAAAAGTGCCAGACCCTATGAGGTTTGCTGTTGATCATGTCAGGACAGGGTACGTGGTTGGTGTCTCAGGGCCTCTGGGCTGTAATTTGAGTTCTTTTTGGTCCAAGGAATTTGAGCTTTCTATTCCGGTTCCCTTTCAGTGGAAAAGTTCTCCCTGTTAAGTCATGGGTGTCTTAGGTATGGACCTTGCAAGTGCTGAATAAATGTGGCAAGTGAGCCTGGGGTATTTGAAGTACAAGGAATGGCCAGGGGCCCCAGGCAGCCCAAGATGAGTCACTGATGGCTCAGAGACCATGGAATGGACTGACTGTCCCGTATGCAGTGCTCTGAGCCAGGGCTGGGCATCGAACAGCAAAGATGAAGCAGATCTAGTCCTTTCCTTCAAAGAGCATATTCCAGTGGGGGAAACAGACATGTGAATCACATATATCTCAGGGCATAGCATAACAGGGGCCACAAAGAAAATAGGAATCGGGCACAGAGGAGCCCAGGGAGAGGGTAATGAAGGCTTCCTGAAGATGGCACATTCCAAGATGCCTTTCAGCTGATCAGTGAGGTAGCCTCAGGGAACCAAGGAAACTTGAGCAAGGTATTTTCCCTCTCTGAGCTTCAGTTTCCCATCCTCAAAAGAGGATTGCTAGGCCTGTCATTAGATCGTTGTGGCAGGTAACTGAGATGGGGGTGTTCATCAGGTGCTTGACACCGTGCTCACTTGTTGTCAGTGTTTGATAAATGGTGCTGCCTTTGTTCTTAATAAAATCATTGTCAATAATTACAGCCAGAGTTAGAGGACAGTTGGTTCCCTCCATGTCCTAACAGTTCTCAGCCCACATGGAAAGGACCTCCCATTTGCAAGCTGGTTTGTGGAGGGTTGAGAATGTTCCACAGCAGTTGTTTCCAGAATGGGGCTTTAGACTCATCAAAGATTCCAAGATAGTAGTGAGGAGGGAATATGGTCCATATAGTACTTATTGTGTTTCAGTGGAATTCATAGATTTGATTTTTTTTTAACTCAGAAAACCAGTTTTTTATTTTTAAAGCTCTGCCATATATCTCTAGTGGGTGTCTGTGGTTACCTGCCACACTCATTCCAGATTGTCCGTGTAGCCAGCAAACAGAGTCTGGCCAACAGCAGAAGAAGCCAGAGAGTCACACTGGGGCAGCCGTGCCTTGCTGCTGGTACTGATAACTTGTTGCTTCAGTTCATCTACAGTGACCTTGCCCTTCAAGTCCCAGATCTGGATGCTGGGCCTGTGGCAGCAGAGCCAGTATCTGTTGGGGCTGAAGCACAGGGCGCTGATGATGTCCACACCATCTAGTGTTGAAAGGCGCTTGCCTTCATTGAGGCTACATGAGCTGTCAAGTCCTTGAGAGGGGAAATCTTGTCCGGTACACCTTTGCATCCTCTGCTCGTGGTACAGAACCAGGTCCTTTCAGTGTATCAGCATGTCCACAGTTGACCTCACAATCTCCCCTTTTGCCAAAGCTACTTGTTTACTGCATCTGACAGATTCCACTTCTTAAACTTTCCCAAATCCTTGTCTCCATCCCTCCTAAACACCACCTAATCCAAGCTCTTATTTCTCTCCTGTACTGTTTCCAGCAGCCTCTGAACTGGTTCTTCAGACTCCAGCCCTTCTTCCTCATGTACTAGAGAGCCCTTTCCAAAACATAAATTTAACTTTATTTCTTCCTACTGAAAACCATTTCATCGATGAATATAATTTTAAAAACAAAAAACAAGTTCTGAAGACACAAACATCCTTCTATAACTTCCCAGTGCCTATAGATTAGAGGCAAGTTCCTTTTGTTGGCTTTGGAATCAGACCTTTGTTTAAATTCTGGCTTCTTCACTTACTAATCATGTGATCTTGGGCAAAATTATGTAAGCTCTCTGAGCCTTAGTTTCCTTATAAGATGTGGTTGTGAGAATTAAATGTAATGAATATAATATGTATAAAGCAGTTATCCTATGAGCTCTATAGGTGGTAGTCAATGATGATGAATTACGGATGCAAATGATGGTTAGCATGGCATGCAGGGCCCTCCTTTATGATAGGATCCTCCCATTTTTTTCCCATAACTTTAGCTCTTTCCTGTCCTTGCTTCAAACCCATATGTTATAGGTGTTTGGCATTAGTAGTTCTCCCAAGTTTACATGTTGTTTCATAACTTTATACTTTGCATACAGTTTCTTTTGTCCCAAATGTCCTACCCCATCTGTCGATCACTAATGAAAAATGAAACTCATTTTTCAAAACTTCGGCTAAACCTAAGTCTGTAAAAACCTTCCCTGACCTCTCCAAGTAGATTTGACCATACCTTTCTCTTTGTCCTCACAAACCCTTATATTGCTTATAAAATTATACTTACCATCCAGCGGTATAATTTATTACACATTTCTGACTTTCTCTTTTAATTGTGAGTTCTTTGAGGGCAGGAATCAAGTTTTATTCATCTTTGTTTCCGAGGGATGTAGCAGCCACTGAATAGATAGATGGAAGGATGGAAGGGACATATGGATTGGGTTATTTTGGTAGATGAAATCTTGCAAAACATGGCATCCATGCTGGAAATTTTATTAAAAGAGGCCTTTGTTCTGCTTCTAGCCATGATGGAATAATTGGAACTGAATTTCTCCTCCCTCCATTTACAAATAAAAATCTGGGCAAATATGAAAACAGCTGTTTTCACGTATTGGACAACAAGCAGTGCAGGAATATAATCCCTGAGAGAAAGGAAGCAATTGAGATGAGGCCTATGATCCCTCTGGCTTTCTGCCTTGAGGCATTTTCTGGACCCTGTTGCCAGAGGGGACTCCCCAGCAAAGCACACAATCTTGCTGAATCAAGGGGGTAGAGATCTGAGTTTGAGGGAGAGGTGGTTTAAATTTGTGGGTCAGAGTACCAGACAGGAGGGAGCAACTCAGCAAAAATCTGAATTCAGTCCTCTTCACTAATCTTGTGTAGGCTGATGTGCCCGTGTGTAGAGGGGAGCTCCTAAGAGTAGGAGCCATTCAAGCTCCAGCCAGCCAGGGTAAGATCTTGTTGGTCACTCAGGCAATCGTTAGAGACCCACAGAGGCCATGCCTTGGTGCAGTAGTCTAAATTAGCTCTAGAGTAAAGATGATTTTAGCCCTGCCCTAACACAGCTTAAAATCAAGCCTTGAGGAACACAAGACAGAGCTTCTGTGATACTGGTAATGTGCTGGCTTTTGATCTGAGTGCCAAGTACATGGCAATTTATCAAGCTGTACACAAATGATATGTGTACTTTTATGTATGTATGTTAAACCTCAGTAAAAACTTTTAAACAAAACCATTTCTTTTTAAGCCTTATCAGGATCAACCTGATATACAGGAAAATTAACCTGTCAAAGTAAACTTCAACCCTCTTTTAAAAAAGACAACAAAATCTGACACCCAACAATGTAACATTCACAATATCTAGCATCCTATCAAAAAAAATACTAGACAGGTGGGAATGTAAATTGATACAGCCACTATGGAGAACAGTATGGAGGTTCCTTAAAGAACTAAAAAGAGAACTACCATACGACCCAGCAATCCCACTACTGGGCATATACCCTGAGAAAACCATAATTCAAAAAGAGTCATGTACCAAAATGTTCATTGCAGCTCTATTTACAATAGCCAGGACATGGAAGCAACCTAAGCGTCCATCAACAGATGAATGGATAAAGAAGATGTGGCACATATATACAATGGAATATTACTCAGCCATAAAAAAGAACGAAACTGAGTTATTTGTAGTGAGGTGGATGGACCTAGAGACTGTCATACAGAGTGAAGTAAGTCAGAAAGAGAAAAACAAATACCGTATGCTAACATATATATGGAATCTAAAAAAAAAGAAAAAAAGGTCAGAAAAGCCTAGGGGCAAGACAGGAATAAAGATGCAGACCTACTGGAGAATGGACCTGAGGATACGGGGAGGGGGAAGGGTAAACTGTGACAAAGTAAGAGAGTGGCATGGACATATATACACTACCAAACGTAAAATAGATAGCTAGTGGGAAGCAGCTGCATAGCAGCGGGAGATCAGTTCGGTGCTTTGTGACCACCTAGAGGGGTGGGATAGGGAGGGTGGGAGGGAGGGAGATGCAAGAGGGAAGAGATATGGGGACATATGACATGTATAACTGATTCACTTTGTTATAAAGCAGAAACTAACACACCATTGTAAAGCAATTATACTCTAATAAAGATGTTAAAAAAAATACTAGACATGTTGAGAATCAGGAAAAATGTAACCCATAACCAAGAGAAAAATTAGTTAACAGAAACAAACTCAAAAATGACGATATGATGGAATTAGCAGATGAGAACCTTAAGATAGACATTATAAAAGTTATAAGTATGCTCATGAATTTAAAGGAAGACTTGAACTAAATGAGGAGAGAAATGGAAGATATAAAAAGAATGAATGAAAGGGAATATCTAGAGGTGAAAGATATAATACCTGGAATGACAATTTCACTGATAGGATTAAAAGGATATTAGACACTACAGCACAAATGATCAATGAACTCAAAGGCATAGCAAGAAAAACTATCTATTATGAAGCATAGAAAGGAAAGAGACTGAAAAAGGTTGACAAAACCCCGAGGACCCATAGCACAATATCAAGAGGACTAACATACATGTAATTAGAATCCTAGAAGGAGAGGAGGGAGGAGAGAGACAGAAAAAATATTTAATGAGATTATAGCCAATTTTTTCTCAGTTTTGATGGAAACAATAAACTCAGAGTTCCAGGAAGCTCAATGAACCGCAAGCATAATAGACGCAAACAAAACCACACAAAGGTGCATCATGATAATTACTCAAAACAAGTTATACAAAGAAAAGTTTAAAATTAGCTAAAGAAGAAAGACACATTATGTAAAAGAAAAAAGTGATTACGGAAGACTTCTTGTAAGAAACAACATGAACCAGAAGATAATGGAATGACATTTTTTTTTTTTCGTTTTTTTTGGGGGGGCGGTTTCTTGCAGTACATGGGCCTCTCACTGCTGTGGCCTCTCCCATTGCGGAGCACAGGCTCCGGACGCGCAGGCTCAGCGGCCATGGCTCACGGGCCCAGCCGCTCCGTGGCATGTGGGATCTTCCCGGACCGGGGCACAAACCCGCGTCCCCTGCATCGGCAGGCGGACTCTCAACCACTGCGCCACCAGGGAAGCCCTGAAATGACATTTTTAAAGTAATGAAGGAAAATTTTCTTCAACCTCGATATCTATATCCAGTGAAAATATCCTTCAAAAATAAAGGCAAAGTTAAAATTTCTTCAGACAAATAAAAAGTGAAAGAAGTCATTGTCAACAGACCTGCACTGCAAGAAATGTTAAAGGAGGTTCTTCACGTGGCAGAAAAATACCATAGAGAAACTTGGACAATAAGGGAGTGAAGAGTGCCAGGAGTAGTAAATATGTGGGTAAATGTAAGAGACTTCTTTTCTCATTTTTAATTTCTATAAAAGATAATTGAGTATTTAAAGTAAATAATATCAGTGTATTATGTGCTATATGTAGAAGTAAAATGTATGACAACAGTAGGACAAAGGACAGGGGGAGAATGGAAGTATACTGTTTTAAGGTTCTTAAATTACATGTAAACTGTTATAATATTATTTGAAAGTAGACTATTAAGTTAAAAATGTGTATTGTAGGGCTTCCCTGGTGGTGCAGTGGTTGAGAGTCCATCTGCCAATGCAGGGGACACGGGTTCGTGCCCCGGTCTGGGAAGATCCCACATGCTGCGGAGCAGCTGGGCCCGTGAGCCATGGCCACTGAGCCTGCGCGTCCGGAGCCTGTGCTGCGCAACGGGAGAAGCCACAACAGTTAGAGGCCTGTGTACCGCAAAAAAAAAAAAAAAAAAAATGTGTATTGTAGGATTTCCCTCGTGTCACAGTGGTTAAGAATCCACCTGCCAATGCAGGGGACACAGGTTCGAGCCCTGGTCCGGGAAGATCCCACATGCCACAGAGCAACTAAGCCCATGTGCCACAACTACTGAGCCTGTGCTCTAGAGCCCACGAGCCACAACTACTGAGCCTGCGTGCCTAGAGCCTGTGCTCCACAACAAGAGAAGCCACCACAATGAGAAGCCTGCAGACTGCAACGAAGAACAGCCCCCGCTCGACACAACTAGAGAAAGCCCATGCACAGCAGTGAAGACCCAACACAGCCAAAAATAAATAAATAAATAATTTAAGAATGTATATTGTAAACCTTAGAAGAGCTGCTAAGGAAAAAAAATAAGACAGTGATATATAGCTAATAAACCAATACTGAAGATCCAAAAGATTTTGGAGGTGGGAAGGATAAAGGAACCAAACACAGATGGAACAAATAGAAAAGTTAGCAAGGTGATAGATTTACCCAACTATAGTGATTATTACATTAAATGTACATGGTCTAAATACTCCACTTATTGGAGATTATTAAATTATATTTTAAAAGTAAGACCCAATTATATGCTGTCTACAGGAATTCCACTTTAAAGAGTCAGATGAAAAGTAAAAGGGTAGAGAAGATATACCATACAAACACTAATGAAGAGAATTGGTAGGGGAGAAGAGACAAATCTTCCTTATAAAAGAATTCAAATTGATATCTGTCGATATTGTCCTGTTTAGGAGAAGGAGCTTAATCTCTGTGTCTGTACCACACACACACACACACACACACACACACACACACACACACACACACACACACACCACTTGAGTGTGGGCTGGACTTAGTGACTTACTTCCAAAACTGGTGTATATAAAGGGAAAAAGAGTAACTTTAGTGGAGAAATGGCAGAAACTACCTTAACCAAGTGATGTCATGTGAATATCACTGTAAACTTGATATGATGTGATGAGGAGGATATGTCACCTTTGTGTTATTCTTTCCAGAAACCCAGTAAAATCATGACAGAACCTTCAGATAAACTCAAATTGAGGGACGTTCTATCAAATACCTGACCAGTACTTCTCAAAACTATCAAGGTCAGGGACTTACCTGGCGGTCCAGTGGTTAAGACTCCGTGCTTCCACTGCAGGGGGCACAGATTCAATCCCTGGTTGGGGAACTAAGATACCACATGCCACGCAGTGCAGCCAAAAAAAAAAAAAAAAGTTTTTTTTTTTTAATTTTTAAAGAAATCTATCAAGGTCATAAAAAACATAGGAAAGACTGGGGAACTGTCACAGACCAGAGGGGACTAAGGAGACATGACAACTAAATGCAGTGTGGAATTCTGGATTGGATTCTAGGATAGAAAAGACGCATTAATGGAAAAACTGGTGAAATCACAATAAAGTTTGGAGTTTAGTTAATAATAATGTACCAAAGTCAGTTTCTTAGTTTTGACAAATGCACCATGGTAATGTAAGATATGGGAAACTGAAACTGCATTGAGGAGTATCTGGGCACTCTCTCTACTATCTTTGCAACTTTTCAGTGAATCTAAGAATATTCCAAAATGTATATTTTTTGAAAAAGAGAAGCAGAAAAAAGGAATTAAGGGAGTATTAGGAACAATTTGATGCCTGTAATTTTGACAAATTGGATGAAATGAACAGATACCTTGAAATACACAAATTATATAAAGTGACTGAAGAAGGAATAGAAAATTGAAAAATAGTACTGTTTCTATTAAAGAAATTTGAATTTGTATTTAAAACTTTCCCACAAAGAAAACTCCAGGCCCAGGTAGCTTCACTGATTAATTCTATCATATATTTTAGGATACATCTTACACTCACTTTTTCAGAAAATAGAGAGGAAAGGAACACCTTCCACCGTATTTTATGAGGTCAGCATTACCCTGACATGAAAATCAAACAAAGAATTTACAAGAAAAAAAAATTTGATCAATATACCTAATAAATATAGATGTAAAAACCTTTAACAAAATATTAGCAAATTGAATCCAGCAATATATAAAAAGGATAATACATCATGATCAAGTGTGTACAGATTGGTTAAATATTTGAAAATAAATCAGTGTAATTTACCGTATCAACAGACTACAAAAGGAAAGCTATATCAAAACATAAGCCAAAAAAGTATTTTAGGAAAAATTCAACATCTATCCTTGATAAAAGCTCTTAGCAAACCTAGGTATCCTCATAGTGATAAAGAGCATCTAGGAAGAACTTACAGCTAACACCGTACTTCGTGGTGAAAGACTGAATGCTTTCCCCTTGAGAATGAGAACGAAAAAAGGATGTTTGCTCTTCCCATTTCTATTCAGCATTGTACTGGAGGTTCTAACCACTCACTAAGACAAGGAAAAGAAATAAAAGCCCTAAAGGTTAGAAAGAAGGAAGAAAAATTGTCTTTATTCAGACAACATGATCATGTATATGGAAAATCCAAAGGGGGTCTCATAAACAAATTTAGTAAAGGTACAGGATAAGGTTAGTATATAAAAACCAAATGTACTTCTATATGCTAGTAATGAGCAATTGAAAAATTTTAAAGTACCATTTTAAATAGCATACAAAACACAGAATACTTAGGAATACATTTAACAAAATATGCACAGGATTTGTATACTGAAAGCTATAAAACATTTCTCAGAAAATAATTTAAAAGACCTAAACAAATGGAGAGATACTCCACTTTTTGGATTGGAAGACTCAATATTTTTAAGATGTTAATTTTTCCTAAATTGATCTATAGATTCAATATAATCCCAGCCCAAATTCCAGATGGCTTAAAAAAAAAAAACAACTTGAGCTGATTCTAACATGCACATGAATATGCGAAAGATCTAGAATAGCCAAAACAATGTTGAAAAAGAACAAAGTAGTAGGACTTGTATTACCTACTTTTAAGACTTCCAGTAAAGTTATAGTAAATGTAGATCAACATTCTAGGTAAACATAGAGTTCAATAGAACAGAATAAATAGTTCAGAATTAGGCCCACACATAAATCGTTAATTGATCTTCAACAAACATGCCAAAGTAATTCAACTGAGAAAGGATAGTTTTCTTCAACAAATGCTACTGGAAGAACTAGATATCTATATGGAAAAAAATGAGTGTTGACTTTTACCTCCTGCAAATATTAGCCCAAAATGGATTATAGACCTAAACTTAGAGGCAAAAACTATAAAATGAATAGAAGAAAAGATAGGAGAAAATCTTCATGAACTTAAGGTAAGCATAGTTTTCTTAGTTAAGACATAAAACACAGGGACTTCCCTGGTGGCGCAGTGGTTAAGAATCTGCCTGCCAATGCAGGGGGCATGGGTTCGAGCCCTGGTCCGGGAAGATCCCACATGCCACGGAGCAGCTAAGCACATGCACCACAACTACTGAGCCTGCGCTCTAGAGCCCTCAAGCCACAACTACTGAGCCCATGTGCCACAACTTCTGAGCCCATGTGCCACAACTACTGAAGCTCGCGCGCTTAGGGCCTGTGATCCGCCAGAAGAGAAGCCACCGCAATGAAGCCCGTGCACCGCAGCAGAGAGTAGCCCCCACTCACTGCAACTAGAGAAAGCTCGAGAACAGCAACGAATACCCAATGCAGCCAAAAAAAAAAGAGTCACCATTTTAAAAATGAAGGGGCAGGCCACAAACTGAGAGAAAATATTCTTGCTACTTATATCTGCAAAAGGACTTTTTCCCCAGAATATATAAAGAACCCTTAAACTGAATAATAAGACAGCAGCCCAATTAAAAAGTAGGCAAAAGACTTGAAG
The DNA here is from genome assembly GCF_964341445.2 of Mesoplodon mirus. Classification (NCBI taxonomy): domain Eukaryota; kingdom Metazoa; phylum Chordata; class Mammalia; order Artiodactyla; family Ziphiidae; genus Mesoplodon; species Mesoplodon mirus. The sequence goes on from NC_138976.1 coordinate 11,680,530, forward strand.
AGACACTCAACAATAAAAGATATTCAAATGGCCAATAAGGCTGTGGTAGGAGGGGCCGTGAGGAAGATAAGTCTGGTGTTTCTTAAGATGGCCTGATATGAAGGCTTCACGCCTCCTGCCATCCCAAGCCTCCAGAGCTGCCCTGTGGCTGCCTTGTCCTTCAAGTGCAGAAGCCAGTTGAAATGTCAGGAATGGAGGCCAATGTGACCATCCCAATCTGGCAAAACAAGCCGCGTGGCGCTGCTCGAAGTGTAGTGAGAAGAATCGGGACCAACCTGCCCCTGAAGCCATGTCCCCGGGCATCCTTTGAGACCCTGCCCAACATCTCTGACCTGTGTCTGAGGCATGTACCCCCAGTCCCTACTCTGGCTGACATCGCCTGGATTGCTGCAGATGTAGAGGAGACTTATGCCCTGGTCAGGAGTGATACACGCCCCCTGAGGCACACCTGGAAGCCCAGCCCTCTGATCATCATTCAGCGCAATGCCTCAGTGCCCAAACTGTGTGGGTCGGAGGAGAGGCTTCTGGCCTTGAAGAAGCCAGCCCTGCCAGCCCTTGGCTGCACCAAAGAGCTGCAGGATGAGCTGAGCCCCCTGCGCAGCCAGATTGCTAAAATAGTGTCAGCTGATGCAGGAGGTTCAAATGTCTCTTCTCCCTTACCTTGTTTTGGATCCTCATTCCACTCTACAACTTCCTTTGTCATTAGTGACATCACCAAGGAGACCAAGGTACAGGTCCCTGAGCTTCCATCAGTCCCCCTGCTTTGTTCTGCCAGCACCGAATGTTGCAAACCAGAACACAAAGCTACCTGCAGCTCGTCTGAAGAAGATGACTGCATCTCTGTCCAAGGCCAGCAGCTTTGCAGATATGATGAGTATCCACTGAGGGAAGCAGAGCCAAGACCTGAACTGGAGTTTATTGAAGGAGGAAGACCCTGCCATGCTTACCTCTGAGGTCCTAAGGAGGAAGTTTGCTCTGAAGGAAGAAGATACCAGTAGAAAAGGAAACTGATAGCACTCAGCTCTGCAAACTCAGTCTCAGGCTCCTGGAATTCCTTCAGTAGCTGCCTTCCTCACCGCAGATGCTTCTGCCTCTCAATTAGAAATCTTCTGCAACAGTCTTGCCGAAAGCTAGAGCTTGGACCAAGAGAAGAACTGCACTGTATGTTTTCCATACTTCAAACCTTAGCAGAAGCTAAGGCCTGTTTTGAGCTGAGACACGTTACAGGTAACTGTGTAGGTTGGAATGTCCCAGTTTAAAGGGTGAGATAGAAGTTTCTGGTTTTTCCTTGCCCCTGTGTGAAAATAGGTCCTAAATGAATGACTGACTTCACTGCACTAGACCCCATATCTGGTCTTACTGAACACTTTGTGCCCAGCTGTCACTCTGAGTGGCTTCCTTGCAGCAGAGCAGGGCTGAGGGCAGGGGGCTATGTTTATGTACACGTTCACAGAGCAGGGAAAATCTTATGCTGCTCCATCATGAACTGACACCAGTACCCAGCAATCACTCTCTCCCCCTTCCCTGTCCAACACCTACATGTAGAGGTCGGGCCACTGGACCAGCTGACACTTGGGCTGCTGGGAGGCCTGGGCTCTTTTTTTCTTAAATATATTTTGTAATACTGTACAACCAAGTCTACCCTCCAAGGCCCTGGGGCCTCATTGGTTCCACTAATTGAAAGCTCTTTCTCTTCCACAAACTTTAGTTTAAGCCCAGTAGGAAAGAGAAATGGAGAGGGGAAAGAGAGTACCATCCTTCTTGCAGGCCCTTGACTGCTCCTTTGCATTGGGCCAAGGTTTTTACCTACCACACCGTCCATGACTCGGATGCCCTCAGGTCCATTTTCTCTATGGTATGTATCCTGTGTGTGTTTAGGTTGAAACACTACCTGACATTAAAGGAAGGATTTGGAAAGAAAAAAGAAAAATAATGGCCAGTAAGCACAGGGAAAGATGCTCCATGAGGGTGTAAATTGATACCACAAGGAAGGTACTGCTATATACCCACTGGTATGGCTAAAATAAAAAGACTGTGCATTTCTTATAAATGAGTATCTTAAACAAATGTTTACTATGTGACCAAGTAATTTCAGTCTTAGGTATGAACCCAAGAAGATGAAAACTTATGTACACACAGACACATGTACGTGAATGTTTTTAGCAGCTTTGTTCATAATTGCCAAAAACTGGAAACATTTCAGATGTCCTTCAACTGGTGAGGGACAGTGGTATGCCTGTAAAATGGAATACTACTTGGCAATCAAAAGAAACTAAGTACTAGGCTTCCCTGGTGGCACAGTGGTTGAGAGTCCACCTGCCGATGCAGGGGACACAGGTTTGTGCCCCGGTCCGGGAAGATCCCACGTGCCCCAGTCCAGGAAGATCCCACATCCCGCGGAGCGGCTGGGCCCGTGAGCCATGGCCGTTGAGCCTGCGCGTCTGGAGCCTGTGCTCCACATCGGGAGAGGCCACAGCAGTGAGAGGCCCGCATACTGCAAAAAAAAAAAAAAACTAAGTACTGATCTATCCAACAAAATGGATGAATCTCACATTATGCTAAGTGAAATAATCCATTTATTTGACGTTTTGGAATAGGCAAAACTGTTGAGAGAGAACTCGGATGAGCGGTTGTCCGGAGCAGGGCTGGGAGGAGCAGCTGACTATCAAGGGGTGCTAGGGGAGTTGGGGTGATGGAGCTGTTCTGTATCTTGATCGTGGGGATGGTTACATAGCTATGTGCATCTTTCAAAATTCATAAAACTAGCCACCAAAAGTGGTAAATTTTACTGTATGTTAGTCATACCTGACTTAAAAATTTTATTTTTTTATTTTTATTTTTTGCGGTATGTGGGCCTCTCACTGTTGTGGCCTCTCCCATTGTGGAGCACAGGCTCCGGACGCGCAGGCTCAGCGGCCATGGCTCACGGGCCCAGCCGCTCCGCGGGATGTGGGATCTTCCCGGACCGGGGCACGAACCCGTGTCCCCTGCATCGGCAGGTGAACTCCCAACCACTGCGCCACCAGGGAAGCCCTAAAAAAATTTTTTTAAAGACTGGCAATAGCAAGTGTTCGGAAAGATGTGGAACAACTGATCTGAAACTTTCATCACTGGTATTGGGAGCATAAAACAGAACAACCACTTTGGAAAACAGTTCGGCAGTTTTCTCTGAAGTTAAATGTACGCCAGCAATATAACCCAATAACCCCACTCCTAGGTATTTATCCAAGAGAAATGAAAATATATATCCAAACAGGTTTGTACATGAGTGTTTATAGCAGCTTTATTCACAGTGAACAATACCTGGTAATAATCCTAATGTCCATCAGCTGACAGATGGACAAACACTATGTTTTATCCCTACTCTTTACTACATGAGTCATTATTCATTGTAACATACTTGTGATACACAAAACAACATGGATGAATCTTGAATATATTACACTGAGCAAAAAAAAGCCAGACACATGAGAATGTACTATATGATTTCATGTATTTAAAATCTAAAAGAGAGAAAACTACTCTATAGCGGGTGAAAGCAGGCCAGTGGTTGCCTCGGCCTGGGATGGAGAAGGCAGGAACTGATTGAAAAGGGCAGGAAGGAACATTTTGAGGTGAAGGAAATGTTCTATTTCTTGATTGTGGTGATGGTTACACAGATGTATGTATTTGTCAAAACTCATGGAACTGTACTTTTTAAATATATGCATTCTATTATATATTAGTTATGACTTGATAAAGTAAATTTTAAAAAGGAAGAGGACTTGGAAATTAATTTTAAAAAGGAAGTTCTAATATTGATTAGCTTTCAGAACAGCTCTGCTGATTTTCACATGATTTATGAATATGGGTTAAGGGATAACTTTGGAAGCAGGGTGGCTCTGGCTTTCTACTAGTTACCTAGACAATTTAGTCTGAAATTTTGTAATCTTAGTTAGCTTTTTGTACCATTAAAAAAAAAAAGAGGGAGTTGGCAAGGTTAATACTGTTGTACTTTGCTGGGTTCCATGAAACTTGCAAATGTATTGCTTTCACTGACAATATTGTATTGTTCCCTAGCTATGGATTCGGGGGAAGGAATATGGCAAGAATAGTCCATCTTTTATTGGTGTAAAGACCTGTTTACAGACTTCATTTTTTTTTTTTTTTGCGGTACGCGGGCCTCTCACTGTTGTGGCCTCTCCCATGGCGGAGCACAGGCTCCGGACGCGTAGGCCCAGCGGCCATGGCTCACGGCCTATCTGTTCCGCAGCATATGGGATCCTCCCGGACCGGGGCACGAACCTGTGTCCCCTGCATTGGCAGGCGGACTCTCAACCACTGCACCACCAGGGAAGCCCAGACTTCATTTTTTTAAAATAAATTTATTTATTATTGATTATTTTTTGGCTGCATTGGGTCTTCGTTGCTGTTGTTTATCTCAAGCCCATGTGGATGCTTTGAACAGAAACATAATGTCCCTGCCTCTGCAGCCATTTAACCAAGCACTCTTCATCTGTTTCTCTCTTAAAATTTAAAGAACATCTCTTGTTCCTTCAAGAGTGTTAAGTATACACTGTTTAGCCAACGGGTAAAATTTGTAGAGCTTTTTAAAAGCTTGGCAAAAGAGAGCTCAGACGCTTCCAGGCTTCCAGCGAGGTGAACATACCACACCTCATCAGTGATTTCCCAGAGCTCAGTCAGGGCCCTTTCTAATATTCTTTGGCCTGAAACTCACAGGTCTTTGTGTATGCACGTGTATGCGGAGACATTTACCATCTGCTTACACTCTCTTTTCTTTTACTTCAAGCTTTCTGTAACCTGATCAATGCTCTTCTAAATCAGGCTTTCTTATGTGGTGATATATGTAATAGGACATTAAAATACATATTCCCTTTTGACTCAATAATTCTACTTTTAAGGGTTTTTTTCTGGCAAATACTTCTAAATGGAGAAAGCCACCTAACCAAATAGCATTGTTTATGTTAACTGAAGTTGGGAACAACCTTAATATCCAAAATTAAGGGGAGTGTTTAAGGTGACCTGTTCCACTGCTGTTCAGTGGAGTGTACCGAACAGTCACTAAAAATGACTGTTGTGAAGAATGTGGGCAACACAGGAAATGCTAAGGATACAATTCAGTGGAAAAAGCAGAATATTGAATGATATATCTACCATGACTATAATTAAGAAAAGCAGCCAGATACTCAGAAGTAAGATTTTTAAAAGAACTTCCAAATTATCAACAGTGGTATATTAGGATAGTAAAGTTATGAGTTCACATTTTTTTCTCTCATTTTCTAAATTTTCTGTGATATGATTATTACTAGTTTTATGAGGGAAAAATCATCTTTCCTCCTCTCTCCTGAAACACTTGAATCTTGGCTTTTGGCTTTATGGTTTCTATGTCTTCAGGACTGTAGTTTCTTTTTCTTCTCCATATTCTTTGGATAAAAAGATCACAAATGACTTAATGATGCGTTTTAAATCACTTAAACTTCTTGTTCTTCCTTGGTGGGATTTTTGAGGGATATCCAAGAGGCTTCTAACCATGTGAAGAGAGAGAAACCATCTTGAGCAGTCTTCATTGGTGTGAGAAGGAGGCAAGGGAAGAAAGATACTGTTTACAGAGCACCTACAGTGCCCAGGCCAGAGTAGTTTCCAGTCCTTCTATGCTGCATCCAAGCTTCTTCACAAGCTGGACGCTGACCCCAGGCAACCTCTCAGCCTCATCTTGCATCACTTCACCACTCATACCCTGTTTCCCAGCCACTAGGAGAGTGATCCCATTCCCCAAAGCCTCATGCTCTTTCACATCTCTGTGCTTCTCTCCATGCTATTCCCTCTGGTTAGGATACCGTTCCTTCTCTGCTTGGCTAAACCTATCTGCTCTGTAGGGCACTCCTCAAATGTCACTTCTGTGTTGCTTCCATAGCTTGGCACTGGGATTTCATAACATTTTTCCCATCCTTCTTTTATACCACGTACTATATAATAACTCTTGCCTCTCCTAAGCGTTTGGGCTTTACATGGTTGTGAACACAGCCCTGGCACAATGCATGACTCACAGGGGCATTCAATGAATGTTTGTGGAATGAGTGAATGAATGAAAGAGTGAGCAAAATTTGCAATCTGCTTTGAACTCTAGATCTTAGAAAACTCATTTATTCAACATTTGACTCTTCACTTTGTACAGGTATCTGGAAAAGCAAAGATCTGCAAAGATCAGAGTTCCCTTTTTAAAAGAGACAGGAGAAATTCAGTGTACATTACAGCTACAATTTACTGGGTAAATTGAGTGCCAAGCATTTTGACTCTTTGGTCATGATTACTAAATGCCATTGGGATTTTACTTTACACCCTAAAAATGGATTCTTCAAATTGCAAGTAGTCACCCATTAGTGAAACCATAAAATCAACTTAGTGGGTCACAGCAAGCATTTTTTTAAATGGAGTTGAACAAGGACTATCAGAGTATATCTCAAATAGTATGGGTAAGCATCAATTCATGAAACTTAAATATACATAATATACATATAATACTGGTTTACAAAGTATAATACATTCATTACTCTGCAACATAGTAAAAAAAAAAAGGAAAACCATTGATACATTGTGACCATTTAATCATTAAAATTCATACCTTTTAATGTGTGAACTACCATTTCATTGTATGGATATACACCATAATATATTTGACCTGATAATTTCAAGTTTTGCATCCTTTTTTTTTAAAATAAGTTTATTTATTTATTTGTTTTTGGCTGTGTTGGGTCTTCGTTGCTGCGCGCGGGCTTTCTCTAGTTGCAGCAAGTGGGGGCTATTCTTTGTTGCGGTGTGCGGGCTTCTCATTGCAGTGGCTTCTCTTGTTGTGGAGCACAGCTCTAGGCACGTGGGCTTCAGTCGTTGTGGCTCGCAGGCTCCAGAGTGCAGGCTCAGTAGTTGTGGCGCACCGGGCTTAGTTGCTCTGCAGCATGTGGGATCTTCCCAGACCAGGGCTCGAACCCATGTCCCCCTGCATTAGCAGGTAGATTCTTAACCACTGAGCCACCAGGGAAGTCCCTCAAGTTTTGCATTCTTTTAAACAGCAGTATGATGGACATATTTGTAACTAAATCTCTGTATCATTTACTTGAATTCCATGAATTGCTAGAAGTAGAATTTCTGAATCATATAAAAATTTATATAAAAATTTAAGGCCTGGGCTTCCCTGGTGGCGCAGTGGTTGAGAGCCTGCCTGCCGATGCAGGGGACACGGGTTCGTGCCCCGGTCCGGGAAGATCCCACATGCCGCGGAGCGGCTGGGCCCGTGAGCCATGGCCGTTGAGCCTGCGCGTCCAGAGCCTGTGCTCCGCAACGGGAGAGGCCACGACAGCGCGAGGCCCACATACTGCAAAATAAATAAATAAATAAATAAATAAATAAAAATTTAAGGCTTTTGGTATATACTTTTAAATACCACCACCTCCCCCAAAAGATTATACCAGTTTTCACTTTTATCAGTAACATGAAAGTTAACACTTACTTTTGAAAAATTGTTTAAAATTCATATAATTTTTTTGTTGTTGGAAACTATATGCATGTGTAGCTATCCCAGTCACCTGTGTGAGGCCCAGCAGTCATTTGGACCCTGTACTTCTCTTCTGTGCTGTGAAACTGGAAAATGGACAGTGGCTTCCTAATTACATTCCTGTCTTCAGTCTCTTCTAACTCCAATCAGTTTTCTGGTCTTTCTAGAGTAAAGTCTTCCTTGACCCTCCCTCAGTAGCTGATTGCTCTATCCTTTGTATTCTCAAAGCACATGGCACATCCTTCTGTTACAGCACTCGTCATGTTATATCGGAATTATTTTTGTCTTCTTGAGTCCTCTCTTCCAACCCCTCTAGGGTAGGGACTAAAAACGCTTCCTTTATGTTTTTATCTGCCCCCGAGTTAAATATATAGCATGTACTCAGTAAATTTTCACTGAGTGAATGACAGCATCTTGTTTAACTGTGACCTCAGGACTGGTTCAAATCACATTAAAATTGGGCTATACCATGTAGCTGACTGTCTGTGGGAGTCCAAAGGCAAAACTGGTTCGGGAGGGCCCAGATTCAAATAAGCCCGGAGTCTGCTTGCTGCCTCTCCTCTGGAGTACCCCTGCTTAGAATGCTGGTTGGAGAGAGAGCAGTCTGCTCAGAGATGGCCTTGCTTTGTTAGACCATTGCTAACAGCTTTGTTGGCTGGAGCTTCTCTATGCCATGTTTTTTCCAAAGGCCTGGAAACCTCAGACCCTAGAGATGCTGCTACAGGGCCTCCTAGGTGCTGGTGTGCCATCCTACCTTGTGAGTCAACAATGCATTTAATCCCAGAAGCAAGGGAGCAGACATCACAGGCTGTCTAGCTTAGTAGTCTGGCCCGGGAAATGTCTGAACTAATAGTAAACCTTGCAAAAAACCCATTCTTGGGCCTCCCTGGTGGCGCAGTGGTTGAGAGTCCGCCTGCCGATGCAGGGGATGCGGGTTCGTGCCCCGGTCTGGGAGGATCCCATATGCCGCGGAGCGGCTGGGCCCGTGAGCCATGGCCGCTGAGCCTGTGCGTCCGGAGCCTGTGCTCCGCAACGGGAGAGGCCACAAAAGTGAGAGGCCCGCGTACAGCAAAAAAAAAAAAAAAAAAAAACCCATTCTTAAAATCCCAATAGGAAGAAAAATGCCAAGTGGGGAGATGGGCGGGCTCTGATTGTCTTGAGTATCTTATGTAACTCTTTATGTGTATAGGCCTTGTAGACTTAGTACCCTTGTGGAATTGATTCTTCTGCCTCGTTAAAACATGTATTGTTAGTATTCTCTAATAGAGTGTTTATTCATTCAACAGGTATTTCCTATGGGGAAATGTTGGTCAAAGGTTACAAACTATAACAGGAATAAGTTCCAAGGATCTAATGTACATTATGGTGACTGTAGTTAGTAATACTCTATTGCGTACTTGAAATTTGCTAAGAGAGTAGATCTTAAGTGTCCTTATCACATACAAAGAAAAAGTAACTATGTGAAGTGATGAATATGTTAATTAACTTAATTGTGATGATTATTTCAGAATATATACATTTATCAAATCATCACCTTGTGCACTTCAAATATGTGTAATTTTATTTGTCAATTAGACCTCAGTAAAGCCAGAAAAGACAAAAGAAACCAAAACAGGCATTCCCTGAGCACCTACTATGTGTCAGGCTTTGTATTGGGTATAATGAATGCAGAGATGATTAAGACATGCACCTTCTTCCCAGTGAGGTCACTGGCTGGTTAGTAGAAGAGGTAACAGAAGGCTGGGCTGCCAGTACTGCCCCCACTTCTCCAATCCCAGACCATTCTCTATTGCTGTAAATGAAGGCATAATCTGGAACATGAATGTCACTCTTCAGCTTAAAACCGTTTAATGGTTCCTCATTTTCCTCTGGGTAAAATTCAAGCTCCATAATATGGCCTTTTATAATCTAGTCTCTGCCTGCCTCTCCTGGCACATGTCTTGCCGCTCTCCTACCCACTTATACCAGCAGCTTTGTTTCCATCCACAGGAACCATTCAGAGTGTCCCAAAAGGGCAGATCAGTAGCCAGTTCAGGATTGGAGATTATTTATCCAGCCAAAGTTTTCTGGGTGCGTGCTCAGTGTGTTGGACCATAGGAACATGAAGATGTACAAGAAACAGTCACTGTTCCTGGAAAAGGAGAGATGAGCATACTGGGAGGCGGGAATGGAATGCATTGAGGCTGGAGGTGTGAACAAAAGTATAATGCGTTTGGGCAGGGAATAATAGTTTAGTCCAGCTGGAGCACAGGGTGTGTGTTTGGGAGGGGCAAAAGATGAGACCAAAGAAGTAGATGGGAAGGACCAGATGGGAAATGGTCTTCTGTCATAAAAACAAGCCTGGACTTCATATTTTGGGCAGTGGGGAATCAACTAAGGTAGTTAGGTCAGGTAATGACTAGACTAAGGGTGGAATGTTGGACCCAGCCTCTTGTTGCTTCTCTGGTTCCTAGAATCTAGCCAAGCTCTCCCCACCCCAAACCTGATATTGGACTTGGGTCAGGGGACAGTTTGCTGAAGAGAATTCTTATCAGTATCACCTATCACCATTACCCAGTCATTCGTCCCTCATGCTTTAGGGGATTGTCTGTAGGTCCCTCTTCTGTGTTGGACCACTCTCCATGACAGTGTCCACTCCGTGACTTCTAAATTTCATGTAGGAAGGAAAGGAGCATCGTGATCCAGTGGGCCTTGCCCTGAGTGTGTGTGTGTATGATTTGTCAACAATCGAGTATTTTATGGGAGTTTTTGGGACTTCATTAAAGATGCTGGAGCAAAAGCACTGTGGGACATCAGAAGAGACCTCAGCAATAAACTGCAACTCCAAGCTCTGGAATGCAGTAAATGTTTAAGAGACTTCCTTCCTTTCATTACTGAATTTTACTTTACTTTTATACCAGTAAAGAGTTGTGTTTTATTGGTTGAAATTTCTTGATTTCGTTTTCCCCAGGTCTGTTTAAAAGCTACATTTTATCCTTGAGGATGTTTGGCTCGTGATAGGGGAAGTGCTGCCAGCGAATTCAATTAACTGGCAGAGCTCACAGATATTATACACGGATTTCTTTTTTTCCTTCTTTTTCACAACTGCTACATAAACACAGCTGGGTTTAATATTTGTCGTAACAAAGATTTAACTTGAATCGTTTTACTCTGGGTAATTAATGCTTGGAATCTCGGCTACTTCTTCGTTCATTTGTGATCTGCATTTTTGACTCTGGCTATCTAGATAATGAAGTGTGCTCCTCTAGGTCTTTGCCCTGCCTTAAAACTGCTTAATATTTGGCCGTTCCCACTAGAGAGCAGATGCTTTTCTTTGCAAGAATTGAATTTCTGTCAGCTCTTTTATGCATCATGTGTTTGGAACTGTAAGTGGATCAAGTTGTTCATCACAGCAGGGACACTGTGAAACACATCTATTATACACACTTCCCACCACCCCCCTTCCTGTTTTGTTTTGTTTTTTTTTCTCCCCTGAGGAGGTGGAGATGCCCAGCTCCCCTTGGGAGATATCTCACTCTGTGTGGATGTATCCATGTGATCCACCATGGATCCGGCCTGGCTACATCCCTAAGCATGGAAATCTATATCCATTCAGCCCAGGATTGTTGCTGAGACGAATCCTGCTTTTATCTGTGTAAACACCAAGCACTTCATTAACTCCCAAATACACATAAGTTTGGGTCACTAGATAAACCCACCAGGCTTAGCATAATGAGTGACATTTCAGTCATTGATGCCCCAGAAAATGTTAATTGTGAGCCCATTATTCTTTTTTATGCTAAAATAATGGCTTGGGTAGTTTTGGCTTTGGAGTTGGGTTAATGTGGAAGAATAGTCAGCATCTATTAGGCTCCTGCTGTGTGCCAGGTACTGTGTGACAGGCTTTGAAAATCTTGACATTCAATCTACATAATAATCCTGAGGGGAAGGGGAGGTACTTTACCCCTTTATTGTTAAATGAAGAGAAGAAAATAAGATGCCGAAAGACATCCAGCTAATAGCAAGCAGCTGAGTCAGAATCTGAACTCAGGGTTTGCTAGACATACATTCATTGGTTGATCGATGCATGGATTTATTATACATGTTCATTACTTGCAGCCATTGCTCCATTTGGGTTGTCCCATTCCACGTCAAGTCTCAGGCCAGCTGATTGGCTTTTATGAACACCTTTGTATCCATCTAAATCTGAACTATTGGTGGTGATTGAAATCATTTATTTAGTTTTGCTTTTTCCATCAAGCTCAATGCAAATACAATCCAACTTCCCAAAGCAACCTACCATTTTCTTGCAGATTTCATCTTCTGAATTTCAATCCCTAGATTCAGCTTTGAGCTGACAGCTGAAAATTCCAAATCTAAATAGTTTAGTTTGTCAACACAGCTTTGAAAAGCAGGAGTCTTGATGATGTTCCTACTGTGATATGCTCATCTTTGGGGCCTCAGATAATGCTAAAGGGGAAAGTGCATTCTAGTGCATTTTTCATCGATATCATTCAATTTGCAGGAGTCATTATGGGACATTCGCGTTTCTGAGTGAAAGACCACTGATCTGTAGGATTAATTATAGTTAAATGGAGAGCTGGCTTTTGTTCATGAAGAAAGTCAGTCTCTTGGTAAACATTTTTAGTTATGAATAACTTTAGTCTTCCTCCAAATACTTTTCATTAGAAGCAAGAAGCATTAGTGTCCTGGTTCATTAGCAATAGAGTAACTGTTTTATTGTTGATCTGCAGTCCATTTTGTTGTTGAAAGATGTTGGTTATTTTTTTTTAATTGAAGTATATGTTGTAAAAAACATGCATCATAACTTTCCTTTTACAAGTGTGTATCTCTCTTCTCAAAGGTAACTTACATTTGTATTTTGTGCCTTGTGTTTGCAAGAGACTGGTTCTTGGTTTATTCATGTTGACAACTGAAAAGCCTTAGACCTAATTAAAAGAATTTCCACGAGCACCTTTACTGAACCATTTCATTACCCGGCACTGCACAGATTGCATTGTGAAACATGATGATAGTTTAAATCTGACCTTTAAACCTAAACTGCCAGAAGTATGGGGGAGAAAACCCTTCTTTGAAAATACTCTATGGATACATACATACACAGGCATACGTGCATGAACATATATGGATAGAAATAACCTTTTTATTGAATGACCCCCTAATATTATAAATACACATTTACTTTGAGCTCAAATCTTGTAACCTTTAGTGTTCAGCTGCATTAATTGTGTGGGGGGGGGGGTGTTAAAACTAAATTGTTTTTTAGGGAAAACAAAGACAATTTCACTTCGGGCAAAAAAATAAATGTGTGTGGAAGAAGATGAGTATTACGAATAGTTAGGAAAATGCAAACATCTTTGCTCCTGTGTGTTTCCACTTACAATGCTGAGGTGCTGGGGTTAACCAGGCGGGGGGGGCCTGGAGTGTACTGTGAGTGCAAGACCCCTCCTGCGCTGTATTTGGCAGATAGTAGGAATGGACCGTTTTGTGTTTAAGTTGTACTTTTTTACTCCGAGAATGTCATCCTGAGGACTTGATAGTTTGTTCTCAGGATGCTCAACAAAGCCATTATAGCATGTAATGAAGTAGCCACTCACATAATGAAAATTGATCCTTTTGTCTGACAAGAAGCTGCTTAGAATGGTAATGCTCACCTCTTAACTTTCCGACTTAATACTCGGCCCATAAGATGTCAGGAGAGACAGAGGGAGCAAAGACCTGGGCCACTGGGGTCATAGCCGGCCCCAGCTTGGAGCTCCGCGTTAACTAGCACAGTCCCCACTCCCCCATGGAGAACCAGGCTCTTTGAGGGGAAAATCGGATGCAGAAGAAGCAATTAAAGCCAACCGAGGTCAAGGTACAACCATGTTTTCAAGTAAGAAACAGAAAAGCAAGGAATGAAAGGAGGCAATAATGGAGATATATTAAGTTGTGGAAAAAAATAAACCAGTATCGTGGACAAATCTAATTTGCTGGCCTAAGAAATCCTGGCAGCAGTAAGAATTAATGGAATAGCGCAGACTTTGGAGTAACACCAACTTGTGCTTGACTTTAGCCTCTGCCCCTTGCTGTACTATCTGTGTGAGATGGGGCTGAGGCTCACTTTTCTCATCTGTATAGTGGGGATAACTGTCTCTGCCTGGCCCACTTGTTCTGAAATTTTAATACAGTGCTGGGCATGAAAACACCTACCATGGCTATTGGTACCTAGTAGAGTGCTTGATAAATACTAGTTCCTGTTCCTTTTTCCTGATGAATTCCTGGTTTTCTCAGAAACTATTACTGGGAAAGAGAGTGGGGTGAGATTGCCTTTACATATCAAGACTTTTTGCTTCAAATTTAGGCAAGAACTAACTAAGGCACAGAGAGATGCACCATGCCATTTCATTGCCCACGTGAAGGTAGCAGAGGAGCCAATATACACATGCCCCTGAGGATGGGCAAACAAGGCAATAGTTCCTCCTCCCCTCTCCAGACCCAGACGTTCCCCAGGAGATCTTATAACAAAGGCTTGATGTCTAGTTTATTCACGAAAGGAAGAATCAATCTGCCTTAGTCCTTAAGGGCTATTTTATAAAGGGGGAGAGAAAGTAATCCTATTGCCCCCCTTCCAGCTGCTGCAGGTGTCTGATTTGTCCAAAAAAACCTTTTAACTTGAGTTCTGACACTGAGCAGTTAATGCAAGTGGACCCCCTGCCCAGGATGACTTGAGTCAGATTTTGAGAAGAACTATATCTCTATTTGCAGTGTTGTGCCAGCACTGAGGGTGGCCATGGTCCCTGCCTCCCTAGAACCTTCAGTCTAATGGAAGAGACAGATGTTAATAGACTGTCATATAATACATCATCACTTTGCTGTTTGTCTATGAAGGAAAGGTACAGGGAGAGTATATGACAAGGGAACCTTGGCCTAATCTGAGGGGGTCAGACCGAGGCAGTGGTATTTGAGCTGAGATCTAAAGGATGAATAGTAGTTGATCTAGGGCCTTGGGTTATCCAGTATGGTAGCTACTATCCACATGTGGCTATTTAAATTTAAATTGATTGGGCTTCCCTGGTGGCGCAGTGGTTGAGAATCCGCCTGCCAATGCAGGGGACATGGGTTGGAGCCCTGGTCTGGGAAGATCCCACATGCCGCAGAGCAACTAGGCCCGTGAGCCACAACTACTGAGCCTGTGCATCTGGAGCCTGTGCTCCGCAACAAGAGAGGCCGCGATAGTGAGAGGCCTGCGCACCGCGATGAAGAGTGGCCCCTGCTTGCCACAACTAGAGAAAGCCCTCGCACAGAAACGAAGACCCAACACAGCAAAAATAAATAAAATAAATTAATAAACTCCTACCCCCAACATCTAAAAAAAAAAAAATTTAAATTGATTAAAATGAAATAAAATTCAGTTCCTCAGTCAAAGCAGCTACATTTCAAGTGCTCAATAGCAGCTACCACACTGGACAACACAGGTGACCGATTATCTGTGCAAAGGCCTGTTGCATGGTGCTGAATGCTAGGCAAGGGGGTGATGGAGAGAGCACTCCAAACAGAGGAGTTAGCCTATCCAAAGGTCCTGGAGTATAAGAGAGGCCAGGGCAACTGGAACCCAGTTGGTGTGGCCGAAGCCATGGAGCGGGTGCAGGACCCTCGGATCTGAAAAAGGCTGTAGCCTTGTAGGCCAGGCTAGGACTGTCTTTATCCTCAGAGCAACAGGGAAGCTGCTGAAAGATCTTAAGGTGCCAGCATTGATGGAAAGAGGTGGATAGGAGTGTCTCAGAGGTGACTAGGTGAATAGCGTGCCATCCTTATTCTCCTCTCCCCCTACAAATTGCAACCAAGTGATGAAGAAATAATCTTATACTTGTTGAGTGGTATAAATTGCAAGGGTTATCTTCATCGTAGCGGGAAGGAAGATATGTAAGCTGCTGGTTATACAAAAAAAGCTAAATATGATGATGAATACAATGGGAGAGCCCCTTCTGAAGTAGTAATGAGCTAACTTGTGACTGGTCTGGGGGAGCTTGACTGCAAGCCCTCGGGAGCTGGGCCCTGATCATATGCAGCTCTGTTCCCAGCACATCTCCAACATGGAGCCTGCAAAGATTAGGCATCAACCAAAGTAACAGAACTAACGTGCCCGGAGAAAGAACTATTTGTTCTGACAGGGCATCACAGAAAGTCAGCGGCTTTTTAAAAAACTTTTAATAGAAGAGTTTTGTTAGAGAATGAGATAAAGAGTATCCCAGGCTTAGGGATAGTTTTGAGGCCTTTGAGATTGAGTAGAAGATAAAGTTGGAAACAGAGCTGGAACCAAACCCATAGAAGGCCTTGAATATTGTGCTAAGGAACTTGGACTTTATATGTTAGCACCATGGAGTCACTGAAAATTTTAGAAGAAGGAAGTGATATGATTCAACCTCTTGTTTTAGAAAGATAATTCAAAGTGCAAAGGATGGATCAGACCAGGAAGAAAATAGGAGAAGGGCCACCAGTTGAAAGACTGGTGCAGTAGTCCAGGTACTAATTAAACAAAAGACAAAGCCAGGCAGTTTGTTATGTCTGTTCTCCATTTACATCCATTATATTTTAATCCTCACAATGTATGTATGTTACAAATATCTCATTTTACAGCAAAGGAAACTGAAGCTCAGAAAGGTTAAGAAAGTAAGGAAGACTGATTTCTAATCTTAGACTTGGCTTTTGTGACTCAAGCTCTACACTCTACTGCCTGAGGAGTGCACGGGGATAGAGGAGCAAGTGAAGCCAAGAGACCCCAGAGGTAGAGCCTGTAGTGACCAGGGCAAACAGGAAGAGGGTGCGGGACGGGGTGGAGAACGCTGCATATGTTACTGGACATGTGGCACGTGCAGTGTGGTGTAAGACTGGCCCCGTTGTCCACTTTAATTCATTCAGCCACCAGAGCTTCATTTTCCTTGCAATTTTGGTTGCATCTTAGTGATGACCCTCTGCAAAAGGGACATGGCAGAGTATCAATTTTTCCCCCAGTCCTTCCCAACTAGGACCATTTCTTCCAATGATCATTCACTGAATGTAATCCTAGACTTTCCTCCAAGCACGGAGGCTCGGCCATTGGAAATGCCTTTTAAGATGTCAGAACACTCGCTCATCTGTTCTTTTATTTAGCAAAAAGTGCTGAATGATGACGCTGGGCCAAGTACTGCTGGACCACTGCTGGCCCTTCTAGGAGCTCACAGTCTAGCAGGAAAGGTAGTAGACACTACAATTCACTGACAGCTCGCAGTCCAAGGGGGCCCAGGCAGGGCGTCATTAAGCCTGTCTTAGTGGTCAGGGAGGGCTTCACAAAGGAGGGGACATTTGGATTTCCTCTTTCTCTTAACTCAAGGCAATGTTTAATTTGACTATTAAAGAAAAATACCTCATTTAAATTCTTTATTATAAAAGTAACATACTTTTTTATAAAGCATAATCAAAACAATCAGAAGTGCATAAAATAGAAAGTGAAAGCATCCCTACATGGTTAAAGTTTGATATGTGGCATTTTAGATTCTTACTACATATATATATATAAATGATTTTTATACATATATATTTTTTAAAATGATTCATGTTATATATATTGCTCTGTAACTTGTGCTTTCTCCCCATTTGGGTGTAGTTTGTGGACATCTTTTCATGTTAGTTCACAGAGTACTGCCACTTTTTTTTTTTTTTTTTTTTAGCAGCTATGCAATATTTCAAGGATGTGGTATAATTTACTTAATAGGCCTCTACTCATGGACACTTGGATGGTCTTTCAAAGGGTAAATAGATGTTCACAAGTAGGACAGAAAGGGACAAGGGACAGCTCCATCTGAGTTGTCAGCATGTGTTTGGGCTGGAGGGTTGTATATGCTTCTAGATAGCAATTCAGTATCAGTCAAATACCCACCCGTTAAGGGGGGCCAAGGGAAGCGAGGCCAGCTGAGGAAAACGTCGCAGACTACTCGGAGGAGTTAGGATGTTTTCCTGCAGGTGGTGATGGCCAAGGGTGGGGACACTGAAGGATCTTGATAGAGATCAGATTCATATATTTCCAAGAATACTGGGACAGCTGTGGATAGTTGGCATTGAAGGAAACCTAAAAACAGAGAGTCCATCTGATCTGGGAAACTACTCCACTGATCTGGGCCAGAGAAGATGGGTAGAGCTGAGCAGCACAGGGCCAAGGTCATGGGCACTGAGAGATTCAGGATATATTGGCAGGAGGGTGGTAAGATGTGGAGAATGGTTGTGGGAAGGGAAGGAGAAGAATGGAATCTAACATCTGAATCTAGCCTAGGAGACTGGCTGGGTGATGCTGTGGTATCCAAGATGGGAAAAGAGGAGGAGGAGGGAAGTTCAGATGCTGACAAGTTCAATTTTGTACTCTCTTCCCTTTGTTTTCTGTCTCCCTCCTGATACCTCAATAAAGGAGGAAGCCACCCTCGCTGGCTTTTCTGTCCCCCCAAATTATGCCTGATGATCCCTGATGTCAGTGATTTGACCAGCACCCCCAGGAGCACTCAGAGCAAGTTGGGTTTTAGATGTATGACTGTGGGTCATTTAAGCCTTAGAGTTTCCTTCCTCACTTTTATTTAAAGGACAGTATGCTATCACCAGTTATCAGTTGTGCATATACTTGAAGTTTCAAAGTTTGAAGTGCTGAGAAAAGCTTCTCCTTGTTGTAGGGTGAGGAGAGGTCTTCAGAAGTCTTGGCCTGAGTGGTCACAGGGGCACCAAGAGCCCAGGACCACTTGGCTGATGTCAGAGCAGCTGGGGCAGGCGGGAAGGCACACACTCCTATTTGCTTAGTTACAATCAGCAACGACTTCTTTGTGTAAAATGGTAATGAGGCCATTAGGAGAGGCTCACCTGAAGTGCAGCCTTGTGAGTCCAAGGTAATTAAACACCTCCCGAACGAAAGCAAAAGGCCAGGGAAGGTTAAGTGAGGAATAATCTGCGGCACAGGTGGCCCAAGGGCTTTGAGGAGACAAAAGAGAGACACCGGCTTGTACTGTTTCAAAGGATGGAAATGTCACCCTCGTCCCCGGGAAAGGCAGCACTTTTATTATTTGGAGGGTGGGAAGTGGGCAATATTTTTAACATTTTAATAAAGCATATTTCTTTTTCACATTGCTATTTCAAGTTGGAGGTCCATGACAGACTGCCGGGGCGCTGAGTGGCCTGCGCTGCTTCTCGTGGGCTCTCACCACTGTGGTGCTGGGGCGCATGTGTGCCAGAATCGGTGGCGGGCGGGGGGTGGTCACGATAAACCGAATATTTCCACCCAGGTGTCATGACAGACTCCAAGCTGCTTCCAGAGGAAAATTGTTTTCCTTGGCCCACCTCTGAGTGGAGATGGGGTGGCTGCCCCTCAACGCATGTTCCCGTCCCTTCTGACTTAGCCGAGAAGTAGATCATCCCACCTTCACTCACTAGATTGTCCAAGCATGTGGCACGCCCCTTGAGCAGCAGCACAGGATTTCTTCCCCTACGCTCAGTAAACACGGATTATTTTTATTTTAAAAGATCTGGCAACAGAGGATTTTTGCCATTCGGTTTCTTGCCTCAGAATCTCTGCTGTCTCCACATAAAAGCTTATACATGAATGTTTTTAGCAGCGTTAATAATAATAGCCAAAAAAACAACCCAGATGCCCATCAGCTGATGAAGAGATAAAATGTGGTCTTTCCATACGATGAAATATTATTCAACTGTGGAAAAAAAGGAAGTACTAATAAGTGCTACAATGTGGATGAAACATGTTTTTAATGAGCAGTATGCTAAGTGAAAGAAGCCAGTCAGAAAAAAGAGACCACCTATTGTATGATTCCATTTGTAAGGAATGTCCAGAATAGGCAAATTCATAGAGACAGAAAGTGGATCAGTGGTTACCTAGGACTGGGGTGAGGGAGGAGGGGAGCAGGATTAGTGGGGAGTGAGAAGTACCTGCCAATAAGATGGGTTTTCTTTTTGGGGTGATGAAAGTGTTCTGGAATTAGATTATAGTGATAGTTCTACAACACTGTCACTATACTAAAACTACTGAATTATAGATTTTAAATGAATGAATTTTATGATATGTAAAATATATCTTAATAAGCTATTACAAACCCCTTATCAGAAGCTTGGTAATAAGAAATAATGTCCATGGAGCATTTCAAGAGTATATGTAATCCATCCCAGGTTCTTAATATTTTTAGGTTCACAGGCACCTTTAGGAACCTGAGGATAGCTATACAGCCTATACCCAGAAAAATGATCATTACTCATTCATATTAAAAATTTGTAGATGATTCATGGACCACCTGCATCTAATTTCCTATTTCATCTTTAAATTTTACCCTAAATTTTATCCTTAAATAATGTCAGGCCGTTAGGTAGTCCTATATCTAAGCCCCATACAGATTCCTGAAATGTGCTGTTCATATGTCACCTACATGCTTAAAGACAGTCATTAGCTTTACCTTTATCTCAAAATGAAGGAAAAAATTTCTTAATGTATTCACAGCTCTTGACCCCTGCCTTTCCCTCTATCCTCATTGTAAGCCATATTCTCCATTCTCTCCACTGAAGCCACAGTTCTCCCTAGTCTCTGAACTCCTCCTCACTACAGTGTCTTTGCAAATGCTGATCCCCGTGTTTGGTACACTGTTCCTTCCCCTCTTTGCAAGTTAACTACTTCAGCTCATCCTTCAGATCTCAGTCTAAGCCTGTTTCTCTCCGTGAAGCCTTCCTTGACCTCCTTGGTGAGCTCTATCACAGGCTTGTCATGGTAGCAATGTCATATGTATTGGTATTTTCTTCACGAGAATATAAGTTTAATGAGAGGAGGACCCTTGTCTGGTTTTGCTCACCATTGTATCACCATTGACTCAAGGCTACCAAGTTGCACAATTCCAGGGACACTTTTCACATGGAACATAGTGTGAGTGGTGTGCCCAGAAGCTGTGCAATATGGCTTCCTGAGGTGGATGGCATATTGGAAACAGACCAGGAAGCTTAATGTTGTCTCTGTGCCCTTAATGTGCCCTCTGTTGAGGGCAACAACCGTCATGTCACACAGGCTTTCCTACATTGAGGACTCACAGGAAAAAATCTCTTTTCATTCTCACTTTCAGAAAATTTTGTGTTCATGTGTGCAACTGCTTTGGATCCAAAGAATCTCACAACTCATGTTTCCCTTTTTGCTTTGCCATGACTTTCTTGTCTACTTTGTTTTAATCTGTTGGGTGCGTATCTATAAGCTATATAAGTGTGTTTCTGTAAGTCTATATAATGACTATTCCTTTAGAATATGAGGTTTATAATATATTATACATATTATATATACTTTATATATATTTAATAAATATATAATTTATAGTACATTTAAAAAATATATATTCAGAGTATGAGGTATATGATAATATATATTATAATCTGTTATAAATAAGCCATTTATTTCTAATATTTGTAAGTAATCTGAAGAGGAAATGGAATTGGAACTAAAAAAATTGGTGTAGTTTGGGCTCAGATTATAAGACTTCAGTTAATATTCCAACTTGGTCACTTCTTGGGTTTGTTACTAGCCATGTAATATAACCTCTCTGAGACTGTTTCACCCTTGTAAGAAGGGAGCACAATCCCTTTCCTACAGGACTGTTGAAAGAATTAAGTAAGAAAATGTATGTGAAAGCAATTAAACTGGCACATTGACACTGCTTAGAAAGTGGTTTTGTTTTTGTTTCTATTAGATACTCCCTAATAGGAGCAAGATTTATTTAAATTTCAAAAACCTGCCCCAATACTGAATGTGTGTTTGTTCTCCCAGCAGTTGATGTGTCAAATCCATCCCCATCCCGGGGGTTTTCTAGAGCTCTGTGTGTGTTGGGCGTAGCCAGCCATCCTCCTCCGACCCTGCCCTCAGCCTCTGTCTCCTTTGTGTCACCAGATCTCTTCACTGAAGAACCGGCTGAAGAAGGTCTCCACAACAACTGGCGATGGTGTGGCCAGAGCCTTCCTCAAGGCCCAGGCCGCTTTCTTCGGCAGCTACCGAAACGCTCTGAAAATAGAGCCGGTGAGTAGCTTCTTGACATGTTACGAATCCATGTTTGGTCAGGGCCACAGGAAACCTGCTATTCATCTGGTTGTTGAATTCACCAGAAGAGGGGTGGTGGGGTGTGTGTGTGTGTGTATGTGTTGGAGGGCTGGGGGAGTGTCCTCCCCTCGCGCTACCTCTTAGCACGAGGAAGCCGAGCTGCCCTGTGTGAAGCACTCTGCTCCGGTGAATGTTAGGGCCCCTGCCCTCCCTGGTCAGTAGCTCCCTCTGCGGGTCACAGTGCTCAGCACTGCACACACCTGCTCTCACTGAGGAGTCCCAGTAAGCCTGTGAGGTAGCAGTGATCATCTCCACTTGACACATGGGGAAACCGAGGCTCACAGAAGCAGTAACTTGCTGACCAGTGGAGGGGCCAGGTAGGTCGGCCCAGTGCCCATGTTTTCCCGCTGAGCCTCAACGCCGTTTTCCGGCACAGGGACCTCTACTTCACACTTGAGAAAGCAAGGCATCCAGGGGGCTCACTTCTTAGAGGTTCCCAGAGTGGTCTTGATGTATTGACTACAAAGTATACTGAGGACTGGGGAATAATGTCTTCTGCCTCCATGGCCCTTCAACCTTTCTGAGGCTCTGTTGCCTCATCCGTGAGGTGATTAGTTACAGTGCGGATATGAAGACACCAGGTCATCCCTAAAACCAAAGAAGCTACCAGCTCTCCCAGCTTCAGTGAGAAGCTTTCATCAGATATCCGCCTCCTCGTAGCCTCTTGGCCAAGGAGAATGGAGAAATTGGCCCAGGGACCTGGGTCGCTGCATAGGAGAGGACATTGGAGGGGACCTTGCTGACAGCCCTTTTCTCTAGGGAGCACGGAGCTCCCTTCATCCTGAACAGGCGGAGATGGCAGCCACACCCAGCCTAGTCAGAGTGTCTGTGAGGGACCAGCCCAGGTTGCACTGCCTATAGGTCAGGATGTTTGTTTTTGTTTTAACCCATAGCATTTTATTAGATTAAATGACAGAAGATGATTAGATATCAGGCAGTGCATTTCATGTGCAAACTCTGACAGTGAATCTTGAACGTGCTTCCTCATAAGCCACAGTTATACCTTGCTAAGTACTTTTTCACTATTATGACTCCACTGCATGTGTAAGTGAAGCACAGAGTGATAGCAAACACCTTGTTTCCCCTTCACCCAGGCGCATGTTCTGTGAAGTGGCTGGGGCAGTGGGTGCTCAGGGAGCAGCAGCCTGATGCCACCTTGTTCCTTGTCTTCCATCCAACACTTGGGCCTGACTCGCTAGGCTGCCTCAGCTTCAGGCAGTGTCATGGTCACATAATAGAAGGGATGCACTCTCTTTGCTTCCTAAGAAATACTTCCCTTAGGTCCTAAAAAGCCCTTCAGCTTAAAGCAAGTTTCTCACGTCCTGCTTGTCTCCAAGACAGATGGCTCTGATTCTTTGTCCTGACCTTGGGCCCATCCAAACCAGTCAGGTTCAGTGCTGTTTTGAGAGCTGGTATAATTCAAGGAAAATTCTGTCTTCTTCCCATCTTTAAAGTGAGAATGGGACAACTGGCCCAGTCCTTTCCTTAGGCTGCTGGGAACTGATAGACATGAAGTATTTCCACTCTTACAGTGACATCATTGTTGTCATGTATACGTCTAGAATCCAGAGGCTGTTGAGTCTGGTATTGCTGGGTATATGATCCGGGCAAAAGTTGCTCCTGCAGAGAAGTTTATGGTTGTACTTGCACTTGGCTCTCAAAGGCATCGGATTTAAGGATGGAAGTCCTGGAGTTTAAAGCCTGGCTCTGTACTTGGGCACTTAATCTCTCTGAACTTCAGCTTCTTCACTGTGAAATGAGAATAAGCATACCTATCATTCTGCATTTCCAGGTGGTTATAAGGAGCCAGTGAGCCATAGAACCTCTCATAGGAAAGCTGAAACTTGGAAAAAGAAAGACAGCAGCTTCCCTTCCTGTGGTGGGCATGGGGTTATCTGAGTGAGCAAAGGCTTGGAGGCAGGACCCTTCATGGCCCCTTTGTCTGGAGTCATGGGTTTGGGTGGGGAGATGGGGCTGCAGGAAAGGTTGGAGCCAGGTTTGACAGAGCCTTGGATGGTCGGCGAGGAGTGTGAGCAGAGATGAGATGTGACTGGAGTCATGTCTGACCAGTAATCCAGTGCTGGACTGAAAAGGAAACTGGAAGCAGAGACCAGGGGATGGTTGGGGAACTCAGAAGAAAGCCCTCCAGTGGTTACACCAGGAAAAGGTACCATGAAGAAGAAATGACTAGATGAGTCTAGAAATAGAAAAAATATGGGAGATGAGGGGCAAGAAATGTCAAAATGTCTCCCAAGATTTGGATCAGGAAGAGAATGATGATGCCCATAGTAGAAAAAGGGAAAGCTTGAAGTAAAGGTGTCCCCAGTAGCAGATTTGTAATGGTAGAAACATGGAATGGACTAAGTGTCCATAATGATAAACAACTGGTTAAGTAAATTAAAGTATATCCATATGATAGAATATTATATAGCCATTAAAAGTAGCATTTTGAGGATAGGCTGATGAGTTTGGTTGTAAACATGGTACATTTCATTGAATTTTAGCTGTCATTCCATCATAAGCTGTACCACTGTTGCATGTATCACTAAGAAAGGGTGCTGCCAATTATAATTGAAGGATGCCGTCAATTGTAAGACATCCAGATTTCAGAGATGTTAAAATGTGAAGAAATTTGTGTCTTAGAATCAATGAAATAAGGAGACTTGTCGTGCTTTGGTCTGATTTATCTGTACTAGAATGGCTTTTTTCTGTAAGGCGAAGAGGGAAGCCAGAGGGCCTGAAAGTTTCTGACAAGCCTCACCATGTTATCTAGATGGTTTTTAAACCATAGATTTAATTATAGCCAATTTTCCTCATCTAAAAAATGGAATAACACTTCCAATGCCAGATTGTTTGTGAGATTAATAATGACTGCAGAGTGCATGTGAGCTCAAGAAGGGGTCATGGGTTTTAGAGTCAGGCCACGTGGTGGGGGTGGTGCATGGGGAATGGTGACTGGGTGAGCCTGCTTGGGTGACAGGCAGCACAGTGCTGAGGGGATAGGGTGTCTTTCATGGGGCCACTTGTCTTTAGTTGTTTCTGTGATTATTTAAAAAAACAAAAAACAAAAAGAACCCTGCTCTTGGTTTTAAAAAAAAAAAAAGTTTAAAGTAACAGGACTAGGGACTTCCCTCATGGTGCAGTGGATAAGAATCCGCCTGCAATACAAGGGACACCGGTTCGAGCCCTGGTCCGGGAAGATCCCACATGCCACAGAGCAGCTAACAACTACTGAGCCTGCACTCTAGAGCCCGCAAACCACAACTACTGAGCCCGCATGCCACAACTGCTGAAGCCCATGCACCTAGAGCCTGCACTCCATTACAAGAGAAGCCACCACAATGAGAAGCCCGTGCACCGCAACGAAGAGTAGCCCCCTCTCGCCACAACTAGAGAAAGCCTGCACGTAGCAACAAAGACCCAACACAGCCAAAAATAAAATTAAATTAAATCTTTCAAAAAATAAAATAAAGTAACAGGCCTAGAAACGAGAAAATACCCATAATCCTACCATCTGGAATTGAGATAACATGTTTACATGTTTCTACCAAGGTTCTAGGGTTTGGGGGTTTTTTGTTTTGTTTTGTCTGTTTTTGTTTGTTTGTTTGTTTGCGGTACACGGTCCTCTTACTGTTGTGGCCTCTCCCGTTGCGGAGCACAGGCTCTGGACGCGCAGGCTCAGTGGCCATGGCTCACGGGCCCAGCCGCTCCGCGGCATGTGGGATCTTCCCAGACCGGGGCACGAACCCGTGTCCCCTGCATCAGCAGGCGGACTCTCAAACACTGCGCCACCAGGGAAGCCCTGTCTGTTTGTTTTTGAGCCTGTTTTCCTCATCTTTTTAAAAAAAATTTTTATTGGTGTATAGTTGATTTATAATGTTGTGTTAGTTTCAGGTGTACAGCAAAGTGACTCAGTTATACATATACATATATCCACTCTTTTTAGATTCTTTTCCCATATAGGCCATTACAGAGTATTGTGTAGAGTTCCCTGTCTATACAGTAGGTCCTTATTAGTTATCTCTTCTATATACAAGGGGGAGGGGGGATAAGTTGGAAGACTGGGGTTGTTTTTGTTTCATTTCAGTTTGGGGTTTTTTTTTTTTTTTTTTTTTTTTTTTTTTTTTTTTTTGCGGTATGTGGGCCTCTCACTGTTGTGGCCTCTCCGGCTGCGGAGCACAGGCTCCAGACGCGCAGGCCCAGCGTCCGTGGCTCACAGGCCCAGCCACTCTGGGGCATGTGGGATCTTCCCAGACCGGGGCACGAACCCGTGTCCCCTGCATCGGCAGGCGGACTCTCAACGACCGCACCACCAGGGAAGCCCCAGTTTGGGGTTTTAATTTGTTACTTTTAGTTAGTTGAGATATTCCTGGCAAAGCAATCCAGTTCCCTGTTATTTAGTTTTGTCTTTTAGTGTATCGTAAGCATTTTTTCATATCATATAAAAACTCTTCTTAAACATTGGCTGCGCATCTTCCATCAGGTGACCCCAGTGGGTCTCAACTCTGACTGTGGATCAGAATCACCTGTGGGGCTCTTAAAAAGGCAGATGTCTGGGCCCTGCTCACAGATATTTTTATCAGGTTCTTGCCATCTGAAACCAGTGCTGAGGCCCACCACATATCCCAGCACTGGTCCTTTTGATTGTCAGTAACCTTTCACCATCTTAAACCACACTGTGGTGACCATCTTTATATAAACCTTCATTCCATGGTCTGAATTATTTCCCTTGGCGGCATCCCCAACTTGGTTTTACTGGGTCAAAGGACCCGAGTACACTTAAGGCCTTTGATTCATAAAGTAAAGGAGAAAGCTGGTGGCCAGAAGTGGTTGGTAGCCTTGAGGGGAGACTCTGGGACAGGTCAAGTGGAGAACAGTCCATGGCTGAGGACGAAGACTGCCTGCAGGGGTGGGCTCGGAGGAGCGTGCGGGGCACAGAGGGTGCCCACGGGGCGCACCGCACAGTGCAGCCTGGGGGCTTTTCCCACCTGGGCCAGCGGCTGCCATCATGGGACTTGGGTCACTGAAAAGTCACAGGGTTTGGGTTTTTTTAAAACGTGAAATATCACAGACTCAATGGTGCTCCTTTCTGCTCGGCTCCCGCAGGACCCCTCAGGAGGGGCCAACCCCAGCCCAAGAAGCAGAGCTGGGCCACAGCTCCTCTGCGGCCCAGAGCTTGCTTGAGATTTTCAACTCCTTGGCCTTTTTTTCCTCTCCTACTGGAAAAAATTTAAAACGCAGCTGGCTGGGGAGTCTCAAGCTTTATTTTCTTTCCCCTGCCTGGAAGAGAAGAGGAAGGTGGCCCCCTTACTGTGGCCCGGCCAGGTGCCAGGCTGCTCTTCTCCGTCCGTGCCTTCTGCCATGTGCCTGTCCCAGAGCCAGAGGACCTTTGTGGGCTCCCCGGTAGGGTCTCTCTTCAGGGCCAAGTGACTTATTCCTCCTGAGAATCAGAAAGTGAGACACCAGGGTGTCCAACCACAGCCGAGTCTCCTACCTGCTCTGGGGCCTCCAACAGGCTTCACCCCTGAGTTGCTTTGCATCTGTGGTCGCAGTAATTCCCCGTGACTGCCCCTTGCTGTCCGCGTTACAGATTGGGGAGAGGGGCTGAGGTTGCCTTGACTTCCTGGCAAGTAGCAGAGGCCAGGAATCGGACTCAGGTCGGCCTGACTCAAAAACCCAGGTTTCTTCCACCCCACCCTCCTGCCTGCCTTTGTTCTGGTTTCCTGGTGTTCCACGTTAACAGCTCTTTCTCTGCATTTCCAGCACCGGGCATGGGTCATAGCATAGCAGAGGCATCAATGCATGTATTTTGGAACAGTGGTTGGAAGGATGGGTGAAAGAAATGGAAGAACAGAGAAGTGTGTGGGGCCGGGTTTGGCCCTTGACCCCTGTTCAGTACATACACATTGCTCCTGCCCTGTCTTTAGGCTTTGGAGATTGGTGCTGCCTGGCAGAGGGGAGAGTGTAGGCAAATCACAAGGGCATGTGACCCATTTTTCAATCACTCAGAGAATATCAGGTGCAAAGCCCAAGGTATTTAACAATATCGGTCAAGCCAACTTGTTCTTCTCTACTTAAATGACAGAACCACAAGCAGCCAGGCAGCTCCATTTGGAAAAACCCCCTTTATCCGTGTCAAGCGACAGCCCAGGCTCCAGCTCATTTATTTAGGCCTTTCTTGCTCTCTGACACGCCTCCTAGCAGTTGCCAGGCAACTCTGGGAGTAGCAGTGTGTGTTAGGGATTAACTAGTTAGGGCTGGGGTCCTTTTTGGCAGGAAGGGGATAAAAGACAAGTGATTTTAATTGCTAGGCCAAGCATCCTTTCTCTGCTGGGCAGAAGATTGAAACTTTGGGAGGATGTGTATAGCAGTGTGGGTCTTGAATTTGCCTCGAGTCCCCTTTCTCCCTCCTAGGGAGAACGAATGAATTTTAAAAAGAATCTTACTTTACCTCACTCCTTTGTTTAAAATTATATCATCTTGAAATCTGAATAAGACTAAACCACCACCCTCTCTTTGGAAGACACCGTGCCCTCAGTGTTAAAGAACTTTCAAAAATAGAATTGTGTGCTTTAATTGCATCCTTTTTTCTGTCCATAGTTTCTTATTTCATAGCTCATGGCTATGTGGAATCATCTTAAGGCAGTGCGTGTGAAGGTGCTTTTCCCATGTCTGGCCCATTGCAGGTCCCTGGTAAATGTTAGATCAAAGAGCAAAACTGATGGGAATTGGTGCTTTAAGATGCATTCTGTTCTGTGCCAGTAGCTGTGGAAAGGCCAGTATAGATGGAGCACTGTGAGAGTTGTTTACTCAACAAGCTCGTGTGGCTCTCTCTGGGCCAGTGTGCTGGCTGGGCTTCCCCAGGATGAATGGAGCCCAGCCCTGCCCACAGGGAGCAGTGGCTGAGGTGGGGACAGTAAACTGGCAGTCAGCACCAGTACCGCGAAGGAGGCTGTGAAGGCAGCAGCCAGCTCCTCCAGTGCTGCTTGCTTAGTCCTTCCCAAGAGGCCCGGCTTCTAGATTCAGCTGTGGGTACACTGGCCTCATCCACCATACAGCCCCTGATTTGTCACATGATTCTGCTGAGTCATATTTATCCACCCAAAACCCTTGAAGGGAGAGAAGTTAAGATAAAAGCAGATTGATAGCCTGGCTTGCAAGCATGAATGGACAGGGTTATGTTGGAGCAGGTCAGAAAAATACTATATATATCCCTCTCCTGGTTGAGTAACACCATTGATCTCATGGTTAAAAAAAAAAAAAACCCAAACTGTATTTATATGTTTTTAGTGTAACAGAAGTAGAAAAATATGTACAAACTAGAAAAATTAAAATATCACTGTAGTGCCCCTGAACTAATGCAACTACCTCAACTACAGTTTGTATATTCTTATTATTTTTCACTATGTCAAGTGTTTACAAAGTTGCTTTCAAATCTAAGTTAAAAGTTTTTTTCTCCTCCATTTAACATTATTACATCCTAAGCTTTTTTACATGGCTTCAGGATAGTCTATCAAGTACAGCTACCTTAATTTCTGTAAACACTCTCTCATGTCGGACCTTTAGATTGTTCCCAGTTTTTTGAGATTATCATTAATATTCCACCAAACATCTTTGTGAATAAAGCTTTGATATGCTTTATTTCGATGTCTTCTGAGTAGAAGAAATACAAGTCTGCATGCAAGAGCCTGACTTTGGGTGCTAACTTGTCACAACATGGTAAGGAAGCAGATTTCTGTTGACTCAGCCTAGGAGCAGCTAAAAATGGAAAGAATTAAGAATGCTTCGTGGTGTGCGCCCCCTGCCCTCCACAGAGGCAAGCAGAGTATACCCAGGACATATATAAAGGATGTTACTAATTTGTCTGTACCTCTATCTTGTGCTAAAAAAGAAAAAGCTTGAGGAACCTTAAAGCAATATGTACAGTAAAACAAGATGAGATAAGGAAGTGACCAAGGGAAAGGAGAAATTAGATGAAGCCTGGAAGGGGCTGATATGCACGCCCCTGGGCTGGCTCTGAGATTCTCCACACAGCTTGGCAGTGGTCAATCTGGGAGTCAAATCCATGTCTGTCTCCAGAGCCCCTGCTTTTCTTCTTTTTTAAACTGTGGTAAAACATAAATAACATAAAATTTGCCATTTTAACCATTGTTAAGTTACAATTCAGTGACATTAATTACATTCACAGTGTTGTACAACCACCAATCACTATGTATTTTCAAAATTTTTCATCACCGCAAACAGAAACCTTGAATCATTAAGCAGTAACTCTCAATTCCCCCATTCCACCAGCCCTTGGTAACCTCTAATCTACTTTGTCTCTCTGAATTTGCCTATTCTAGATATTTCATATAAAGGAAATTATATATATTTGTCCTTCTGTGTCTGGCTTATTTCAGCTAGCATAATGTTTTCAAGGTTCATCCACATTGTAGCATCTGTCAGAACTTCATCCCCTTTTACAGCTGAATAATATTCCACCGTATGTATGTATATACCACACTTTGTGTATGCATTCATCTGTTAATGGACACTGGATTGTTTTCACCTTTTGGCTATTCAGAATAATGCCACTATGAATATTCCTGTACAAGTATCTGAATCCCTGTTTTCCATTCTTTGGGGTATATACTTAGGAGTGGAATTGCTGGGTAATATAGTAATTTTATGTTTACCTTTTTGAGGAACCACCAAATTGTTTCCACACAGAGCCCGTGCTGTTTTTAAGTGGACAGTGGTATGTTTGTGAAGCATGGATAGGTACCCATGAATGTTCTGTAGGAAAAGTTGGTGAAAGATTTTCTTATTTCCCAGTTTGTTTTAGGCAAGTAGGTAGGGTATTATAGCCAAAAACCTACAGGCCTCAGCTAAATAGATGCATTGACACAGGAGTCTGTGGTGGACTAGAGAAGGGGCTGGTGAATTACTGGTTACCATTTTTTCTCATTTCAGTGTTCATCCCCAGTCAAGATCATGTCCTGGGAGTGAAGCAGGGTTAAGGGGATGGGCTCCCAACACCAGGGCTCCGGGGACCAGCACTGTAGCTCTGTGGCTCCGAGTGGCTAAGAAGGCTCCTGAGTGTGATGGAAAGAGTGTGGTCTTTGGAGTCACCTGAGTTTTAATCCTGGCTCAGTCATCTGCCAAAAGGTGACCTGAGTCTCAATTTTCTCATCTGTAAAATAGAAATAATGCCTACCTTGTAGGACTGTTGAGAAAAATAGCAATAATGTAGCTTTTTGCTGATAGCAGATTTTAACTAAATGAGGATGACCTTTCCTGGGTGACAAGAAGGTAAAGGAGGAAGGGGAGGAGATGAGACTGCCACATTCTAGAACAGTGGTGGTGGCCATAGTTGTTCAGCAGGTGTCAGGCTACCTGGAACCAGTGGAAACACGAGATTCTGGCCCGTTTATTCCTGTCTTTTGAAGTAACTATGAAAGTTCAGCTTTTATCTCAAATAATGCATAAAGGATTTGTAAGAAATCCCATTTAATTATTTCCTTCAGCATTTATTTGGTATTTATTTATTTATGTTACTACTCACCAGCACTTACAGGCAAATGGGAGGGGTGGTACCAAGGTTTTAAAATTCAGAAATGCATTAATTTCTGAAATGCATAAGAGAAAATATAATTGAGAATCTTTTTTCCTATTTCATCAAAACATTTTTTGCCTATTGGGAGATGACCGTTGTTCAATATTGGCACGAAATCTCCACTGTCTACTTCCCAGGGACACTGATGTGGCTTGGGAACACAGTTTGGGAGTCCTGGCACCTTGAGCCCCACAGTGAATGCTCACTGAACTGAGAGCTGTTGTTCTAGAAGTAGACTGCCCAAGTAAGAAGTCGGTCCTTAAGTGAGAGAAGATGAGAACTGGCAGGAAGTCTGCTTAAACACAATGATCAAGCTTAACTGTATGATTTCAAAGAGCATCACTGAATATGATCAAAATGAAATCCCCATATGTTCTAAAATACTTGAAAAATAAAACACAGCTAGTGTATCTTAGACTATCCAGGAGGAATTCCAGGCTTTAACTTGATCTCATTTAATAATCTTGGCTCCTTTCTTACTTTGTTCCTATAGGATGGGACCATGTTTGGTACTCCTTGGTGTCCTTTACATAGTCTAATATTTAGTAAGTGCTCATTAAATGTTTGTTGAATAAATGGATGAACAGATGAATGAATGATACCCTTTTTCCCCATACTATGCATCAGAAAGACTGGTGGTCATATTTCAGTGTTGCACAATATAGATGCTTAGTTTTAAAAAATCATCCATCCACAGCTTCATCTTAGAGCATGAGAAGAAGAATCTGACACAAACGCCACACCGTGAACATGTAAATGTAAAACAAGGGCACAGCCAGCATCTGCATGGTAGCTAACCCCAGGCAGTTAGGATCTGGAGAGGATCATCCTCTGTGAAATCACCACGTGCAGTAAATATTCAGTTCTAGTTAGGAAAATACACGAGGCGAGTATATTAATGGAGTAAGCTGAATCCATGCTGGCAGTTTTATTTTATTTTTTTTTTAACATAGTTTTTATATTTATTTATTTATTTATTTGGTTGGTTGGTTGGTTGGTTGCGCCAGGTCTTAGTTGCGGCAGGCGGGCTCCTTAGTTGCGGCATGCGAACTCTTAGTTGTGGCGTGCATGTGGGATCTAGTTCCCTGACCAGGGATCAAACCCAGGCCCCCTGCATCGGGAGCGCGGAGTCTTAACCACTGCACCAGATACAGTTTTAAATACTGTATCTTTGTGGAAGCAGTGGCAAAGAGAAATGGTTATTGTTACCAGTGTTTTAAGTCAAATGATCTCGCTTTAGGGTGTCTTTTTCAGTGAGACTCTGAAAAAGAAACCTTTCTGATCCATTTTCAAGCAGTTACAACATTTGACAATTTAGAGCCTGAAGCAGTGTTATATGACTTCGCGTACATAGCTAGACTGTGAGCTTCTTGAGAACAAGATTTTGTCTTATTCCTTCTTATGCGCCCAGCACGCAGTAGGGGTTCAGTAACGTAAGGAGGAGCGATAGTGGGTTTTTTCTGTGGGGGACATTATGGTATTGATGGTGATTAGGGGATAAAATGGTAGATTTCCTTCCCCCACCACGCAACCCCTCAGACATGCATCCACACTGATCTTCTATGAGGTGTGGGCATAGTCTCAGAAATAGACAGTCACACTCAGCCTTATGCTACCCTTTCACAAAGGAATGGAAGCCACAGTGGAGTGTCGTGATTACTCATGTATCCCTGGCACAGAGCCTGGTACATAGAAGGTGCTTGATAATTCTCTGTGGAGTGAATGAAATTAGAATAGTCCCTAGTTACAGTGTCCTTAGTAGTTTGGGAGCTGAAATACAGTTTTGTTAAATAAATCATTGAGACTTGAAATACTAAGAAAAAGAAAATAATATGAAGCATCTGTTTTATGCTACATTCTTTATATATATATGTTCCCTTATTTGATTTTTACAGTCCTCATATGGAGGAAGTGGTGCGGTCCCATTTTACTGATGAGAAACCAAGGCTAGGAAAGGTTATGTCACTTTTTTAAGAAGTGGCAGAACCAAGATTCGGACATCTGTCTGATTCTAGCAACCATGCTCTTTCCTCCGACCGCTCACCCCAATGGTGATTACCATATGGTCTGTATTATGTACAATTTGAGGTCATTTCAGAAGAATACTGAGCTGGTCTCCTCTTAGGAGTCAATGTCTCTAATCTGTGCAAATGTTTCTTGAAAATACAGGTAAACTAAAACCATTTATAAACAATTTTGCAAAGGGGAAATTGCAAAATTTTAGATATATTCTTAAAAACATCGCTTTAATAGATAATTTTAGTTGCCTAATATTTTGTTGTTTAAATATTTGATATTTACGGCGATAATTGGATGAAAAAGTAACACTTTTAGGTACAGCCCTTCCTCCTCTTTTCCTTGGCTGACACCTAGTGGCGAGCTTTCTGGTAGCAGTGTTAATCCAGGTGCTAAATATCCCTGATGGTGGTAGTTTTTCAACTGATATTAGGATTTTTAAGAAAATCAATTATTTTCATCATAATAAAGGCTACATTAATATAAGGTTAATTTTTATGGGTCATCCTAACAGTGGAACTTTTATTTGATTTAACATGAATTTTAAGTGAATTATAAGCAAACCTTAGCAGGAAGTGGTTACAAGTATTTAAAATCTTTGTGTACTTGTTCCCCCCACAAACCTGACCTGGAGACCACCTGCCCAGGGCACTGGCTAGCGCACACTGACAAGTAAGACTCAGTTCTGTTCTTAAGGGCCGTGAGAGGCAGAGACAGAAGGTAAGCAGAGAGTTGCGCTAAGTGTGGTAACTGCTATAGTGGAACGTTGTACAAGGTGGTAGACATCCAAAGGCACAACCAGTCTCTTCCGCGTGGATGCTGAAGGCAAGCTTCCCAGGGAAGGATGCACCTGGGATGGTGCCTTGCAGGAGGAATAGCAGTTCCCCAGGAGCAGGGGCAGAAAGTAGCCCTTGCAAAGGCAAGGGGCATTGAAACTACATGGCATGGTTGGGTATTGTGAGCAGTCGTGTGTCTGGAGCATAGACAGGAAGGAGCATGGCTGAGGTCAAAGTGAAGAAGGGGTCAGCTCCAGCCCATGAAAGGCCTTGAAGGCCACAAAGGGTTTAGCATTAATACCATAAACCAGCATTTCTAGAAGAGTGGTCCTTGAAACATTAGATCCACAAGATATTGATATGTTTTCTGATCACATAAAATTTGATCGTCACATATTGCATACTATAACTTTTTTTAAAGATATTTACAATGTACATTACTATAGCCCTGCTGTAAAGAAATCAGGTTAACTTTGCTTAACCCAGCATTTTTCAAAACCCTTTTCCCCACAGACTACCTATTAACATTCCATGCATCTACTACTTCTCACCACAGTTTGGGAAACACTGCTGTAGCTAAAGATTGTTGATGAATTTTTCTTGCTAATAGGCCATGGAATTAGGATACCAAATGCGTTCATTTCACCCCAGTCTCATTGCTATGAGCCTCAGGGAAAAAATGCATGTTCCTTTTCCAAAGCATTTCTTGTCTAGTCAGACAGAGGATTGTGGCCAACAGGTGGTCTTGCGACATAGAGCCTAGCC
The DNA here is from genome assembly GCF_964341445.2 of Mesoplodon mirus. Taxonomy (NCBI): domain Eukaryota; kingdom Metazoa; phylum Chordata; class Mammalia; order Artiodactyla; family Ziphiidae; genus Mesoplodon; species Mesoplodon mirus. Next base: position 11,715,359 of record NC_138976.1, read on the forward strand.
ATCACTCAGCTTTCTCAGCGCAGGGCCACAGGCCACCGGTCCCTGTCCCCTCAGTCCAGCTACTTGATCCATGCATTAGTCAGGATCTAACCAGGACAACCGGAACCCCTTCATATGTTTACAGGAGGGAAAACAAGGAAATGGTTATCCAGCTGACAGGGAGCAGAGAGGTAATCCAGAGATTAGCAACAGCAGAGGCGGTGGCCTGTGTCCAGGGCCAGGGTCACCTGATGAAAGCTGGGACCTGTGGGTCTGTGTCGTGGGCGCTTGGGTCAGAGAGGAGGTGAACCACTGCTGGACAGCCCACCCCAGCAGGGTAGAGAGGAGAAACACTCAGCCTCTCCCTCTCCTCCTCCTCTTCATCTCCCACCAGCACCTCACATGTGCCAAACGAGTCAGGAAGCCAGCTGACTCGGGAGCCCAGGGAACTCAGCCTGCTCTCTGTACAGAATAGAGAAGAGTGGAGAGTGGGTGTGAGGTCAGATGGGCTCAGAACCAGCACTCCCAGATCCTGGATATTAAGGCTATTTAGTGACACCCCCCACCCCCGGCAAATAATAAACAACATGGTGAAGTTAAAAAAAAAAACCTGATTTATAGTTAGACCTGGTGCCAACCTGGACTCTGCCTCTTTCCAGCCGTGTGACTCTAGGCAAGTTACTATACTTTCATGAAGCTTCGTTCCTGAATTGTAAAATAGGAAGGAGAATCTCTACGTAAATGATACCTTCACAGGGCATCTTTGACATATGTCTGGCTGGTTCCTATTTTATAATGAAACAAGAACAAGGTATTTAAAACTTTGGGGGTTTAGCCTGGAACTAACAGGAGTATTAGAAATCCACATATGTTGATTGCCTACTCCAGACTTCAGTGAATTGGCTGATGTTTTATTAGCTAGCAACTATTATCTAGTAGCTGTCTAATTTCTTAATGTATTCACTTCCTAGGGGCTTTGGAGTGGGGGGCAGCTTCTAAAGTGTGCCGTGGAATATTCCAGTGTTGGCGAGGTACCCCGCATATATTGTAGTTATCAGTTCAGTGCAGGCTAAAGAAAGTTGCGACTCCAGGAAAGCCACCACTTAAGAGATGTGAAACCTCTGGAAGCCCTTCCCTGCTGAACCACAGGTTTTTAATTTGTTTTATGGGGATAAAAATGCCACCCCCCTAAAATTACTTTCAGAATTAAATGAGATGGTGGATGTAAAGCGCTTGTTCTCTATTAATCCCCCCCACCGTCCACAGCAGACTACGGAGGCAGCTTCCCTTTTATCCAGTGAATGCCCAATTCCCCAGCAGTCACATTCCATGGAGGTGTGGCAGGAATTTTGGAAAGCCTTTAACCGGAGATTATTTATGTTTGGTTTGCTGGTCCCTGTTAGTGATGTGACCTGGCAGATCTCCACTCACCCTGCTCTCCTCAGTCACAGCTCATTGGCATTATTCATGAGCCATTTGCTTGAGACTTTTCTCTGCCCATATTCCTACTGTGATGCACTTTTACTCTCATCTTCACAGCATTAAAAATGGTCTGTGGGTTTGAGGGTGTCCTGAGCAAGTCAGTTGCCAGCTTAAAAGGTCATTATCTGTTCCTTTGAAGGGAACTTTTATCCTGAGTTGATTAGTTTTATCCTCCGTTTTGGAATGTTAGGCAAAAGAAATATGGGAGGGAATACCCACTATCTACTGAACCCCTACTTCTTGCTCTTTACTTATATTTTCTTGGTTAAATGTGCATGGTATGTATCCCCGGTTTGATAGGGAACTTAAAGCATAGAGAGTTGAAATAATTTAAACTAACAACTTTGAACAAACGTTTGACAAGACCCTACTATGCCAGACACTGTTCTAGGTGCTCGGAGATGCAGCAGTGAACAAAATAAAGTCCCAGCCCTCACATCTCTTATATTCTAGGCAGACACAGACAGGAAACAAAAGTGAAAGTCAATATATACTGTATCGGGTGGTGATAAGTGTTGTTCAGAAAAAGAAAGCCAAGGAAAGGGATAAAGAGAGCTCCCAGGTGAGGTAGATGCTGGTAGGAGATGGAGCCAGGATTGGGGGCCCTGGCTGTCTGCCTCTAGAACTCACATTTTTTCCACCGGTCCCATGCTGCTTCTGATCCTCTTTGGTGATGGTTTCCAGCATCTAGTGAAGAAACGTGAACTCTAACATCTCGCCTCTTAGTCTGGAGTTGATAATTCAATGTCTCAGGGTGGTGACTTTGCATTCCTAGGGTACAGAAAACATTTTTGCTGCACTCCCTGCTGTCAGCAGCATGGAGCTGTTTCTTTCATCTCTCTGGTTTCCCAAACACATTTAATCTTGATGCAGAAAGCATCTTGCCAGCTTGGACTCAAGCCCTCGTGCTGGGGAGATCAGTCTGTCCTAGAAGAGGGTCTCTGTGACTACCAGGCTCAAAGGAGCCCATGCCTCTTTTCTCTCCACTTCCAAGAAGTGATACTATAGGTTGTAGCTTATGTAACCTTAATATCTGTTTCCTGATCTTTAATATTCAGTAAGTCAGTTTAATTCCAAAAGTAGAGACTGGGCACCAAGAGATGGATCAAATATGGAACCTGCCCACAGGAGTCATATAGACCTGGGTTCTACTTTTCTATTGATGTAATTCTGAGAAAGTTTATTAACCCCTTTGTGCTTTAGTTTCCTCATCTGTAAAAGGGAGAGAACAAATGTAATCTGTCTCATAGGATTGTTATGAAGATTAAATGAGATAATACAGCATGGGGCCTCGCACGTGGAAAGAACTTAATATTAGGTGGGTTTTTAAAAAAAAAAACTTCGTATTTTAGAGCAGTTTTAGGTTCACAGAAAAATTAAGTGGAAGGTACAGAGATTTCCCATATAACCTCCTGTCCCCACTCATGCAGAGCTTCCTCCATTATCAACAATATTAGTTTTTAAGTAGACAAAAGTAACTCTTTAATTTATAGCTGAGCTTTCTCTACATTCTATCCTATGAGAAAACAGTGTAGTTGATATGAAGGTTTCTTTTTCAAAGTCAAGATAGTGTATTTTAATGAAAAAGATAGTAAGAATTCTCATCATGATGACACTATTAACAAAGAAATGTTGACGTTCAATCATTACAATATTTCCCACTAGATAGGTATCATTATACATTTTAAAAAATCTTTCTATTGTAAAACAAATTGTAAAACAGATGAAGAAAACTGCCTTAATCAAATAAACGACTAAAGACCAACACTACCCAGGACAAGAAGTGGAGTTTTACCACCCACTCCGGAAACCCCTTCAATCAAAATCCTTTTCCTCCTGCCAAAAGTAACCACCATCCTGACTTTAGAATTTTTTAAAAATAGTTTTGTTACCCAAGTGTGTATCCCTAGATGCTATAGTTTAGCCTTGTCCATTTTAACAAAGTATATGGCTTTTAAAATTCTCTTTTAACTTACAGGTTCCTCCTCCACCCTCTCATGCTGATTGGTGATCATGGTGCTCTTCACCATGTTCCTCTGTCCTCTGTATTTCCTGCTAATTGGCGACTGGGTTTTGAGATTGGATAGACTAAGGTTCAGTCTTTTGGGTGAGATTGCAAGTGATATTTGGTACGTCTATGTGAGACATAGTAAGTCTGGTTGCATTTTTTTTTTTTTTTTTGGTGATTTTTAGTAACCAGTGATGCTTAATACCTATATCTCTTTATTCATTGGGAGTTGTAAAATGATGATGTTCTCGGTTTATTGTTTATTTTTCATGTATTGGTTGGAATATTTTTATAAAGAGACACTTTCCTTCATTTACTATTATATGTTCTTACCCAGTGTCACAGTTCATATAGCAAAGACAAGATAAATGCTTGATTCTTTCCTATATTTACCAGTTTTTAGTATAAGAATTAGTTCCCTAACACCCTCAAAACATGACAATTCTTTTGTATGTGTATTATTATAACCTGGTGGATTTAAACATATTTTATGGGTTTGGGTTCATTGCGATTATTATTGTTATTGAAACTCACACTACCATTTTGGCCAGTGAGAATTTCTTCAGGTTGGCCCTGAGTATTTTTTTTTTTTTAACGTGACCCTAGCTCCCTTGTTATCTGAAATTACAAGATGCTCCAGGCCCATCTTGTACCTTTCCTGCCCCCAAACCTAGAATCAGACAATTCTTCAGGAAGCACTGGTTTCTTTTAGTGAGAAGTAATGTCTCGAGACCAAAACCTGGGTGCTTAGGATACTCACTGTTACTGGGTTGGTCATTGTTTCCAGGCCTTTTCAGTGGACAGAGGAGGGAGATACACACACATATACATGTATACATGTGCATATGTGTATATATGTAGTTACCTCCAGTCCAAATTTAAAACTACAGACCTTTTGCTTAACCTCTTCCCTATTACATTTGTACTTCCTTTCTTCTGTGCTGAGAATTCTGGTTCTAAAGGGCACAGGGGATAATAGAATTACAATATCCCATAATTACTCATTTATTTTCATATACAGCAGCTTCAGTAAACAATGCGAATGTTACCACCAGCATGATTACAGATTATCTTTTAACTTTGTTTTGCATATTCTCTCCCTATTCTCCCAGCAGATTTTGGCTAGTTGAACTGTATTTACTTTGCTAGAACACACAGCCATTACACACTAGACTCTCTCCCTCTCAGCCCTCATTTAGTCTCAGGCTTCAGGTAACTGTAACCAGTTCTAATGGTGATAACTCTTTGGCCATTTCTGGTTGTCTGAAGCTGGCTCCCTAGTAGATTCCTCAGGAAGGCTCATGAGAACAATATTCCCTCTGTAGTTAAAGGTTGATAACAATTTTTCTGTGCCCTTTCTAGATGAGCCAGTTTGCTGGATATAAAATCCTTGGCTTATACTTTCTTTCCTTGAATATCTTAAATGTATTACTACATTTTCTTTTGGCAAAAAGTGTTGCTGTCAAAGTCTGATGGTAATCTTAATTTTCTTTCTTTAATAAATCACATGTTCTTTTTTTATATTAGAGCCCAAGTATTTTTTTCTCTTCTGAAGTCCAGTAATTTTATTAGACTGTCTTGGATGGTCATTTTGGGTCTGTCATCTCAGGTATATAATGTGGTCTTTCAACATATATGAAACATACAATTTCAAGTCTTTTTTTTAATACCAAGAAAATTTTATTTAATGATAGGTTCTAGCATTGGTTCTGTTCTTTTGCTTTATTTTTCTTCTTCAGGGGCTCCAATTATTTGTGTATTTGATCTTCTTTGCCTATCTTCAATATTTTTCACTTTCTTTAAAATCTTTTATCTCAATTGCTTTTTAAACTTTATATTATTATTGAGATGGAATTCATCTTTATTTTTTATTTTTGAAGTTTTTCTCTTTTTCTTTTGTTTTTCTTAAAGCATCATCTTTTGAGTTGATATGCTCTTGTATTCCCTCTAGTTTAGTCTTCATTTCAGAAAAGTTTTTCTTTTGTTTCTAATTCTTTCCTGAGTTCTATCCCCTCATTTCTAAGTTTTTATAATTTGTATATATGTTGTTCTTTCATACTTTGTATAATCTTCTTAACGTCTTTAGCTCATTTTGAAATAGTAGATTGCAGGGGTTTTTTTTATAGCTCAATTTTTATTTTATTTTATTTTTAACTTTTGAATTTTATTTAATTTTTTTCTTATACAGCAGGTTCTTATTAGTCATCAGCTTTACACACATCAGTGTATACATGTCAATCCCAATCTCCCAATTCATCACACCACCACCCCCCGCCACTTTCCCCCCTTGGTGTCCATATGTTTGTTCTCTACATCTGTGTCTCTATTTCTGCCCTGCAAACTGGTTCATCTGTACCATTTTTCTAGGTTCCACATATATGTGTTAATATACGATATTTGTTTTTCTCTTTCTGACTAACTTCACTCTGTATGACAGTCTCTAGATCCATCCACATCTCTACAAATGACCCAATTTCGTTCCTTTTTATGGCTGAGTAATATCCCATTGTATATCTGTACCACATCTTCTTTAACCATTTGTCTGTCGATGGGCATTTAGGTTGCCTCCATGACCTGGCTATTGTAAATAGTGCTGCAATGAACACTGGGGTGCATGTGTCTTTTTGAATTATGGTTTTCTCTGGTATATGCCCAGTAGTGGGATTGCTGGATCATATGGTAATTCTATTTTTAGTTTTTTAAGGAACCTCCATACTGTTCTCCATAGTGGCTGTATCAATTTACATTCCCACCAACAGTGCAAGAGGGTTCCCTTTTCTCCACACCCTCTCCAGCATTTGTTGTTTGTAGATTTTCTGATGATGCCCGTTCTAACTGGTGTGAGGTGATACCTCATTGTAGTTTTGATTTGGATTTCTCTAATAATTAGTGATGTTGAGCAGGTTTTCATCTGCTTCTTAGCCATCTGTATGTCTTCTTTGGAGAAATGTCTGTTTAAGTATTCTGCCCATTTTTGGATTGGGTTGTTTGTTTATTTAATATTGAGCTGCATGAGCTGTTTATATATTTTGGAGATTAATCCTTTGTCCATTGATTCATTTGCAAATATTTTAATCTATTTTTTGCAGTTTTAATCTATTTGTGGGCATATCTTTCAGGATATATTTTTGTGGACATATCTTTCCCCTATTTTTCTTATAACTTTGTGGAGGATGTTACCTCAATGCCTTTATGTAGGATTTTACCTCAATACCTCCTGCCTTTAGGCAGGAGTTCATATCTAGGCTCAGTTTCCTTATCTGTAAAACTGGAACATTAATACCAATTTTACAGAGCTGTTCTGAGGATTAAATGCATATTACCATAATGCGTATAATTACCACATTGTAGATGCTCAAAAAAATGTTAGTTCCCAACCTTCCTCCTCCAGTCACAATAGCCTTCCTAAAATATTAGTGTGAATGTCAGACTTCTAAAAATGACTGTTGGATGAGTGACATGTACTTTTGTACTTCAGAGTATGGTAAGCCAGTTACCTTCTGTGGTAGATGGGCTTTCTGTGTGTCTTTTAGTTTTTAATTCTCTTAAAAGAAGGGATTTTTATTTTAAGGACAGTTAGGTAACTGCCATTGTCTAGGTTTCCCAATGCAGATTTTACTTGATTTTTCAAAGGGAGCTATGATAAAAGACGCAGACCCTACCTCCACACTTGAATTACATTCAGGAAGATTTCAGACGTTAATAGTGCTTCAGCTAACAGTGATAGATTGAAGTAAGAGTAGAGGGTTTGACCTGAATTGAGGAACATTCTACAAAATAGCTGGCCTGTACTCTTCAAAAATGTTAATGTCTTGCAACAAAGAAAGACCCAAGAACTATTCTAGATTAAAGGAGACTAAGAGACAGGACAACTGCATGCAATATATGAGCCAGGATTTTCTTTTGCTGTAAAAAGACATTATTGAGACAACTGGTGAATTCCGAGTAAAGTCTGTAGATTAGATTTTTACTGTACCATTGTTAATTTCCTGATTTTGATCATTATACTGTGGTTATATGACACTGTTCTTGATTTTAGGAAATACAGTTTGCTGTAATGCCTGGGGTTTTTTTATAAATTTATTTTTTTATTTTTATTTTATTTTTGGCTGCACTGGGTCTTCGTTGCTGCGCACGGGCTTTCTCTAGTTGCGGTGAGTGGGGGTTACTCTTCGTTGTGGTGTGTGGGCTCCTCATCGCGGTGGCTTCTTTTGTTGCAGAGCATGGGCTCTAGGCGCGCAGGCTTTAGTAGTTGTGGCTCGCAGGCTCAATAGTTGTGGCGCACGGGCTTAGTTGCTCCATGGCATGTGGGATCTTCCCAGACCAGGGCTCGAACACGTGTCCCCTGCATTGGCAGGCGGGTTCTTAACCACTGCACCACCAGGGAAGCCCTGTAATGCCTGTTTTAACAACACAAGATTGTTCGAATGCAATTGATATATTAGGGAACAATTTGAGCATAACGTGTTCAGTTATGTTTGATTATGCATGATAACCATGAGAAATACTAGGTGAATGCAGAAAACTGTGCCCAAATTAACCAAAATTTCAAATTAACCAAGACATGTAGCAATACACAGAATGCACACATGCACACACCTCTAACAGCTCCCTCAGTTCACCATGTGTGTGACGAGCCACACACTTTCTGTCCACAATGGTCTTTCAGTTCTGCATCCTTCTTCCACCACTTCAGAATCTGCCCACATGCTGCAGTCCTTCTGATGCCCACTTCCACAGCAAATTTCAGGTTTTTTAAAGGTAAAGATGACATTTATTGTAGTATTTATATATTTCTTACCCACTGAACATGTATAAAATGGTGTACTGTTTTTATCAGGTTTCTGTCTTATTTCTAACATATCACTGATGAAGTTTTTGAGCATTGTGCCCCAAGCATGGTGAGTTTTAGGAAGATATATGTCACATTATAGCAGAACTGACTATACTTAAGTATGTAGGGGTAAAGGGACATCATGTCTTAAATTTATTCTCAAATGGTCAGAAAAACATTTTATACAGATAAAACATACATGTAATATAATAATATGTGTGTGGGAAGAGAGAGAACGTAAAGCCATTGTGGTAAAATGTTGACATTTGGGGAATCTAGATGATGGGTAAATAGGAGTTCTTTATACTATTCTTGCAACTTTTCTATAAATCTGAAATTATGTCAAAATAAAAAGTTGAAAAAGAAAAAAAGAGTAGGGGGTTGGGGAAGCCATTTTTTTAATTGAAGTTCAAATGTGAAAAATGAAGGAAGTTAAAAGGGAAGGGAAATGACTCAGCTGGGAAAAAGACCAAAGCAGAGGGGGAGAGAGATCCTAAACAAAACTTCTGCAGAGTAGCTTGAAACATGAGCTTAGTTTAAGGCAAGCTGTTTATAAAATATGATAGGAAGACTACATCTACAAAATGGAAAAGGGAGACATTTTGCTTTTCCAGGAAGATGTTTTTGGGAGTCTAGCCTAGAATACTGAAAAACCTACATATATGGAAGTTACATAAATTAACAATTCTAAATTATTTAGCATCTTTTTTCTCTTCCTAAACAATATAAGGATTTTAATATACTTTAACTACTCATTGTGCACCTGTATCTACAAATCTTAACATTATTAGAATATTAACTTTTTTAAAAAAAAACACTAACAGCAAAACAGACTAGTTTTACAATTTATCAACTTCTGTGTTTACCATTGTTTCCCTGTGGGTTCACTTTTCTTCTTGCTGAATTGTATCTTTAATATTTTGTTCAGTGAGGATCTACAAACCTCTTTCATTTGTATGTCTGAAGTATCTTTATTTTGCTATGACTCTTAAAGGATAGTTTATCTGGATATGAAACTGTACATTGACAATTTTCGTTCTTCTTTTGAAAAATTTGTCTTTTCTCATCTGTTTTTATTGGTGAAAAGTCTGTGATCAATCACATGCCATTCTTTTATAAAAATCCATCTTTTATCTCTGGAAACTTCTTTCACCTTATATTCTGCAATTTTACTATCATGTATCTAGGGATTGGTTTATTCATGTTCCTTGGTACTCACAGTTTTCAGTCTGAGGGCTCATCTTCCTTCAATTCTGGGACATTCTCAGCCCTTATCTTTTAAAATATTACCTCTCTGCCAAACCTAGGGTTTCTTTTGTTTGTTTGGTTTTGGTTTTTATTCTGGAAACTCCTATATAAATATGTTGGTACTTTTCAATCTATTAAACAACTACTCTTTTATCTTCTTTTACTCTTGATCTCTCTCTGATTTGTTCTACTGAACTCTTCAGTATTATCTCCAAAATAGGTGATATTCTCCTAATTTTATGGATTTTTTTTTTAAAACTGAGATTGGAATTTACCCTAGGTAAAATAGCTAATAAGAGGTAAGAGCCTGGATTTGAACCCAGATCTATCTAACTTCTGACCTGGGTTCAATCATTTGTGAATTAATGAGTTAATCCCAGAAGTTAAAACCCCAAAACAGTGAAATAGCTTCAGATCACTGCATTATTCCTGTCATGTGGGTGGATGTAACTGAGAGGATGAATATGACTTCAGCCTCAGCCTGTGCAGGATGCCACATGCTAGAAGACCTGAGAAGTGTCAAGAGTTATATTTGGCCTCTTTTCCATTTTCATCCTATGTTGTTTCTGAGAAAGGAAACTTTAGTTCCTTTTTATCTTTCGTGGTGCACAAAATTTTCCATCTTTCCCATTCTTTTGGCTGTCTAAACAGACTGTTCACCAAGGTTTGTTTGTGTACCACTTATCTCTTCTCAGTAGCAGAATTTTGGTTTTGTTTTATTGGGCAGTTGTTGTTAAACTTAGGATTTTTCAGCCACAGGGAAGTGCTGAAATGTTTACAATGTTATTCTATAAATAAGAAAAGTCTATTATTATTATTCAACATTTGTTAGGCACCCACAGAATGCTGGATGTTGAGTATCACTATAGTGGGGGAAGGAAGGATCCAAACTCACACAGATTCTTTTGCGTGCAAATCACATCACTTGTAATTTCTTTGTAATATTGTATCTGCTGTTTATCTCGAGTAGCTCAGTAACATTTTGTAGGAGCTCACACCACCCAGCTTGGGCATTACAGCCAAAGATGAGGGTGACACATACATTATTTTGTCATTCATTCGTTCATTTAAAAAATATTATATTAATCATGTTATTTGACAGGGGAACTCAAAGGCCCATGAGGAAACAAACATGAAAAACAGTTGTAATGCAGTAAAATGAAGGAAAGTTCTAGATAAGGGAATGGCACAAAAGATGTGATTAACTCTGCCAGGATACGTTAAGGGTGGCTTCCCAGGGGAGTAGATTACTCACTTGAAATGGGTCTTTTTTTTTTTTTTTTTTTTTTTTTCTTTTTGCGGTATGCGGGCCTCTCACTGTTGTGGCCTCTCCCGTTGCGAAGCACAGGCTCCGGATGCGCAGGCCCAGCGGCCATGGCTCACGGGCCCAGCCGCTCCGCGGCATATGGGATCCTCCCAGACCGGGGCACGAACCCGTATCCCCTGCATCGGCAGGCGGACTCTCTACCACTGCGCCACCAGGGAGGCCCCTGAAATGGGTCTTGAAGGAGTTTCCCAGAAAGCAAAAGATTACTCTAAATAGATGGAACATCGAGAGTAGTAACCCTTTAGAAAAGACTCATTTGTTCCACATGACCCATGGGAACGCATGGGTTCGCCATGGCGCATAGGCTGGGTTATAGGGTGTGTCTCTGAATGATAACACTAGGAGGCAGGGGCCGGTTTGTGGAATCCTTTAACTGCTTCACTTGAGGTTTGGTGTCCTCCTGCAGTCAGTCAGTGGAGCCACTTAAAGATTTGAAACAGGGAACATTTGCATTTCTGAAGGCATCAAGAAAGTTGGTTGGAAGGAAATGAGACCAAAGCAGAGGCTAGTGAGAAGGCTGTTAATAGTTCTGGGAAGAAAAACTGAACTCAAAACTCTAAAGCAGTGGAAATGGAGCAAAGAGAACAAATCTGAGAGAGAGTTAAGAGATAGAATCAGTCAGTCGAAAAAATGTAGGGCTGGGGACTTCCCTGGCAGTCCAGTGGTTAAGACTTCGCCTTCCAATGCAGGGGATGCAGGTTCGATCCCTGCTCGGGAAGCTAAAATCCCACATGCCTCGTGGCCAAATAACCAAAACACACACAAAAAAGTGGCAATATTGTAACAAATTCAATAAAGACAAAAAAAAATGTAGGGCTAGCTGGAAAGGGAGTGATCTAGGGTAACTTCTAGGCTCCCAGCTTGGGAGCCTGTGTAGAGAGTTTTTTCACACCATCAGGCTCCAGCAATGAATATGGCAAATATTTCTTTTCATCTTGGTTTCTGTCAAGCAACCCCCAATCCTGGAGGAAATCAACAACATTGGTTTTCTGCAAGAACAGTGTACTAGAGAAGCTGCCCAAGAAAAATGGCTTCACGTTCTCAGCAGCTTGCTAGGAAAGTAATGAGAACAACGTGTGGAAACTTAGTTCTAATTTAACGTCTTTGGAGGAATCCTCTCCTTTGCACAGAATAGCTTTGATATTGAGTTCGTGACTCCTGCCTTTAGCTCTCTTTCATCATTGCAGATAGAGTGCTGGTCATGTGTCTTACCAGCCAGCTCTATTGTCATGTACCTCGAAATGTTCTTTTTGAATAATTAGACTTATTCACTTAATTTAAAAAAAATTTCTGATGCCTATTATGCACCCTGCATGGTGGCAGGTGCTTTTACATGTCATCTCATTTAATACAGCAACCTGAGACATAGGTGGTAACATCAGTTTTACAGATGAGGAACTGAGATTCCAAGGCATTAAACGATCAATCCAGGTCACAAAGCAAGTTACTTGCAGAATCAAGGTTAGAAACTGATTCATACCAGAAATCTGGTGTTATTTTCCCCTACCATCCTATGACCATCCACTCTTTTTTTTTTTTTTAATTTTTATTTATTTATTTTTGGCTGCATGGGGTCTTCGTTGCTGCACACGGCCTTTCTCTCTAGTTGCGGCGAGCAGGGGCTACTCTTCATTGAGGTGCGTGGGCTTCTCATTGTGGTGGCTTCTCGTTGCAGAGCACGGGCTCTAGGCACGTGGGCTTCAGTAGTTGTGGCATGCAGGCTCAGTAGTTGTGGCTCGTGGGCTCTAGAGTGCAGGCTCAGTAGTTGTGGTGCATGGGCTTAGTTGCTCCACGGCATGTGGGATCTTCCCGGACCAGGGCTCGAACCCATGTCTCCTGCATTGGCGAGCAGATTCTTAACCACTGCGCCACCAGAGAAGCCCCGTCCACTCTTACAGCATGAACTTTTTTTTTTAAAACAAATGCACCTTTCTTTGAGCTCTCTATTCACTCATCCGTTCATTGTTTTAACCACAAATGGCCCCTCCTATGTCTCAGTAATCACACTGGGCACTGGGTTAGCAACAGGGAATGAGACAGATGAGTGGCAAGAATGACAAGCAAATAGGCAATTATAATACAGTTTAACGGGTGCTCCAAAGGGGAAGCAGAGGATGAGGTTGGACCCTAGGAGAGGCACCCAGCTAGGAGCTAAGGCTCAGTGAAGGTGCCCCAGGAGAAGTGATATCCAAGCTGAGACTTGAGACGTGAAAGTTAGCCAGGGAAAGGAGAGAGGGAGGCATCCTCTGAGGGTAACAGACATTGGCACAGGGAGCGGCGTGGTGAGAAGTGAAATTTAAAGGCAAGTTTGGGCCAGATCAGGGAGGACTTAAAAGCCATGTCAGGAAGCTTAAAATGAATTCTGATATCATTGGGGCAGCTATGGAAGAGTTGTTAAAGCAAGGAAGCTGCATGAATATGCAGGCTTTTTTTTTTTTTTTTTTTTTTTTTTTTGAGGTACATGGGCCTCTCACTGTTGTGGCCTCTCCCGTTGCAGAGCACAGGCTCCGGACGCACAGGCTCAGCGGCCATGGCTCACGGGCCCAGCCACTCCACGGCATGTGGGATCTTCCCGGTCCGGGGCATGAACCCGTGTCCCCTGCATCGGCAGGCGGACTCTCAACCACTGCACCACCAGGGAAGCCCTATGCAGGCATTTTTTAAAGGCAACTGTGGTGGTAGTGTGAGAAGAGAACCAATGAATAGGAAGGCAAGCTTGAAGGCAGAGACCACCCAGGAGGCTGTTACCATAGCCCAGGGGAAAGATGATGGCGACCTGGACTGGGGAAGGGACTGAAGGGGTGGAGAGAAGTGGATGGGCTTGAGAAACATGAGGTAGAATCCCCAGGTCTGGGTAATTGAGTGAATGGAGAGAAGAGAGAAGAAAAGCAAGGCTGAGCCAGGTGACTGGGTAGGGCTATTCCTGTTCCCTCGGATGAAGGAAGAACCAGTTTGGGCAGGAAAATGAGTTTAATTCTATACATGTTGAGTTTGACTTGTCAGTGGACATCCATCCAAGAAACGTCCATGAGATGAGAAGTGAGGGGTGGGATGGAGATAGAGATTTGAGAGATGTCAATATATGGGTGGTAAATATTTAACCAGGGGAAGTATATGGCATAAGAGATAAAGCATGAGACAAAGAACGTCTGTATGTAAGAGGCTAGCAAAAAAAGGGGAGCCAGTGAAGGAGCCAGAGAAGGCACATCCAGAGAGATGAGAATAAAACCGGGCTAACACAGCAAAGCCCAGAGATGAGAGTGCTTAGTAAACGTGTCTAGCCACTGAAGAGAAGTTAATTAGATAAAGACAGAGACTCTCCTGTGGGTTTTAGCCACAAGAAGGTCATGGGAATCTTGGGTGAGATTAGACAACTCCTCTGGACAGTTTGGCTGGTAGGAAGTGGAGAGAGGGGATCACGGTAGCCAGATGGCTTTATAGGAAGGAGGGAAAATTGGGGACAAGGAGGAGAGTGTTTGTTTGTTTTAACATTGGAAGAAACATGAGCACATTGAAATGCTGATGAGAAAGAAAGGGGAGGTAAGGGTATTTGATAGAACCAAGGCCCTGAAAAGGAAGGAATTTGGCAAAGCAGGGTGGTTAGATTGGCCTTGGAGCAGAGAACAGGCCCTCTGCCTGAGTATCAGTGGGGAAGGAAGCCTGAAGGGTGGGGATTCCGGTGAAGGAAGAGGGGGAGGGGAAGGGGGTCCATCTGATGGTTTTAACGTTCTTTGCGATGTTCTCTCTGCAATGTTCAGGCAGGCGTGTGTGTGTGTGTGTTGGCAGTGGTTGGGGACAAGAGGGACAGATCAGCAGCTGGAGAGAGGAGAGAAGGTTTGACTAGAGAATGATGGAGAGCGCTCACTGGGTCAACCTGGAAGGTGTATGGTTTTCTTTGACCTAATGCTGGGGGATTTGCCCATTAGTGAGGAGGAAGTGGCCTTTCCATGGTCTGCCTGTTTTGTCCTGTGTTTGGAGGATGTTCTTAAATTTTTTTCCTCTGTGACTCCTGTGGAGAAGGGTCATAATGCCAGCTGATTATTGTTCAGTGAGTTATCGATCAGAAACAGAAGGATCCGGTTAAAGCAGTCTTCTCTCTGCCCCCTGGCTTGTGGCATTTGTCTGCCACCCACCTACGTATACAGGTGACTGAGGCAAACTCTCAAATAGTGTCTTCTCCCGTGGAATTTAGATGGTTAGCACATATTTCAGGGAAGGCCTCAAAAAATGAGTCTGGGATTCTTGCTATGCTCCTTGCTTTAGTCACCTTCCCACTCACCAGTGAGGGTGAATTGAGCCCAGCAGGCAAGATTGTGCCTAACGGCGGCCCTGAGAGCAGGGGACAGAACCCCTTTCTACATAGAATCTCTCTGAAGAGACTGTTCCACTTGTCTAGGTTCCAGTACCAACCTCTACTATTCTAAGAACTAGCTGTGAACTTTCCAACTAGTGACCTGTCAATCTGAACCTATTCAGCATACCAAGTAAACAGGACAGGTTTTTTAATCAGGATGGCTTGGGTTCAAATCTCTAACTTACTAGCTGTATGACCCTAAAAGCAAGTCGCAACTAGTTGAGCTCTGGTTCCACATCTTATTGTACACATGAAGTTGGAATTACCACTTCCCATGGTTCTTGTTGGGTAAGGAGCATCTCATCAGCAGGGTGAGGAAGAGCACATGGCGTGCAGTTGGGGATCCGCCTGTCACGTAAGGGGGTTATGATATTATCCATGTGTAACGTAGCTAAGGGACCTAGCCCATCAGCTGTCAGGAGGCAGCTCTCCCTAAATGTTCAACTTTCCCCACACACCCCTCCTGAAATCTGTTTTGTTTTGTCAATTACTGAATGTGATCTCCTAACTCCATAGGTAAGCAATTAGATGTGGCCTCACACTAATGCTTTACCTCCATATTTCTCCCCCACACTAGATAGTGAGCTTTTTGAAGAAAAAGAGAGTTTCTTATTCATCTCTATATCCCTAGCACATAGAGTGTCCACTGAGTGTTCATTCAAGACTTGGCTCAGATGCCACCCCAACTCATAAACAGATTTCCATCTCACTTGCAGGTGGGGACAATGTCCAGGATGTCTCACATCCCCAGTGCAGATATAGTGTGCACTCAGTAAATGCCAGTTGCTAGAATTATTAGGTGAAGTTTTCATCAGCCCAGGGCCCAGGACATAGTAGGAGATCATTAAAAGGTAGCTGCTGTTATTAACACACACACACACACACACAAAAAGAAGAAAGATGGGCACCTAGTCACCCACTTTGGCATGAAATATGGACATTGATTGGAAGACTATTTTAGAGAAACAAGATGGCCCTTTCTTCATTTTGGGGAGGGGAGGAGGGTTAACAAGAGAGTCTTTTTCAAGTGTTTGCTCCATCTTGCTGCTCCTTTACTATGTGTGCCTGCTGTTGCTATGGCAATTCTTTAAGCAGTCGAATAGAACAGCCCTGAGTTGTTGCAGACCTGCTCTAATTGTTCCCATGCACCAGGCCTGCCCACACGACCACTCTCTGCACAGCATTCCCTTTTTCAGATGCGTATTTTCATAAATCTCTGGGCATTGTGCAGCTCCCTTGCTCCTGTGACATTGCCATCCTCGGGTAGAGGGCACAAGAAGCAGCTCTGGGTGGGGGAGAGCAGTCTGCCAATTTTCCCTGTGTGAGTGAGCCGTAGAGACCCCTGTGTTCAAGGGGGTAGTGGGATGCAGGCACAGCAGGGCCTTAAAACCAAACAAAACATTTGTGGGATAGGTTTATTATATGTATGTGCCATTGTTGGGCAATTTAGTCATCTTAAAGCCAACTTACCAGTCCTGCGCCCTCCTGCCAGGGGGCCCCAGTTCATTGTGTAGTGGGAACTTCTGGTTTCAACCTGAATTTGATGAGGAAGAGCTGATACTGAAAGACATGAAGGGAGTTAGTGTGTATTGTGTCCCTCCTGTGTGCCAGGTACAGGGCAATTTCTATGTGCTCTGTCACTCAGTCCACCAAGACGTTGGGCAGGAGGTAGGGATGGGAATAGTAGGACCTCAGTTACAGATGAGGAAACTGAAGAGTGGAGATTTCATGTCAGACCTAAGGTCATAGCCATTGAGTGCATGGCTAGGACTGGAGCCCAGTTCTCACTGATTCCAAGGCCTGTGCTCTTTTCAATGGGCCACACTGTCTCCCAGGAAGGTGGCCAGCCTTTGGCAACCCCGGAAAGCCAGATCTCAATTGACTTGTGGCACATGGCATTTAGGCAGCACCTGTGTCCTTCAACATGAAAGGTGCTTCTTTAAGGAATCATGAAACTTAAGGACTATCATAGGAACAATTTCATCATAACTATAACTAATTTTGAGCATTAACAATATATTAAACTCCAAGCTAAGGTCCATATGAGTATCACACTTAATCTTACCAAAAATCAAACAAATTATGAATTAAGTATTATTCCCATTTTATAGATGGGGAAGTTGAAGCTCAGAGATGGTAAGTGACTTACACAAGGTCACACAACTAGGGGTGGCAGAGCCAGGATTCAAATCCAGGTCTGACTCCAAAGCCTCTTAACCACTAGGCTGCTTATTTGGAAATGGATGTTCCATATACATTAAAAACTTTTCCTGTGAATATTCCAGGAAGCTTAATAGCCAATGGAAATTTTATCTTTCTATTCCTGAGAAATGTAAAAAAAATTTAAACTCACACTGCACTAGTGCCTAAAGGAACTGGGGAACAGCAGCTCTGTGAGCTGCCTCGGTGCAAGGAGTCCGTGTTTACGGTAGG
The DNA here is from genome assembly GCF_964341445.2 of Mesoplodon mirus. Classification (NCBI taxonomy): domain Eukaryota; kingdom Metazoa; phylum Chordata; class Mammalia; order Artiodactyla; family Ziphiidae; genus Mesoplodon; species Mesoplodon mirus. The sequence continues at coordinate 11,733,024 of NC_138976.1, forward strand.
AACCCTTTACTATAACGGCTCAATCCTATACTACATTAGGATGGTAGAATTGTATTTTAAATTTTTTCTTTGTCTCTTTTTTCTTTTAATGTAGTTTGTTTAATTTTAAAAAAAGTGGGAGAGGGAAGAAACAAAAACAACACTTTTCTCATAGAAATGGTATGAATCCTACTCTAGAAGTGAGGTTTTTTTTCTTAATACTTTACAACAAACACTCTCATTCGTTCATTCAAATAAGTTTTATTGAGGGCCTACTGTGTGCTAAACACTACACTGGATTGCGGGCAGGAGAGAACAGATTAATGTACCAGGAAGTTTTCAGCTGCTGGTGACAGAAATCTGGCTGAAATAATAAGAACTTTATTATCGATCACAGAAAGGTCAGAGGTAGGCAGTTCTGTGGCTGGCTGATTGAGCAATTCACTGATGATATCAAGAACCCCATTCTTTCATTCTTGAGGCTGCTGATTCCAGCCTACTGGCCATGCCACCAGATGGCTTCCCTCATGGTCTCAAGATGACTGTGTCACTTGCAGGTGTTACACCCTCACAACAATCTCAAAAGGCAGCAAAAGGACCTTCTCTTCCTGGTATCTCTTAAGATTCAGAAAACCTTTGCTAGAAGCTCTCCTGGTGACTTCTCATGCATCATTGAGCAGAATTGAGTCATATGCCCATGCCCTAACCAATCACTGATAAGGAAATTGAGACCACTGGGATTCGCTTAAATGTGAGGACCCACCCCCTGCCTCTGGGATGGGGCCTGAAACACTTGTCCTCATGGAGGAGGATGGGGGCATGAACAAATTGGGTTTGTGTTAGAAGAGGAGGGAATGAGGCAACCAATAGTAGTGACTAGAGATAGATGTCCTCAAGAAGCTTACAGTCTAGTGAAACAGACACAGTAAACAAGGAGATGGACATCTATATCATTTAAAATGTTTCCTCTGAGTTGTACTTCAGTGCTTCTACTTCACATGGAGTAGTTGAGGAAGTCTTCTTGGAGCTGACCTTTCACCTGAGAGGTGAAGGGTGAGAATCAGCCAACCAGGTTGAGTGGGGGCAAGAAACTGTTCCAGGCACAGTGAAGGGGTTAACACTGCACCAAACCAGAAGGAACTAGGGAGCCCAGGGTGTAGCAGTGGAGGAGGCACGTGGCCTGAGTTGAAGCTGGAGATTTAGGCAGGGCCAGATCACACAGGTCTTGGAGGCCATGGAAAGGAGTTTGGATTTTATTTAAAGTCAGTGGAAATCCAGTGAAGGGTTTTTAAGATAGGTGTGACACAATCAATCTTTTTTTATTATTATTTTTTTAAATCATGCTGGCTGCTGGGAGGGGGACCTTAACGGAAGCACAGAGAGCAATTAGAAGGTCACTCTGATTGCCCAGGCAGGAGATGGGGGTGACTTGGACTTGCATGGTGGCAGTAGGAATGGAGGGGAATGAGTTCTTTTGAGATGGGATCAGTGTTACTTACCAGGCAGTGTGCTAGGTGCGTCCCCATGCCTCCTGTTCAGTCTTCTCTCTACTCCTATACAATAAATTTTTTTTGTAAAGTAGATTATTATACCCACTTTATAAATAAGAAAGTTCCAAAAAGTAGCCTGCACTGGGTCATAGCATTCAGACCGAGCCAGGGCAGGGAGGAAGAGAGCTGGATTCTGAGAGAAGTAGGCAGGACCAACTGAATTAGCATGGCACTGGGATTGTTTTCCTAGACGAAGCTTTTGTTTTTGAGGGTGATCTTTTGAGAACTGCTGTCCCCGTGGGAATATCTTAGTTGTGTACAGCAGAACCATCTCTGCATCTAACATTTTCTTGTTTAACCCGTGGCTGTCTTTATAATGAGTGCCTTCTCTTTATATGGGGTTATCAGAGTAACTGAATCTATTTTACAACTAAATTAATGATATCCAGCAAACATTTATTTGCCTCCTTTTCTATTTATAATATTGTTACCAGCTAATTGCCTTTGAACGTTCCTACTTATAGGGTCCTTTGTGCTAGATAAAATCCAACCCACGAAGGTGAATCCCAGATGCCACTCAGGGCTACCTAGTCACGATATTTCTCTTCTTGTTGTAATAACAGTAGCAACCATAAAAATTTACACCAGGGCAAAGGGCCAGGTTGAAACAACATCCAAAAAATAATAATGTATATTGCTTTTTCTGATTTTCAATGTAATGTATTTTCATTGTAGAAAATTTGGAAAAAACAGAAAAACATGAGGGAAAAATGTCACTCACATTCCCACCACCCTAAGGCAACCAGCGTTAAATTTTGGTGCATTTCTTTCCAAATGTCTTTACACCTTTTTACATAATTGAGCTCATATAGTCAGTACATTTTTTTTCTTCTTTTTTCATGTGATCCTCATCATACCGATTTTCCTCAGGCCATGAGATAGTGTCTTCATAAATGGCTATATAATTCCTTTGCTTAGATTTGCCACAGTTTACTTAACTGTGCCCCTCTGGAGGGAAATTTAAATCTTTGTTGGTGGTGGTGGTTTGATGTGAACAACTTTATATCGAGAGATTCATTGGCATTTGAGTTTTTCCTTAAACTAAATTCCCAGCAATTTCAATGCCAGATTAAAGGATATGCATATTTTTAATGTTCTTGATATACTTGTCAAATTACTTTTCATAAATGTTTTACTGTTGTCCATTCTTATCTACACTCTACCCTGGGCTACAACTAGGAGTCTTTATTATTTTTTTTTTTTAAACTTCAACTTTATTTAACCCAGCATCCCTGCACATATACTTAATCATGGAACTCTTTCGTTTTTTTTGTTTGTTTGTTTTCTTTTTGCGGTACGCGGGCCTCTCACTGTTGCGGCCTCTCCCGTTGCGGAGCACAGGCTCCCGACGCGCAGGCTCAGTGGTCATGGCTCACGGGCCCAGCCGCTCTGCGGCATGTGGGATCTTCCCGGACCGGGGCACGAACCTGTGTCCCTTGCATCGGCAGGTGGACTCTCAACCACTGCGCCACCAGGGAAGCCCAGGAGTCTTTATTTTTTATCTTTGTTAATTTAATGTGTGAAAATAATTGAATTCTGTTTTAATTTTCATTTCTTTTGATTACTAGTGACATTGAACTTCTTCTCATGTGTATGAGCCAGATACTTATTTTTCTGCTACGAAACCTGCTTTTTGCCCATTTATCTGCTGGGCTCTCATTGTTTTTTGTTTTTTATTTTTTATTTACCTGAGCTCTTTATGTAAAGATTTCCAAATATACCCAAAAGTACAGAGTACAGATCCCTCATCTATCCATCACACAGCTTCAACAGCCATCAACATATTATCTTATTTTTTTCATTTATTTCCTCTTTTATTCTGCCCGCTTTTTTTGCTGAACTATTTTAAGGCAAATTCAGGTATTGTATTTCATTTTACGCTTAAGTTATATTAGTAAGCACTGTAAAAAAAAATAAGAATTTGACATTTTCTTTTTCTCTCAACTTTTTTATTTAAAAGAAATTCAATCCTGTGGGAAAGCTGAAAGAACAGTACAAGGAATACCCATTTAACCCTTCACCTAAGTTCACCAACACTTAATGTTTTACACATTTACATTGCCTTTCTAAATATGTATACACACCTCACTTGTTTATTTTTTTGCTGAATCATTTGAAAGTAAGTTGCAGATGTCATGATACTTCACTCCGAAATATTTCAGCCTCTGTCTCCTCAGAAGCAGTACATTCTCTACCATAACTACACAGCCATTATTACTCTCAAGAAATGTGACATTGATATAAAAATATTATCAAATTTACAGTCTATATTCAGTTTTCCCAATTGGCACCAAAATCTTTTATAACTTTCTTTCTTTTTTTATATACCTGAGCTCAAAACAAGGGTGACACACTGTATTTGGTTGTTATTGTCTCTTTAGTGACCTTGAATGTAGCAGGGTCCCCTCGCTTTTTGTTTGTTTTGTTTTGGTCTTCAGTGACATTGACATTTTTGAAGATTCCAGGCCACTTGTCTTATAGAATGTCCCATAATGTGGATTTTCTGATTGTTAACTCATGACTATATTCCAGCATGACAAGATGCCTCAGGTTCATCTTGTAAATTTCCTGTCCCAGATCTGGCATCAGTCCTTTCTTCAGTGAGCCCTGGTTCTTATTAAGTGGGGAGTGGCATTTAGAGACCATTTTCTGAATCCTGGGGGTAGTCATTGCTACTGGTCTGTCATTACTTCTAGAGCTTCTCAGTGGACAGAGTCTAGATGTGTGTGTATATATATATATATATATATATATATATATATATTTATATATTTATATATTTATATATTTATATATTTATATATTTTATGTTTGTTTTCCTTTTGGTTTTCTGGCCGTGAGGCATGTAGGATCTTAGCTCCCCAACCAGAGATCGAACCCACATCCCCTGCACCAGAAGGCGAAGTCTTAACCACTGGACTGCCAGGGAAGTCCCTAGATACATATTTTTAAAAGAAGGAAGAATAATGAGTTCACACTGATTTTCTTTTCAAGTTTAAAATTTCATAATTTTTACTTTTTAAATTTTACACTTACATGTTTATTCTATCTTGAAATTCTTGGTTCCTAAAAAATGTTCATACAATGTAATTATTTGTTTTATCAATATTTATATAATAGTTTTAAAACTAAAACATCAAATTTATTGCTGCCAGTAATTTTCAAATTATGATTTTTTTTTTTGGTTCTTATTGTCATTAAAGAATGCCCCTTGAGGATATACAGTTAGAATATTGTCTGTAGGGTCTGTTGCAGTAATTCTTTTCTCCAAGTGGTTATGTCACCAATGTAATAGGTTAGGTTCATTTGTTTCAGTATCTTTTCAATTCTTAGGAATTCTTTAAAAATTTAATTTTTTTTATCTTATGAACTCTTTACATAATTTAGAATATATAACAAGATTCATTCAGAGAAATCAGGCTTTCATCCCCATTCCTTCTACCCTTATACTTCCCTCCCCCATAACCTCTATTTGTTACTTAAAAAAAAAAACTGCTGCATACATTGTTCTGCATCTTACCTCTTTTGCACTTAATCTTTTCTGGAAATCAGTCCATCATCACAGTGTATAAGGATCGTCATCATTCTTTTTTCACAGCTACCTAATGCTCCATAGAATGGATGTGTCACAGTTTTTTTCAGCCAGTGCCATGTTGATGTTCTTTGGATGTTGCTGTTAGATGTCACAGTGAATTACCTTGTACATATACCATTTTGTATTTTTCTAAGTATATCTTTGGATTAGGTCCTAGAAGTGAGGTTGTTGGGTCAAATGGTAATTGCGTATGTAATTTTGCTAGATATTGCCAAATTCCCCTCCATAGGGGTTGTAATTTTTTTCCCTTCCTATCCTGTTATCCCACAGCTTCACCAGTAGACTATATTGCTAACTTATGGATTATTTCCAATCTGGTGGGTAAGAAGTGATATCTCAGTGAAATTTTATATACATCCCTATTATACAAATGAGGTTGAATATCTTTTCTTACATTTAAGAGTAATTTGTGGGGGGGGGGTTCTGTAAACTATATGACTCTGTCTATTTTCTATTGGGTAATTATTCTTTTTCTTCTTGATTTTTTAGGAACATTTTATATATTGGGTTGAATAAGCCTTTTGTTTATGATATAGTTTACAAATATTTTTTTCAGACGGGGAATCTTTTAGATGATTGTTGACATTTAGTTTCTTGAGTGTCATGTATACTCTTTGTCCCCAGCTGATTCCTTCCTATCTTTTTCATCCTAGAGAATAGAGGCTTTGGGAATAGGTGTTGGGCAAGGCTGCAATGAGATGAGGAAGGTTTTGAGTTTTCATCTAAGATACATCTCAAGCAGACACCCTAGTGGGTAGTGCAGGCAGTTATCAACTACACTATTCTGTAGTCATTTGCCTTCCAGGCAGCAGCAAGCTCAGCTGTACTGACGAACCCATCCTGTCCATGAAGCAGCCAGCTAGTCCCTTCCTACCAGTGGTCAAGGGCAATGCTCTATGTGTTGACTTCAGAGCCAGCTCAGGGCGACACCAACCCAAAGCAGTACTTCCAGTTCCTTGTGTAACCTGGGTGCAAATTGCCTAGTCCTTTGGGGCCTCCGTTTCTCCAACAGTAAAAGGAAGAGATGGACTGGATGTAGTCCAGAGACTCCTCCAGCTCTGATGTCCTCAGACCCTAGGCCTTAGTTGGCTTCCTGACAAGCAGGGAAAAACGTGGAGATCTTGACAGAAAATTACAGTGTAGCACTGAGGTGTATAAAGAATCTTCCATTAGCATCAGTCCTGTTGAATCTCACTTGTCCCATTGGGACTGATCCTAAAAATAAAAATGTATTTCCTTCTTGAAATTTCCAGTAACACATGCATACAAGGTGTATAGACAACTTAGAAACACCTTTACCACTGAGTCAGTGGTAGACTTGGGCTTCCCACCTGAGTCTCTGACCCCAAAGCCTGAGCTTTTTCCCCTGTGCCAGGCTCATTCTGGGTGTGGAGTAAACAAGGAGGCCTGGGCTGCAATGAGAATCAGAGTCAACAGAGAAGCGAGCCCTGAGCTTTTCCATCCCAGAGTTCAGGCCAGGCCACCTCACAGGTCACCAGAGAAGAAGGGCCAAAGGTAAACAGGCCTCAGAGTGACATCTCAATGGATGTAAACTTGAACGATCCAAGTTCCTGTAGCCCATTCAGAGAAGGGCCACAAGTTATATGTAGCTCATTCTCTAGTTTCCAGAATACCAGAAATGTTTTAAAATATGGCAGCATGTCTTCTTCAGATTACGTAAATTGCACAACAGTGAGGCAAACACACTTCCAGGCATCTTCACATCTCGTTTAATTTAATCCTTACAGCATCCCTTAAGGTATGTATCATTTATTATCCCCATTTTCCAGTTTAGGAAACCAAGTCTCAGAGAGATGAGGTAATTTGGCCAAGATCACGTAACCACTAATGGCAAAGCTAGTATTAGAACCAACATCTGTTGGCTCCAAATCTGCTGCTCCTTCCACTGTTCCAAGCTGCCTACAGTTCTTTATTGTTGCCAACCAAACTTATATACACCCTTTCTGGGGCCACCCCACACATTTGGGAGTCTTCCAGTTGCATCATTTCTGCTAAGTTTCTGGCTTCTGCTTTGTAGAGATCTGCAGCGCTCTGTCATTGCCGGCTGCCGGAGTAACCAGTGGGCCCGTGCAGCAAGGAAGGAGCGCTGAAAAGAGAAGCGAAGGAACTCTAGTCCCCATGGTGCTAAGAAGGACACTCACCTTTCCTCATTTGAATCTATAAGTCCATGTCCCAGGATGCTGTTCTTGCCCGAGATCTGCGTCTATAGAGGCCTCCGAGCTTTCAAGTGAAGTGAGCCGAGTGCTGGCCCATTCACTCGCACCCCACTCCCGTGGCCAGGGGCCACGCTCCCCCTCGAAGCCAGCACAAGGCGAGGTCCTCATGGGGCCGGGCCCTCTGCGTTCACAGAGGAAAAATGAAAGTTGCTTTATTCCCCGGTTTCTTCATAGCTCCCATTATGCCGAGAGGGCTCCACAGTAAGGAGCCAGGGCTGTGATATTTCTGCTTCAGCGTGAGAGATTCATATGTTTGACTAATCAATTCTTTGGCACTGACTTCCCGGCCTGCATTTTGTTCTCTTGCTTTTGATCGTCTGTTTGCCTTTTTGCTATTCTGCTGGCTCTTGTTTGGAGCTTTTATTTTCCAGGAACACTTTGACCTCCTCGATCTTCTGTATTCTTCTCTCTCTCTCCCTTTGTCATTTTCCTCTCTGATTTTGGTTTCCCGTGTGATTGACCGCACACAGCTTCCACATACGAGCAAAGCAGAGACCCTCGAGTCACAAGGCCCCAATAACTGCTGGGTTTTGTTGTGAGAGCCAAGGACCCCAAACCACAGCCAGCCCCCAGCCCCCCAGCCCCCCAGCCCAGCTGCACTGCAGCTCTTCTGCCTCTCCTGTCCCCATCCCAGCCTCACCCTGCAGCATCCATTCCTGGTGTTGGCTTGGGCTCTGTGGTTCACAAAGCCCTCCTAACACATGCAGCCAACTGTCAGGGAGGAGGCGCAAGTACCAGTATTGGTCACATTCCTCAATTGAAGAAACTGGGGATTGGACGTAAGAGATGACTTTCCCAGTGTTCAGAGCTAGTAAGCAGCCAAGCAGGGACCAGACCCAGGTCTGCGCTGAAGCCGGGCCTCATTCGGCTGCACTGCTACTGTGGTCGGTTGCAGCCGGGGGCACCCTCCCCTGAATTCTTCTGGTTTCAGTGTTTTCTTCAAGTTTGAGAACGTGCTAGCAAGAAGACAACATTATGATAATCGGAAATTCAGTCTTTTTTCTCTATTCTTTTATACTTTTTTAGATACAGTTTAACACTTCACACTTCACTTGGTTCCACCTTCGTTACCTTTGACCCTTCCTTGACATTTATTTAGATGTTCATGGCACCTTTGCTTTGAACTCTGGTTAAGAGAATCAGTAACTTTTAAAAAAACATTTTCCCTCACTGAAGATGTGCAATTAATGAATTACATACATGTGGATGTCCACTTACCTTTTTCATTTGTCCAAAGATTGTGGCACAATTATATGAAAATAGTAAAGGAAAGTGATTTGCCATCAAATTAAATTACCTGCTGTGAAGTTGCAGAAACAGCTTATTTTATTACATTTTCCAGAACAGAGCATTTCACGGAAGATGGGAAAACGTAGAGAGAGAACTTCATAGGTGTCGTCTTAGAATTTATGAACCATGAATGATGCATTTAATTTGAAATAGCTGTATTTTCTGTAAGCATGTGTGAATGCAAATTTCAAAGACATACTGGAATTTGACTCGCTCCTATCAGGTGCAGACACTGAAAATAAAAGTAAAAAATGTGCCTTTTGCCAAACTTTGCTACTTTCATTTTAGGAGCCTTGTCGAGTGTAACATTGGCTCTGGACTTGCCAAGTCTAGCTGAGGCAGTATTTTCTTGATTAGTTCCATCTCTCTGCCTGTGTTATTTGGGAGCTGTCAGATAATGTCATCATTAACCCATTGCCAATGTGCTTGAAAAAGAATCCTGAAACTCTAGCTGGATTTCTACGCTAGAAGTTAGAAGATGAAAAGCAAGTTGTTTTCTGAGTGAATACATTTTATGGGGAACTGAGTAAAGCCAAATGAAACTTCACAGGGGAAATGGAAACTGTCTTTTGACTCTCTGAACACTACTATTTTAAGTTATTTTAAGACAAGAAGTAGTATTTCTATATTAATATTTCCCTGCGTTAATCCATTTGGGGGGAGGGAAATCATAATCTCACATAATCAGCTTGAATGGCTCTCAGCCTAGAACCTTAAACATAAACACATAATGAATGAGTTAATATACTTAATCATAACTAATGTTATCCTCAGTTATAATAAAGATGCCAATTTTTAAATTTGGATCATTTACTGTATTAGATGACGTAGGTCATCTTTTTGTAGATAATAAGATCTATTTAGAATTCCCTTTGGGACACAAGTTATAAGAAAAAAGGGTAGTGGTTACAAATTTGTTCTCCTCTTCCCAGTTACCCATGCAGAAATGTTATGTGTTTCTTTTCAGAGAGTATATAGAAATTTCGAGCCACCTCTGGGTTCTAAAGTTTGAATGTGTGTTTATGCTCTTTGTCCTGAAAGCAACATCTCTTTGTGGAAAGAGCCTTGAACTTAGGACAAGCCTGGGTTGAAGTGGCTATGTGACCCTGGACAAATAACTTACCCTCTCTGAGCCTGTTTCCTCGTTTGTGAAAGGGCCTTGCTTACCCTTACCTCAGTAAGTTGTTATGAGGGCAAATGTGGAAATATTTATTAACAGTAATCATAATAATAGCACTTACTCTGTGTCAGGCACTCTTAAAGCACTTGACACATGTTATCATTTATCCTCACAACAACCCTGTGAGGTGAATACTGTTCTTTTTCCTTTTGTACAGATGAGAGAACTGAAGCATGGAAAGCCTAAATGACTTGCCCAAGGTCACACAGTGTTAGTGTCTAGCTCCAAAGTCCTTGCTCTTAATCACCATGCTGTGCTGTCTCTCAGAGCCTGGCATATAGTACGTGTTTGATAAACGCTTGTTGATAAATCTGGAACCTGTCAGCTCAGGTGCCTGAAGGGCACACACTCATGCATGCTGAGGGGCAGTGGCCCAGTGATGGCTTCCTGGCCTACTCTTCTCCACCCCAGGGCCCTTGTCTAAGGGAAGCCACATTGCTAGATAGAAGAACTAGCACCTCTGACCCAAGGCCATCTGGGATCATCATGTTGCTGGGGAATCTTTAAGTATTCTATTTCTAAATTTCAAAGCAAGCTTAGGCTATATTTACAGCATTTAACATATGAAAAATCGTAGGGAAAGTGGGCTTTTAAGTGGAACGGTTGTGTAATGGAATATTTCACATTCCGGTTCAGCCATAAAGCTCAGGGCTGATAAACAAAGCATCTGAAGCCAAATGGCTCCTCATCTGACCCCAATTAAAATAAAGATTTCATTCCATTCTGTCCTGACAAAGAGGAACATATTGTTGCCTTTAAGGGAGTTTGGTTTAGTTAATGAAAGAATTTTATTTCATTTTTCCCCCCAAATACATTATCTAATTAAATAAGATTCAATTTGTTAAGACTTCTGGTAGAGACATGTTAACTCTTTCAAAGCTGTGTTGCTTACATGCCTCACGATGTAGAGGGTACTTGTAATTCCCACTTCACAATCCATTGTTTAAAGAAATAAAGCCCAAGTTGTGGTGAAGACAAACATTATCTTCTCCAACGTATGTCTGTTTACACATCTATTACAGCAACCTGTGTATGTAGGTAGCATGGATTCTGTATAAAATATCACATATTTACATAAAGTTCTGTTTCCTTAGAGGCATTTGTACTTGTACATATTGTAATTTACCAATCACCATACATCTGTCCATATAGAATATCTCATGCAAGGAGTTGTAGCTCTTAAAATATGTTAGGTAACATAAGTTGGATATTGATGCCAAATTATCACAAAGTTCCTTCAGAGTTACACTGAAGAAATATGTGACTGCCGTCATTTAACATTAAGAGTGAACACCAGCCAACTTTTTTGGAGGTGTGGAGTCGGGGGTGGGTGTTGGCTTTTCTCGTGTCATGCTGTCACTGCTTTTTTTTTTTTTTTTTTTTTTGCGGTACGCGGGCCTCTCACTGCTGTGGCCTCTCCCGTTGCGGAGCACAGTCTCCGGACGCGCAGGCTCAGCGGCCATGGCGCACGGACCCAGCTGCTCCGTGGCATGAGGGATCTTCCCGGACCGGGGCACAAACCCGTGTCCCCTGCATCGGCAGGTGGACTCTCAACCACTGCGCCACCAGGGAAGCCCCTGTCACTGCTTTTTTGTAGCCATTTCTATGTGTGCCACAGCTTATCATGACTGTTGAGTCCGTAATTACCAGGCAGCACATTTTGGTGTCATTACAGAGAAGTTCTCTTCAGCTCAGCTAGGCATGAGGAGGCAGTTGGATTGCGAGACCCTGATTGGTCACCTCCATACCCCCAAGGAATTGCCTGTATAGTCCATGGAGCTGCAGGGAAAGAGGGCTGGCCTGGGCATCAGGAGAGCTGCCCCTGGGAGAGCGCCTCCCTTCCCTGGGCTTCGGTTTCTTCATCTTTGAAATGACAGAGCAGAGTCAGCAGATCTCTGAAGGCCCCTTGGCTCTGCCTTTCTCAGATTCTGTATTCAGTAGAGCAGAAAGTACATGATGCTTTTAAATCCACTAAGAATTTATAGTCAGATGCTAAGGATTTATGTTCTGAGAAATAAAAAGTCTAAGTCTATAAAACCTAAGGCATTTAAACCACATTAAAAAAATTCTGTTACTTTGCATGCAATGGCTCCTTCTGACTGAATAGCAAGTGTTTACTCAGCATAATTGAGCACCTATCCTGTGTAGGCCTGGCGCCAGGTTTCAAAGCTGTATCATTCATGGCCCTGCCCTGCAGGAGCTTATCTCCTGTGGTGGGGGGCTGGGGGTTGTATGAAAAGTAAGTAAAGAGGTCATCCCTTTGTTAAAAGGGATCCCTATAGCATACTCTGTGGGGAGGGGCACGGGTCACAGAGGAGGGGATATTTGGGCTGGACCTTGAAAGGCAAGTGCAGTTTTACCAAATGGAGAAGGGGTGCTCTTTCTAGGAGGGAAGGGAGGGTGCAACATATTGGAGCAAAGCAATGAGTTCTGCAGTATTGAAACATGGCGGTGGGCTGAGGAAGGGCCAGATGGAGGATAAAACTAGAAAGGAAGGTTTGTGGAAAGTCTCAGGCTCTTAGCAGTTCCATTCCAAGGAGTATGCCCAGTGTTTTTCAAACTGGTGGTAATGGGTGTTCTTGCAATAAAAAGGGTTCTGTGGCCAACAGACTCTGGGAATACAGTTGACTTGATTCACCTCTTTGAAGTACACCGTGTACAATAAAGACTCTATGTGTGCTCAGCAATGACCCATACTGAATTGGGTTTAACCCAGTATTTCTCAAACTTTTAACCATCAAACCCTTCTGAGGCAGAAGTCCTATTGATGCTGTGGAGCTAACTTTAGGACATAGAGCTTGAGATGGGAAGTCCCACTGGAGAGCTGCAGTTGGTAGAAATACAAGATCTGGTCAGCATTTTAGAAAGATCACTCTGGCCTGGAGGAGGGACTGGAGCTGGGGGAGAATGGCAGGGGAGCATCACCAGTATCTGATTAGACACCTGGTTACACCTGGAGGTGTTCAAGGTGCATTTCAAGGAGAGCCCCCTCTGGATACAATCCACACCTTCTCCACGGATGTGGGCCTTCCGGGAGTCCTACAGGCAGGAGGCTGGCCAGATGGTGATAGTCAAAGTCATCTGCCTGGCAGCCTTGCCAGAGCCTGCAGGTAGAATTGGTGACTGACACAGGATGGGCTCAGGGTTAGGAGGTTGGAGGCAGAAGATGAAGACTTCTGCTGAAGACTGATGCTAAAGGTTTCCCTGGTCCCCTGAAGCCAGTTGTTGGGGGCCTACTATGTGCCAGGGACTGTGCCAGGTACTTTTACATACACCCCCCGACTATTCCTTGAAACCATCTGACAGGTATTGCTGTTGTTCCACTTTGATGAATAAGGAGAAAGAAGCAGAGGGAGGGTGGTTGACTGTCCCGAAGTCACGTGGCTGTTGGGCCTCCAACCCATCCAATTGACTCCCAAGTCCATGATCTTAACACTGAGCTGTACTGCCTGCCCCAGAAAGCCTCCATTTAAGAGCACTGACCAACTGCCAGGCACTGTGCAAATCACTTTGCATACATTATTTAATTTACTCTCCCCAGCAGTGCTACAAGGCAAGTGCTGTTATCCCTGCTTAATGGATGAGCAAACTAAGGCTTTGCTTAGTAGCCAAGGTCACAACTAGATGTTGCAAAGCCAGGTACTGAACTTCAGTCAGCCTGCTCGCTACTCCTCCTTAATAATTCTGAGGAGGTTGTTCAAGAAATTGCTCAGAAATATTTCTCTGTAGACATATGAGAAAGTTGGTGGGCTTTATTTTTGGTGCAACAGTACTCTGGCTCTGAGCTGAGTTGAATCCAGTGGTTAGATCCTGACCTTGATGCTGGAGATGAGAAACCCAGATTTGAGTGAAGACTTTTTACATTAAATTCAGCACATGTTATCAAGCCCTAGTCCTGCCATTAAACTTTCCCCTCCCATGTAGGCTGAGTGGCTGATGTACGCGTGGGGCTTTTGTTTGCCCAGGTGTGAAGGGAGGATGCTTGCTCTGTGCTGGGCTCTGAGGGTGCAGAGAAGGGAGCACCCAGCTCATGCTTGCCTGGTGCTCAGAGATGAGTAGAGGAGTCAGAGGTGTTTACTGTGGGCAAGCAGTGCCCTGAGGCACTTTCCTGAGGAGGTGACAGAGCTGAGCCTTGAAGGATGAATTACCACCGTCCATCAACCTGTAATTAGCAGAAAGTGGTTGGATAAAATTGTAGGGATCCCCTTACGATACGTGGTTTTATGCCCATAATTCAGGTGAGGAAACGAAGTGCTGGAAACAGCTAAGTGATTTGCCCAAGACCATGCATCTAGTAAGTGACTGAGCTGGGAATTGAACGCCAGCCTGTTGGGCCTCAAAGCCCTGGCCCCCTTCGTTACACCTTCTGCTCACATCTTTACTGTGTAGCTGCTTCTTCCAAGCTCCTGGATATTTTGAGTAGTAATTTTGCTTTTATGGTGGTTCAAACTCTTTTCACAAAAGAAAAATCGTTGACCTTTGCTAAGACCTGGCATGGAGAGAAAGGATGGGCTAGAACGAGGGAGACCTGAATTGAAATCCCAGCTCTGCCCCTGACTAACACACTGGTGATCTTAAACAAGATATTTTACTTCCTTGAGCCTCCTCAGTAAAACAGGGACAGTCATTCCTGCCTCACAGGGATGGTCGTGGAGACTGACTGAGAGATGCGAGTAAAGAGAGCCTGTGCAAAGTCACCTAGTGGCCGCTCTGTCAATGGTGTGTTCTCCTTCCCCGCCCTCCTGTGTTGTACAGAACTCTTCTTTATAATCAGAACTTCCCAGCAGTTATTTCACCCAAGGCTCTGCATATTTAAACCATCTCTTAGTTGTCAGCATTTAAATTCTTCTATTAAAAGTGTCTTTCTGACATGAACCCTAAAATTGCACACATCTTGTTTCATACCCTGTTTCATACCACGTCCACTCTTAAGGCTCCTTGCATAGTAATTACCACCTTTCCGTCTCCCAGCGCGGGGTCTGGGTTGATGAGGCAACTGCTACTTTTTTGGTGTTGCTTATAAAACCAATGTCCCATTCCCCAAGGTTTGGGTGGGACTTAACTTGAGAGGTGGAGATTGCGGGGTGGGGGGGGTTGTGTGTGTTTGTTTTAGGTGGAAGGGAGATGGGTCTATGGAAATAAAACTAGAAACAGCCAGTATTTGTGAGGTGAGCCATAGAAGAGAGAGTCAGCACACCCAGTTTTTAACTGAAATAATTCCCACAAGGCACTCTCCTATGTGGCTGAGAGGAGTATGGAAGCAGCGTGGCAGTTTACATCAAGAGCTTTAAAGATGCTCAGGCTCTGTTGGATTCAGCAAGCTTTTCTTGAGTCACTGCTGCGTGCCGGGCCCTACGCTAGGTGGTCACCTCTACGCTGTAGCTGTGCACGCTCAGGTAAAGGAAGTCAGCCTGGGAGCAGGCACTTCCCACACAGTGTTGGTAGGTGCTGTGCTAGCGGGAAGCGTGGGGGTCCTGGAGCCCCACAGAAAGCTTACCAACCCCGGCTCGAGAAAGGGATGCCGGGCTCAGTGTTGAAGGTTGTCACTCAAAGAAAATTGGTAGAGGGACCCAGCATGGAGGTGAGCAGCACTGGTTGCTGTGTGTCTGGAACGTACCAGAGGAGGCGGGCGAGTGCTGGGGGGGTGCACGTTCTGGTCCTCAACCCAAAAATGAGTTTGATTTCCGTGTGGTGCAGTCAGCCCCACCAAGACGGTTCTCGTCAAGGGCACAGGCAATACATAGGCTGCAGTTTTATCTCTGAGTGCTCTAGCACATCAATAACAGTGTCCTAATAGCAGCTTCTAATTAAATTTTATCACAGTCCTGAATGCACCAGTGACCTGCACACTCTTCCAAGTAGGTCTGATTCATAGGACATTTGTGCAATTCTGCAGATTTGAAGAGGTATTTATTCTCATTTTTGCCTTCCCAGTCCGGCAGAAGTTCTAATGTGTGTAAGGCAGCTTTGTAATTAACAAAGTGTGTTGTGGGGACTGAAGCAGGAAAACTCAGGACTGGGCCATCTCGCACTGTGTACTTATGCATTTAAGCTGTGAATACTAGAGAAATCCTTAAAATAAAGACCTGTTTGCGTTAAAAGTAAAAAAGAATCCATGCCAAACTTGTCCTGTTCAAAATCACTTGATGAAGCTGAGCTTTTTGAACTCTGACTAGTACTTAATTTTAGCTACTTTTTTGTTTAAAACACCAGGGAAAGCAGTGAGGCTTTCAGATCTTTAAATTTCCTTTTTTGGGAGAGATGACAGTGCTTCTCTAAAGTTTGTTTCTTACCTTTCCACCTTTGAACAATTGATTTTGATTAGAAACATTACACCCAGCATTTACTTTGACATCCCAGAGTACAAACAGTCATTTTAATGATTTTTTTAAAAAACAAAATCATGACAGGGACATCAATCCTTTGCCTGGTGTATGAAGGCCTGGTATATTAATTGGCTGTCAGATTCTGAAGAAATATTGGATTAATGTGCTTGATCGTAGCGGTCTGTTCAGAGACTGAAGTTTGATCCTGATGTCCCCAGTCTCTCTGCTTAATGCAATTACAGATATGCATTCAGGACATTTGAGTGGATTGCATTTCATTAATACGATTTGAGGGGACAACACTAGGCTGCTGTTGGGTCCTCTCTGACAGCTAATTATAGAATGAAGTGTGTATACCGCTAAGGAACAATGGTGCCCTTAGTGGGGCCATTAAAACAATAGAAACATAGTGCTTAAAAACTCTCAGAGAGTTACTTTCCATACTTGTCATGGGCCAGCAAGATGGCTCAGAGGAGGAAGTTAGAAGGAAAGAAATGGATGGGAACTGGAGGGGTCTCTGATAGCATGACTTTTGCTTGTCTTTGAAAGAATCTAAAAGTCTAACCTGTTGTCCTTCTGTTGGGACACTGCTTGCTTAATATTGGTCAGGCGTTCTTTCAGGGTAAGTAGAAATCATGATCTTTGACCACACAGACCTGATATATTGCCCCTCCCCTTTGCCACCTCCCCAACACCCCTCCTCAAGGTGTCTTTCATAAAGTGGAGAAAGTGACCATTTGGAACACCCATAGTTTATTAAATTATTCCTTTGAGGAGAAAAAGAGGCCTTGTCTTGTGGGGTTGTGACTCAGCCACGTGGGCCATTCAAATGTCTACCCGTGGAGGGAAGAGCTGCAGGGTATTAATGAAAGTGTGTCCTCCTAGGGCTATTTACAGCTCCCTGAACCCCGGCCTAACTAAGACCGTCCATTCGAGAAGCATTCAGTTGACTCCTACTGTGTGTCAGCACTGCTGGCTGTTGGCAGTAAAAAGATGAATAGGGTGCAGCCCCTTGTCCCTGAGCTCAAGTCCTGTGAGGGAAACAGACATTTTAAAAAAATACATGAATGAGCCAGTGGTGGGTTGGAGTAGATGGTTGTATAGAAGAAATACCAAAAAAAAAAAGGAAGTCTGAAGAGAAGGCAACATATGAGGCGGGCCTTAAAAGTTAAGTAGAAGTTTGGTAATAAGTTAGGAGGTGAGGTGGAGCTTCTAGAGAGAGGGCAGCTATGCAGAAGCTAGGAAATGGGATTGTCAGACTGTGTGTCCTTAATAGAGAGGATCTGGCTTGATGACCTGTCCAAGGACCAAACTGAAATAGTATTCTTAGCTGCTCTCTTGAGGGTGTGTTCTTCAACCTAGAGTCACCTTTGCCAAGGCTCCCCAGAGGCTATGGAAAAATCTTGAACTCAGTATCAAGAGTCTTGGATTCTAGCCTTAAATCTACCCCTAAAAGCTGTGTATATCCCCCAAAAGTCACTTGGCCTGTTTTCTCATCAATGAAACAGATACCACCAACTTGCCAGCCTCATGGGTGGATCAGGTTTGATTAAGGAGGGTGCAGTTATCTGCCCAGGCTCCCCCAGCTGCTGGGGGGTGTCAGAGCCAAGAGCCACACTCAGGTGAGGCCAGCTGCAGGGCCCACCTCCACCATGCAGCTCTGGCTTACTTTGGAGCAGCGGTAAAAAGTTGGTATTATTGGTTAAGTAGGAAGCTTAGGGTATCTAATCTCATATTTGGAACCACTTCCAGCAGTCCAAGGTGACACGAAAATTCCTGGCACTGAAGCAGCTGTCAGCTAAGAGACCCTCAGGCCTGGCCCACTCAGAAATGCGCTCGTACCATCCCACCAAGAAAGCTCCTGGCTGCATGTCCAGATCCCCGTTTTCCTGGGATATAGCACCCTTAGTGGAGGGGATTTCCCCAGCAACCTTTGCAGGACGCTTTTAGAGTCCCAGAGACAGATTATCCCAACTACCTGCCCCCCCACCCCCCACCAAGATGTCTGCTTCTCTTTTAAACCGCTATCAGGAGAGAGAACCAGAAGCTGTTCATGAAGTGATGGTGGTACAAGCAGTCCCCCTCCAGCCCCCCGGCGTCCGCTCTCGCCCCACAAGCTGCTCTCCACACCCTGTCCTCCTCCCACCTGTAACCCTTAAGCAGTTCCTCATCACCCAGCAGTGCTTCTCAGAAGGCAGTGCATCCCTAAGGCAGAATGCCCAACTTTGACCCCCAGAACTCAGACCCCTGGCCCCCGCTGAATTCCTTCAGGACTGCATACCCCTGTTAGAAGCGCCAGACTGGACTGTACGGCATAGGGCAGAGGCTGTGACTCTTCTCTGGCTCCTGGCTTGTCACACAGGCACTCCATGAAATCTTGGGTGAAGGAGTATCTGAAACCTAAGATAATTAGGAAGGGAAGAGAGTTATCACTGTGATGGCACCACCCTCTGGGTCACCCCTCTTTGCCGTGAAAACAGGGTTGGCAGCTCCAACCCTCAGTTTTCATTCTGACCAGTGAGTCACCTCCCCTTTTTTACGCTCTTGGTATTCTGAGGGATCGCTTCGACAAGAGGAACTTGGGGCTCAGCGAAGTGACAGGGAACGGATGCATGACTAACCCGAGTCCCTCCCTCCCTACTGCCCACAGTGGTGGAATGGGGATGACAGGCCTGCCCTGCCTCCCTCAAGGCTCAGATGCCACCACATCGGGGAGTGTTAGCTTCCTGGGTCATCACACCATCCCTGGTGCATCACCTGGTGGCCGGGAGAGTGGTTCGGGGGTGAAAGGCCAACCCTTGAGAGGGCCCTGGGGATCGCGGCCCTGCCTGGGAAGTCTGCTCCTGCCCACCTGAAGCCTGCTGCAGAACGCCGGGCAAGTCTTTGGTCTCATCAAGAGTTCGTCGGGTGGCAGTGCTGTTATTCCCCAAGAAACTCAATGGGCAAGCACAGAAGCCCCTGCCTTCTCTGAATTTTATTTGCTAATTTCTCCATGGGTAACACAGCCCTGCCAAGACCTGTTTCCCTCCTATTACCTGGCTGGTGTTTTTCTAATGGCTCCTTTCCTAATGATGCTCAAACAAAGAGACTATGGCGGAGGGTAATGCGCCACCCCTGCCTCTCACTCCCTGGTCATTCTTGCTAACAGGCTCAGCCTCGCTTCACAGTCATTATCACATGTCGCACTGTCTTTGGGATGCAGAGATGATTTGCCAGCTCCATAATGCTTCATTTTTACTAAAATGAAGGCAGAGCAAAAAAATTCTTGCATTAAAAAAATGTACACTTACTCCTGACAGATCTGATCTTAAAACCCTCCTGTGCCCCCCAGTCTGTAGAGGATAGCATCTCAACTCCTTGGCCTGGCATCTGAGACCTCCACGATCTGGCTGGTGATTGCCTCTTTTCACTTCCCCTTCACATTCTCCTCTCTCCCGCACATCCTCTTGTGGAGGGACTTGCTCCTTGGGGCCCTGGGCCCCAGGCTGCTCGGCTCCATGCTCGGGCTCGTGCACTCTTTGCCTGGAACACCCTCCAGACTCCATCCGACCAGGTTCAAGGCTCAGCATGAGCATCCCACCCTCTGTTCCTCTGTGTCGCTTTTCCACGACAGCCCCGGTGGGATCCATCCCTTCCTCTTTCAGGCCTTCTTTATGCCCAGGCAAGCCTCTGTCCCCTCACCTAAACCCTCTATCGCCCTTATTTGTGTGCCCGTCTCTCCCAGGAGGCTGCAGTCACCTCAAGGGCAGAAGCCCCATCAGAGTCCTTGGTGGCCCCCAGTGTCCAGTACATGGCTGACAGACGTTCCCCTGTGAACGTCAGGGGAAGGAAAGGAAGCCCTCTCTTCCAGCCAGTTTGCTTTATATTAGAGTTACGTGTGCCTCTCCCACCAGGTTGTGAGAGCCAGTACCCAGGTCAGAGACAGCCGACTGGCTCAGCAGAGAACTCAGCCAAATCCGCGCTCACAGAGGAACAGGGTGTGGGGGTGGGTAGGAGATAAAGCGTTGAGTTGGGGACATGTTGATGTTGGGGTGTCTGCGGTACATGCAGGTAGAGGCGACCAGTGGGTAGTGAGACGTCCAAAGCAGAGCTCTGGGCTTCCCAGGATCTTCCATGGGCTGGAGGCCTCTCTAGCCTTGGCGTCCACGGGGAACTGGAGGTGTCCTTTTCCCATGACATGGCAGATGGAGTGCTCACACAGAGACCCTTCTGGCGGTACTTCTGTTCACCATAGTCAGCTGGGAGCCAGCAAGTTGACAACATTAACGAGGAATGTTCACTGCACACCCTCACTCGTAAGCTCCTTGATGGCAGGGACCATGCGAATTCAGGCCCCCCAGTGCCTTCATCTGACAACCAGAGCCACACGGGCAGCCCATGAGGGTCAGCCAGGATAAATCTGTCCCCCCAAGAAGACTGCTCGCCGGAGAAAACAGCTTTGGCAGTGTACGTTCTGGATTGTCAGCTAGACAGCCAGCCATTCTACTTGCTGGTCACACTTAGATCTCGGAGTTGACAGGGACCTTAGAGGACATCCACTTGTACGTACATCCTCCTCTGCAGGTCAGCTGGCTTGTGCTTACACACTCCTGGTGTCAGAAAAACTCAGGCTCTGTTGGATTCAGCAAGCTTTTCTTGAGTCACTGCTGCGTGCCGGGCCCTACGCTAGGTGGTCACCTCTACGCTGTAGCTGTGCACGCTCAGGTAAAGGAAGTCAGCCTGGGAGCAGGCACTTCCCACACAGTGTTGGTAGTGATCTCACTCTTAAAGAGCCAGATCTTCTTATCACAGTTTTCACCCTCTAGTCCTAGTTTTATGCTCTGTAGCCACGTAACACTAGTATCACTTGGTTGTGATTTTCCTACCAGTCCTAGAAGTCCTTTTGCACTCAGCCTTCTCAATCCAGTTTTTCAGCTGGTCTCTGGAGGGCTCTAGTTTGTCATTGTCCCTCCTAAATGCCTAAAATACCAGATATTCCACATGCGGTCTGATGAGAAGAGAACTTGGTGGGCCTGTCCCCACTCTTACTCAAGACACGTGATGTCCAATACAGTAGCCACTGGCTACAGGCGGCCCTCGGACACTTGAAATGTGACTAGCCCGAACGGAGATGGGCTGTAAGGGCAAAATATACAACAGATTTCTGAGACTTAGTAAGAAAACAGAATGTAAAACTCGATTTTCCATATTGGTTACATGTTGAAATTATAATTACTTTATTTATTGGGTAAAATATAACACATTATTAGAATTAATTTCCCCTGTTTCTTTTTTTACTCTTTAAATGTGCTACTAGAGAATTTTTTTTCAATTGTTTATTTCTCTTGTCTGTGCAGGATGAGGTAGAAATTTACCCCAGAACCAAATTAGAGATTTTTAAATTGCATATGTGACTGACATTATATCTCTATTGGACTCTATTGCCCTGAGTGCAGCTCTAGATTTTCTACTTCTCTGAATGTAGCAGGTTGCATTATTCTTTTTTTGAACCATATCACGCTGTCGGCCATTGCTGAACATGTATTGAACATAAAATTCTGCCACTTTTACACCTGCCATACAAATTTCTTTTAAAACGGGTCAGCCTTGACTAGTACTTGTAGAGTTGATTTTTTGAACTTAAGTGTAGGAAATGACATTTGTCCCAAATACATCTCAACTTGTTAGTTTCAGCCCATTGTTCCTGTCTCCTGAGAATTTTTTTCAATCCTTGCTGTCACCATGTCCTTTACAGATTTGATCAGCGTTTTCTATGCTTCTGTCTAAGTCGCTATTGATGATGTTGGTTGGCATCGGAACAAAGTAGAGAGTTCTACCACACACAAAGCTCACTGGCCAACAGTTTTGACAACAGCTACAAACCCACCATTTAGCTGTGGTTGTTCAGCCCATGTTTCTCCATTTTGCCCACATGGAGACTGATTTTCTCCAAATGTCTCACTAACTGCAGCCTGTATTGTACCTAAAGTAGCCGCCTCCCCTTCTGCCCCCAGCCTTACCCCCAAGCTACCTCGCCACCTATTAGGAAAAGAAACACAAAATCTGATATGACTTATTCTCCTGCTTTTAGACACCAAATGGATTAACTAATTTTCACTAAAGCGTTAACGACTAATAGGGGCTGAACATGACTTTTGTCTTTTAAAAGAGAGCGTACAGCATTTAACTGGGACCTTCAGTACCACAGGCAGACAGAGGACTTTATTTGGAGCCATACCGCTGAGGCAGAGTCAATAGGGGAGAAGTTTGGGGCCTTAGGTGGGGAGGAATGGGGCCTTGTCCGGTGCCCCTCAAGACTTTCCTCATTAGTTGTTACCGAAGAGTGGTCTTTCCTACAGTTGGTAACGAAGACCCAGTCAATGCAGTCTAGTGAGTGCCAGGATCTGTAGGCGTGTATCTAGCAGTTCACTGGAGTGCCTCTTCCCACACTCTCTCTTAATCTCCTTTAGTCCTAGTAAGTTTCAGAAATAGGAATTGAACCTTTCACTCTAGATCACTCACGTGCTTGTGGCATGACTTTCATCTATGGTCTCAAACCCAATCCCCTCCTTTCTAGCAAGGTGTGTAGTTTTGGCTTTCTCCTGTAGCTGTGTGTGTGCACGTGTGTGTGTGTGTGTGTGTGTGTGTGTGTGTGTGTCAGAGGGAACAGAAAGATATTCTCTTGGCTGGCGTAGGGCAGAGGGGAAATCTTTTTTCCCCTTTCTACCTTTGAAGCCCTCACTATAGGAAATGTTTTGAGTGTGGGAGGCTAGAGGGGAGCGTTTGCAGACCTCCTGCCTGCCTGAATTGTAAGCATTAGCTGTCTTTCCTAGGTGGCTCGCCAGGCCCTTTCTCCCTTTCTTTGGGCTGACAGATGAAGGCAGGCACCACACGAAGGTGCCTGTTTTCAAGTGCACTGCATGAGGGATATTCACTTTATTTCTGGTTTATGGAGCATTTCCCCCCCAGAGGACAGAGTTTACTTTGTGTAATGTTAACATCTTGCTGTAACACTGTCTCTTTAAGAGAATTAACATCCTCCACTTTGCAGATTTTGAGATTCCTGACCAGAGAGTCTCTAGTTCACAGCCATAAGGTGGTGAGACCTCTCAGGGACCAAAAGGAGGATCTTTTACAGAACTGAAACTGAGATGGGGTGGGGCATGATCCCTTGGGCACAAAATTAGTGGAGGATGGAGAGCCTTGTGGGTACCTTGCCCATCAAGAAGAGAATGATTTCTTAAGTCGGACCAAACAATTCTGGTCCACTCCTCCGGCCAGAAACCAGACTCCTTCATTTGGGTCTGTCTCAGAGGATGTGGTGTCTTTTGCATTTGGAATTAGCTGGATGTAATGAATTCTGGGTTTTACATATTTATTACCATTGTCCATGCTCCCTCTGGTCTTGTAACCACTTCTCCTACCCAGCCTGACTCCCTCCAGGGAGAACAAGAGGCAGTCACGGAGGCAGCTGGGGGAGGGAAAGCTCTGTCTGGCTTACAGTTGAACAGGCGGGGTTCAAATCACGACTCCTTCAGCCATTCATTTACTCCAGCAAAGATTTATTTCAGCCGTGCCCAGGGCCAGGGCCTGTGCTGATGGAGAGAGTGTGGAGATGAATGAAAAGGTCTCTGCCTCGAGATCTCACCTACTGTGGAGGCCCACCTATAACCATGAGGAGGACACCCCGTGGTAACTGCTGGATGGAGGACTGTGGGAGCTCTGCTAGAGACGCCAGGAAGAATGCTTCAGGGCACAGGGGAGACGACACTTGAGCTGGGCCTTAAACGGGGAAAAGTAGGCATTTGCCAAGCTGTGTGATGGGAAGCAACTTACTTCACCCTCTCTGAGCCTCAGTTTCTTCACCTGTGAAATGGGGATTATAATATGTACGTAAGGCACCAGAGCTGCAGACATACCAGCACCCCTCTCAGGGACTGGGGACAGGGTTTGGGCCCCCCTGCTCCCCTTTTTAATTCCAGTTATTTTAAAGCTCTTGATTTTACAGGACATTGTGTGTATTGATATTTTCGTGACTTTTGTTGTTCAGACCGAGAAAATGGTGGAAAACAGTCTAAGGGATCTCAGGGAAAAAACTCTGAGAAACAAACAGTGGTTTTTATAAGGAGCATGTGGTGCCAGAAAATGTCCACAGGACAGCTACAACCAGAAGAGCTATTTGGAGGCCGCAGGTGTTGGTCTGAGAGCAGCCTCGGGTCCTGCCATGTCTTTGCTTGTCTCTGCTCTAGAACTGTGATCTTGCCTCATAACTAAAAGGCAAGAGGGGGAGAAATGAATATGGAGTCTGTTCTAGTTACGTCAGTAGCAGCAATAATATTGGGGAAGAAAAAACCCTGCAGGCTGACTAAAACGGCCCTAGACTTGGTTAAACCCTGGCTTGGCCTCTCTTGGTTGTAGATGGTAGAACTTTAACTTGAGCAAAAACGTCAGGAGGGAGCATTCCTTGGCTCACGTAGCTGAGAACCCCAAGGCTTCCCTTGCTACAGCCATGGCTGGATTCAGGAGCTCAGATGATGTTATCTCATCTCTCATCGATCACTCTTTGGCTTGGCTTGGCCTGGCTTGGCTTTGCCTATTAGTTTTTGTTTCAGACGTTCTCTTGCTTTGCAATAGAAGCATAAGGGCCTGTGTGGTCCTTAGAGCTTGAAATGAGTCTCCACCCCTTATGTCTGTGCATCATCTCTCAGAGGAGACTGCTTAGCCCAGCTTGGCTACATCTGGGCCGCCCTGAGCCAATCACTGACCAGAGGATGGGGGCCTCCAGTTGGCCAGACACAGGTCACATGCCTGCCCCTTGGCTGGTTGGGGGTTGGCAAGATCAGCTCCATTAGGAAGAAGGAGTTTTCTTTTTTTTTTTTTTTTCTTTTTTTTCTTTTGCGGTACACGGGCCTCTCACTGTTGTGGCCTCTCCCGTTGCGGAGCGCAGGCTCCGGATGCGCAGGCTCAGTGGCCATGGCTCACAGGCCCAGCCGCTCCGTGGCATGTGGGATCTTCCCAGACCGGGGCATGAACCCGTGTCCCCTGCATCGGCAGGCGGACTCTCAACCACTGCGCCACCAGAGAAGTCCCCAGAAGGATTTTTCTTACTTCCCATTCACAATGGAATGGGAGAGAAAAACATGGGAACAAGTGGTCAGTGGTGGGGTGGAGGGTGCCCAGAAGATGGAAGGACTACAGAAGATTGGTGGGGGGAGGGATGGAGTTGGATATCAAGGGAGACTTCACCAAGGTGCTCATGGCAGAGCTGAGGCTCTAAGGGCAAGGAGGGTGTCACCAGCAAACTGACCCTCTGGGCGTGTTGGCTGGACACTTGCGGCTTGGTTGGCGCCGGCTTTGAGGGCTCCTTTTGGACATGGCTGCAGGTGTAGAAGGTTGAAGGGGGGCTGTGTGGAGTGGGTCTCATGGGGGAGACAAGGGGCCAAGCTGCTTCCTTCCCTGCTTCCCAGGAGTCTCTGAGGGCATGTCACTGAGATGGAGAGCCTCCTGGGAGACTGGCAGCCGGGCTGAAGCCGGTGAGAGCTCTGTAAACAGTGCAGACACTCCTCGGCGCCAGCATCCAAGAGCCCAGTTCTCCAGGTGCAAGCCTCTGTGCCCCTGCGGCCTTACCCAGGGATGCCCTGCCCTTTGGCGAGCTCAAGCCCAGAGTGGGGACTTTATTGGAATTATTTTCCCACTCCCCTGATGATCAGCCTCTCTCTTCTTTTACCGAAATTTTAAACACAATAATTATACGTGAACTACTTTTACACGCGGTTTATACTTTTGAAAATGCTCTTGTGCCCATGATCTTCTTACGCTCCTTTCACAGGTGAGGGAATTAGGGCTCAGGGCTGTGACTTGACCAAAGCCACAGAGCTGAGAAAAGTGGCAGTGCCACAATCCATCCATCTGTTCTCTCCCCACCGCCCTCCCTGCCGTCCATCCCACCATGCATCCAGTGTATCCATGACACCTCGGGATGCCAGCCACTGAAGATCCCCGGGAACCAGCCCCCAGCCCCCAGGTCACTGAGCTCACAGGCCAGCAAGGAGGAGGATACAGCGAGGGAAGTCCTCCCAGTGCCAGCTAGACATTAATGGTGGCTAGAAAATCTGGAATTCTAGGCATGAGAGTTTCATCTTCCACATGTGGAGGCCAAGAAGGAGATTCTTGGGTTCATTCCTTATATCCAGGAAAACTTGTAAAACCCAAGGCACAACTTCCCAGCACATGCTCCTCAGGGGTGAGGGAACACTGAAAGAAAAGCCTCTTCTTGGATGAGCTGGCCCCTTTCCCTGGAAGCTGACCCCACGGGGGCAGGGTGTGTGTGTGTGCGTGTGTGCGTGTGTGCGTGTGTGTGTGTGTGTGTGTGATCTCCTGGTGGAGCATGGCAGGGGGAGAGGTAAGGCCTTTCAGCCTCTCCAAAGGCCGTGGTCAGGTACTCAGGTGTGGAAGCCTGCTCACAGCCCCTGAGCCTGATCTGCTTGTGCTCAGTGGAGGAGATTACAGAGCTTAATGATTAGCTCCTTCAAGCTGCAGCTGATGCCAGCCTCTACCCCCTTTACACCTAATTAGTCTCATTAATGAGCCCCTCTGCTCTCCATAGAGAGGGTTTCCTCTTTGGAATAAGAGGCAAAAATACCTTGCCCAGGTAGATTGCTGAAGCCTTTAATTATTGCCCACACCTGCTAAGCCTTGTGACTCACACCCAGTGATAGTGCTGAGCTGAAGTGGGGCTTGTTTATAAGCATGAGCAGATTTTAACTCCTTCAACACCAGAGAGGCTTTTGATTTCAAGAGACACATTTCCCCAAGGCTTGTCACTTGCTCATTTCAAGTGCGCCAGACTCTGCCCCTCACAGGGAGTGTCTCGAGATGGCAGAGGCACGGCTCCTGCCCTCAGGAAGCTCAGAGTTTAGAGTGACAGGCAAGAAACTACGGAGACACTTACAATGGCTGCCATTTACCACACCCCTAGCATGGGTCTCCTGTAATCCTTGAAATGAAACTTTGAGGCAGACATTACCACCTCTGTGTTACAGAAGAGGAGATTGGGGGCAGGGTGGTGATGTCACGTGCCCCAGGCGCCCCAGGTGAGAAGGTATGGAGCTGAGCAGGGCCGGGTCTGCCGGCCGCTACGGCCAGTGGACTCCCCGCGCTTGCCCAGGGTCTCCCTTTCGTGCCATACCGTTCACTGAGGGCCCCGGAGGGGGCAGGGGGCACAGTCAGGCAGGTGGATGATGTGTGCAAGGACCGTCCAAACGGAAAGAACTTGGGCAGAGACTCAGTGGTGAGAGCACACCCTGTGTGCATTCGCAGACCTGAAGGCACTTAGTAGGGCCGCGGAGTAGGGAACGAGGGGCAGCGAGGCAGGAAGGACAGGCAGGGGCCGGAGCGGGAGGCCCTCAGATGCAGGGTGAGGACTTCGGACGTCCTGACACTGCACCCTCCCTGGGACCTAGATAGCACCCAGTACATAGTAGGTTGTCAGTCAGTGTTGGTGAATGGAGGGACAGTCACCATGAAGGCGGGACAATCACTGAAAGTTAAAGACAGGAGAGGGACAGTATCAGAGGGCTGGCTGGAAGAATCCCTGGGTGGCGCTGTCTGCACATGCTCTGATGGGTCAGATGACCCTGGGATCCAAGGGTCAAGTCCTCATCACTGCCCTTTGCCTCCACGTGAGAGGTTTGCTCTAAGCTGCCCAGGTGCTAAGGAGTCGAGGTGGGGTTCCAACCCAGATCCATCTGTCTCCAGAAACCAAGCCCCCTCCCTTCACCATGTGGCCCGCTAGATAGACGTTTACTAAATGAATGGGGACATGAAGAGTTTCCTGGTGTGGGCTCCTTGGATTCTGAATAGGGAACTTTTAGGATAGACACGCGGGCTTCCCAAAGACCAGAGCTGCCAACTCAACATAACCAAGTCACTCTGACCAGATTTAGACAAATTTTTAAATGAATAAAGTAATATTTAATAGCTTATATTGGATGAGCACAGTTACTAGGAGATGACCCGTTTACTGTGCAGTCCTAGGAGACTGGGAGTGAACAGGACATTAATAACAACTACCAGCCAGGAGTCTCCATTACATGTCTGGCCCTGAGTCAAGTACTTTGACATAAAATCTGTCTGTTCCCCATGACAACGCTGTGAGGCAGGTTGCATTGTTTCCGTTTTACAAATGACAAACTGAGGCTTGGTTAGCTTAAAAACGTTCCCACAGCCACATGGATAGTGAGTGACAGAGCCGGGATGCCCCGCCCAGCCCCCTGCGGAGCCTGAACCACGCCAGAGCACACCCTCCCTCAGAGGCCATCGGAGTGGAACATCGGTCAACACAGGGCACTTCCTTCACGACAGATGGAGCGCAGGACAGACCCTGACAAACACCAGTTTTCAAGCATAGGGTCGACTAAAAGCTGGGGAACCCACAGAGCCCTGGGTCTGGGCTGGGAATCCTCAGCTTCCCAGATAGAGAGTCTGCACGCAGAAGCAAGCATTGCAAGGCCCAGGCTTTGCTTGCTGAGTTCCTGGAGGCCGCCTTGGGGGGTCATCAGCAGCCAGGTGGAGGGGCTGAGGAGCCCCTCAGCCAGGCATTCACCAGCAGCTCTGGAGCACCTTCCATGTGCCAGGCCCTGCCCTTGGGGTTGGGGATTCAGTGGTGAACAAAACGTAGTCCTGACTCAAGGCCTCTGCGGGACTCTCAGAATGGAGGGGGCACCGTGCAAATTTGGGACAGGCTTCTTTTTTTTTTTTTTTAATAACATCTTTATTGGAGTATAATTGCTTTACAGTGGTGTGGGACAGGCTTCTTAAAGGCATGGTTTCCTGAGCTGGGTCCTGATGGATGAGTACACAATTGCCAGGTCAAGGGAACAATCGAAAACGTGTATAATGTTTGTGTTAAAAAGGAAAAATAGGGCTTCCCTGGTGGCGCAGTGGTTGAGAGTCCGCCTGCCGATGCAGGGGATGTGGGTTTGTGCCCCGGTCCGGGAAGATCCCACGTGCCGCAGAGCGGCTGGGCCTGTGAGACATGGCCGATGAGCTTGTGCATCCGGAGCCTGTGCTCCACAACGGGAGAGGCCACAACAGTGAGAGGCCCGCGTACCGCAAAAAAAAAAAAGGAAAAATAGTGTTCACAGTGGATTCCAACCACGTGCTAGTGCTTTCATCCTCACAGCATCCCCATGAGGCTGGCGGCATCAGCTCCATCTTCTTGGGGAGGTAGCGGGGCTCAGACTGGCCCAAGTTCACTTAGCTTAAAGGTACAAGAGCCAGGATGCAGAGTACCTGCTGGCTGGCTCAGCAGGGGCACAGAATCTGCCGTGGAGGACAGGTACCTCACACACCCCAGGGTGGGGGTCTGCTCAAGAGGCTTTGCTGAGGTCCGGCTCACCTTTCTAAGCTGACAACTCTCTTCTGAGCAGCAACAAAGAAACATAATCAGCTTCAGCTAAAGTGTTCCCCCTTCAGGAAGCCCTCCCTGATCACCCTCCTCTGGCAAATAGCAGGGACAGTGATGCCTACTGCAAACTTGTCTTAGTCACTAGCTGGTGGCAGAGTGGCTGGTAGACACTGACACACACACCCCCACTTCCTTATTTGGGTTTCTTCATCTCTCAGAAGCTCAGTATCTTCACCTTTACAACAGGAATAATGTAGCTAGTGGGCAAAGGCTGAACAAGCAAGGCCACCTTGCACAGTACCTGGCACAGGTGGGCATCAGTAAACGTGCACTTCCTTCCTGAAGGAAGCTTAGACTTCCCCCACCATTTCATTCTCCCACTCCCTCAGCCCTATTTCCACTTCTTCCTGTGCATCCTCGCTGTTCTGGTAGGTTTCTAGGTAGTTGCTGTCCTGCCTTCACCATTTCCACCAACTAATAGCTGCTGTTTAGCTCACCCGTGCATATTTTAGTCTCATAATTTTTCCTCCTGAATCAGCCTGTGCAGATTCTAATCACCTCCCGTTCTCTTCCCTGAATTCCCTCCAATTTAGAGATTCAAAAGAGGTGCTTCTCTGCATGAACATGCTGTGATTCAATTTGAAAATAAATTTCTCCTGGCAGCAGCCATCTTTCTGAAAAGTGACATTTAAGACTGACAGTGGACAAGATTGTAAACAGGTTTCCAATAAGAAAAAAAAAGTCAGTGTTAAGTGCATTCTATGAATTTTTTTAAACAATGTGTGCTCGTGTGTGTGTGTGCGTGTCTATAATTGCAGCCTTGCTGTGCAGCCGTCTGCTCCAGGAAGAATTCTGGGATGGTGTGGGTCTGTTTCAAACTATCTTGGTATTCTTTTACTTTTCGGAAAGCAGCTTCATTTCATGGGACTCACTCCCGTGTAGGATTGTAGACGGTTCATTCATTTATTCATTCATTTAACACACAAGTATTCAGTGCCACTTGTGTGCCAGGCTGTGTGCTCTCTCAGGGAACTGTGGGCCAATAAGACGGTTCACTGCCTACCCCTAAGGAGCTCACGTCCCCAAGGGGGAGGCCGGTGGGTGAGCAGGGAACTGTATGAGGTGATAGAGGTCGGCTCGGGGTGCCATGGGAGCCCATGGAAGTTCCAGAGAGGGGGGCCCTGGGGACAGGGGCCGCTCCTGCAGGCCATGACACCTGAGTTTGGCCTTGTAGGATGAGTAGCAGTTAGCCTGATGAAGAAGGGAGGAAAGAGAAGAGCGGGGAGGTCCGAAGCAGTATGGCCGGTGCAGGGGAGCTGCGGGCAGCTTGCAGTGATTGAGACTTCTGGCCTGCAGGGGGAAATATCAGGAGGTGTGGCTGGAGGTGCCTTTGGGCACATGCCCAATTGAGAGGAGCCTCGGAGCCCTCACAGAGGCAGCCGGAGCAGGGCAGCACTTTCAGCGGGTGTGATGCGATCAGATGGTGGGGGTCGTGCATCAGTGGTGCACCCCCGGGTGGTGGTCAGCAGGATGGGATGTTTAGGAAGTAAAGCCCTGCAGCAAAAAGTCTGTTATCTTGTGTTTCTCTTAACACAACTTTGTTCATAAGTACCTCAGATTACCAGCTCTCTTTTTGTTTTTTTTGGTTTTTTCCCCCTATCTATCCTGACATGGGGAATGTATTGCTAGTAAAACGAACTCAGCTGACACTTGCTTTCCCCATTCATCATTACCAAATAAAAGCTCTTTCCAGGGGTTCTTGGGATAGTCTTTTTTAACAGTCTCCCTGGCTGGAACCACACATGACCCTGCAGTTATCTTCTAAAGGAAGCAAGAAGTGAGAGGCTCCCGGTGTACCACCAGAGCAAGAGGGAGAATCGTTTGGTCCCTGTGAAGAGGTTATTGGCAAAAGGCCTTTAGGGTCCTGAAGGGGCAGACAGGCCAGTGGGCAGTGAAGGGCCTGGAACTGTCCAGTCAAAACTCTGTCATCCACGTGCTCTCTTTGGGCAGCTTCTCTTTTCCTTCTGCCAAACTCACCAACCCCCACTAACCCTGGGACAGAGGGGAGGGAGGGCTGAGCAGACAGCCTGTCGCAGGTCAAATGGAATTCCAGAGTCATCTTTCGGGGTCACATAAGCATTAAATAAGGTAACGATTGGGAAGCCGCCTTAAAGCCGAAAGAATTCCCAAGTGAAGAGAATTAAAAGTTGGTTGCTGGTAATCTGGGACCCAGTCTGATGAGGGGCAGGGTTGAAAAGAATAATTGGAATGAAACTTGTAAGTGATCTTGGAATGTCAGTTTTCTGTGTAGCTCCTCTCATCAAGAGCAGATGAGATTCGATGATGTTAGCGACCTTTTGAAAGGTGGCAGAAGGAACCGAGCCTTTACACTTAGACGTGCCTAGATGTGAATCCTCACCCACCACCTACTTGTTACATGGTCTTGGGCAAGTCGCTTGACCTTTCAGAGCTTTATTTCCAGATCTGTAAAAAGAGGATGATGGGTACCTTCACGTGTCCGTCACATACACGTCTGTGTGCGGCGGGGAGGGGGGTGATCTCCCGGGGGAGAGAGACCGACCAGTCTAATCATTACTCTTCCAGTGCCTGGCTCATAGTAGATGTGCAATAAATAGTTTGTTTTTCATTTATAACTCACTTTTAATACTTCCCTGTCACTAGATCAGCAATAAATTGGATAACGCAATGTCATGTTTGATGTCCCCTCAAGACTAGTTGATTGTGGAATAATACATCCTGCCTGCCACCACCCTTGCCCCTCTGAAGTCTAATATTTCATGTCCCGCTGTGGGTTTTTTTTCCCCAACATCTTGTTGCAAAATGTTTCAAGCATACAGAAAAATCGAAAGAATTTTACAGTGAATACCTACATGCCTACCAACTAGGTTGTACCATTAACATTCTGCTATGCTTGCTTTATCACGTATCTGTCTGTCTATCACTGCATCTGTTTTTTGAGGCATTTTCAGAGTAAGTTGCGGATATCCGTACAATTTCCCCTAAACAATTCAGCATGTTAATCGCTAACTAGAATAAATACTGTTTGTGAAGAGCAGACACTCAGTAAGTGGTTCCTGCTATTACTATTATTATTATTATAATTATTATTGTTCAGGAAGGAAGGAGAGTCGTGGTGATTTGATATTCCCGAAGGTAAGACACCTGCTAGCCACATGTTGGGAGGGGCCTGCCCTTTCCTGGGAACCAAACTGTCCTTATTTTGTGGACTGGTCTCAGGCAGGGAAATGGCTGGAAGTCACAGCCACCATGGTGCCCCTGGCACAGACTTCAGCCCATCCCCTGGATGCTCATCCCTTTGACAACCTCCAAAAGCTTTTGGAAGACTTAATAACCCAACTGTGACAGTGGAGGTTGAGACTGGGCCCTGAGGACAGAGTGGTGATGAAGAGAAGCAGAGCTACTGTCCCCTTAGCGCCTACAGTCTAGGTCAAGCACAGACCCGAGCCAGACCACTGGGTCAAATCCTGCCTGTGCGAACCTAGAAAAGTTAACTCACATTTCTGTGCCTCCATTTCCCAACTGTAAAACAGGGACAGCAGCAATATCTACCTCATGGGGTTGTTATGAGGATCGAATGTGTGCATACATGTAAAACGCTTACAAAGGTACCTGGCACCTGGCAAGCAAGTGTAAGTGTCTACTACTCTTGTTACTGCTACTCCCCCCACCCAGGTTCCCAAATGCGTTATAATCATCTGAGCAGCTTTGTAAAGGTCTGAGCCACAGCCCAGGAATATGCATTAAAAAGACCCTCCTTAGGTGAGTCTTCTTGCAATACCGGATGTAGGAACCATTGATCAAAGTGATCAACAAACGTTAGTTTCCCATACAGGTGATGAAACTGAGACTCAGAGAGGGAAGGAGCATGCCCAAGGGGACACAGGTAGTAAAGCACTAGAACCAGAACACCATCTCAGACTGGTGACCCCCACCTCCAGGCTCTTGGGCAGATACTTGCCCCAGATCGGCTGGCCAGTGTGCTGGGCCTTGAACCAAATCTGGGTTCCCCACACCACTGTGACAATTTTTCATGGTAAAGGGTCCGGTAGAACTGAATCAGCTATTTGGTCTGGAGAAGATCATCTCTCAAATAGGAAAATCTCTATATCTCACATATTAAGACATTTCCCAAATCTTTTAACCAGGAATCGCCCAAATATTTAGAGTCCTCCCATCATTAAATAACTCCTTGGAGGAGGTGTGTAAGAAGTTATCTCCCCACACGGGCTCTTCACCTGCACATGTAGATGCAGAAATATTCATGCCACTCCAGCACTCTATCTGGGTGACTCTTATAATTAATATTTACTTAAAACAATCATTAGTCTCTGCTGGGCGACATTAAACCCACGTTAGCAATATTTTTAGCCGGGCCTTCCCCACACCTGCGATGGCAGGCAAGTGTGGCAGCAGGAAGCCCTGCGGTGCTTTATAAATAAGCCTCCACGCGCCTGGACAAGCCCTCCCCACACGCCACTCAGGCAGCCCACAGGGCCGGGACGCCGTCCTGATGGGAGCCCGAAGCAGCCCACACCTCCAGTCCGGGTCCTCACTTCACTTCATGCCCCGTCCACCAAAAAGGAAACTCATTTCTCTTGAGATAGCATGGCAATATGGGCCCCAGGCTAGACCCACATGAAAGGTGTCATTTTTCCCAAAAGGGTTGAGAATTTCTCCAGTAAGAGTGAGGAGGATCATGACTACCATACTAACTGCTTTATGTTCATTGTTCCCTTTAAACCACACAACAGCATGGCAGGTATGTCCGGTTCTCCTCCTTCTCCAGAAGAGGAAACTGAGGCTCAGGAAAGATGACTGCTTCCCGAAGGCCACACAGCCAGGGGGTGGGACTCCAGCCTGCTCTAACTGAACCCATGCTTTTCACTACACTCTGTTTCTCACCCTCAGTCTTACTTGATGCTGTTAAATGATCAGGAAGAAGGGAAACATTTATTGAGTGCCTACTATGTGCCTACATATATTGTCCCAACTGGAATTAGCTCATAGGCGGTAAAAATGATTATTCCCATTTAATGGATAAAGAAGCCAAGCCTCTAGAGAATTCTCAGTTGCTTCCTAAAGACCACACTGCTAGTAAGCATCAGAACCAGAATTCAAACCCAACCTGATGCTCCAACACTAGATGCTTTCCCACCTCGCCAAAGACATAAATGAGAAATTTGCCATATACACGGGTAATGAAGTGTCATATAGAACCTAAGATTTTGTCATTTTTGTACTCCTCAGATGATAATGAGCTTTCTGCCTGAAATGTTTGAAGTTTAAAAAGAACTTTTATCCTAGTAAAAATTTTATATAAGATTTTATTATTTTCAGGGATCTTCCATGATTATTTAATTTAATCCTTGAAATAACTCTGTGAAAGTAGGTGTTACAAAGCCCACTTTACAGAGGAGTAAACAGAGCTTGGAGAGGCCCGGTGCTTGCCCCAGGTGAGTACCGGCCCAGCAGGAGCTCAGCCACAAAGCCCGTTCTCCCCACACTTGCTCAGCGTTGCTCCCGAGCCAGGATCTGTTTAGTGGGGCCTAAAGAGTGAGGAATTTAGACACTTTTCATTAAGAAAGAGATTGGAAGGGGGAGGAGCCTTGCGGCAGTGGAGCCCAACATAGAGGACCCCTTCATTAAAGGTGGCGACATTTTCTCGCCCACAGGAGCGGGCTGGAAGTTGTGATGGTCAGAGAACTACAGAAATAGCAGCTTTCACACTGATTCCTACACGGGAGGAGCTGGTGGTTCCAGGGCAGATAAGAATGACTTTACAAGATGAAAATGATCAGTGAGGGCACACAGGTCTGGAGGGGAGCGGAGTTGGCATTTTTTGGCCCTGCAAATAGCTGCCCATCTGCTCTCTGTCAGAATATGTTAGGAGTGCATCTGGATCGCTGCCCCTGAGTCTCAGCTCCAGGCTGGTCATGTGGTTGTCTCCACGACAACTCCAGGAGCGGTGTAAACTGCTGCGCTTTGAGCCAGATGCTGCTCTGCACATGTGGTCTAATTAGATGGTGTTCCCGGCCTCCCGCCTCCCTCCGCTACCCCTCCCAGCATACACACCACGTTCTCTCTTCCCTTCCTCCTGCTAACCCTCATCCTCGCATCCTCAGTCTGTTTATCTTGCTCTCAACCCCGTTGGCATCCTTCTCAGAAATGTTCCTGTTGCCTTATCTGCAGTGAATAATTCATTCAACAAGCATCACAGTGCCTGAGCTGACCCAGGCACTGTGCTAGGAACTGGAGATGCAGAGCCCAGTAAGACTCTGCCTGTACCCACGCGGAGTCCACATCTAGCGAGGGAACGCCCGGGAAGCCAGGAGTGCAAAAATGGCAGGAAGCGCTATCGTAGAGGTGAGCACAGGAGCTGCGGAGCCCCGAGCAGGGACACCCAACCCAACCAAGGCAGGAAGAAGGAAGGCGAGGGGGAGTGTCCCAGGGCAGCTGTCCCCCAGTTAACCCTTGAAGGGCGAGGGGGGGGACTTCCGCAGCCTGGCGTGTAAGGGGTGGATTCGAAGATGAGGCTCTGAGAAAATGAAGGCCTTCATCCCTGTGAATGGAGTCTGCTCCTCGGACACGGGAAGCTCAGCTCAGGGCTGGGTGGGTTGCTCAGGGGCGAGCCATCAGCGTGTGCTGAGTAAGTATTTTTTGCACCTTTCTTGGCAGTTGTGTATTCTAGGGGTCCAGCATTCACCACTCCTCAGATCTCTGCCTCTCAGGGAAGATGCCCCCAAATAAGGAAGGAGAGAGTCAGCATCTCTCTCACTCGCCCCATCTGTGACGTGCCCCTTGAGCCCCAGGGACTTCACCTCCTCAGCGTGCACCGCCTCATCTCGGCCCTGCTCCCCTGCTCACGGCCTCCTCCGCTTTTCCATCTAGCTAGTGCCTGCTCCTCCTTGGAGCTTGGTTTTTATATCAGCGCCGCACCCCACTCCACACCCCGTGTAGCTTTTCTTGGAGCCCGCCCAGCCCCAGCATAGGCACCCTGTCTGTGCTCTCCCAGCACCCTGTCAAAGGTGTTTGTTGAGGGAAAGAGGTAGGAGGTCCCGTACAAGACGAAACACCCAGCTCTCAAAGGGCATCTGAAAAGTGCTGTTAGGACCTGAACTGCCATTGTGCACCTGCTGTGTGCCCCTCAGAATTGGCACCTGGACAAATATACCATTTCAAACCTCTTGATATAGAGTAGGTAATATCCCCAATTCACAGATGAGGAAACGGGGCTCAAAGAGGCTCACTTGCTTCCCCATTCATGGAGCTCTGGGCTGCAATGAGCCTCTTTTGAATCCCTGGGAAGTACATAATCCCCATCTAGAGACTCCAGACTCCTTGGGCTGGGGCTGCAGTATGTGGGAAAGGATTTTTGTTGTGTGAGAAATCATCTTCTGTATCTCAAATTCCCCCAGAAACCCAGAGGGGAAAAAAAAAGTTCAGGCAACTGAGCATGCTCAGAGTACCCTGGGGTATTGTAGGAAGAGCCTGTCTGGGCTTTGGGGACAGGCAGAAGGGGCTTCAAGTACAGCTCTGGCACTTTGCAGCCCTGTGGTCTTGGGCAAGTCATGTCCCTCTGTAAGATGGGGATAAAGAGCTTCTCTTAATAGGGTTGTTATGCAGATCCAGCCTTCAGCCAGGCAGGGGCGCCGTCTGCAGAAGGCAGCTGGGGGGGTGATCCCTTTTCTCCTCGCTCCACGTCGTGGTCCTGACTCCACTGACCCAACACATGTCCTGGGCAGGTAGTGCATGTCACGTGCCTTGACGTGAATCACGGAAAGCATGCTCTGGGCAGAGAACTACCATTATTTGGGGTAGAACACCAGGTTTTTCTTGCCCCTCTAGGAGTCAAGCCCTGAGCTAACTGTTGTACGCGAATCACCTATTGATCCCCACATAGCCCTGGGAGGTAAGAAGTATATCTTACATTTTGGGAATAAGAAAACTGTCTCAGAGGGCTCAGGGCCTTCCCCCATGCTCTCGATGTAGCAAGTGGCAGAGCGGTCATTCCCACTCGAGTTCATTCCCTGTTGCCAACTCTGCACCGAGGGCTGTGCACACATTCTCTGTGGGGGGCTGTCGGTGACCTCATAGAGAAAGGCCCTTTTTAGAAAGGCCTAGTTGGGTGTCCAGAAACAGCACGTGTTAGCTCAGCACCTTCCCATCTTACAGACGAAGAAATTGAGGCCCAGACAAGGAAAAGGAATCAAGGCCAAGTCGAGTGTTTCAACTCTTCTCTTTGTGCCCTTTCCCCCTCACAATGCTGCCATTTATTCATGACTAAAAACTTGCTGCCAAAGCCTCCTGGGCAGCACACCCCATCCAGACACTGGAGGTTGGCCCTGAATAAGTGACATTCGGGAGAGGGCTGGTCATAAATCAGTGACCCAGTAAGTGAGCCTGATAACCCGGCGTGTGGACAGTGCTGTGGATGAGCTCCCTCGGAGCCATGTCGCCGAGTACTGGCAGACTGTGTATCTTACGTGAGGTCCGTCTGTTTTCCCCTCACTTAACTCAGCTAGGGGGTTGGGATTTTTCCTCTCTACACACTAATTTGTGTTCCTCCAGTTTTATGTCCATGTCCTTTAAAAAGCTTTCGATCCGTGAGTCCCGTGTTCCCATTGCCACAGCTAACGTTGGTTCTCCTGCTGGTCACTCTTCAGATTGACTTATGTTTCTCAAAGGGGCGCACCGGGCCCTCCAAACCCACCTGCTGTCCTGTACACGCTCTTGAACTGTCTTCTCACTCTCAGGAAACGAAATCGTCTTCTCTGCTTCTGTCAGTTTGGCACATCCTTTCCTGGGATTTGGAGTGCACGGGTCATTGTGTTAAAACCCAGAATCTGGCTGTCAGTGACAGCAAGGCACGCTCTGGTGGCCAAGCAAAAGGTTTTTTGACACAGAGGTCTCGGCCTGTCCCGGTTTGGTGTCCTGCTGGGGAGAACACGGCGCTCCGCTGCAGTGAGGGGTGGTCACCAGTTCTCGCTGACCCAGCCGCTGCTCCTTGGACCTGCCAACATAATGACGTGAATGCTCAGAGGATGACGATAGGGATTATTTCTGGCATATTGGTGAGAAAACGGAGGCTCCAGGGTGGATGGCCCCTGCAAGCAAGGAGTGGAGCCCAAGCTCACTCATCTCTCCAGAGCCCGCTCTCTTCATCGCCACCTTCTTCTCCATCTCTGAATTGCTAGGACAGCCCCGGGGGCGGCTGATAGGTCAAATACTATCTCGTGGTTATTTCTTTTAAATAACATTGTGTCACATGAGCCCCAGGGGCCAGTGAGACTTGGCTTCAAGGTCTGGCTCTGTCAGTGACCAGCTCTGCAGCCTAAGGCTGGTGACTTCTCCTTTCTGAGCCTCAGTAGCATATCTGCAAAATGGAGGTTGCGGCGATACCTACCTCACAGGTTGCCTTGAGTCAGCGAGATAATGCACACGACAGCACCCAGGGCAGGTGGCGCTCAGTGAGCGGCCTCTGTTTTAATCGCCGCACCTGCTTTCCCCGTCGAGCTGCCCCCATCTGCATTCTTATGGGAGGGAAATCTTCAACGGGTATGCACGAGAACCTGCTTCATTGTGTCTCCTCGGCTGGCTTCTGCGGGCCTCCCCACTTGTCTGCCATCCCGCGCTAATCATGATTTCCTGACTTCCCCCCGTTTGTCTCGGTTAATGCAGAAGGAAGGGGCTGCTGGCACAGAGGAGCCGGGCGTGGGCCGCCGTGCCTGTGATTTGAATGTCTTTACTGTAATCTAGCAAGTGTGTAGGGGGGCTTCTGTCAATACCGAGCGGCTGGCCCACCTGAATGGGCGAATGCTGTCAGCTCGGCTGGCCCTGCCCCTGCAAATCATCCGAGCAGCCCTCATCGGGCACCCACATTTCTCCCGACTTAAATCATCCCAACAGTGAACCGCCTTCACAGTGACACATTGATTCTTTGTTTAGGGCTTATTATAGTCACAGAGGCCCTGGCTGAGAGGCTGTCCCCAGTGTACCTGGACTACCACACCCGTGGTTCAGAAGGCCATCTTGGCCCTGTCATCCCCAAACGTGGCTCAGCGCAACCTAGCCAGAGCCATGACCGTGGCTATACAGGGACCACCGTCCAGTACCCCTGGCGGCCCTCAAGCACGTAGCACAGCGTGCTTCTGAAGCTGGGGAAGAGCATGCTTGCACTTGGGAGTCATTCAGACCCGCCAGCTCTGGAACCGTGGGCAAAACATTTCACTTGCATGAGCGTCCGTTCCTCATCTATAAAATGGGAGTCATTTACAGACGCCCCCAGCTCTGGTGAGGGTTCAGGGAGGGGAAGGTACACGTTGGTCCAGAGCAAGTGCTCAGCTGGCATCGGCTCCCTCTCCCTAAACTCGTGCCTGCTTCTGGCTAACATGAAGTGATTGGATCCTGCTAATCCTGCTGTCCCAGCTCTCCCACCCTCCTTCCCTGCCTTCCAGTAAGTAAGAATTTGTCATTCTCTAGGCTGGATATTGCGCTAAGCCTTTTCCATATTGCCTGGGAGCTCACCCAGGTTCCTTGGCCCCCACCACAGCTGACCCCATGAGGAGCAGCCCTTCAGACCCAGCTCTGGGAGTGGTGCTGAGGCCCAAAGCAGGGGCCAGTAGGGAGGTACTGGCTGCCCAGGGGAGGCTACAGAAGCACCCTTCAGACTTCAGAGCAAGGTTTTGGCTATGCTGCACTTTGGCCAATGACTTGGGTATTTTATTAGGAATTTGGAGGTATTTAAACAAAATGCAGAGAGGGCAGACAGCAGAAGCAAGAAG
Organism: Mesoplodon mirus; assembly: GCF_964341445.2. NCBI lineage: Eukaryota > Metazoa > Chordata > Mammalia > Artiodactyla > Ziphiidae > Mesoplodon > Mesoplodon mirus. The sequence goes on from NC_138976.1 coordinate 11,773,391, forward strand.
AACTAGAATCCTGCAGCCTGTGGAACAAAAACCACATTCACAGAAATATAGATAAGATGAAAAGACAGAGAACTATGTACCAGATGAAGGAACAAGATAAAACCCCAGAAAAACAACTAAATGAAGTGGAGATAGGCAACCTTCCAGTAAAAGAATTCAGAATAATGATAGTGAAGATGATCCAGGACCTCGGAAAAAGAATGGAGGCAAAGATCGAGAAGATGCAAGAAGTGTTTAACAAAGACCTAGAAGAATTAAAGAACAAATGCCTAGAAGAATTAAAGAACAAACAGAGAGATGAACAATACAATAACTGAAATGAAAAATACACTAGAAGGAATCAATAGCAGAATAACCGAGGCAGAAGAACGGATAAGTGAACTGGAAGACAGAATGGTGGAATTCACTGCTGCGGAACAGAATAAAGAAAAAAGAATGAAAAGAAATGAAGACAGCCTAAGAGACCTCTGGGACAACATTAAACGCAACAACATTCACATTATAGGGGTCCCAGAAGAAGAGAGAGAGGAAGGACCTTAGAAAATATTTGAAGAGATTATAGTCGAAAACTTCCCTAACATGGGAAAGGAAATAGCCACCCAAGTCCAGGAAGCGCAGAGAGTCCCAGGCAGGATAAACCCGGGGAGAAACACGCCGAGACACATAGTAATCAAATTGACAAAAAATAAAGACAAAGAAAAATTATTGAAAGCAACAAGGGAAAAATGACAAATAACATACAAGGGAACTCCCATAAGGTTAACAGCTGATTTCTCAGCAGAAACTCTACAAGCCAGCAGGGAGTGGCATGATATATTTAAAGTGATGAAAGGGAAGAACCTACAACCAAGATTACTCTACCCGGCAAGGATCTCCTTCAGATTCAATGGAGAAATCAAAAGCTTTACAGACAAGCAAAAACTCAGAGAACTCAGCACCACCAAACCAGCTCTACAACAAATGCTAAAGGAAGTTCTCTGAGTGCGAAACACAAGAGAAGAAAAGGACCTACAAAAACAAAATCTTAAAATTTGTATGGAGGCACAAAAGACCCTGAACAGCCAAAGCAGTCTTGAGGGGAAAAAATGGAGCTGGAGGAATCAGACTCCCTGACTTCAGACTATACTACAAAGCTACAGTAATCAAGACAATATGGTACTGGCACAAAAACAGAAATATAGATCAATGGGACAGGATAGAAAGCCCAGAGATAAACCCACACACCTATGGTCAACTAATCTATGACAAAGGAGGCAAGCATATGCAATGGAGAAAAGACAGTCTCTTCAATAAGCGGTGCTGGGAAAACCGGACAGCTACATGTAAAAGAATGAAATTAGAACACTCCCTAACACCATACACAAAAATAAACTCCAAATGGATTCGAGACCTAAATGTAAGACCGGACACTATAAAACTCTTAGAGGAAAACATAGGTAGAACAGTCTTTGACATAAATCACAGCAGGATCTTTTTTGACCCATCTCCTAGAGTAATGGAAATAAGAACAAAAATAAACAAATGGGACCTAACGAAACTTAAAAGCTTTTGCAAAGCAAAAGAAACTACAAACAAGACGAAAAGACAACCCTCAGAATGGGAGAAAATATTTGCAAACGAATCAATGGACAAAGGATTAATCTCCAAAATATATAAATAGCTCATGCAGCTCAATACTAAAAAAACAAACAACCCAATGAAAAAATGGGCAGAAGACCTAAATAGACATTTCTCCAAAGAAGACATACAGATGGCCAAGAAGCACATGAAAAGCTGCTCAACATCACTAATTATTAGAGAAATGCAAATCAAAACTACAGTGAGGGGGGCTTCCCTGGTGGCGCAGTGGTTGAGAGTCCGCCTGCCGATGCAGGGAACACGGGTTCGTGCCCTGGTCCAGGAAGATCCCGCATGCCGCGGAGCGGCTGGGCCCGTGAGCCATGGCCGCTGAGCCTGCGCGTCCGGAGCCTATGCTCCGCAACGGGAGAGACCACAACAGTGAGAGGCCCGCGTACCACAAAAAAAAAAAAAAAAAAAAACTACAGTGAGGTATCACCTCACACCAGTTAGAATGGGCATCATCAGAAAATCCACAAACAACAAATACTGGAGAGGGTGTGGAGAAAAGGGAACCCTCTTGCACTGTTGGTGGGAATGTAAATTGATACAGCCACTATGGAGAACAGTATGGAGGTTCCTTAAAAAACTAAAAATAGGGCTTCCCGGGTGGCGCAGTGGTTGAGAATCTGCCTGCCGATGCAGGGGACACGGGTTCGAGCCCTGGTCTGGGAGGATCCCACATGCCGCGGAGCAACTGGGCCCGTGAGCCACAACTACTGAGCCTGCGCGTCTGGAGCTTGTGCTCCACATCAAGAGAGGCCGCGACAGTGAAAGGCCCGCGCACCGCGATGAAGAATGGCCCCCACTCGCCGCAACTAGAGAAAAGCCCTTGCACAGAAACGAAGACCCAACACAGCCATTAATAAATAAAAAAATAAAAAAATAAAAAAAACTAAAAATAGAATTACCATATGACAGCAATCCCATTACTGGGCTTGCTCTATACCCAGAGAAAACTGTAATTCAAAAAGACCCACGCACCCCAGTGTTCATTGCAGCACTATTTACAATAACCAGGTCATGGAAGCAACATAAATGCCCACCGACAGACGAATGTATAAAGAAGATGTAGTACATATATACAATGGAATATTACTCAGCCATAAAAAAACGAAATTGGGTCATTTGTAGAGACGTGGATGGATCTAGAGACTATCATTCAGAGTGAAGTAAGTCAGAAAGAGAAAAACAAATACCGTATATTAACGCATATATGTGGAACCTAGAAAAATGGTACAGATGAACCGGTTTGCAGGGCAGAAATAGAGACACAGATGTAGAGAACAAACATATGGACACCAAGGAGGGACAGTGGCTGGGGGGGTGGGGGTGGGCGTGTGATGAATCGGGCGATTGGGATTGACATGTATACACTGATGTGTATAAAATGGATAACTAATAAGAACCTGCTGTATAAAAAAATAAAATGCAATTGGGTTGGGACTGCTGGTGATGAATGGGGCCAGATTCTCTGGCTTTCTTTATAATATTTCTTTATTCTTAAATTTTTAAAAATGAGTGTTGATTGGTCTGGGTGCTGTGCTGGTCATTTTCACCTATACCCGTGGTTCTCAACCTTGGCTACATTAGAGTCACCTGGGGAGTTTTAGAAACTACTGAAAAAGTGCCCCGGATGATTCTAATGCATGGCCAAGGTTGAGCATTGCTAAATACACTATCACATTCATCCCTGTTTAACCCCCCAGCTATCCCCATGTGACAGGTGGTGAGAATGGGGATCTGAGAGGTGCAGCCGTTTGCACACAGGGGCAGAGCTGGGACTGGAACCCAGCTCTGTGTCCCACTCCCCCATCTGCCTCTTCCTGGAGTGACTCAGCTGTTGTCCGTTGCATGCCAGCCACGGGGAGTAGATCAGAGCCTCCAGGAGTCTGCAGTGGGCTGGGAGTGGCCGGCAGGCACAGGTGGTGTTGGTGTGGAGGCTTGGAGGAGGAACGGGGGGCCCTCTTCACCTGAGGGCATCAGGTAAGGTTCTCACAGGAAGTAACGTGAAGAAGGAAGCCAGAGGAGTGAGAGTGTGTAAAGTGGTTGGGGGGTGATCGACAGTCCAGAATTGCTTGAAGGGAATGAGTTATGTGGAGAAAGGTGGACAGCGTCGTAAGCAAAAGAACATCAGCTGGGGAAGGTCACAAAGAGCCTTGAGTGTCATGCTCAGGAGTTTAGAAACCCCACCTCCGTCAACCCACAAACTTGCCTGAAGCTGTTCTATGTTGCCCAGTCAGATGGCAAACAGAGTCAATAACCAGAGTTCCTACAGGGTATTAGCCTCTGAAGGGAGAGGGGAGAAGAGAAATGTGAGACCAGGTGGGGCTCACTGGTGTACGGTGTGCGACTGGGGCCCCACTCTCAGAAGGGCCCGTGCCTGGTTTATGCTCTGCTGTCACCATCTCGAAATTCTGAGTAATTTTACCTTCAAACTTGTGCTTTGTGAATGAAGTCCGATGGCACAGTGGAGCATGTGCAGGAGCAGAGGAGATCTGCACAGACACCCTCCTAGGAGCCTTGCCTTCCTACTCTCACAGAGCTGCTCCAGCCCACCCAGCGTGAGTGGAGCTCACTTGCACAGAAAGCGCGTCAGTGTCTGTGACCGAGGCACCGGGCGCTGACGGCCCTCAGAGGCCTCACTCTGCATCAGAACTTCTTCACACTGAGAGAAGGCAGTGGTGTTCTAGGAAGCACCAATGACCACGGAAACCTATCACATTCCTGACTCATCCTTGTGTTAGCCAACCGCTTCTTGTGAAAATGATGACATGGAAGGAGAGGAAAAGGTGGAGCAACCATGGTCCCTTTTCCTTTCTCACCAGTAAGCCGAAGACAGAGAGTGTTAATAAATTGTGCGTATATCAAGAACTGAAATTAAAACAGTTGAGTTAATTTTGCACAGCATTTCCACTGTCTGGTAAGAACAAAATACAAATGCATATATGATTTACAAAATACGATTCCACATATGTTAGCATTCAGAACTGGCATTGCACGATACAAAGCTGAACAATAAAAGCTACGCTAATAATTTAAATTCTTATTTTTTCTCTACATGGAATGACATTAAATAGCAAACTTTAAAAACACCATAAAGGGTCTAGAAAGAGACCATAAAAAAAGAAGAAAGCTTCATGTTTTAGTACTCAACAGTGCTTTTTTCCTGCATATTCATTTTGCACTGGGTCCTCTAAATTATGTTACCAGCCTCAGTAAAACTCAATCTCTGCCCTCAAGAAATGGTTATTTGTGCAAAATTTATTTGCTGTCATCTGTCTTAATCTTCTAAGCAACCCTAAGAGATGGGCCAGCCTTGAGTAATTGTCGCAGATGAGGGAAGACAAGTCACTTGAGACCACGTGGCCAGTATCATCAGAGTCCAGGTTCAAGTCCAGATCTTTCTGACCCAGACCTGTTCTCTCCCCACCATGTTGTGTTACCTCAAATGGATCAGAGTTCTTTTTAAATTTTTTTTAAAGATGGCTTTACCCCCCAAAAAAAACAAAATCAGCCCTCTGGTGTGCCAGTTGTCACGCTGTACTGTACTTATTTGTTCCCTGAAGTAGGCAAGATTCCTTGGTAACAGGAGCTTTTCTTTTTTATTTTTGTTACGGAAAATTCAAATATATACAAAATAAATAAACTGTGTATCCACTGCCCAGCTGCTACAACTATAAACATTCTATCATTTAAAAAATTTTCAATTATGTTAAAATATACATAACATAAATTTTACTACTTTAACCATTTTTAGGCGGACAGCTCAGTGGCGTGAAGTACATTCGCACTGTTGTGCAGCCATCACCACCATCCATCTCTAGAACTTTTTTCATCTTGCAAAACTGAAAGTCTGTACCCTTTAAGCAACAGCTCCCCGTCTCTCCCGCCAGCCCCTGGCAACCACCATTCTACTTTCGGTCCCTATGAAGTTGACAGCTCTAGAGATAAGTGGAATCAGACAGTATTTGCCCTTTTGTTGCTGACTTATTTCACTTAGCGTAATGCCTTCAAGTTTCATTCATATTGTAGCATGTGCCATAAATTCCTTCCTTTTGAAGGCTGAATAGTATTTCATTATATGTATATTTTGTTTATCCATTCATCTGTAGACATTTGGATTGAATCCATCATTTGGCTTTTGTGAATAATGCTGCTATAAACATAACTTTCTGCCATTCTTTTTTTTTTTGGCTGCGTTGGGTCTTCGTTGCTGCACACGGGCTCCCTCTAGTTGCAGCGAGTGGGGACTACTCTTCGTTGCGGTACGCGGGCTTCTCATTGTGGTGGCTTCTAATGTTGCGGAGCGCAGGCCCCAGGTGCGCGTGCTTCAGTAGCTGTGGCACATGGGCTCAGTAGTGGTGGCTCACAGGCTCTAGAGCGCTGGCTCAGTAGTTGTGGTGCACGGGCTTAATTGCTCCGTGGCATGTGGGATCCTCCCAGACCAGGGCTCGAACCCGTGTCCCCTGCACTGGCAGGTGGATGCTTAACCACTGCGCCACCAGGGAGGTCCCCATTCTGGCATTCTTGTATCATCTATACATACCTTCATCTACTCCCCACCCCTCATTTGACTATTGGTATTACTTGTAGGAACTGTATTTTATTCATCTTTGTATTCCCCTAGCTCAGAGCCTGGCACACAATAGGTGTTTTTAAAATGTTTGGATGGATAAATCTTCCAAAACTATCATTTTTTTTAAATTTAAGCAAGGTCCATAAAGAGTGGACACCTCCTTTTTTCCTTAGAATTTCCGGGTAAATGTGCACATAAAATTTTGATAAAAATTAAATTTGTGAAGGAATATAAGAATTTGATACTTTGAGTATGGATCAGCAGAACAAGGAAAGATGCCAAAGAATCTGATGGGAGATTTTATTTTTATGCCAGTACCCACAGTGCTGTGGATAAAAGCCATTTATTTCTGGAAGTATCAAAAACTTCACCTGTTAACATAGATGGACTCATTAATAATGGAATTTCCAATTGATTCCATGTGTCAAGAAGATAAACGAAGAGTAAAACTTGTCTTTCCATAACAAAGTCCTTGATAGGGATAAGCAGCTGTGTTTAACTGTCCTCTGGGTCATAGATGGAAAACTCTACTAATGCGATCTGAGCTTGAACGCTCACGGCCCGACTTGCCTGAATTAACGTCGCTATCAGTCAGTAACCCTGGCACCTAGAGTGTCGCCCAAGAAGACAAAAGGTTTAATCAGCCTAACAGGAGAACTAAATCGGCACTTCTCGTAAAGGAGGGAATTAACGAGACACTTGCCTTCTCCCCTCCGCTGGAGAGAGCAGACTGGGGGCAGCCATTTCAGCCGCAGGAGGAGGTGGACAAGTGGGTGCAAATGGTTAGGTGTCCAGTTGGTTCCATGACGGAAGGAGCGCCTCCTTCACAATGGCTCGCCTACTCCCTCCCGGGAGTTGTTTGTCTCTGAGGGGCTGGTGCTCTGAGTGTCCACTAGGAGAACATGAGGGGCTCCCACTTGAAAGAGGACGCTTGTGCTCCCCAGCAGGTGTCCAAGAGCAAACAAAACTGAGGCCTCAGAGAAAACCCAGGTCTATAGCAGGCCATGCATAAGATGGCTGAGCTTTGGAGGCCACCTTGTATTAAACCCGGACTCTGCCATGTGCGGGTCATGTGACCTCAGGCAAGGTACCCTACCTGCTGTTCTGTAAGGATCAGGTGAACCGTGATTGTCGTCATTTCCTTAGAAAATGAGTAGTGCAGGGGAATGCGCCCCCTGTGCCTGCTGCCGGTCAGACCTTTATACATGACTCTGAGTGACAGTGCAGGCTTAGGGTAGAACAGTTGCCCTGAATGGGTGGGAACGGCTCACCTAACTCACCCTTCCAGACTCCACTCAACGTGCCGACTTCTCCTCATACGTTCGCACCTGCTGCCCTGCAAGGACCAGCCTTTTCCTCGCTGACTCCAGTGCATATTTTGCCACCCACCCCAGCAGCACGACACTGTAGGCAGTACTTGTTTCCATGTCCAGCTGACACTGCAGATGTTGTTCTTTAAGCTCTCTGCGGAAAAAGCCCCCGCTGTCACCGTTTCCCCTGAGTCTTTCCCATCCGTGCCCATGTCCTTCTGTTCGTTTTTATGGCACAGACGTCTGACCAGGGGATGTCGTCTCCAATAAGTAGACAACAAGCCCCCAAATGTTCTTGTCTCCCCAAAGATGAGATTCTTTCTGCTCTCCTACAGCTAAAGCCTGCCTCAGGCTACTCTTCCATGCAAATTTGGTTGCAAACTCTCTTGAATTTATTGGTCCCTCGGCAGATCTCTCCTTCCTGGCAACACTGGGCCAAAGCTCCAGGAATGAATGCTAACAGCTCCAATGAGCATTTCCTCTGAGCAGCTCTAAACTCCCTGGACATAAGTGTCACTCAGCCTGGCCTCGTACTCTGAGACCTCTCCACCATCAGACTGAGCAGTGTCTCAGCCACACGGAGATCGCAGGGCTCCTGTGACAGGAACCAGGCCAAGCACATTCTGCAGTTCTTTAACCAACATCCTCGAGCTTCTACCTGGGGGCTGGGTGCTGCACTGTCCCCAGGGAGTATAGTGATGCATCCAGCAGGGCCTCTGCCCTCTCAAGCTTCTGGTCACAGGGACACCAGTGAAGATTACCCAGCACCCAGGGTGTACAAGGCACTGTGGGAGCACTGAGCAGGGGTAAGTGACTGACGCACACAGGCCTGTGTTTAAAGCATGATAGTTCAGGTGGAAGGAGTAGAACTGGCAAAAGCACGGAAGAAAGTGGGAAAGGACATGGCCTGTGATTAGGAGATACCTCTGAAGCATAAGGTGTACGGGGGAGCATAGGAAAGTGACACAAAAGGACTCTGGAAAAGCAAGGACTCTCTCAGCTTAGGAAAGGTTTGTTTGCCTGACTAAGGAGCAAGGACTTGTTCTTTCCTCCCCCACACAGGAGCTCGCGTGTGTGACACATGCTGTTGGACAAACGGGGACTGTTCCTGCCCCCATGAAGCTTATAGTCTAGTGCAAGAATTAAATAGTCACACAAATGTAACATCTCCACAATCAAAGTTCTTGAGTAGGATAGTGACTTGATCCAATTTGCATTTTAGAAATCACTCTGGCCAGAAGGATTGAAGTGGACGGGGAGGAACGAAACAAGAGAGGGACATAAAGCTGAATGTCCACCATGGCAGTCAGGCCCGTGCCAAGGGATAGAGAGCAGGGGACAGACAGATGAGACGTTGCAGTGGGAAAATGGGAAAGACTAGGGAATTGATAGGTCTGCTGTGAGTAGCTATGGATAGTGACAACTTCAGAAAGAAAAAAAGATTTAGAGTGCAGTCCAGATGGGATAGTAATTGGGAGTTTTGGCCATTCTGAGTTTGAGGTTCTAGTGGGCCATCCAGGTGGGGACTGGGACGTATGGGTTTGGAACAAGAGACGTCTGAGCTGACAGTGCTTATTAGGGGTGATCAGTGTATGGGTGACACTGTGCTCGTGGATGAGACCTCCTGGAGAGAGAATTAATTGCCCAGCTGTGGTTCCAAGGGTGAGAGCGAAACTTCCAGGCCACAGGAATGGAATTCCAGGTGGGCTTCTGTTGGTTCTCACCAGCTGATCTTTCCGCTGTTCAGCAAGGAAGGTATCAATCCATGCCAAAGTAATAAATGTCATGAAAACTCTTTTTCCTGAGGAACTGGTGTGTGGGTTTTTTCCTCATAGACAATATAACATTTGCATTGTTCCCTTCTTGCTTCGGTGGCAGCCAGGAAGCTCAGAGCTAATTTTGTAACTGAATTTTAGAAACCATATAGGATCTGCGTATCCAGATACTATTTTCCCAAATAAATACATTTTACATATTTATGGATTCTCCAGTGCTGATTTTTTCCTTTGTTTTAGGTGCTCATGTAAGCTGCCTCAGATCCTTTGTAAAATTAGGTGAGGTGTAACTGTATAAAAATAAATATTCCCCTCACCCTAGTATTTTAGGGTCATCCTTATAACCCTTGAGCAGTAGGTCGGCCCAGTTGCTGAGCTAATATTGGCTGGATTTAAGCAGGAGGGACCCTTGGAATTTACAGCTGCTACACAGTAACTTTAACACTCACCTAACTCATTAAAGCAGGATAAAAGTAGAGCTTCAAACATCTGTGTTTGCCACCAAGTCTGTGAAGGGAGAGGTACCTTTAATTTAGTTCAACATGTAAAAGTCTGATCTTTCAGAATTGAGAATACACTGTTGAAATTAAAGACTTGTCTGTGTAGATGAGTACTCCAAATACCTTCAAAGAAGGAGTGAGGTGCTGACTACAAAGATGGGTGGTTTTTTAAGCTTAGGGTGTCTTTTCTTGACTCATAAAATGTAGTCCTCATCAAGCAGCATAAGCACAAAGTTGACTGGATGATAAATCTTATTTTTGATCATCCCTGGTTTTTAATATAATTAATTATTTTAAAATTAAAACTCGCTACTGGTTAAGCTCACTCTGTAAATAGTTTCCACACTGTGTTCCACGGCTGGTGCCTTCCTTAGGGACTGCAAAGGTGCAAGTGGGGGGCGGGGGAAGCGCCCAGCAAGGAGAGGCCAGCCTCCATCCCTGCCCCCAGCCCTCCCAGAGCAGCTGGGCTGTTGAATGTGGCAGGGCTCCTTCTGCCTAAGGTGCTGTCCAAAGAAAGAGTTCCTCTCCTAAAAGTGAAGAGTTTGGAAATCATCCCCCCGAAGGGCACATCCCACTAACTTGCTGTTGGGGTATGCCTGTGGCTAATATGGAAGGGGCCGGGGCAGGGTTTGGAATCCTGCCTTTGGTTCCCACCTTGCCTCTTACCCTGTGACCTTGGGAGATGTCTTTTCCTCTCTGAAATAACTTCCTCATCCATAGAGTAGAATGCCATCCAGCATAACCGTCACTTCACAGGTAAGTGAGGATTAGATAAATCAGCAGATATAGAAGCGCCACCTAACAGAGTTCAAGCACTGATCTCTCTCACTCCATCCCTCTAACCCTCCTCTCCCCGTCTCATCTCTGTCTCCCAGGAGGAGCCAATCACCTTTTGCGAGGAAGCCTTCGTGTCCCACTATCGCTCCGGAGCCATGAGGCAGTTCCTGCAGAACGCCACACAGCTGCAGCTCTTCAAACAGGTGCCCGGCACCCTCGCCTGTTCTGCACCTGGGTCCCTGGTGGGGTTTCTGCAGCTGCCGCCACTCTAAGCGCTGAGGCTGCAGGCATGGGTGGAACTCAGGCCTCAGCCCAGAGGGGCCCAGAGTCTGGGGAGGGAGATCGGGTGAGAAGGGAGCTCAGCCACCAGACGGAGCCTCTGCAAATATGCCATGCGGTTTTATAAGTTACCATAAACACGCAGCGAGTTTTCCAGAAACTCGCCTTTTTAAGCTCACAGTTCCAAAGACCCTTTCCTGTCTTGGTTCTTTGGTCATCTCCTAAGGAGCCCAGCTGAACGTCCTTTCCCCGTTCCTTTGTACTAGCTGTTATGCTTTTGTTCTTTCTTTGTATAGTTTATCGATGGTAGATTAGACCTTCTCAATTCCGGTGAGGGCTTCAGTGATGTCTTTGAAGAGGAGATCAACATGGGCGAGTATGCTGGTGAGGGCATTGCGTTTTCCTTTCTGAGCTGTGGGCTGTCTGTGGGATTGGGGTGTGTTCGCTAGGAGTGGCAATGACTTCTTTTTTCCTTCACTGGGGATTAGAGAGACTGATTTCAACCTTGGCCTTGAGTGTTGGAATTCCTCTTCACGTTCTGATGAGAGGCACATTGGCCCATCTGAAGTCCTCTGTCCTGGGGTCACTTGCTTCTCCTGGGTGGGCGAAGTCTAGGTAACGTAGTGGCCTGCACGATGCAGTGGAAAGCACATGAGGAATCGAATTAGGAGACCAGGATTCACCGCCCAGCAGTGAGAACTTGGTCGAGTCATTTCACCTCTTTCAGCTGAAGTGTTCTTATCTGTGCACGGAGTGTAACAGTGCCTACCTCACAGGAGTCCTGTTGAGATTAAATCAGAGACCCCAAGGAAAGGTTTGTGCAGTTGCCCAGGACAGACCCTGGCAGGGGATCGCAGCTTAGTAGATGTTTCTTTAAAATGTGAAGATCATCGCGGGTGCCCTGTCTCTGCAGGCCTTTAGAGCCAGAGGAATCATCCTCTCATTTTTCAAAGGAGGCATGTGAGGCCCAGAGAAATGTTAGTGGCTGACCCTGCCTCCTGAATCCCAATCTGGCTGCCTTTCCAAGACCCAAAGCCTCAGTCTCTGTCAGCAAAGTAAAACTAAATGCAAAACAATAATAATCATGCTGCTAGCCCCCTCTTATTGCTGGGCGTGTGTCTGGTCTCGACTGTGCTGATAACCCAACTGGCAGTCCACAAACTCATAGAGCCAGGTGTGATCTCACCTACAGACCCCTTTGTCAGGCCCTACCAGCCTGTGCTGCATGGAGAGCACAGTAATCAATAAAACGGGTGTGTGAGTCGTTGATGAGCATTTCCTGGACATCTGCTGTGTCCACAGCCCTGTACAGTAAGAATGGGGGGCCCAGTTCTGTCCTCAGGGAACTTTTAGACTGATGGGAGAAAGCTCATAACTAAAGACAAATACAGACTAAGCCACTGCAGGAGAAGGAGCAGACATGGGTTTTGGGGCAGGTAGAATAGGGCTCTATTAATGCTCACTCTGTAACATGAGGGCTTCACAAAGGAGGCGGGTTTTGAGTAGCGTTCTAACAGTTGAATATGGCTTCTGGGGAGAAGACAGGCTTTATGTGTTGCTAAACTAAGTCTAGTCATTCGGACTCCTAGAAAAGCTGTCTGCTGATAAGACCTACTTATCCCAGCAGATAAAATGAATCAGTTCCCCACAGCACCTCCTTTTTCTTTCCCTGTCACTGCTTAAGCATGAGAAGGGCCCAGTATGTGTCCAGCAGTGTGCTTACACTGGACACACTGCCCTGTGGTTCCTGCCCTGGCGTGGCTCACAGAACTTTAGAGAACACGGACCTCTGAATGGGTGTTACCTATTCTAGAGGGCTGTTGAGAGGAAGGAGTAAGAGAAACTTACAGAGGAAATGACTGAGCTGGTCCCTGAGCCTGCGCAGCAGAGAGAGCAGGGAACGGTGGCCAGGCAAGGGGAACAGCATTTGCGAGGGCATGGACGGCTTGGAGGAGGTGTGGCCAGGGAGCCTGAGGTTGTGCAGGATGGTGGCACAGGATGGAGAGGCAGAGGGTGGGTAGTGCCAAGACAGGACAGGGCAGGGGTGCTAAGGGGCCTGACCTCTATCCAGTAGGCAAGGAGGAGGATTTGGGTTTGTACTCGGGGGCACTGATAGGATCAGATCTCACTTTGAGAAGGAAAACCTGTGGCAGAAGCTCCTTCAGGGAGTGGTGCATGGGAGCCTCCACGTGATTCTCCAGATTTTGAACTTTCCAAGTCCTGCGTGCTGAAAACAACTTGAGGAACTCCTGAGGGCATACACATGGCTTCTTTAAATACCAGCTTCTCCGCTTCTTCCTTCCCCAGGGAGCGATAAACTGTACCACCAGTGGCTCTCCACAGTCCGGGTAAGTGTCAC